>NC_079189.1:84902905-86102905 GCF_029499605.1 Hyla sarda
CTTTTCCCTCTGGCATCGGAGGCAAACTAATTTATTTTTGAATGGGACAGTTCACATTTATCCGCCATTTAAAGTTGGATGGTGGACGGTGAAAAATGCTGCATGGGCGCCAGACAGAGGAACACATCTTGCTGCTTGCAGGCATGCACAATAATTAATGCTGGATCCTAAACAACTGATGCCAACTGATGCACTTCTGTCATTAGCTGTGGCCTAAGTTGTGGCGAGTTTCAGCTGAGTCTAGCCTAGGTTTTAATGAAATGAGCACTGTTATTAAAACTAATTTTTGCTCTTGCACGCCTTATGGTAAACTAAAATAACATTTCTTGCACATAATTTGGACTCCTGCTGGACTGGCAAAAGTCCAAAATCAGGAAATGCAGTCTGGAGTGCTGAGGGGTGTGTGTACAGCCTTAGCCAATCATAGCTCATCTCACACTGAAATGCTCTGGGCTGTGTGTAGCAGAGTAATGGAGGAAGTTCTCCCCTGTATGACTTCAGATGCTGGGGAACGCCCCTTCCAGTCTGTGAATTTGACTGAGCAGAAAATACAGAGCAATATCAAGGTAGAAAAATAATAAAAATAAAGGCTGGGGGTGGTTTATCATGATGGGGGCAGTGAACTGGGAGGATTATAAAATTTAATAAGATCATGACAGGTACTCTTTAACAATTTCTTACCATTGTTTTCACAGCTCCATGGAAACAGTCAGCAAACAAACTGTGTAGTCTGATCCTGCAGTCATATTCCCGGCCATATGTCCTCTACATCTGGCCAAGGCTTCATATGTACCAACTAGCCTATATTCAGTGGACACCTTGGCATACCAGCAAAACCATATGCCAATGTATATTGCGGCATTCCTATCCCGTGTCTTCAACTGACCAAAGTCTACAAGTGACTTGGTTCAGCCCATTTCAAAGCGTATACAGACTCTTTGCCTCTTTCAAAAACCTGATATGGGAACTGTATAGCAAAAACGTGGTGTGCATGCACCCTGATGCAATGGAAAATACAATAATATTATTCTACATAGAACTTACAAATAAAATAGTATGAGGTATGGTATGTGGATACAGCAGGCTAGGAGAGCTATGTATATGTGAAACACAAATACATAGTACAGTCTGACACCTTTCACATAGGTTATTTTAAAAGTGTAAGGGTTAAAAACACATATGCGGTAGTAAATGTGAAATGCTGCTGTAAATCTGCATGTTGTGTTACGCTTGTGTTGCAGTTGACCGTACGCAGTAAATACTTCTGAAATGCTGCTGCTATATTATGTTTTGTAAATACTTGACAGTTTAAGTAATAAAAAAAAGAAAAAAACTAAAAACAACAAAATCACAACACAAGCGCAACACAACTGAATTGTTTGTTTTCACCCTAAGGGTACATTCCCACACGGCGTATTTGCTGCGTATTTGCTGCTGCGTATTTTATTTTCTCTGTTGAAGTCAATGGGTAGGAAAATACACAGCACCAAATACGCAGCAAATACGCAGCAAAATATGCCGTGTGGGAACGTACCCTAATACTTTTGCACTCAGTATGCTGTGGTTCTGTAGCATTTAACCCCAATCCGGTTTAAATCAGTGTTTTTCAAACAGCGTGTCTCCAGCTGTTGCAAAACATCAACTCCCAGTATGCTTTGGCTGTCCGGGCATGCTGGGAGTTGTAGTTTTGCAACAGCTGGAGGCACCCTGTTTGGAAAACACTGGGTTAAAAGGAAAAATTATTGACAAATGGTACAAATGCTATAGCAGTTTTCACAACTCACCTGGTTCTCTAATAGCAGTGTTTTCCAAACCGTTCAAGAGGAGATTTATCATTGCATTTAGAGTTTTTTTTTAATTTTTTTAGGCATGTGCGACTAAGCACTTTTTTTTTTTGCAATGTTTTTGGGTAGGCATAAAGTAGCAAAGAGACTTACCTAAGCAACTCTCAGTTTTCACTTTGCAGTGGTCCCGAGTATATGAAGTGCGGATGTCGCACATAGGCATTAAAAAAAAAAAAAAAAAAAAGTCGCAAACCCCTCCGAAAAGTCACAAGCCAAAGCCAGGTCAGACATCGCTTACAAAAATGCCTTTGGAAAGCACTTTTAAAAAATCTCACAAAAAGTCGCAACTGAGACTTTTTGGGGGACATTTCCTACTGAGTTTATGTTGTTGTGTGTGGCGGCAAATAGGCGCATCTTTGGGCGCAGCACGTTAATGGGCCTTTCTTTGGCGCCTTTTAAATATATGCCCTTTTTGTAAAGTGACTGTGAAACCCAGCGGTGCGCCGTTTCAGATGCCATGGACTTTATTTATTATGTGCGCCTTTTTTCAAAAGGACTAACTACCTTAAAATTTTTTAAAAAGCCGCAAATTCATTCCATGTCAGACCAACCTTTTCATTGTGGCTGGAGCCAGGGAAATCTGGGCTAAAATTCAAAAGGCGCAATATTTATAATGGCTGTGCGCTTTTATAGTAAATTTGGCGCAAGTTAGCCCCAAAAAAAAATTTTAAAAAAATTCTGCTAGGGAAACGGCATCCTACAGCCAACATTGATAAATCATACACATTGATGTTCTGAAGTGATTTATTGAATTTTGCTTATGTGCACCAAATTTATCAACTCTTCTCATAGTATGATACATATGTCACACATAAGCAATACTAAATCAAAAAAAACTATGGGGGAGATTTATCAAAACCTGTGCAGAGGAAGAGCTGCCCAGTTGCCCATAGCAACCAATCAGATCTCTTCTTTCATTTTTCACAAGGCCTCTGCAAAATGAAAGAAACTATCTGATTGGTTGCTATGGGCAACTGGTCAACTTTTTCTCTGCACAGGTTTTGATAAATCTCCTTCTAAATGATTTAAAAACTCACTTTCCAAAGACAACAATGAGAAATCTCCCCCTATATGTCCAGCTGTTGTAAAACCACAACTCTCAGCATGCTGGAAATTATATTTTTTTGCAACAGCTGGAGACACACTGTTTGGAAAACACTGCTCTATAGCAACAATTATATGCACATTACCCAACACTACGGGGGAGATTCATCGAAACCTGTCCAGAGGAAAAGCTGCTTAGTTGCCCATAGCAACCAATCAGATCTCTTCTTTCATTTTTGAAAAGGCCTCTGAAAAATGAAAGCAGCGATATGATTGGTTGCTATGAGCAACTCAGCAACTTTTTCTCTGGACGGGTTTTGATAAATCTCCCCCTACGGGGGAGATTTATCAAAAGCCGCCCAGAGAAAAAGCTGCCGAGTTGCCCATAGCAACCAATCAAATCTCTTTTATCATTTTTGAAAAGGCCTCTGAAAAATGAAAGCAACGATTTGATTGGTTGCTATGGGCAACTCAGCAACTTTTTCTCTGGACGGGTTTTGATAAATCTCCCCCCGTAATCTGGACGGGTTTTGATAAATCTCCCCCTACGGGGGAGATTTATCAAAACCCGCCCAGAGAAAAAGTTGCTGAGTTGCCCATAGCAACCAATCAGATCGCTTCTTTCATTTTTCAGAGGCCTTTTCAAAAATGAAAGAAGCGATCTGATTGGTTGCTATGGGCAACTCAGCAGCTTTTCCTCTGGACAGTTTTTGATAAATCTCCCTCTATATAGTCTTTTATAGAAATACAGCCACACAGATATTGCCAGAATTTTACATGTGTATGTGAGTAGTTTAAAAAAGTGCACCTATTCCCTGTATCTGTGCCAAGAGCTTATCTTCTACCTGGACCCCCCCCCCCTTTATGTCTGTATACATTAAATACAAAGGACCTTTTTATTTCCTGACACTTCACCTCACCCCTTCCCAATGAATTTTCACCGGTCCTCCCTCTAGCAGCGGCTTTCAACCTTTTCTTACTATGGTTTGGTGAGCAAATGTGCCGTGGACTTCATCTCTCCCTTTGTAGTGTGTGTAGGTTTGTTTTTCTGTGTAAAATCCCATTGTTGCCATCTGAAATCGCCTGTATGGATGAAAGCTGGGGAGGGTTTATTGCATCCTGACAGCTCCCAGCCCACTGTTTTGTTAGAGTTGTGCTTTCTACATGTGCGCCCTCACTAAAACTTGTACCAAATGGTTAATTTGATTATTCAAACTATAGGCCAACTGCTTCACCAGCCTTCCACCACGCGTCTGGAAAGGGAAAAGAAACCATCTCCGAGGAATAATCTAATAAAACTGAAGTGTGGAAAAAAAAAGGCCTCTGATATCCAAGCGGCACAAATAGAATTAGAGCTTTAGAATTCTTTATCCAAAATAGGCCCTTTGTGAGCTACGCAGAACCACATTTATCTAGCGGCGGCCCATGGACAGGTTCTCGGTTTGTTTGTCACGTCTATACATGCAAACGCAGGGTAAAATAAAATTACGTGGGGACGCCATCTATCAAGGGACTATGTAGTATGTCGGCTCACCCAGCAACAAAGACCCTCAGTTGAGATCCAAATATCGGATAAGATGCCAATCTCCATAATGCCTCAATAAATGAATTTCTATTGAGTATTTTAAGCGCTTCTGTATTCATTGATTAAACTGTGGATTTCCAGCAGCTGATATATTCTGTTTAAGCTCAATAATATAGATTTTCCTTTCCTTAAAGGATGTAAAAAATCCTATAGATAGCAGAGCAGAACTCCATCACATATAGATATATAGCAGATTTGCTTCAGTCGATTAAATGATATGGAGAAGCTTACTCTACATATACCTGTATATAATATGCATTTAAAAGTGGACCTGTCAGCAGTTTTGAACTATGATAACTGCTGACAGGCCAATACAGAGGACTGGGAAGGGGGTCCATAAATACCTGATGTCCTGTTTTTTTTATTTTAAAGTGTCATTTTTTGACAATGTTATGGAGACCTGTTCACATTTTTGATAGGTCAGGGTCTGTATGCTCAGACCCCCACTGATCACTAGAACTAGTGGGAGAAATGCTTAGCTAAATGCTTTGCTCTCTGTATAGTAAGTCTTTAAAGCTTGTCTTATGCAGCGAGAGAGGGTGAGAAGTATTAAGTCGAGTGCTTATCTCTGCTTGTTCTAGCAATCTGTGGGGTCAGAGCACCCAGACCTTAACTGATCAAACCTTTTCACGTCCCCATGATATCTCTCTTTTAGAGACACTGTATGATGTCTCTCTTATAGGGACACTGTAATACCCCTGATACAGAAGAACATTTTTTTTTCCTATTGTTCAGAACCAACACATTCTACAATGTTTAACAGAGATTCTCAGGATTTCCTTCCTTATTTCAAAAATCTAAAGGTGCTCATCCACAACAGACAACAGTCGGCCGAACCCACCAGGGCTATCCTGAAACCCTTATGCAAAAATAATTAACCGATCCAACATTTTACCATCAATAAAACAGAATTGGTGAATGGAGCAATTGAAAGAGTTGACCTAGTATGCAGGGAAGTATGATGTACTAAAGAGAGAAGACAATCTGGTGGAAATGTGTGTGATGTTCTTGGTAATTGCTGGAAAACCTTGGGTCCTGGCCTTTGTGTGGATATTACCTTGACATGTACTACCTCTATAAACCTACAGACCAAGCACACCCCTTCATGGCAATGGAATTCCCTAATGGTTATGGTCCCATTCAGCAGAATAATGCTTCTGTGGTGGCCACATTGCACAACCTGTTCAGGAATGGTTTGAGCCTCCAAATTCCCCAGATTTCAATCCAATCGATCAACTATGTGGTGTGCTTGACAAACGTGTCTGATCTATATGGGATTCACCTTAAGACTTTCAGAACTTGGGGCCAGGTAGTCACAGAGTTAGGGTCTATTCACACAGCAGAATTCTGCCTCGAATTAAAGCCCATAGACTTCTATGGGATTCCGAACTCCTATTCACACTTCAGAGTTTCCACTTGCGGAATTCCACTGGCGGAATTCCGCAAGCAGAGATTCAGAAATGTGAATGGGATTGCGGAATCCCATAGAAGTCTATGGGCTTTAATTCGAGGCAGAATTCTGCTGTGTGAATAGACCCTCACTGGTGGTTAGTAGTACTTTTAGGTAAGTACCTGAAAGCTACATGCTGAATTATCAGGCTTTCTAGCCAGGTAAATTGAGTTTTGCTGCAAATATGTGTTTATTAAAGTTCTATATGTACAGCCTAAGAACAATGTGAATGGTAGTAATGAAGTAATGACGTTACAATCGGTGGCAGTACTAAAGCCTGGCTATCTATGGATACGATTGTACAGTTGAATGGCTGCATGTAGGAATCTGTGGTGAATGCTGCTTTCCATGATAATGAAATATTTACAGGCTATGTGGAACTAACACCAAGAAAGGTTGAAAGTTTAAAAGACACTTTTCTCCTCATTCTTTGCCTTTCAGGAGATTTCTATCCCCCTTGAAATTTTAGAAAGAATGTTGGGGAACAATGACACAAAACAAGAGACAAAATGCCATTGTGCTGGGCTAGCAATTCATGAGCAAACACTTGTCAAGGAGCACATAATGTCTCACTTTTACCAGCCTCATTTCACCGCAGGCAAAGAACAATGACATGGAGATGAATACAACGTTAACCCCTTTTACCCATCAGAGCAGCAATTTGCAGTTCACAGCGCTCATGACCTGTCATTTCTGTTGGGGGTTTTTATCACATCTCCCAAGTGGCTGGAAAGGTAATATGGGGTCTGCAGAAATAAGGCTATGAAGAGATAATTCAACATTATGAGAAATGCAAAACTGCTACTGGGATGTATCAGGGATGTTATCTGTGACAAAGGAACAAAAGAGCCTTACACATTAAAGAAGCCAACATTGGGAACTAAAATTATAAAGAATAGAAGATGCTTACTGAGAAACGTGTTTTTATACTGTGTTTGTTTGACTTATCCTCTTGATCTCTTCTTCATCGTGACCTGACCAGTTAGTTTGGGGGTTTACACCATCACCACATAATGAAGTCCCATAATTTATAAATAAAGACTATACACAGACCAATATCCCCGTACAGTGCCCACACACAGCCTCTGAAGGTCATATAAGTGATTACAGTGCAGTTACATCCAGTGACTCTCTAATCGTAATCAGTCACTTTTCCTTTTGTATGTCCATCCGACCCAGACCACATTAACAATTTCTTCCAGCCACAACTCATCTCTACAGAACCTGCAAGACAAAAATCTTAGAATCAGCACTTTTTCAGCACCTTCTTTACTATTTCCCCATCTATAGTGCCCCAAACAGTAATATTGAACCCTTGGTGTCTCATGTAGTAAAATGCATAGGTAAGTTGGTTAGGAGGAAGGGTGAAGGTAGGTTTCCCCAGTAGATTGGTAGACAGATCCCCCTGTATGTAGTTTCCCCCATTAGGTAGGTGACTAGTATACTGGTGCCTCAGTATATCATTTCCCCAGTATACACAGTAACTGCTCAAGTAGGTATTTTCCTAGTATAGGAAAATACCCCCACTAGGTAGTTATCCCAGTATACAGACTTCCAGTTGGTAGTTTCCTATATATTAATGTCCCCAGTAAGCAATTTCTCAACTATATAGGCTCCCAGCAGGCAGTTTTTCCAGTAAATAAGCCCCTAGTTGGTAGTTTCCTCTTGTAGATAGGCCCCAGTAGGTAGATTCCCCAGTATATAGGCCCCCAGTAGATAGTTATTACAGCATATTGGCTCTTGGTAGGTAGTGTTTTCCTGTAGAAAGTTCCCCAGAAGGTAGCTCTTGGTCTGCATAGGCCCCCAGTAGGTAGTTTCCTCCTGTAGATAGGCCCCAGTAGGTAGTTTCACCCTGTAGATAGGCACCAGTAGGGAGTTTCCTCCTATGGACATGCCCCAGTAGGTAGTTTCCTTCTGTAGATAGGCCTGCAATAGGTAGTTTCCCCAGTTTATTGTGACCCAGTAGGTACTTTCCCTCTGTAGATTTGCCACTTGTTGATAGTTTTCCCAGTAGATATGTCTCCAGTAGATAGTTCCCCCCTATTGATAGGCCACCCAGTAGGCAGTTACGCTAGTATATAGGCCCCCAGTAGGTAGTTTGCTTCTGTAGCTAGGCATGCAGTAGGTAGTTTTCCACTGTGGATAGGTCCCAGTAGGTAGTTATCACAGTATATAGGCCCCCAGAAGTACTTTTCACAGTATATAGGTTCCCTCAGTAGGTATTTCCCCAGTATATAGTAGGTAGTTTCCTCCTGTAGATAGGTCCCAGTAGTGAGGTTTCCCATTATACAAGCACCCAGCAGGTAGTTTCCACAGTTTATATGTGGTGTCTACAGTGTGGATACTATAACACACAGTTCATGATGCCAAAAACAAGGCTGTGGTGCCACTAATAGTGATAAGAGTGATTGAAAGTGGGGTGTAAGGTAAAGTTCTTGATGCCAGGGCACTGTCAACCTCCATTGTCAGAGGATGAGATAGCTTCTTCTGGGCCAGGCGCCAGGTACTGAATACACTGGTGCAAGGTTACTGATAACTATCTTTACTGTTGCTGAGATGACTGCATCCTTGACAATACAAGCTTTAGAGCAGGGGGATGCTGGGAGCCTGTTGCCTTGATGGGAGTTGTAGTTTCTGTAACTTTCAAATTAGTAGTAGCCCACGCTGACTTGAGTGATTTAACTTGATTGACTGACTGAAGACTATTTGCTTCCCCAAGAACTATGTGTTTACTGCCAGGCTTTGACATTCACCTATGTGCTGGGGTTTTCCTGAGATTAGGGTGGCTATAGAATTTTGAGATTTTCTTCTCCCTAGGCTTCTACTCACGGTACTTTAGTTTACATTACTGAACCATCCTCCACCTCACTCTAACACTGACTAGAACTGACTAGACTGAACATCTCCTACCCCCCTACACTACATAAAGGTCAATGTTGGGGGCTCCCATTGGGGTGTCAGGGTCACCTGGTCACTCTGGAGCATTCCCTCAAGGGTACAGTACACAATTCGAGGATAACATAACAAAGAAATACAACACAGTATAATAAATTAGATCATGGAGCAGTGGGCCCAACATAGAGAAAGCAGGAATGCCTGAGGCAATCTATAGCCCACGGAACAGCCTTTGGTGCTGTTACAACACATAAAGGCACCTAGTAGGTAGTGTTCTCCTGTAAATAGGCTACCAGAAGGTAGCTCTTCCTCTACATTGGTCCTCAGTTGGTAGTTTCCTCCTGTAGATAGGCCCAAGTAGGTAATTTCATTCTGTAGATATGTCCCAGTAGGTAGTTTAACTCTGTAGATAGCCCCCAGTAATTAGTTTCCCCTCTGTGGATGGCCTCCCAGTATGTGTTTTTTTTTACAGTATATCAACCCCTAGTAGGTATTTTCCACAGTGTATAGACTCACAGTAGGTACTTTCCCCTGTCAATTTGCACCTAGTAGATAGTTTCCCATGTAGATATACCCCAGTAGGTAGTTTTCTTCTGTAGATAGCTGCCCCAGTAGGTCATTTTTCTATTATACAAGCCCCCAGTAGGTAGTTTCCACAGTGTATATAAATGGCCCAGTCGGTAGTTTTCCCAGTATATAGGCCCTCCATAGGTAGTTTTTAAAGTATATAAGCCCCCAGTTGGTAGTGTTCTCCTGTAGATATGCCCCAAGAAGGTAGCTCTCCCTCTACATAGGATCACAGTAGGTAGTTTCTTCCTGTAAACAGGCCCTCAGTAGGTAGTGATCTCCTGTGATTTAAAAATAAGGTAAGCAAACAATTATTTACACCAGACAACTGGACAAACATACAGTGGATAGATGTGATGTTATAGGGAAAAACCTATAACATATAATAAAAAAAATCAAAGCTAATGACCAACAATATTAATCTGTAACAGGAGGTGGGGCAGAAAAGACAGGACAAAACAAATAACAGAGAGGAAGAAAGAGGTATTGAGGTGCAGGTACTGAATTCCAATCATTCATATTGGTACAAGTGCATATCACTGGTGTGCATTTAGTATCTTGAAGGTGTCCCATGGAGGCACAATTACTTACATAGTATACAAGATGTTGTTAAAGGGGTGTTCCCAACTCCAAAAGTTATCCTGTATCTGCAGGATTAGGTATAACAAGTTGATTGGTGGGGTACGACTGAGATCCCAACCATTTCCTAGAAGGGAGAAAAATTGTCACCTGAATAAATGGAGCGCATAACGTATGCATGAGCAGCAGCTCTCCATTAATTCTTTACAGCTCTTTTAAAAATGGCAGTGTGCTGAACGGTATGTTGACATACCCCTTAAGGACTCAGGGTTTTTCCGTTTTTTCATTTGACATTTTTCCACCTTACCTTTAAAAAATCATAACTCTCAGTTTTTCACCTAAAATTCTATGTAACAGCTTATTTTTTGTGCCACCAATTCTACTTTGTAATGACTTCAGTCATTTTACCCAAAAATGTACAGCGAAACGGGAAAAAAAATCATTGGGCGACAAAATTGAAGAAAAAACACTATTTTGTCACTTTTGGGGGCTTCCGTTTTCACGCAGTACATTTTTCGGTTAAAATGACACCTTATCTTTATTCTGTAGGTCCATCCGGTTAAAATGATACCCTACTTGTATACTTTTGATTTTGTTGTACTTCTGAAAAAAATCATAACTAGAAGCAGTAAAATTTCTGTGTTAAAAATTGTCATTTTCTGACCCCGATAACTTTTTCATTTTTATGGGGCCGGGACGGTGTGAGGGCTAATTTTTTGCACCGTGATCTGAAGTTTTTATCGGTAGCATTTTTGTTTTGATCGGACTTTTGATCACTTTTTATTCTTTTTTTATGGTTTGAAATGTGAGCAAAAATACGCTATTTTGGACTTTGGAATTTTTTTGCGCGTACGCCATTGACCGTGTGGTTTATTTAATGATATAGTTTTATAGTTCGGACATTTACGCACGTGGCAATACGACATATGTTTATATTTATTTTTATTTACATGTTTAATTTTTTATTATGGCAAAAGGGGGGTGTTTTGAACTTTTGTTCAGGAAAGGGTTAATACATATTTTTTTTTACTTTTTTTTACACTATTTTTTTTTGCAGTGTTATAGCCCTCCCTGCTCGCTGTTCAGGACGCCGCGATTTCACCACGGCGGTCCCGAACAGCCCGACTGACTAGCCGGGATAGTTTCACTTTCACTTTAGAAGCGGCGGTCAGCTTTGACCGCCGATTCTAAAGGGTTAATACTGCACATTGCCGCGATCGGCGATGTGTGGTATTAGCCACGGGTCCCGGCCATTGATGAGCGCCAGGACCGACGCGGTATGATGCGGGATCGCGGCGCGACCCCGCTTCATATTGCGGGAGCCGGCACAGGATGTAAATATACATCCTGCGTCGTTAAGGGGTTAAGGGAGACAGTCAATTGTTCCAGGGTATGAAACTCTGAGGAATGGAATAAAGCTGGGTTCACATATTCCTGGTGGTATAGTAACTGTCAGGGACTGACAAGGGGACATGGAGAGTGAGCCCTAAACTGACCCTAAAACCTCTCTCCCTGCCTACTTGCCCATCCACCCTAAATGGTGGATCGACAACTGGGTGCAGGTCCCTTCCTGAACTAAAGTGCAGGAGCCTAATGAAAACACATACTAATAAATTGTCGGTCACAAACCAGAAACAAAACAGGAACATAGAACTCTATAACAGGTTTAGTTCAGAGGACACAGATCAGTAAGCAGCACAGGAGACACTATGGATCAGCGGTCATGAACAGAGGACACTATAGATCAGCGGACATGAACAGAGGACTCAGTGGTCATGAACAGAGGAAACTATAGATCCGTGGTTGTGAACAGAGGACACTATAGATCAGTAGTCATGTACAGAACTCCAGAGATCTGAATAAAGAATTAATAAACATATAGGGGGAGATTTATCAAAACCTGTGCAGAGGAAGAGTGGTGCAGTTGCCCATAGCAACCAATCAGATTGCTTCTTTCATTTTGCAGAGGCCTTGTTAAAAATTAAAGAAACAATCTGATTGGTTGCTATGGGCAACTGGGCAACTTTTCCTCTGCACAGGTTTTGATAAATCTCCCCCATAGAGTTCAAAACACCAGACAGGAAAACGGATAAGTCAACAGACTTTAGGAACAGACAGGAATATAACATAATCCCCCAGAACATTATGTAGACACAAAGTCCCTATGGACCAGAAACCGGGATCTATCACTAATCAGGAATATTCGCATTCCCTATGCAAAACCTCCAGTAGACACGAAGTCCCCATGGACAGGTAATAGGGATGCCAGATACACAGGATATATTTATAGAACACTGTTCACACTGAACACAAGACAGCAATTATCGCAATCCCTTCAGAACACCTCCAGTAGACAAGGAGTCCCATGGAGTGGTAACAGGGATGCCTAGATACACAGGATATATTTATAGAACACTGTTCACACTGAACACACAAACTGGACACTCCACTATAGGAGTAGCCATTAATAATAAATCCAAAGAGATTACTGGCCAGCGGCACACTCCACCATGTGGTCAGGATGCTGGCCCAGTAGGAAAACAGAAATAAAAACACAGAACTTCACATAAAGGCATACAAGAGAAAACACAGTGTGAACAGACACATAGCAGAAAGGATAAACAAATCAAATGGCTAAAACCAGAAAATACAAAGTGCATGCTAAAACAGAGATAGTAGATTAAAAGCTCAAACAAAGAGTGTTTCACCAAGCCTCCATTATCAGCATAGCCAGCATGTTAGCAGCCAGCCATCAGGAAGTCCATCAGTAAATGAAGTCAGGATGAAATTAAGTCAATCACCAGCCCAGAGGCTAGACTGGGCTGACTTTAAATAGACACACCCTAAAGACTATTGGCTAACAGAGGCTGAGGCTGAAAAAGCCAGAGACATTAACTATTCCCTGACCAGAGAACATAAAACTGTTCACACACAGCAAATGCAATAGCTGTGTGTGAACACAGACCAGGACAGACATGACAGTCACCATCTGGAATGAAGATACCAGATGAAAATATGTTTCATGCAGGGCTTTTTTTTTAATCTGGAAAAACCACTCTTGTAGGCTACTATGCTACATGGGCCATAGGAAAAGCACTGTGCCCCATTGCCTATAGGGCAACCGATAAAATATTGGATGCAAAACTTCCTGCTTGTTGCATTCAGTCTTCTTTTCCAGGATGGGATTGCTGGACATTTGATAACCCTTGACATTTGATGGCCCTTTGATAAAATGTGCTTAAAATTCATAAAGTCCTGTTGGTTAACATTTCCCACGAATAGCCATGAAAATATAAAATGTTTTATTTTGCCTTGCCATTGACTAAAGATCTCACAATCTTGCCTAATCCAAATGTGAAAAAAGCACCACTGGGGATGTCAACACATAGAACATAACAATAAAGACACATGGCAGCAATGTACACTCATATGGGGGAGATTTATGTAGACCTGGCCAGAGGAAAAGTTGCTGCATTGCCCATAGCAACCAATCAGATTGCTTCTTTCATTTTTGAAAAGGCCTCTGAAAAATGAAAGAAGCGATCTGATTAGTTGCTATGGGCAACTCAGCAACTTTTCCTCCAGACAGGTTTTGATAAACAGAAGAAAGGGGTGTGCAGCTCCACAAAGGGTTAACATAGGAGAGAAACTGAGGTTAACTGTAGCACTGAAAACCCAAAGTGCGAAAAAAGTATAAATGAATTGTAGAACAAAAAAATTCAGTCTTCAAGCACTTCCTATATTGGGGTAATCTGGAGACAAGGTGGAGAAAGATAGAGATATAGGGGGGGGGGGGGGGATTTATCAAAGTTGTTTATTTCCCGCATCAATATAGACCAACCTACAGAGCGTAAGGCATTGTGTACCTAAGTCGGCTGGCTCTTGATAAATTCTGCGTACGGCCTTCAGGATCTATGGTTTAGACTGTATTTAAACCTGCTTCAGTATGGTCTGACATTTCAGCGTATTTTCGTCCGATGCTAATTTTCCCCAAAAAGTCGCAATTGATAAATTCAGCACAATGCATTTTTCCATCTAAAATAGCCTAGAATGCGTCATGAACTAAAAATCCTCTAAAGAAAAAGTGCCAAAAAAGTTGCATGTATTTAGACTGCGACTTTCTGTGCGACAATTTTAGATGGGAAAAACTAGTCAAAATCCTTTCATAAATAGATAAATAGATGGAAAATCAAAGAGAAAAGAAGAAGAGAAAAAGAAAAGCAGGAGAAAGGGGGGGGGGGGGGAGAGAGAAGTGACTGTTAAAAAGAAGGTAGACAAAATACAAAAAGTAAAGGAATAGTTAGACCGTAGGCTATTTTACAATGTAAAACCAAATGATGGGGATAAGGTATGGGCTAGACGTGTTTCAGGAGTTTCCTCCTTTCCTCAGTAGCTGAAAATGATGGGGGTTATATACTGCCCCTTTATATACTGCCCAATGGTCTACCACAAAAGAAAGAAAAAAAGAATACTACATAGGATGGTCAAGAATGGATAAATGGATAGAAAAAAGGTAGAGAATTGTAAGCTCATTCATTATATATAATATATAGTGATGAGCGGCATTGCCCATATTCGAATTTGCGATATTTTGGAAATATATAGACGAATATTTTTACTATTGGTTGCTAGGGATGTTGTTGATAACCTCTGGTAAGTGTATTTGCATTATTCTAATTGGCCCACAAGTGAAAAGAAGGAATATGCGAATATGCGCACATGCGGGAAAAAGTTAATATTAATAATTTCGAATATATAGCGAATTTATTCGCAATATTTGCAAATTTGCGGTATTCATGATAAAAAATCGAAATATGAATATTCTCGCCCCAACTCTAATAATATACTTAAAATAGATTAGGGTAGTAAAATAATTGTATTAAAATAGACATATAGGGCCTCATTTACTAAGAGTGGCAGGTTTTTACTTGTGTGAAAAGTTGTTTCAGACTTGCAGGATTCCTCTCTATTTACTATTGGGAAAAGTCGGGAACATTTTCTGACCAACTTTTTCTAGATGGATATTTCCAGCCATGTATCCACAGGATTTTCTGTGAATTCAATAGTAAACCGGTCGGGTTGTGAAATCACGCCCCTTTTTGGGCTGACCACACCCCCCTTCGGCTTTTCACAGTGCAATTTCGGGTTTGTCGGACTTTCCAGGTGCACACTGGCGCACACTGGCGCAGACTGGCGCAGACATTTCTCAGACACTCTGCACCAAAGTAACCAGACAGAAACTGGTTGGTTTCAGCTTAGTAAATGAGGCCATAGTTGCAAAAATTCTGGGAACAAATGTGAGATAAAGAAAGGAAGTGGGGGGGGGGGGGAATAAAATCACATATGGGGAGTAGTTATTCGAGTGAATAAAGTTGGTTCATTATTAATATTTAAAAAAGATTAAATGGTGAAATGCACATCATATTGGTGTTATAAAAATAAATTCATAAATGTGAAAGATGTATGAGGTATTTAAGGCATATTAATTATAAGTGGATGGATCGAAAAATAAATGAATACAAAAATAGGTAAACATTGAAATAACTAATAAATAAATAAAAAGATAGAAATAAAAATAATAATAAACATAAAAATAAATAGTATAAATAAAATAAAGATAAAGAAATAAAAATAAAATGTAAATAAAGTAAAATAAAAAATATAAAATATAATAAAAATAAACATAAAAATATCGAAAAAAGAGAAAAGAGAATAAGAGTAAGAATAAATGTAAATAAAAGGGAAAATACTCTATCTAGGAAAGTTATTATATCTTTCCTCGGTACTTGTGCTGTGCGTACAGAATGTGTGTTATTCTCCAACAGAGTGTGTGTCATAAAAAGGATGTTGAAATAGTTCACTCATGTCTCTGTAGTCATAGGGGCTCAGGATCTGGGCACACACGGGTACTGATAACAGCCTGGCTCCGTGTCTGGCATGATCCAAGAGTCCCTCTGGATTTACAGAAATCCAAAATTTTGACATCTGGACTGTATAATTTCCACCTCGCCAACTTTTTTTTGACTGTTTGTGTGGCAAAAATTTCAGACCAGCAGGATTCTTATCATGATGGGCGGAGAAGTGCGCTGATAAGGGATGCTTCATTACCCCTTTCTTAATATTGTAAAAATGCTCAGGTATTCTGACTTCTACCTGTCTCTTGGTTCGTCCTACATACTGTTTCAAAAGACACCATATTATTTAACTCCTTAAGGACCAGGGGTTTTTCCGTTTTTGCACTTTTATTTTTTCCTCCTTACATTTAAAAAATCATAACTCTTTCAATTTTGCACCTAAAAATCCATATGATGGCTTATTTTTTGCGCCACCAATTCTACTTTGTAATGACATCAGTACGATGAAATGGAAAAAAAAATCATTGTGCGACAAAATTGAAGAAAAAAACACATTTTGTAAGTTTTGGGGGCTTCCGTTTCTATGCAGTAAATTTTTTGGTAAAAACGACACCTTCTCTTTATTCTGTAGGTCCATACAATTAAAATGATACCCTACTGATATAGGTTTGATTTTGTTGTACTTTTTTTGAATTTTTACGTTTAAAATTGTCATCTTCTATGGGGCGGTATGAGGGCAAATTTTAGTGGTACCATTTTTGTATTGATCAGACTTTTTGATTACTTTTTATTCATTTTTTCATGATAGAAAAGTGACCTAAAATATGCTATTTTGGACTTTGGAATTTTTTGGCGCATACGCCATTAACCGTGCGGTTTAATTAATGATATATTTTTATAATTTGGACATTAGCACACGTGGCGATACCACATATGTTTATTTTTATTTTCAAATGGGAAAAGGGGGGTGATTCAAACTTTTATTAGGGAAGGGGTTAAATGATCTTTATTAACTTTTTTCTTCCACTTTTTTTTGCAATGTTATAGCCCCCATAGGGGGCTCTAACACTGCACACACTGATCTTTTACATTGATCAATGGTTTCTCATAGGAAACCATTGATCGATAATTCTTCCACTTGACTGCTCATGCCTGGATCTCAGGCACTGAGCAGTCATTCGGCGATCAGATACTAAGAGGCAGGTAAGGGGACCCTCCTCGTGTCCTACAGCTGTGCGGGATGCCGCGATTGCACCGCGGCGGTCCCGAACAGCCCACTGAGCTAGCCAGGGGTAGTTTAGTTTCACTTTAGACACGGCGATCAACTATGAACGCCACATGTAAAGGGTTAATAGCACACGGTGCCACGATCAGTGCTGCACGCTATGAGCCATGGGTCCTGGCCATTGTTAAAGGTTATAAGTTATAGTGATAGAAAGGGAGCAGACTCAGGGGGTACAGGTTTGCCCTGTTTCCTTAAGGGGTTAAAAGACACCACCCAGGTAATAAGGTTCTGGAAAATTTTATATGGAGCCCGAACATGGTACTAGCAACCATTGATGTGAGCTCCCTTTACACTAGTATTAGACACAAACAATTCATAGAGGCAACAAGATATTTTTTAAGGAAGGAAGAGATGGACTTTTTAACAGACTCTATTGATTTTATTTTAAATCCCAACCATTTTTATTTTAAAGGGAATTTTTATCTACAGAAGACAGATACCACAATGGGCACTGGATTCTCACCCAGTTTTGGAAATTTGTTCATGTCTGCCTTTAAAGAAAATGTCATAACCCCCAGGATGGGCACCGGTTTGGAGCTGTGGAACTGGTACATTGACGATATTATTTTAATTTGGGAAGGAACCGAAGAAGAGGTGTCCCACTTTGTTACCTGTGCCAACGAGAACAATGTTAACCTAACTTTTACTCCGAACATCAGCCGAGAGAGGATCAAGTTTTTAGATTTATTGGTGGAAACCTGCTCAGGAAAATTGAAATGAAAGACATTACATAAACCAACATCTTCTAACTGCTATATTCTGTTCAATAGCTGTAATCTCCCCAGATGGCTCCTTAATGTGCATCTTGGGCAATACAGAAGACTACGAAAAAATTGCACCGATATCATACAATATGACAAAGAAGCGGTAAAGGAGAAGAAATACCCAGCAAACTTTTTAGAGGAAGCTAAAAAGATAGCCCGAAATTTTGACAGAAGTGCCTTTTTCAAAGAGAGAACTTCTGAATAGACAAAGGAAGAACAAGAGGCAAAGCTAGTTATACCTTTTACCAGCGACTTTAAGAAGGTTGAGAAGATATTAAATAAACATTGACATCTATTATTTAATGACAACGTTGTAGGCCCTACACTACCAAGAAGACAACCAGTCGTATACTCCAGGGCCCCTAATTTGGGCATCAAAGTTTCCCCTATCTATTAAAAATCCCAGCAGTAATGACAGAGAAGACACATGGTTGAAATTGAAAGGTTTCTTCAGATGCGGGACTTGCAACAATTGTAGAAGTACAAACTTTGAGAGAAAAATAATAAAAAAAACAAATCTGCCTTCAATGATTTTGAATGGGAAATCACAGAATTCTTAACCTGCAACACCAAGGGCGTAATCTACATTATTGAATGCCCATGTGGGAAACAATATGTAGGACGAACCAAGAGACAGCTAAAAGTAAAAATAACTGAGCATTTGCACAATATTAAGAAAGCATTCCTTATCAGCACACTTCTCCACCCATCATGATAAGAATCCCACCGGTCTGTAATTTTTTGCCATACAAACAGACAAAAAGAGCTGGAGAGGTGGAAATTATACAGTCTCGATGTCACGGGCAGAGACAAGAAAAATGTTTGACTTTGAAACCATAGAATCAAGGGGTCTAAATGCTGGTTTTGAACTTTTTGGATTTCTGTAAATCCGGAGGGACTCTTCGACCATGGCAGACATGGAGCCAGGCTGTTATCAGCACCCGTGTGTGCCCAGATCCTGAGCCCCCATGACTACAGAGACATGAGTGAATTATTTCAACATCCTTTTTATGACAAACACTCTGTTGGACAATAACACACATTTTGTACGTACCGAGGATAGATATAGTAACTTTCCTAGATAAGGTATTTTCCCTTTTATATACATTTATTCTTACTCTTATTCTCTTTTTTCGATATTTTTATGTTTATTTTTATTATATTTTTTATTTTACTTAATTTAAATTTTATTTTTTTCTTTATCTTTATTTTTATTTTATATATATATTTATTTTTATAGAACAAAAGATACGGAGGCACTCTGGTATCTGCGGGTGGTTTATTTGGTGTAGGTCATACAGCAATGCTCTGTCGACGAATCATTTCGTGCACCTGCGCTTAATCAAAGACCACTAACTTCCTTCTCCTCTTCCTATTTATACACTCCATGTTACTTTATTTACAATCCGTGCAAAACAATTATTAGTGAGAAAAAAACTTTAAAAACAAGATACAAAATTTCCAAAAATGGTTGCACAAATTCTGTAGAATTAGCTGAGAATTCTTATTCTTCATGCTTCTATTGGAATACTATAGTACGGGTCGGCTTCACGTTTCGTAACAGTGCACACCTAGGACTAGGCTTCAGGTAACATATAAATATATAATGAATACTAAAGGGGGAAAGACACTTAAACCGCTGCCCGTATTTAGACCCAAAGGTCCTAACGCATCTGTACGCAAAATGAATTCTGTTTCTTTTTGCAACAATAATTTTTGTCTATCACCTCCCATAGTTGGAGTTTGCTGAACATACAATCCTATAAATTTCAAATGTTCTTTTTTATTATTATTATTATTATTATTATTATTATTATTATGTATGGTATTCATGTGTTCTAAAACCGCAGATTTCTGATGCCTGTCGACATCGATCTTATGTGTTCTTTTATGTAAAGGTCTAATAGTTTTCCCAATATAATATTTTTATCAACTGCACATGAGGGCATACACAACAATATTCCTTTTACACTTAATAAAAGAATTCATTCTGACTGTATGTGAGCCTAACTGTATTTCCTTCTGTATGTACAAAAGATGACAAATAGTGCATTGTCCACATTTATAATTTTAGCAAAAATGTTCAGCAAATTCCAACTATGGGAGGTTGCGACAAAAATTATTGTTGCAAATTAATTGCAACAGAATTAATTTTGCGTACAGATGCGTTAGGACCTTTGGGTCTAAATACGGGCAGCGATTTCAGTGTCTTTCCCCCTTAAGTATTCATTATATATTTATATGTTACCTGAAGCCTAGTTCTAGGTGTGCACTGTTACGAAACTTGAAGCCGACTCGTACTATAGTATTCCAATAGAAGCATGAAGAATAAGAACTCTCAGCTAATTATGCAGAATTTGTGTAACCTTTTTTTTTTGTAAATTTAGCATATTATATCTTGTTTTTAAAGTTTTTTCTCACTAATAATTGTTTTGCACGGATTGTGAATAAAGTTACATGGAGTGTATAAATAGGAAGAGGAGAAGAAGGAAGTTAGAGGTCATTGATTAACCGCAGATGTGCGAAACGATTAGTCGACTGAGCATTGCTGTATGACCTACACCTAATAAACCACCCGCAGATACCAGAGTGCCTCCGTATCTTTTGTTCTGAAATACGGCTCTTGTGTTCTGGAAGAGCACTGGCACTAGCGGAGGATCCGTGAGTAGCAGTGGCCTTTGTGCTATTATTCCAGTGTTTTATCCAGTGGCAGTGTCAACTCTGGACTTCATTCTGACTTTGGATTATTATTTTTATATTTATTTTTATCTTTTTTATTTATTAGTTATTTTTATGTTTACCTATTTATCTATTCATTTATTTTTCGATCCATCCACTTATAATTGATATACCTTAAATACAGTGACCCCCCTGATCTACAATGGCCCTGACATACGATAATTTCAACATGCAATGGCCTCTCAGAGGCCATCGAATGTTGAAGGCAGCATCAATGGCTATCCGGCATAAACGGCTATCCAGCAGCGCACACTGCTTCAGCTGCCGCCGGATAGCCGTTTATGGTGCCCCGTAAGCTCCAGTGATGGTCTTAAGCCCCGTGGCGCTCCAGGACGTCATCTTCGGGATCCCCTGCATCGCCGGGGCTCTCCATCGTCGGCATCACGTCACCACGCACGCCGTCCCCTCATCCAATAGGAGTGGCGTGCGTAGTGACATGATGGTGGTGATGAGCAACGATGATCCCAGGCAACAGAGATGTTTCGGAGCGGCGGGGACACCTCGGGGACGCGGCAGCGATGGACTACGACATCCAGGGCAGCGGTGATGGCGGGGACAGGTGAGTACACGTCCTATATTTAACATTGCACTGATCCCTCAACATACGATGGTTTCAACAAACGATGGTTCATTTGGAAAGGATTAACATCGTATGTTGAGGGACCACTGTACCTCATACATCTTTCACATTTATGAATTCATTTTTATAACACCAATATGATATGCATTTCACCATTTAATCTTTGTTAAATATTAATAATGAACCCACTGTATTCACTCGAATAACTATTCCCCAACATATGTGATTTTATACCCCCCTCTTTTTTTCTTTATCTCACGTTTGTTCCCAGAATTTTTGCAACTATATGTGTCATCAATACCATTATTTTACTACCCTAATGATAGTGACATTATTATAAGCATCTATTTTGAGTATATTACATATACAATGAATGAGCTTACACTTCTCTATCTTTTTTCCATCCCTTTTCCAATCCAGTCTGATCCATTTTCCCCTTCTTGACTATCCTATCGAGTGTTCCTTTTTTCCTTATTTTTTGGTAGACCATTGGGCAGTATATAAGATAGATAACCCCCATCATTTCCAGCTACTGAGGAAAGGAGGAGCCTCCGGAAATGCTTCTAGCCCATACCTTATCCCCATAATTTGGTTTTACATTGTAGCATATACTTCCAGACACTGCCGTGATCACGCTTCTCAGTGCAAACGAGGACAGCTTATACAACTTCAAACTCACCCGATGCGTGCCTTTTAACACACGCAGCTGGCCGCAGATCTCCAAGGACGCCGCACATCTCCAAGCGCTCACAGCTAGAGACGACTTGTCTTACCGACGGGTCGCCTCGGTCAGCTAGAGCACTGGAGTCGGCAAAGCAGACCGGACGGAAGAAGATCGCCACCGGGTGAGCGGGGACATAGTCTTCTAATATTTCCTTTCGCAGGAACATAAGGAACTGTATTATAGACTTTCACTATTACCGGCAGCATCTGCATACTAGCCTTCTCCCACAGGAGGATCGTGTCACTGTATAGACACTAACGCATCTTTTGCTTTGCAGGAATATAAACTTGTAGCTACACAGTAGCGAAAAGCTTTTTTTTCCCCTTACAGGAATTCAAGCTTTCCACATATGAAGTATATAGCGCATAGTGCTGATGAACCTGTGTATAGCTACATATTAGCTTAATTGCGTGGCACAGGTTGAACTGCACTTATTAAGTACTGTGTATTTATTCCTGTTCAATAGGATCTACAGCTTTGGGACATTACCTAAAGAGACTTTAAAGGCTCAAAGAATCAGGCCATAGTAGACATAAAAGATGGCCTCTATAAGTGCATGTTCATAATGTTATCATAAGATGTTCAAAGAACTGAAACCTGCCAAATTGGTAGATTATACTTTAGATGTAGATTATGTCATATCCCTTATCCTGAGGTTAACTAAATATGAAGAATCAATAAAACAAGTTAAAGCTTTATGACTTTATTAAGCTTTATAAAAATATTTTTATGCCCCCAAGAGTAAAACTGGAGACTGCATGGACTAAACACCAACTCAACTTTCTTTTTGAGGGAAAGAACAAAAAAGTATTAATGGGTATATTTAGGTCTCTGGCCACTGAGTAGCACAGAAAAGACTGTATGAAGATGGAGGCCACTCACCAGCTTAGAATGGCAAGATGTTGCTTCAGAGTGCTAGTTGAGTGATAACATCATGAATGATGACATTGAATGATGTATATATTAAATGATGTGTGTATATGTATATATATATATCTATATATATATTTTAAATGATGTGTATATATATATATATTAAAGTGTACCTGTCGTCAACAAAAACTTTTTATATAATGTAGATAATACCATTACATGTATATTTGTAATAAACATTGGTTAAAAATTGCGTGTATTTTTGGGTGAAAAAATGCTGTCTCTGCAGCTATTGTCTGTATGTCTCTATGAGGAGTCCAAATACAGGAAGTGAGGGCAGGAAAAGCAGGGATCTGTGCATGCTCCTGGCTTGTCAATGATCCTGATATATGAGCCAGGAGCATGTTATAGAGCCTCAGTGCACACTGTCCTGCTTTTTCTTACTGCATAGAGCCCTGCTTGTCCACCCTCACTTCCTGTATTTGGTCTCCTCATAGAGACACACATGCAATAGCTGCAGGGACAAAACTATACACATTTTTTAACCAATGTATATTACAAATATACATATAATGGCATTATCTATATTATATAAAAAGTTTTTGTTGACTACAGGTACACTTTAAATGATGTGTATATATACATATATATATATATATATATATATATCTATATCTATACAGTGGGGATTAAAAGTTTGGGCACCCAAGGTAAAAATTTGTATTTATGTGCATAAAGAAGCCAAGGAAAGATGGAAAGATCTCCAAAAGGCATCAAATTACAGATTAGACATTCTTATAATATGTCAACAAAAGTTAGATTTTATTTCCATCATTTACACTTTCAAAATAACAGAAAACAAAAAAATGGCGTCTGCAAAAGTTTGGGCACCCTGCAGAATTTATAGCATGCTCTGCCCCCTTTGGCAAGTATCACAGCTTGTAAATGCTTTTTGTAGCCAGCCAAGAGTCTTTAAATTCTTGTTTGAGGTATCCTTGCCAATTCTTCCTTACAAAAGTCTTCCAGTTCTTTGAGATTTCTGGGCTGTCTGTCACGCACTGCTCTTTTAAGGTCTATCCATAAATTTTCAATTATGTTGAGGTCAGGAGATTGGGAAGGCCATGGCAAAACCTTCAGTTTACGCCTCTTGATGTAATCCCCCATGGATTTTGAGGTGTGTTTAGGATCATTATCCATTTGTAGAAGCCATCCTCTCTTTAACTTTAGCTTTTTCACAGATGGCATCAATTTAGCATCCAAAATTTGCTGAAATTTTATTGAATCAATTTTTCCTTCTACTCGTGAGATGTTCCCTGTGCCACTGGCTGCAATAAAACCCCAAAGCATGATTGATCCACCCCCATGCTTAACAGTTAGACAGAGGTTATTTTCATTAAATTCGGTTCCCCTTCTTCTCCAAACGTACCTTTGCTCATTCCGACCAAAAAGTTCAATTTTAACTTCATCGGTCCACAGAACTTTTTTCCAAAATGCATCAGGCTTGTCTTTATGTTCATTTGCAAAGTTCAAATGCTGATTTTTGTGGTGAGGACATAGAAGAGGTTTTCTTCTGATGACTCTTCCATGAAGACCATATTTGTACACGTATCTCTTTATAGTGGAATAGTGTGCCACAACTCCAGTGTCTGCCAGATATTTTTGGAGGGATTGTGCAGTCAAACATGGGTTTTGAATAGTTTTTCTCACAATACTGCGAGCTGTTCTGTCTGATATTTTTCTTGGTCTTCCAGATCTTGCTTTAACTTCCACTGTTCCTGATGACTGCCATTTCTTAATTACATTCTGAACAGAGGATATTGACATCTGAAAACATTTTGCTATCTTCTTATAGCCTTCTCCAGCTTTGTGAGCGTCAACTATTTTCAGTTTCAGATTTCTATACAACTGCTTAGAAGAATCCATGGTGCTGATTGTTGGGCCAAGGTCAGATGAGTCTGGGCATTTAAAACCTTTGAGATTGACATCACCTGGTCTTCCCAGATGATGATTGGGAGTAATCCATGACACTGGCAGGTCTGAGCTTTGCAAAGAGGGCAGTGCATGCTATAAATTCTGCAGGGTGCCCAAACTTTTGCAGATGCCATTTTGCTTATTTTGAAAGTGTAAATGATGGAAATAAAATCTAACTTTTGTTGTCATACTATAAGAATGTCTAATCTGTAATTTGATGCCCTTTGGAGATTTTTCATTCTTTCCTTGGCTTCCTTATGCACATTAATACAAATTTTTACCTGGGGTGCCCAAACTTTTGATCCCCACTATATATATATATATATATATATATATATATATATATATATATTTATATTATTTTTCTAATTTTTCAATTTAAAGGATGTTGGTTATGGATAGGTTTTACTTACAACTTTCATCTTGTATATGCTATTCAGAGTTATGTGAGAACAGATGTGGGTCCCAGAAAAATCCAAAAGCTGTAACACTGGTGATCACCATGACAATGAGATTTGAAGACAAACCCTATGTATTACCATAGTTATCCTCGTAGTTATTTGTTAAATTAGCATTTTTGCTGAAGACGCCTTCCCCTAACCTGGCTGTAATGTCCATAGTGTACTGATTCCCTTTATGTGAGTTGTGCAAACTGTTACTGATATGTCTGTATTGTACATTAACCTATGACACATAATGCAGAATGTATCAAAGTGCCCTTGATGTCTAAGAAGCCGATGTAGCATCTTCCCCATGCATTGATTTTCTTCGGGCTGTGTTAAGTGTAGTGGTAGACTAAACTAGGTGCTATTGATTTCTTAGACACATTAAAGGGCAGAAGAGCAGAACATCTTGAGAATGAACAATTTCTTACTTCCAATTTTTCCCCTTCATCCATACATTAGGTGTTATCTATTGGAAGTGATCCACTGTGTTCATATGTATAATGCAATAAGGACAATGCTGCCTCTTGGCTTTTGAATTTGCTGTAAACTCAGCCAAGTTTTAGATACTTATCCTGGTATAACAGCTCATATTATGCAGATTCCAAGCAGCTGACCTCAGGTTATTGAAGACAGGACACTACAGTAAAAAACTGAATTTCTTATTGCAAGTGTAGTGATTCTTTCAGACTCTCTTATAATCTTTTTTTTTCCCTCTAAGAATAGAGAACAGAGGAAATTTTTTTTAATATACAGAAAACGGATTTGTAGACAGAGAGAAAGCTCCAGCTCACCCAGCCCGGACACTTGGAGCAGCGGATCCACGACACCGGACCGTGACGGCCACAAGCAAATACGAAAAAGAAGGAATGATCCGGCTCTGCAGATAAAAACTCGAATTTATTGGCACCCACCACAGGAAAACATGGATAAGAGTAACGCGTTTCAAGCGCCAGACACTGCGCTCTTAGTCATACATGACTAAGAGCGCAGTGTTTGGCGCTTGAAACGCGTTACTCTTATCCATGTTTTCCTGTGGTGGGTGCCAATAAATTAGTGTTTTTATCTTCAGAGTAGGATCATTCCTTCTTTTTCGTACAGAAAACGGATTGTATTCCCTTGTCCGCCCTTCTGGGACCCATTGGCCCAGATTTGCTATTGAAAATGTGCCAGAATTTTGGAACAATTTGCACCACAACTGTCACAATTGCAGAGATTGTGAGACCCTATTGTCTCCTCATCTGCCACCAACTCCAGACTGTGCCATTCAGATACTATATGGTCTTCTCATGCTTCAGCCAAGGAGGCTGTGCCATTCAGACACTATATGGTCTCCTCCTACCACCCGGGACACTAAAACTTGGGAGTGAAAAGTTCAATTTCAAAATTCTTAATTTAAATTTCAAAATCTTATATTTAAATTTCAAAATCATACATTTCAATGGTCTCTTCATGCTTTTGCCAACTCCAGGCTGTGTCATTCAGGCAATATGCTGCTGGGCCTGGGAATAAAATTTTTGTTATGGTAGCACTAGCTATCCAAAATCTTCGGTTTAAATTTCTGAATTAATCTTTTAACCCCTTAAGGACCAAGGACGTACCGGTACGTCTTGAGTCCTTCCCCTTTTTATAACGCGGGGCCACGACGTGGTCACAACGGCCGGGACCCGTGGCTAATAGCGCGCGGCAGTGATCGTGGTGCTGCGTGCTATTAACCCTTTAGATGCGGCGTTCAAAGTGAAAACTTGCCGATTAGCTCAGGGAGCTGTTCGGGATCGCCGTGGCGAAATCGCGGTGTCCCGAACAGCTGTTAGACACGTGGAGGGTCTCCTACCTTGCCTCCTGGTGTCTGATCGCCGAATGACTGCTCAGTGACTGAGATCCAGGCATGAGCAGTCAAGCGGCAGAATCATCGATCACTGGTTTCCTATGAGAAACCAGTGATCAATGTAAAAGATCAGTGTGTGCAGTGTTATAGGTCCCTATGGGAGCTATAACACTGCAAAAAAGTGAAAAAAAAGTGAATAAAGATCATTTAACACCTCCCCTATTAAAAGTTTGAATCACCCCCCTTTTCCCATAAAAAAAAAGTGTAAATAAACATATGTGGTATCGCCGCGTGTGGAAATGTCCGAATTATAAAAATATATTGTTAGTTAAACCGCACGGTCAATGGCGTACGCGCAAAAAAATTCCAAAGTCCAAAATAGTGTATTTTTGGTCACTTTTTATTTCATGAAAAAATGAATAAAAAGTGATCAATACAAAAAGGGTACCGCTAAAAAGTTCAGATCACGGCGCAAAAAATTAGTCCTCATACCGACCCATACGCAGTAAAATGAAAAAGTTATAGGGGTCAGAAAATGAAAATTTTAAACAAATACATTTTCCTGCATGTAATTATGATTTTTTTTAGAAGTACGACAAATTCAAACCGATATAAGTAGGATATCATTTTAATCGTATGGACCTACAGAATAAAGAGAATGTGTCATTTTTACCAAAAAATTTACTGCGTAGAAACAGAAGCCCCCAAAAGATACAAAATGGCGTTTCAAATTTTTTTTTTGTCTCACAAAGATTTTTTTCTGTTTCGCCGTACATTTTTGGGTAAAATGACTGATGTCACTGCAAAGTAGAATTGGTGGCGCAAAAAATAAGCCATAATATGGATTTTTAGGTGCAAAATTTAAAGGGTTATGATTTTTTAAAGGTAAGGAGGAAAAAACGAAAGTGCAAAAACGGAAAACCCCCTGGTCCTTAAGGGGTCAATCTTAGGGATTGTGAAGACCTATATGGACATTTGTCAACGGGTTTAGTCAGGTTTTCTTTACTTTAATTGTCGCAAAATTGTCGCAACTGCGACTACGCGATTTTTCATGCAACATTTTGACTGGAAAGCGAGAAAAGCAAGTTTTCCAAAAATTAACTACGTAGTAATAATTTTAAAATGGACTACGGGTAGTCAGGTATTTATTAACTGCGACAGTCGCAACTGCACAAAACAAAGTCGCAACAGGGTTAAAAATTGACTAAATTTACTCCAGCTCAAACATGGAGCAGAAAAAGCCACTACCAACGTAAAAAAAGGAAAAATTGCTTACGTGAAAGAAAATTATCAACAGGCTAAAACCAGTTGATAAATAAGTCACACATAAGCAAAAAAAAAAGTAAGGAAAAAATTACTAAAAAAAAAGAATACATAAGCAAACATTGCTAAATGTCCCTCCTAGTGTCTTCTCATGCTGCCAACACCTCCATGCTGTGTCAATCAGCCACTATATGGTCTCCTCATCCTTCAGCCACCTTCAGGCTGTACCATTCAGACACTATATGGGCTCCATATGCTTTCCCCACCTCTAGGCTGTGTCATTCAGCCAATATATTGTTTTCTGATTCTGCTGGGACTGGCATATTAACTCCAAATATGTTATGGTAGCAGTAGCTAACATAAATGCTTAATTGAGATTTCAAGCTTGATCTTTCAATGTAAGGGGTTATGAAACCCTCTTGGGGACTGCTGATGCCTGCTCCTGTGTCTTTCAGGAATTACTTGGCTTACTGATGCTTTTCGGCTTCACCCTTAAATTTTTGGATGTTTAGCACTAGCTAAATACATGCTTAACAGAAATTTCAACATTGATCTTTCAATCTTGGGGGGGGGGGGGGGGGGTTTATGAAACCCTCTGGTGTACTGCTGATGCCTGCTCCTGACTGTGTGTTTCAGGAACTACTTGACTTAATGATGCTTCTGGGCTTGGGCATTACATTTTTGGATGTTTAGCACTAGCTAAATACATGCTTAATAGAAATTTCAACATTAATCTTTCAATGTAAGGGGTTATGAAACCTCAGGTGTACTGCTGATACCTGCCCCTATGTCTTTCAGGAACTACTTGGCTTTCTGATGCTTCTGGGCTTGGGCCTTAAATTTTTGGATGTTTAGCACTAGCTAAATATATGCTTAATAGAAATTTCAACATTGATCTTTCAATCTTAGGGGTTATGAAACCCTCTGGTGTACTACTGATGCCTGCTCCTGACTGTTTGTTTCAGGAACTACTTGGCTTATTGATGCTTCTGGGCTTGGGCCTTACATTTTTGGATGTTTAGCACTAGCTAAATACATTCTTAAAATAATTTCAACATTGATCTTTCAATGTAAGGGGTTATAAAACCCTCGGGTATACTGCTGATGCCTGCTCCTGTGTCTTTCAGGAACTACTTAGTTTACTGATGCTTCTGGGCATGGGCCTTACATTTTTGGATGTTTAGCACTAGCTAAATACATGCTTAATAGAAATTTCAACATTGATCTTTCAATCTTAGGAGTTATGAAACCCACTGGTGTACTGCTGATGCCTGCTCCTGACTGTGTGTTTCAGGAACTTCTTGGCTTACTGATGCTGCTGGGCTTAGGCCTTACATTTTTGGATGGTAGCACTGGCTAACATGCATCTTCAATAGAGATTTTTACATTCACCTTTTAAAGTTAGGGGTTGTGAACCCCTCTTGTGTACTCATGCTGCTACCTGCTCCTGTATGTGTCATATAGCAACTACATGGTTTAGTGATGCTGCTGAGCCTAGGACATTACCTATATATGTTTATGGTAGCACTAGGCACCATACATCTTCAATGGAAATTTCAAAATTCATCTTTTGATGAGGCCCTATTGTCTCCTCAACTGCCGCCAACTCCAGGCTGTGCCATTCAGACACTATATGGTCTCCTCATGCTTCAGCCACCTCCAGGCTGTGTCATTCAGCCACTTTATGGTCTCCATATATTGACTGTGTATTGTAGGAAACATGTGGCTATCCTTGAGTTACCCTCCCAGCATTATTGCCATGTTGATACCAGACCAGTAATAAAAGGAATATTGCCAAGGACTAGCAGAAACAGGGAACTGTGGATACTGACCACCGGCTGTTGGAATTGACTGACTATCCAAGGTAGTAGATTTACCATTTTGAAGTGCCTTAGTTCCAGTAGGTTTTAAGTCATTCATTCTTTGGTGTAGTTCTTCAGTTGCAGAATTAAGTTGTATCTTGTTTTCCTGTTTCTCCGATGAGCTAATGTCACTGGAACACACACAATACTCAAATTGTCATCTAATGAAGGATCCTTTTCTTCAGAGAACGTATCATTTTATTGTTTTGAATGTCAGGTGGTATTCTGACAATTTCTGATTATAAAGTAATTTTGTAATCTAGGACACAGGTAAAAATAAGTATTTTTCTGCCCTCATTAGTGCATACCACATACCTACATCTAAGCAGTGTACTATTTTGTACATGTTAATCTGTCAAGGGTCTATATACTGTGAAAGGACAGCCAATAGTACACACCTGCTGCTGTTCTAGACAAATACTGTTTTAAGCGAAGTGAAGCATATTGTACTCCCCGCATATCCGCAATAAGTATGTCAGGCAGAGTAGTGAAATTTCAATTACAAAATCCATAATATAAATTTCAAAATCTTAAATTTCAAAATCATAGATTTCAATGGTCTCGTCATGCTGCTGCCAACTCCAGGCTGTGCCATTCAGACACTATATGGTCTCTTCATGCTTCAGCCAACTCCAGGTTGTGTCATTCAGCCAATGTATGGTTTAGTGGTGCTGCTGGGCCTGGGAATACATTATTTTGTTATAGTAGCACTAACTACCCAAAATCCTCAGTTTAAATTTCAAACTTCGTCTTTTTTTCTTAGGGATTGTGAAGCCCTGGTGTTTTCTCATGCTTCAGCCAACTCCAGGCTGTGCCATTCAGACACTATATGGTCTCCTCCTACTGATGCCACCTCCAGGCTCTGTCATTGTGCTGCCATGTGACATGTGACTCCTTGTTAGATTAGGTCCTTTGTAGCCACACGCTGAGGCCTGGGGCACTAAATCTTGGGAGTTAAAAGTTCCATTTCAAAATCCTCAATTTCAATTTCAAAATCTTAGATTTCTATTTAAAATTCTTATATTTCAATGGTCTCCTCATGCTTCAGCCAACTCCGGGCTGTGCCATTCAGGCAATATATGGTTTACTGATGCTGCTGGGACTGGGTCTGGGAATAACAGTTGTATCATGGTAGCACTAGCTACCCAAAATCTTCGGTTTAAATTTCAGAATTCATCTTGTAATCTTAGGGATTGTGAAGGCCTAGTGTCTACTCATGCTGCTGCCAACTCCTAGATGTGCCATTCAGATACTATATGGTCTCCTCATGCTTCAGCCAACTCCAGGCTGTGCCATTCAGGCAATATATGGTTTACTGATGCTGCTGGGACTGGGTCTGTGAATAAAAATGTTGTTATGGTAGCAATAACTACCCAAAATCTTTGATTTATAATTAAAACTGGTTTTTTTTTCTTAGGGATTCTGAAGCCCTGGTGTCTACTCATGCTGCTGGCAACTCCAGGCTGTGCCATTCAGGCAATATATGGTTTACTGATGCTGCTGGGCCTGGGCCTGGGCATAAAAACTTTTGTCATGGTAGTACTAGCTACCCAAATTCTTCACTTTATATTTCAAACTTTGTCTTTTTTTTCTTAGGGATTGTGAAGCCCTGGGGTCTCCTCATGCTTCAGCTAACTCCAGGCTGTGCCATTCAGACACTACATGGTCTCCTCCTACTGATGCCACCTCCAGACTGTGTCATTGTGCTGCCATGTGACATTTGACTCCTTGTTAGATTAGGTCCTTTGTACCCACACACAGGGGCCCAGGACACTAAAACTTGGGAGTTAAGAGTTCTATTTCAAAATCCTCAATTTCAATTTCTAAATTTTAGATTTCTATTTAAAATTCTTATAATTCAATGGTCTCCTCATGCTTTTGCCAACTCCAGGCTGTGTAATTCAGGCAATATATGGTTTACTGATGCTGCTGGGCCTGGGTCCGGGAATAAAAATGTTGTTATGGTGGCACTAGCTACCCAAAATCTTCTGTTTAAAATTCATACTTCCTCTTTTTTTCTTAGGGATTGTAAAGCCCCGGTGTCTACTCATGCTGCTGTAAACTCCAGGCTGTGCCATTCAGGCAATATATGGTTTACTGATGCTGCTGGGACTGAGTCTGAATATAAAAATTTAGTTATGGTAGCACTAGCTACCCAAAATCTTCCATTTAAATTTCAGAATTTATTTTATAATCTTAGGGATTTTGAAGGCCCAGTGTCTACTCATGCTGCTGCCAACTCCTGGCTGTGCCATTCAGCCACTATATGGTCTCCTCATGCTGTTAATACCTCCACGCAGTATCATTCAGCCACTATATGGTCTCCTCATGCTGCCGCCACCTACACGCTGTGTCATTCAGCCACTATATGGTCTCCTCCTGCTGCCAACACCTCCACACTGTATCATTCAGCCACTATATGGTCTCCTCATGCTGCTAACACCTCCGCACTGTGTAATTCAGCCACTATATGGTCTCCTCATGCAGCCAACACCTCCACACTGTATCATTCAGCCACTATATGGTCTCCTCATGCTGCTAACACCTCCACGCTGTGTCATTTAGCCCTATATGGTCTCCTCATACTGATGCCACCTTCAGGCCCTGTTATTGTGCCGCTCTGCGGCAGTGATTCTAAAAGCGTTGCCGGTAATCTTCATGTTATTCTGAATAACAGTATTATTTCACTACCCCAGCACACTCCATATGCGTGTTAGAACACAGCAAAGTGTTCTACACCCCTATTGAGGCTCTCTGTAGGCCAGAAATAGCTGCTTTTAATATAGATTTGCCACAAATAATTTCAGATCGAAACAAATTTTTTCTAAAAATTTGGCCAATCGGCCGAATCGAATTTTTCAAAAGTTCGCTCATCTCTAATGGTAATATTGGCAGAATGGGTATTTTTTAAAGAATTATACAAATAAGCTATGGCCAACAACACCTAAAAGATTACAGACAATCTTTAACAATCGCCCATAGTATTTTTATGTAAGTATGTGGGCAAGAGGAGTAACTATCAAGGTAGGAGGCATTGCAATTGCTACAGGGTCAATGAGGAGACAACTTTGTCTGCTAAAAGGAGGACCTAAAGAAAATTGAGCCATGAAGTGAAGATAATATGTTTCATCTTTAATGCTCCTGTTTTCTCAGTGGACTTACCTGTGGCCAACACCTCAAAAATGAGACTGCATTATCATTTAATGGGTTAGGGTGGCCTGATCACATACCTTTTTATAATTTCTTAACATACCCTCCCATTCCCGAGATATGTGGGTTTATATTTTGTCTAAATATTTTGGGAAACAGATGGATGTGAACTCAATTTTAGAGTCATAAGGGGAAATTCTATTGACAATCCAAGGATAGAAATATATAGACAGAACAGATGAATACAATAAACAGCGTAAACCAGATAGGGAACAATCTGGAAGGAGAGGAATGGGGTTAGGTAGGGAGGGTTTGTGGGTGTCAAACATAGGAACCATGCATTCAGAGTCTAAAGTGCATACAGAAACAAAGTACACAGTGGAATGTTGAACAACCTAAAGGTATACATTGGTTAATGGGGAGACGATCACCACGACAGGTAGAAGAACATATCACTGGCATGGGCAGAAGAAGTCCACAGCTGCCAAATCTTGGTGAACCTCTCTACAGTGTCAGCCTCTACCGAACTTAATTTTAATAATAGGACTAAATATCAGGTGATTGGAGGGATTATACAGTCTGTGGCGAGGGATATTTTACAGAGTGTCATTTATGCCTAATACACCCCCCCTAACTGTATAATTCCACCTATCACCTAACATTCACTCCCATTATTAAAATCAAAGTGGTTCTCAGCAAAAGAAAGAACCTCTATCTGGTGTCAAAAAGTATAATGAAGCAATTTACTAATAAAATGGTATTAGCCCAAGTGTAGAGATCTTCTGTATCAGCTGTGATCTCCCTCTTGTAAGCTGTGGCATCACATCACAGGCTCTGAATTCAGAGAGCTGCTGTCTCCCCTTCCCCTCCTGTCAACACGGTAGGAGACCAGTGATATGAAGAGAGGAAATCTAGTATTAATTCTCAGTAGATTTATGACTCATAGATAAGGCAGCAGGAAACGCTTTCTGGTGGAAACTGTGACTGAGAACAGGCTCCTGCTGCCTTATCTAATGAGTGATAAATCTAAAAGCAGTAACACCAGCTCTCCCTTTATGTCACTGGTTTCCATCAGTGCTGACAGAAGGGGAGAAGGGACAGAAGCTCTCCATTTAATGGATAATCTCTGAATTTTGGCTAATAACATTATGTTAGTAAATTGCTTTATTTTTTGTGACCACACATATTTTTTTTCTTTTGCTGGACACCCCCTTTAAGGTCACAGCTATCTGACTGATTCCCTAAATTGTCACACAAAATAGAAACACTCATATCTCGGAATTGGGAGAAAACTCAAGAAACTGAAACTGAAATCAAGAAACTGTAAAGAGGTTTGTGATCAGGACTTAGCTGATTATTTAAAATAAAAAATTTTTGGCCACAGATACTCTTTAACTTAAAGCGGCCCACACAAATTTTGTTATTATTCAACTGGGAGTAGGCCTTAAAGTGGAATGGGTTCTGTAAAATATTTTATGTCTCAATTCATGAAGTATAGAATGCAGTTCATGCATTCTTGGAAAAATCATGTAGCACCTCATGCAATTTCTGTTTCATTGTTCTTTTACTGTCCAAAGACCATAACTAGAGATAAGCGAATTTTTGAAAAATTTGATTCGGGTCGAATTTATTTGTCGCAAATCGCTATTAAAAACGGCTATTTCTGGCCTACAGAGAGACTCCATAGGTGAGTAGAACACTTTGCTTTGTCCTAACACGCATAGGGAGTGTGCTGTGTTAGTGAAATAATACTGTTATTCAGTATGACATGCAGATTACAGGCATCACTATTAGAATCACTGCTGCAGAACATCTGGATGTGGCAGATTTTTAATGTAATTTTAATGTAATTTAATTTTAATTTATTAAAAAATTTTTATTACCCATTCTGGTGAGCATCGATCTGGTGGTCCGCCGCAAGGCTAGCTACCACCTGTTCCAGCCCCTGCCTCTCAGCGCACCCCATACTGTGTCCACTTGAAAAGGGTGGGACTGCAGTACCAGCAACTTGGACAGGATCACATTCAGCTTCTGTGTCATTGGATAAATGGGTACATAAAGCTAGAAGTGGCTGCAGTGAAAAAGCTTGCACTTGTATCTTAAAATCGAGCTGTTGGTCCTCTGCCAGGTGAGATACCACCTGTTCCAGCACAGTCTGGAGTTGGCAGCAGCATGAGTAGAACATATGTGACGTCCCAGTACAGAACATGGTCCTGTACTACCCTTAGGCCCTGTCAGGTTGAGACCCTCAGTGACCTGGGGGCTCCCCTGCAAGGTCTCCCCCTGTTGTTTCCAGAATGTTGTGTATATTACTTTAATGCCTAGACTGTATCATTATGTATAGGTAGTACAAAGGACTGTCACGTGTTATGTTATGCAGTCACATGATTTGTTGTCACATGTTCTCCCAGAGAACACCAGCTTGACCAATGGGCCTTAGTCCAGCCCCCCACTATGTAAAGGGGCGGCCATTACAATTCACTCTCTTACCACCTGCTACTGAGCACAGCAAACACCAGAAATCTCAGTGCAAGTGATCAGCATCTGGAAGACCCCAAAAGCTACAATCATTCCAGTAAGTCAAGTCCAATCTGGAGTCAAGTTAATTAAAGTATTTTGGTCCAGTATCCTGCGAGGTCCTTCTGGGTCCTGGCCACCTCTCTGGGAAATCTGGCTTTAGCTGTGAATACAATTCCATCTGTCTTATACTCAATAAAGCCTCTGTTTGACCATAACTGGTTGTGGACTCTCATTTCACTACTAGCAACTGGCATAGCGGAGAAACCGGGGGTGCGGTGTTCTGGAACCCTAAAACCACACTGGCGTCACGAACAATAGAGGTTAACAACATCTTGTTCCCGGGGTTAATACCATCTGATCCCACCACTCACACCGCTACACCCGTGGTCCCGCCATACACCCGTGGGTTACCACACATATAGTGGCTGAATGGCACAGCCTGGAGTTGGTGGCAGCATGAGTAGAAGATTTAGTGGCTGAATGGCACAGCCTGGAGTTGGCAGCAGCAGGAGTAGAACATGTAGTAGCTGTATGGCACAGCCTGGAGTTGGCGGCCGCATGAGTAGAAAATATAGTGGCTTAATGGCACAGCCTGGAGTTGGCAGAAGCATGAGTAGAATATATAGTGGCTGAATGGCACAGCCTGGAGTTGGGGGCAGCATGAGTAGAACATATGTGATGTCCCAGTACAGAACATGCTTCTGTACTACCCTTAGGCCCTGTCAGGTTGAGACACTTAGTGACCTGGGGGCTCCCCTGCAAGGTCTCCCCCTGTTGTTTCCAGAATGTTGTGTATATTACTTTAATTCCTAGACAGTAATGGCACAGCCTGGAGTTGGCAGAAGCATGAGTAGAATATATAGTGGCTGAATGGCACAGCCTGGAGTTGGCAGAAACATGAGGAGACCATATAGTGGCTGAATGGCACAGCCTGGACTATATGGTGGCTTAATGAGACAGCCTGATGGTGGTAGCAGCAGCATCAGGAGTCCTGAAAGTGACCCGGTTACAGAGTGGGTGGCAATACCAGTACCCGGAGACGGAGGTGGGTTAAAAAAGGTCTGATGCGGAGGAATGTTTGTAAGTGGGGAGCAGTGCCTTTGGCACTATACATATTTGTGAAGTGTTGCTGTGGCACCATGGTCAATCTACTTTCATGCATCAGGCAATGGTGGGTTGAAATCCTGACTGATCCATGCCTGATTCATCTTCACAAAGGTCAGTCTCTCCACATTTTTTATGGACAGACGAGTTCTCCTTGGGTTGACTATGGCTCCCGCCGCACTAAACACCCGCTCTAATGGCTGCTCTAAACACCCGCTCTGATGACACTACTGGCCGGGCAGGACAGCTTTTCCAGGGCAAACGCTGCTAGTTGCGGCCACAAATCAAGTTTGGCTGCCCAGAAGTCCAGCGTATCTTCAAGGTGTTCCACCATCTGCTGGTTCAGGTCCTGCTCCAGGTCTACCTGCTGCTGAGGAGTTGTTTCACTATGCGGGTGAAGAAAGGTACTCATCAGCGACTGTAGACTCAGGCTGCTGCTGATGGAGCTGGTACTGCTCCTGCCACCCCACCCCTCCCCAGCAGCCATGGCAGTGAAGGTGAGCGCAGTGGGAAACCCGAGTCAGACCTGCGAGAGGATGGACTATGGCGCCGATAGGCCAACTAACTACATAGGATGTCTCTGTAGTAGGTCAGTTTGTCCTCCCTCTCAGAGGGTGTAAAAAAGGCCCCCATTTTGTGCAGGTAAGGAGGATCCAATAAGGTGGAGAGCCAGAAGTCATCCCAATACGCAAGCAAGTGAGCATGCATTGTGCCATTTGTGCAAGTGACTCGAAGGGATTCCCTGCCTCCATCTCCACTGCATACTGCCATGGTTTGTCTGGGTCCTCTTTCTAGCTTTACTCATAACCCTCTAGATCCTCTGGCTGCTCCTGTTCCTCCTCTCCTGTCAGATGACTAGAAAAACCGCCCATCTCGCGAAGCGTAAACTCTGCTCCACTTTGCCCCTCCCCTTCCTCCTCCTCCTCCAGTTCAGCCCCCACAGGGTTCATGCGGCCGTGAGTTGTAGGTGCCACATCTCCATTGCCCTGACCTGCCATAGTTTCCAACACGTGTAGTAGGAAATGAAGCAGCGGAATGACGTAGTTCATCCCATAATCCTGGTGATTGACTAATAATGTGGCTTCCTCAAAGGGCCTGAGCAAACGGCAGGTGTCACGTATGAGCTGCCACTGGTTGACATTGAAGTTACACAGGGGTGTCCCCTGATCCACTTGGATCATCAAGAAATCGGTGATGGCTTTTCTCTGTTCGTAAAGTCGGTCCTACATATGGAGGGTGGAATTCCAACATGTGGCAATGTTGCAAATCAGACAATTTTGGGGGATACCGTTCTGACGCTGCAGCTCAAGGAGAGTGTGCTTTGCGGTGTACGAGTGGCTGAAGTGCATGCAAAGTTTCCTTCCCATTGTTAGGATGTCTTGAAAATGGGGGGAACACTTCAGGAACCACTTGACAATCAGATTGAGCACGTGTGCCATGCAGGGTGCATGGCTCAGCCTTCCTTGTCGCAGTGCAGACAAGATTTTCTTCCTGTTGTCGGTCACCATGGTTCCCATTTCCAGTTTTTGTGGAGTAAGCCATGCTCTGATTTCTTTATGAATTACTTTTAGCAGTTCCTCCCCTATATGACTCCGTTCGCCAAGGCAAACCATATGAAGAACAGCGTGACACCGCTGTGCCCTGCACACATGCTATGCTGAAGGGGCACTGAGACTTTTCTGTGCAGAGAAGGCTGAGGACACGGTGGAGGATGAGGAGGTGGAGTCGCACACTGTCACAGGACCAACGGCCTGAGAGCGTGGAGAAGGAAGCGGCGTGACCTGTCCAAGTTGGTGTTGAACCACATTCATCCAGTGGGCCGTAAAGGACATGTATTGTCCCTGACCATAGTTACAGCTCCAGACGTTGGCGCTGCCATGCACTTTGGTACACACTGATAGGCTCAGGGACTGGCCCACCTTCTCTTCCACAAAATTGTGCAGGGCTGGTAATGCCTTATTCACAAAGAAATGAAGGCTTGGCACCCTCCTCCTTGGCTCGGCACAAGCCATCAGTTCTCTGAAAGGTGCAGAGTCTAACACTTGAAAAGGGAGGGACTGCAGCACCAGCAACTTGGACAGGAGCACATTCAGCTTCTATGACGTTGGATGAGTGGGCGTATACTGTTGTCTCTTGGACATGGCTTTGCAGATGGATTGCTGGCAGAATGACTGACTAAAAGTAGGAGGAGCAGGAGCATCTGGAGCGACAGAAGGAGGGTATGACACACAGCTCCCTTCGGCTGAGGTGGTGGAGCCTTGGCTGTCTGAAAGAGGAAGCGGCGTGCCCCTGGGTGATGCAGTAGGCTGGACCACTACATCGGAGCCACGGGTCTCCCAGGCCGCTTTATAGTGGTGCAGCATATGTGGACGCAGGGCCGTGGTGACAACATTGGGACCCTGACCACGCTTCACCTTCTACCGACACATCTTGCATGTGGCTATATTAACCTCCTCAGGATGCTTGATGAAAAACTGCCACACCGCCGAGTAGCTGATTTTCCCACCAGCACTAATTGACTGCTACTGCCACCGCCTTTGGCTACATACTTTCCACTTCTGCCACAATGCTGACTTCCAACCATGCTACCACCTTGCTGGCTCAGCTGCTGCCTCACGGGCAACCTGCAACCCTCTTCTCCTGATGATGAGGTAGCCCCTCCTGCACCTGGCCCCCAATTGTGATCAGCTTCATCATCATCAACAAGTGTCTGCATGTCACTGATGTCCTCCTCAGGTTCCTCAACAGTTTCTGGTTCAGGACCCTGAAAGCTGGCAACACCGCCTCCCACGTCACTCTCCTCATCACTACTTGCCCACCTAGCGGAGGAAGTGGCGGATGTCTCCTCCACTTCTTGGCTGGGCAGTAGATGCTGATTGTCCTCTATTGGATCTTCCTCACTGAATAGTGGAGCTGAACCCATAGCATAAGATACTTATTTAGGAGAGTGAACAGTGTAGAACAGAGGCAATAGGACGACAGGGACTGCTCCCGGGCCATGCCAACTGAGGGTTGTGTCTGAGGAATCCACCGACTGTTGACTGGGGGTATCAGATGTCACTTGTGATGAAGTGGATGACCATGTTAACCAATCGATCACGGCAGATGGGTTGCTGGTCAAGACACGACCGCTAGCTGATACCGGGAGATCAGACCTTTTGCTGTGAGTCCTGCTGCCACTCGCCCCTAGTCTGCTGCGACCTCTGCCTGCGCCTGATGAATTTAGGCCTCTGCCACTCCTCTGTGCACGTCCTGGCACTTCTCTGCCTGACATACTTAGTGCGTATATGAGGGGAGTACAATACGCTTCACAACGCTTAAAACAGTACTTGTCTAGAACAGCAGCAGGTGTGTACTTTTGGCTGTCCTTTCACAGTTACTAGGCCCTTGACAGATTAACAGGTACAAAATAGTACACTACTTAGATGTAGGTATGTGGTATGCACTTATGAGGGCAGACAAATGCGCTACAATACGCTTAAAAAAGTATTTGAGTACAACACCAGTGCGTAAGTACTTTTGCCTGTCCTTTCATAGTATCTAGGCCCTTGACAGATTAAAAGTTACAAAATAGTACACTACTTAGATGTACGTATATGGTATGCCCTTATGAGGGCAGAAAAATGCGCTACAGTATGCTTAAAAAACTTATTTTTGCACAACACCAGCAGTACACAACAGTGCTGCAGCACACAGTTGCTGTGGACTAAACCTAAAATTGCACTCTCTCAAAGACTATTAGGAATGGACTGCTGGATATTATACAGTCTACAGACTAGTAAAACCAGCAGACCATTTGTTGTGGAACATAGCCACAGAGTTGCGCTAAAAATTATTGCTCCATCCTCTGCTAAGGTTTCTCAAGCTGACCCAGCCTGTTGAAATGTATGAGGCATTACACAGCTATCTGCCTCTCTCTGTAATACAATGCTGTAGAAAGTGACTGGGAGGTTAATGGCTGCAGTAAAAATTATTTTCTGTGAAAAATTTGCTGCTCTCTGTCCACCAGAACACTGATGTGACTAGGAGGTGAAACGCTGCTGGAAAAAGATTGTCTGTGTAACACACAGCGCTGTCCTTTCTCTCTGCAGTGAAAGGATGAAGTGACTAGCCGGAATATGGCTGCTAATTATATAGGGCTGTGACATCACGGGGTGACTGACTGCATCCTACATGTGATTCAGGGTCATCCCGCCTACCCTTGTTCCCGCCTTCCCAGAGTTCCTTGCCCCATGTCCTCACATGTGGATCCGCCATTTTAGATACCCTGGAGCCTGGACCGCTCTAAATGGAGTTTAATGAAGCGATTTGCGCTATAGAATTGTGGCGATATTGGCATTCGTTGCGAATCAAATTTTTCATGAAATTCGTAACAAATTCAGATTCGTCAGATTCTATTCGCTCATCTCCAACTATAACACTGTATATATTACTGTTACTAATTTATTTCCTACCTAAACAAAATATTAGAACAGAAGTGTGACATCTGCTAAAGAAAGCCTTGAAGCAGTGGAGTTTTAGTCTTAGCTTGGAGGTTATTTTGTAATATTATTATCAGAAGTATTTAATAGAATCTGACGGGAATTTCTCATCGACATCCTAGATCCAAATTACTCCTGTCACTTATATAGTTTATATTTGATTCCAATTATAACATTTTGGCTTTATTTTTTTGCCTGTTGTTTTAGAATAAAATAGAATTAGAAGAAAAACAGGTCATAATGGTTTAAGAATGGACATTATAAAATGCTAAGAAATAAATTACAGAAAAAGCTTGTTTAGCTTTCAGCGGGTATTTTTAAATCACCAGTCAGATTTCCAAGGCTTGTCTTTCACTATTTTCTTAACACAAGGACTCCCTGGACATATGCATATCCAGTGGGTTGCAATGGATTTGGCTTCCCAGATTTTCACTCTTTAACCCTTATAAACTATTTTAGACTCCATTGCAGGGAACCCCCGGGTTGATACCCTTAAAGGATTTCTGTTAGGAACAGCTAACAGTAGAATTCTCAGAGGTATAGTACCACTGTAGACAAGAAACGTGGTTAGACAGGCAAAGATCAGAACAGGCGGAGTTTATTAACAAATATATGAATATAAGGTCAGGGGTTTCATAGGGTAGAGACAGGTGGCAGACAGACAGATAAGGTCAGGAAACAAGACAAATCAGAAACTAGGTAGTCATAATAAACGCCTTTGCACTTCACAGGAACCTAGGATCAATATTGCTTAGGCTGGGGTGTTAAGGAATGGTTTACAAGATAGGCTGGGTGACTGGACTTTTTCTGAGGAAGAACTTCAGTCAATACTGGCCCTTTAAGAGCCTGGGAGTCAGCACATGAATAGATCAGTGGTGAGTAGACCATCATAAAGGAGGCCAATAGGAGCATGGCCATCAAGAAGAGAGCAATACTGGCAGAGCAGAGAGCAGCAGTGACTGCAGCAGATAAGTGAGTGCGTGAAAACCTTCCCTAACAGTTGGTTTTCATTTACATCTTCAGAGAATGTTAAAGAATTTTAAATCAGCTCAAAAAGTGTGCAGAATATATGGGAAGACTACTGTTAGGCCATGTTCACACACCAGAAGTCCTATGGACTTCAGTGGGATTTTGCTGCACTGTTCACATAGAAATTCAAATTCTGGTGTCTGAAAAAAGAATGGACATGTTCATTGTTTCTACGGACTCTGCACTGAATGTATTGCCATCCATGAAAAGCCGGCGCCTGCAGTCTGCAGAATGTCCACATGGAGAATTTCTGTGTGGACATTCTGATGTCTGAACTTAGCCTTAGGGAATTTACATTGTGTGAACCCAGTCTTAGGGAAACATTCCAAGTGGATATTTAAAGGGGTACTCTGGCCCTAATAAATGTTATCCCCTATCCTCAGCGGTGGGACCCCCGCGATCATACATCTTATCCCCTATCCTTTGGATAGGGGATAAGATGTATTAGGGCCAGAGTACCCCTTTAAGATTATACAAAAACTCTTAAGAATATGCAAGTTGATACCAAGTACAAAAATTAGCTACAATGAAAAGTAAAAAAAAAAAAAAAAAAATTTGGGTCAATGGGTTCCATTTTTTTTTTTTTTTTTTACAATTCTAGTAATATTGATGACTTTATTGTTATACAACAATTTGGAAAACAGTAAAAATACAGAAATTCCTCATGTGTTCACATCTGTGTTAGTGGATCCCAGATTCCCATCAATGTGACAGACACTACAATGAGACCTGACAGGCACTGCATCATTTTCATTTTTCTGCTCCTATGATGGAAGAGGAAAATGGAATTGACAATGCAGATGTGAACTAAGCCTTACTGCTTGATTTTGTAAATAAAAATAGCAAAAGGATCACAGCACTCTAAAATGTGATCAGGTGCTTCATTTATCCATGTATCACAGAAGACGATGTTTATACATGTATATCCGAGTATATATAATCCCCTTAAAGGTGCATAACATAGATTTTTTTCCTGATAGGAGCCAGATATTAACCCCTTAAGGACTCAGCCCATTTTGACTTAACCCCTTAAGGACTCAGAGTTTTTCCATTTTTGCACTTTCGTTTTTTCCTCCTTACCTTTTAAAAATCATAACCCTTTCAATTTTCCACCTAAAAATCCATATTATGGCTTATTTTTTGCATCGCCAATTCTACTTTGCAGGGACATTAGTCATTTTACCCAAAAATGCACGGCGAAACAGAAAAAAAAATCATTGTGCGACAAAATCGAAGAAAAAACGCCATTTTGTAACTTTTGGGGGCTTCCGTTTCTACGCAGTGCATATTTCGGTAAAAATTACACCTTATCATTATTCTGTAGGTCCATATGGTTAAAATGATACCCTACTTATATAGGTTTGATTTTGTCGCACTTCTGGAAAAAATCATAACTACATGTAGGAAAATTTATACGTTTAAAAATGTCATCTTCTGACCCCTATAACTTTTTTATTTTTCCACGAACAGGGCGGTACGAGTACTCATTTTTTGCGCCGTGATCTGAAGTTTTTATCGGTATGATTTTTGTTTTGATCGGACTTTTTGATCACTTTTTATTCATTTTTTAATGGTATAAAAAGTGACCAAAATACGCTTTTTTGGACTTTGGAATTATTTTGCACGTACGCCATTGACCGTGCGGTTTAATTAATTATATATTTTTATAGTTCGGACATTTACGCATGCGGCGATACCACATATGTTTATTATTTTTTTTTTTACACTGTTTTATTTTTTTTATGGGAAAAGGGGGGTGATTCAAACTTTTATTAGGGAAGGGGTTAAATGGCCTTTATTAACACTTTTTTTTTAAATTTTTTTTGCAGTGTTATTGAGCAGCCGGGTCACTTTCACTTCCCCTTTAGAAGCGGCGGTCAGCTTTGACCGCCGCTTCTAAAGGGTTAATACCGCACATTGCCGCGATCGGCGATGTGTGGTATTAGCCGCGGGTCCCGGCCGTTGATGAGCACCGGGACCGACCCGATATGATGCGGGAACGCGGCGTGATCCCGCTTTATATCGCGGGAGCCGGCGCAGGACGTAAATATACGTCCTGCGTCGTTAAGGGGTTAAAGACCCGGCCAATTTCCATTTTTGCACTTTAGTTTTTTCCTCCTCCTCCTCTTCTAAAAATCATAATGATTTTCATTTTACACCTACAGACCCATATAAGGGCTTGCTTTTTGCATCACCAATTATACTTTGTAATGACATCACTTATTTTATAACATAATAAACAAAAATGTATTGTAAATTTTGGGGGCCTCAGTTTCTTTGCAGTGCACTTTTTTAGGTAAAAATGATACCTTATCTTTATTTTTGTAGGTCCATCCAGTTACAAGGATATGTAGGTTTTCTTTTCTTTTATTATTTAAAAAAAATTATAACTATTGTACATGCACCAAAATTTGTATGTTTGAAACTGTCAACTTCCGACCCCTATATCTTTTTTCTTTTTCTGCATATGGGGCTATATAAGGGCTATTTTTTTGCACCGTGGTCTGTAGTTTTTATCAGTATCATTTTTTGATGGGACTTTTTGAACATGTTTTATAAAATTTTTATGGTATAAGAAATAACCAAAAATGCACAATTACACCATCGACCGTGCGGTTTAACTAATCTTATATTTTAATAGTTCGGACATTTACGCACATGGAGGTATTATATATGTTTATGTTTATTTTTTACTACATTATTTGATTTAAAAAATGGGAAAAGGGGGATGATTCACACTTTTATTAGGGAAGGGGTTAATTCACTTTTATTAACTCTTTTTTTTTTTTATACTTTTTTAATTTAGCCCCCATAGGGGACTATAACATGCAATCTTGCGATTACATACCGGACTAGGGTGTACAGGTATGCCCTTGATCCTTAAGTACCCAGTCGCAATGGCTTCCAGTGGCTGGACCCCCGTGGTCAGACATCTCATCCCCTATCTAAAGGATAGCTGGCCCAAATATTTGGTTTCCAGTTCATGATGCTTTTGACCATTATGCTATCTGCATGCAAGTGGAATGTGCCTTATCTTACAAGACAGACAAGAAACATACTTTACCCATCAGAAGCAACAAAGCCCGGCTCCAGAGATTGATTTTACCAGTGTTTTTAACAACAGCAGCATCTGCTGGCTGTAAGGGAGACTCAGCTTTTAAACAGACAAACAGATGTAAAAGTGACATCTGTTTGTGACAAAGGATAGGAAGAGCTAAATTAAATTATCGCAGGCTCTCTGCAGTACAGCAGGACAGAGGGAGCCCTATATAAACAGCCTTTAGTGTGACTCACTGAATTACAGCCCACATTACACTAAGCTTTGTCTTGGGCTTAGACACAAAAAGACAAAAAAATAATAAATAAAAAAGTCAATGGAAACTGACAAGTGGAACCTTAGAAACAGAGTTATAATTTTAAGAAATAAAGATTGTTTTCTAAAACTGAGCAAGTGGGGGGTACTTGTATCCACTTATGACCGTGGTCCTATAAGATGCCCAGCGCCATGTGTACATGAGGGCAAATAAATATTCTAAATGCTCCTTAGAACCACGAAGAGGGCTCATATGTCCTCATTTACATACATTATGGCCCCACAATCAGAAGATTATAACAGGACAGCTAGTAGGTGCACCAGCTATCTTCTTACTATAGCTTTATGTGTAGAGAAATTCCTTGTCAACTTGCGATACAAGGTTTTCTTCAGCTGCCAGTAATGGGCAACTGGTTGGGAGTTAGGTTAAGATTATCATTTTTACCAACTGGTTTTAGATGTATGTACCGTATATACTCGAGTATAAGCCGAGTTTTTCAGCACGATTTTTCGTGCTGAAAACACCCCCCTCGGCTTATACTCGAGTGAACTCCCCCACCTGCAGTGGTCTTCAACCTGCGGACCTCCAGAGGTTTCAAAACTACAACTCCCAGCAAGCCCGGGCAGCCATCGGCTGTCCGGGCTTGCTGGGAGTTGTAGTTTTGAAACCTCCGGAGGTCCGCAGGTTGAAGACCACTGCGGCCTTCAACATCATCCAGCCCCCTCTCACCCCCTTTAGTTCTGAGTACTCACCTCCGCTCGGCACTGGTCCGGTCCTGCAGGGCTGTCCGGTGAGGAGGTGGTCCGGTGGGATAGTGGTTCCGGGCTGCTATCTTCACCGGGGAGGCCTCTTCTAAGCGCTTCGGGCCCGGCCTCAGAATAGTCACGTTGCCGTGACAACGACGCAGAGGTGCGTTCATTGCCAACGTACTTCTGCGTCATTGTCAAGGCAACGCCTCTATTCCGGGCCGGAAGCGCGGAGAAGAGGCGCCCCCGGTGAAGATAGCAGCCCGGACCACCTCCTCACCGGACGACCTCCCCACCGGACAGCCCTGCAGGACCGGACCAGCGCCGAGCGGAGGTGAGTACTCAGAACTAAAGGGGGTGAGAGGGGGCTGGATGATGTTGAAGGCCGCAGTGGTCTTCAACCTGCGGACCTCCGGAGGTTTCAAAACTACAACTCCCAGCAAGCCCGGACAGCCGATGGCTGCCCGGGCTTGCTGGGAGTTGTAGTTTTGAAACCTCTGGAGGTCCGCAGGTTGAAGACCACTGAGGGCGAATGATGAGAAGAGGATGATGAAGGGGGGGTGTGGGGATGATGAAGGGGGGTGGGGATGATGAAGGGGGGGTGTGGGATGATAAGGGGATGATGAAGGGGGGATGTGCGGGATGATAAGGGGATGATGAAGGGGGGATGTGTGGGATGATGACAAGGGGATGATGAAGGGGGGATGTGTGGGATGATAAGGGGATGATGAAGGGGGGATGTGTGGGATGATGACAAGGGGATGATGAAGGGGGGATGTGTGGGATGATGAAGGGGGGATGTGTGGGATGATGACAAGGGGATGATGATGAGGATGTTAATGACGGGTCTGGATGATGACAGGGGGGGATGAGGTATTTCCCACCCTAGGCTTATACTCGAGTCAATAACTTTTCCTGGGATTTTGGGTTGAAATTAGGGGTCTCGGCTTATACTCGGGTCGGCTTATACTCGAGTATATACGGTAATAGGAATCTATGATGCTTTCAGATTGTGCTAGTGGTTACTTGTTGAACCAGGACTTGCAGCTGATACATGGAAGCATAAATTAAACCAGCCTCGATGACTTTAATGATTGAATATGAAATCTTATAACATGAACTATTTGCATGAACTATTTCCCCTGTTGCAGAAACATCATGCACCTATTTGGCACGGCATGTGGGCATGGTCTCGCCTGTTCAGATGATGATCAGACGATGATCAGGATGATCAGGACAAGAACCTTCCCTCTCCCATCTCAAAACGGTATACTTTCAAGACAGCCAGGGAGCGAAAGTGGAGCCCTGGAGAATAGAACATGTAGGATCTTTTCTGCACCTTTAAAATCAGGAAGGAATAATAAGTCACTACTTTTTTACCCTTACAAACTATGTTAAGGCCCTATTATGTGGGATGATTGTTGGTTGAAATGGCTGATATTGTTCCATGTAACAGACCCAGAGATCAGCTAACTAATAAACAACAACTTTTTTGGCTCGTCTATCTTCGGGGCAGGCCTAAAAATAATAATTCATGCCCACACAACCCCCTGTGTAATAGATGTTGTCCGGTTGACAATTATGAAGGGCCACACAAATAATCCAGTAATCATCCATGCCTGTCTATAAATAGTTGGAAATAGTGGGACAGTCACTTATACAAAGAAAATAATGCAGGTTATACACTGCTCAAAAAATAAAGGGAACACTAAGATAACACATCCAAAATCTGAATGAATGAACTAATTGTATGAAATACTTTTGTCTTTAGCTGAATGTGCGGACAACAAAATCACATAAAAATTATCAATGAAAATCAAATGTATCAACCCATGGAGGTCTGGATATGGAGTCACACTCAAAATCAAAGTGGAAAACCACACTACAGGCTGATCCAACTTTGATGTAATGTCCTTAAAACAAGTCAAAATGAGGCTCAGTAGTGTGTGTGGCCTCCACGTGCCCGTGTGACCTCCCTACAATGCCTGGGCATGCTCCTGATGAGGTGGCGGATGGTCTCCTGAGGGATGTCCTCCCAGACCTGGACTAAAGCACCCGCCAACTCCTGGACAGTCTGTTGGTGGATGGAGCGAGACATGATGTCCCAGATGTGCTCAATCGGATTCAGGTCTGGGGTACGGGGGGGCCAGTCCATAGCATCAATGCCTTCCTCTTGCAGGAACTGCTGACACACTCCAGCCTCATGAGGTTTAGCATTGCCTTGCATTAGGCGGAACCCAGGGCCAACCGCACCAGCATATGGTCTCACAAGGGGTCTGAGGATCTCATCTCGGTACCTAATGGCAGTCAGGCTACCTCTGGCAAGCACTTGGAGGGCTGTGCAGCCCCCAAAAGAAATGCCACCCCACACCATTACTGACCCCCCGTCAAACCAGTCATGCTATAGGATGATGCAGGCAGCAGAACGTTCTCCACGGCATCTCCAGACTCACGTCTTTCACATGTGCTCAGTGTGAACCTGCTTTTATCTGTGAAGAGCACAGGGCGCCAGTGGCGAATTTGCCAATCTCAGTGTTCTCTTGCAAATGCCAAATGTCCTGCACGGTGTTGGGCTGTAAGCACAACCCCCACTTGTGGACATCAGGACCTCATACCACCTGCATGGAGTCTGTTTCTGACTGTTTGAGTGGACACATGCACATTTGTGGCCTGCTGGAGGTCATTTTGCAGGGCTCTAGCAGTGCTCCCCCTGCTCCTCCTTGCACAAAGGCGGAGGTAGTTGCTGGGTTTTTGCCCTCCTACGGCCTCTTCCACATCTCCTGATGTACTGGCCTGTCTCCTGGTAGCCCCTCCATGCTCTGGACACTACGCTGACAGACAAAGCAAACCTTCTTGCCACAGCTCACATTAATGTGCCATCCTGGATGAGCTGCACAACCTGAGCCACTTGTAAGGGTTGTAGACTCCATCTCATGCTAGCACTAGAGTGAAAGCACCACCAACATTCAAAAGTGACCGTGAAAAGTTTGAGACTGGCGTGCGAATTTTCGCACATGCGAATTTTCGCACATGCGAATTTCCGATTATGTTAATTTTTGTTTATGTAAATTTTCACATATGCTAATTTTCGAATGCGCGAATTTTCGCATATGCGAAAATATAACGTGAATATTACGAACATGCAAATTTAGCGAATATATGACGAATATTCGTCCATATATTCGCGAAATATCGCAAATTCGAATATGGCCTATGCCGCTCAACACTAGCTGTCTGTTCCATTTGCACAACAGCATGTGAAATTGATTGTCAATCAGTGTTGCTTCCTGAGTGGACAGTGTGATTTCACAGAAGTGTGATTGACTTGGAGTTACATTGTGTTGCTTTCAGTGTTCCCTTTATTTTTTCTTTAGCAGTGTAGATCCCAAAACATAGAAAACATGTAGTTATGTCCTAAAGTGCAGAAACAAAAAAATCTAAATGTGTTGGCCTCATTCTTAATTTGTTATCATTGCTGAGGACAGGAAGATGGACCAAAGTTACCCATGTTGTAGAGATGTCATTGGTCATACAGTCATCCAATTGCATGTAATGATTTATATACTCTCCCTTGATCTCCATCTCCTTTCAGTCAACCAGCCCTCACACTACTATTATAGTCACAACATTGATCCTTCTGTATACATGAAGTGATAAAAATAGGGAAAGCTAAATCAATATAAAATGAAATACAATGTTAATCAAAAATGTAGCTCCAGACTTGTTAATAAGTGGAAAAAAACTTGTGCAAGAGGTTCAAAAAACATACAATGATTAATCTACTATTGCAGCACATATTAGGTCCACTTCACATATATCTGGCAATCCAGCAGCAGTTCCCTCTGGTGCTGTAGAAAAGCGCTGTAGAAAAACTGACGGTAGAACTGGTTCCATTCATTTGAATGGGACAGTTCACATTCATCTGCCATCTCAATTTCGACTCTAGATCTTCGGACACACTGCACGGCGCAGGAGCGGTAAAGCATCCTGCTGTGTTCTTCCTGTCTAGCCTGCGCAAATAAGGACTGCCGAATCCTGGACAACTGATTCGCTCTGAAGTTGTGGCATCAGTTGCGGACAGTTTTAAGCTGAGTTGGATTTCTAGATATATGTAATCCCAGCCTTCCAGTGTAAATAGGAGTATAATTATATAGTAGCCTTTTTGTGTGTATCATAAAATAGAGAAATAAATCTGTCATTACTATGTAAATACAAGTGAAACCTCTTTAAAGGGGTTGTGCGCTGCCCTAATTTTTGGAGCTCCGCTCACAGCGTCCGGAAGTTCATTACTCCGAATTGTGTGTGTGGGCTTCCGTGTTCGCGGCCGCCGGGCGTGACGTCACGCCCGCCCCCTCGTGATGTCTCGTTACGAGGGGGCGGGCGAGACGTCGCAAGGGGCTGGGCTGCGAACACGGAAGCCCGACGGCTGCGAACACGGAAGCCCGCACACAGCATTCGGAGTAATGAACTTCCGGACGTTGTGACCGTAGCTCCAAAAGTCAGGGCAGCGCACAACCCCTTTAACCCCTCTAGGACCAAGGTCATACCTGTATGCCCTCGTCCTGCTCTCCTTCTAAGACGCGGGGTCACAGGGTGGTCCCGACAGCTATTAGCAGCCGGGACCCTGGGTTAATATGCGGCATCTAAAATCGAAAAAAATGTATCCCTGCAGCTCAGCGGAGCTGATCGGGACCACCGCGGTGTCCCGATCAGCTTAGAGGACGGGGGGGGGGGGGGGACGACCCTTACCTGCCTCGTCACCATCCGATCGTTGCTAGGATGCTCCAGCCTTGCTCAGCAGTAGTGTTGAGCGGCATAGGCCATATTCGAATTTGCGAATATTCGCGAATATATGGACGAATATTCGTCATATATTCGCGAATATTCGCATATTCGTTATATTCTCGTTATATTTTCGCATATGCGAAAATTCGCGTATGCGAAAATTAACATATGTGAAAATTAGCATATACAAAATTAGCATACGAATTTTTGCACGCCAGTCTCACACAGTAGTATTACAGCCTTCTTTACACCACACAAGCTGGAAGCAGAGAGGGGTGATCACTGTGATGTGTACTGTGAAGAAAAAAAAACAAAAAAAACCCGAATATTCATAATTATGAATATATAGCGCTATATTCGCGAAATTAGCGAATTTGCGAATATGCGATATTCGCTAATAATATTCGAATTGCGAATATTCGCGAGCAACACTACTCAGCAGGCTGGATCAATGGAGCACTGATAGCACTGATCAATGCTATGCTATGGCATAGCATTGAACAGTGTATGCAATCAAAAGATTACATGTAATAGTTCCCTATGAGGACTATAAAATAGTGTAAAAAAAAGTACAAAGAAAAAAGTTAATAAATGTGAATTAACATATAAAACTATAACATTAATTAAACCGCATGGTCAATGGGTCACTTTGAATACCATAAAAAATTTATGAAAAGCAAAAACAAAAATGGTACAGATAAAAACTTCAGATCATGGTGCAAAAAAAATGACCCTCATACATCTCGTATATGGAAAAATTAAAAAGTTATAGGGGTCAGAAGATACCACTAATACATACAAATTTTGGTGCCTGTAGTTATAATTTGTTAAAAGTAGTAAAATAAATTAAAACTTATATAAATTAGGTATCCTTGTGACTATATGGACCTATAGAAAAGTGCACTGGGTAGAATCGGAAGCCCTCAAAAGTGACAAAATGGCTTTTTTTTTTTTTCAATTTTGCCCCACAAAAGTGCAAAAATGAGAAAATCCGTGGTCCTGAAGGGGTTAAGATAACCACCAAAAATTGTATTAAAGGGTGGTCTTTTGGGAATGTAGGGATGGTCTCCTCTAAAAAAAAGCCAGGATGTAGAATATATGGTTCAAATGAAAATCTGTCATAGTAAATCAGGTCTAGATGAGGAGTGGTCTTCTGAAGAGGTTTATCTGTGCTTTACATCTCCTATAAAGACAGAGTTAAATGATGAAATTCTTTTAAGAACAATTGTCATCCCTGAACAAGGTACAGAGCTGCAGACAACAGGAGTTACATAGCACAGCTGAAAAATTAATGTTATATTATTTTAGGAATGTATCTAACCCAGTTTTGAAGTCTTTCTGCAGCTCTCCTGCAGTGACTAGTTTCTGAGGCAGACTGTTCCATAAATCAACAGTTCTTATGGTTAAGAAGGCTTGCCCCCCCCCCCCCTGAACAAGGTATAGAGCTGCAGACACACAGAGTTGCATAGTTACATAGTTAGTCTGGTTGAAAAAAATACATATGTTTGTCACGTTCAACCAAGGAATGGAAAAGAAGGGGTACAGAAAGATGAAGTGGAGGGGATGGGATTTTATATTTCTCCATATGCATCAATGATATATTATTCTAGGAATGTATCTAACCCTGTTTTGAAGCCCTCAACTGTTCCTTCTGTGACCAGTTCCTGAGGCAGACTGTTCCATAAATTCACAGTTCTTATGGTAAAGAAGGTTTGTCACCCCTGGAGACTAAGCCTTTTTTCTCCAGATGGAGGGAGTGCCCCCTTTTCTTTTGAGGACGTTTTACCTGGAACAGGTTTTCCCCATATTTTTGTTCCATGCCCCTTATTAGTTCAGTTGTGTGTCTCTTTCCCATTTCTAGCTCCATAATGTCCCTTTTCTGAACTGGTGCCCAAAACTGAACAGCATATTCCAGGTCAGGTGCACACTTTCTGTATAAAGTGGTAATAAAATGTCCATGTCCCGCAAGTCCATGCCTCTTTTGATACATGAGAATATCCTGCTGGCCTTAGAAGCAGCTGCCTGACATTGCCTGACCATTGCAGCCTGAAACAATGGAGTGCTGATAACTCTGCTCAATGATGTGCCTTGGCACAGCATTGAACAGTGTATGCAATCTAAATATTGCATATAATAATCACCTATGGGGGACCAAAAAAAATTGTGAAAAAAGGTTAAAAAACATGTTAATGATAATGAATTAACCCATCCCCTAATTCCCATTCTTTTTTTACTAAAATAATGCAAACAGAAACAAACATAAACACGTGGTATCGCTGCATGCATAAATGTCCAAAATATTAAAATACAACGTTAATTAAACCGCATGATCAGTGGCATATACGTAAAAAAAACACCAGTGAAAAAGTACAGAACTGCGTATTTTTTGTCACTTCATATATTATTTAAAACAAAAAAAAAATATGGTGTTTTGGTTTTTTTCAATTTCTAAATAATTTTTATTTTATTTTTTGGTAGTATCAATGTCAATCAAGCGGGTCAGGGGGGTGAGGAGGCATGCTTCTGCAAGGAGGCCAAGCTTTCCGACTGTCTGGCCTGATTAGAAAACAGCCGTGACTTTACAACTTTACAAACTTCAGGACACACTAAGTAAAGGAATGGGACCTATGACTTCTGTAATGAAGAAGTTAACAATATTGCACCTAAAAAAACCAGTACGTAGTATATCTATTTATTCCTGTAGTGCACCTTAAGCACACAGGCATACTTTTTTTTTTAAATGAGCAACCTTGTAGCAATCCGATACTACAAAAAGTTTTCCCATCTTTGACAGCCGTGAGCACAGTACTCTGTATTAATTTACTAGCTGAGTACCCGTTGTTGCCCGGTTTTTCCTTCCTCATCCTTGTTGGGGAGGAAAATAAACAAAGGAGGAAGCTTTTGACTTCATATCCCGTCCTCATATATTGTTGTCATATCCCAACACCATATCCCATTCCTCATACCCCGACCTCCTATCCCATCCTCCTATCCCGATCTCCCATCCCGACCTCCTATCCCGACCTCCCATCCCGACCTCCTATCCTGACCTCCTATCTCATCCTCCTATCCCGTCCTCCTATCCCGACCTCCTATCCCGACCTCCTATCCCAACCTCCTACCCATCCTCCTATCCCATCCTCCTATCCCATCCTCCTATCCCATCCTCCTATCCCGACCTCCTATCCCGACCTCCTATCCCATACTCCTATCCCGTCCTCCTATCTCAACCTCCTATCCCATCCTCCTATCTCGACCTCGTATCCCGTCCTCCTATACCATCCACCTATCTCGACCTCCTATCCCAACCTCCCATCTCAACCTCCTATCCCGTTCTCCTATTCCGACCTCCTATCCTGACCTCCTATCCCGTCCTCCTATCTCAACCACCTATCCCGACCTCCTATCCCGACCTCCTATCCCGTCCTCCTATCCCGACCGCCTATCCCGTACTCCTATCCCGTCCTCCTATCCCGTCCTCCTATCTCGACCTCCTATCCCATCCTCCTATCTCGACCTCCTATCCTGTCCTCCTATCCCGTCCTCCTATCTCGACCTCCTATCCCAACCTCCCATCTCAATCTCCCATCCCAACCTCCTATCCCGTCCTCCTATTCTGACCTCCTATCCTGACCTCCTATCCCGACCTCCTATCCCGTCCTCCTATCTCGACCTCCTATCACGACCTCCTATCCGTTCCTCCTATCTCGACCTCATATCCCGTCCTCCTATCTTGACCTCCTATCACGACCTCCTATCTCGACCTCCTATCACAACCTCCTATCCCTTCCTCCTATCTCGACCTCCTATCCCGACCCGTAATATGTGTACCAGGTATTGAAATATCTCTAGCCATACGGAAGTTATGTGGGAACATACATTTCCCATTGATTTGCATGGGACTTTAAACAAAAACCCCGACCCTCACAAATGGAGATAGTTAAGGGTTAAATTAACTATCGTATATTTTAAGTGGACATATAAGTAACATGTGACCAAGTATTATCAAAATATCTCTAGCCAATTGGAAGTTATGCTGTAACATGTATTTCCCATTGACTTTATGGGACTTTAAACATGAACTCCGCCCCTGGCAAATGGGGGTGAGTAGGGGTTAAATCACCTATCCTATGTTTGTTGTAGACATATAAGTAACATGTGTGCCAAGTTTCATGTTAATATCTTTAGCCGTTTGGACGTGATGCTGGAACATACACACATACATACATACATACACATACATACAGACACACACACACACATTGGGCCTCATTTACTAAGCTGAAACCGACCAGTTTTTGTCTGGTTATTTTGTCTGAGACATGTCTGCGCAAGTGTGCGACAGTGTGCGCCTGAAAAACCCGACAAACCCGAAAAAGTGGTGGGTCTGTCGCGAAAGGTGGCGTGGCCGACCAAAAGGGGCGTGGTTTCGCAACCCGACGGATTTACTATGGAATTCACAGAAAATCCTGTGGGTAAATGGCTGGAAATATCGACCTAGAAAAAGCTGGTCAGAAAATGTTCCCGACTTTTCCCAATAGTAAATAGAGAGGAATCCTGCATGTCTGAAACAACTTTTCCCACTAGTAAAAACCCGACAATCTTAGTAAATGAGGCCCATTGAGTTTTATATATATAGATTCTTTTTTAGGCAAGACTATAATTTGTCTGGTCAGGGAGGACACACAATAACAAGAATCTACTGTACGCCCCACGATCTGCTGCAGCTGCCATGTCTTAAAATGATAAAGCATATTATAATATCACAATAAATTGTAGTCAAATTTTTGTTTACATACTTTTTTGCCGCCACATAAGAAACCAGTAAAATATGTGGGTCAGGCTCAAAATGGATTAAAATGGATTTTGATTCTGGTTTTCAAGAAGAATTAAATATTGGCAACATAGCATTTAAGTCAATACAATTCTTTCCAGAGCAATCTTTCTCTCTGCCCGACATTCCTTCATTTTTCATCCACCGGCCAAAGGGATTGTGTTTAATAACATAATTTACATCAGTATGTCCCAAATGGCCGAAACACTGAAGCAGGAATAGATTAGCATGGTAATCTCATTCTGATGGATAAAATTAGCAAAGATATTACTCTCAACATAGAGCGGGCATTGGCGAGCTGCCGTGCTTAGAATCAATTACTAAATTACTTTTAGCTCTAAGTCGACATTAACAGAAAAAATTGCCATCGACCGAAACAAAATAAGATAAAAATATGCGATCATTAAATCTCTCGCTACTATTCGCAAATGTGACTTGCAAGAATTGTACAAATAAGATAGAATTTAATTTTTAACGTTAGCCCCTGTCATCATTTCATCTAAAGCCTCGAAATGAATTTAAGGGTAGTGCAGACTTTGTGGCATGTCATTAAAGCCCTCTGCCAGAAAGGAAATTTTCTATTCTCTCTGGCACAAAACATCTCCACAATCTAGGCATGTAACCTTGCTATACCCTAGACTGCAAGTCTTTTTTATGAATTAATTGAAGTGAATGCAATATTTAAAATCTATCTAAAAAGCAATAATTCTGATAGGGGATAAGATGCCTGATCATGGGGGTCCCGCCGCTGGGGACCCCCGTGATCTTGCACGCAGCACCCTGGTTGCAATCAGTCCCTGGATCATGTTTGCTTTCACGCCCCCTCCCATAGGCTTGCATTGAGGGGGCGGAGCGTGATGTCACATGGGGGTGGGGCCGTGATGTCACAATGCTCTGGCCCCCGTGATCGCCAGTAATCAGACCCGGAGCGAACATGATCACCTGCGATCAGGCATCAGGGACCCCCGCGATAAGGCATCTTATCCCCTATCCTTTGGATAGGGGATAAGATGTCTTAGTGCCGGAGTACCCCTTTAATATGATTAGTTCATTCATTCAGATCTAGGATGTGTTATCTTAGTGTTCCTAGTGCTGAAGTCAGGAAGGTTAACTCTTCCCAAACCAGGGAGAATAAACACAGAAACTGTTCAGACATAAACATAATGTCTGAACAGGACCCAAAGCACAAAAATACAAAATACAGATAAACAGATATTACAGTTATCTGTTGCTATCAGCATGTGTAAGCAGTAAGGAAAATTCCTGTTGGCCCACAAAGTTTGTTCTGCCCAGCAGGGGGTAACAAAAACTGCACAAACTGTGTGAAAAAAGCCCACAAAAGAAAAAGCCCCGCCCCCGGGTGTGGGAACCAAGATGCTGTGCAAAGTCCAAAGTGGAACCTGTTGCACAGGGGACAGTTGAAGTGGCTGCACAGGTGCTGTACTTCCTGTTTATGGCCATTTTGTCAGAGCTCACTACAAAAGAGACTGCAGAACCCCGCCTCCAGAGTACACCTCGTGAGATGCAGAGAGAAAGCATGGCGAAGAGCACTGCAGGAGAGTGTACCAAGATGGTGACCAACACTCCACATCAGGCAGTGATCGATGCCACCGAGCTTGCGCAACTCCTTGCAGAGAAATTGTCGCTCCTGTCCACAAAAGAGCGGTGGCTAAACATGCCGTTACCAGACGATGATGCCTGGCCGGACACCCCGATACCTGGAAGCCCACCGTGACCATAGAAGCCGGAATAGTTGACGGCCCCACAGTTACCCACGTGGGGTTCTCTTATGGATTTAGCTGCTGTAACCCGGAGCCGAAAAGAGAGGGTGAGGATGCTCCATCCCCCTCATTGTGGTGTATGCCACCAGGGGCCCCACCAGAGAAGCCAACGACTACCTCCTGCAAGAGGCCTAAGTCACCCCCGCTGCCGCGGTATGTATTTGACGACAAGCCAGCCATCATCTGTGCCATGCACCAGTTCCTGATGCCCCTGCCGGGAAAGAATCATTCACCAATCCCCTCCAGCCTGACTACAGAAGCAGAGGGATAGGCCCACATTGCGGTTATCCTAGAGGAGATTCAGGAGGCGAAACGAGCTGAAACCCGCCAGTGACAGCTCCCATTCCATGTATGTCAGCAACAGCAGTCAGACACCAAGTTTATGGAGTGTGCATATAAATGCATGCTCGATCACCCACTGCCAGGTGATCCCTCCTTAGAATGGCAATGAGCCACTGTTTAGTTTGACCGGGTCTGGGGATTCAGGACACTGATGGACTGTCACCATGGGGGCACCATATTCGTCAATAGGATGACAGTGAAAAGGGACTACCTACCCCCACACTTACACTCCACTTGAGAGCGGTGGGATTGTGGAGTATACCCCAATGCAGAGTTCAAGAGGAGAGTGGGCAGCTGCGGTGACCCGACCCAAAAACCCTACTCAGCTGCCATTTGTCTATTTCCCTTCTGAGGATTGGACCTCTGACCCTCATGGACTGTTTACCCCTACGGCGACTGCAGGGAAGAAACCCCAGTCCATGACCCCCACATCTGCTGTAACACTACCTAGGCTTGCTGTACCACCCACTAGGCCTCAATCACCTCCACCAGAGGAAGACGTTGTGGGAGCAACTGTTGCAGCATCACCAGCCCCAGTGGCGGAAGCCGCCTCAGTACAGTTGGTGGTAACCATCAGCCCCAGTATGTCCCATTCAGATTTGTCAAGAGTGTCATGTACCAATACCATTAACCCACAAGAAGGTTCTCAAGGAAGAGATGCAAGATTCATGTCCCAACCCAGAAGGAGTGGCGACCGCTGCCCATGGGATGGCATGTATCCTTCATGCTAAATCAAAGACAAAGTGTCTGAGCCTGTTGCTTCAGGTCCAGTTTACAAGTTCTGCAACATTCAAGATATGTGCCTGGCATCTTGCAGAGAAGAAACCACTGTGCTTTCGTACCGGGCATTCAGGAATAAACCATTGTGTGTGAAGACATGAGTGAAGGAGGAACATCTAAACAAGGCGCTTTTCTACAAAGTTTTATTAAGTGGTAGAAACATGCTACACACTAACATAGTGTTTCTATCCCAGACTGGGCTCTTCATCAGGCATAAACATTTAGAACAACGGACACAGGTAATATGTGGCTACAATGTATCAGTTCTGGGTAAATTGAAAGACATGCCCAAAATGACCTCTAACAGGTTGACAACAATTGTCAATACAAAAAGGAAAAGAAAAAATATGAAAAGAAAAAATATTCACTAATAAAAATGTATGTAGAAAAGAGAACTTAAGGAAAATAGCAGAATAGGAAATGGATAACTATTAACTGAAGAATAGCTGAAGTGCTTCGAGAAGCCGCGTAAAATATATTTTTTTCTAATATTGTCTATGCTGGTTGAGCCAGCAGTGTAGGGGCTGCGTTGTACGGCCAACATATTGGAGTGAACATTCATGGCAATAAATCAAATAGATCACAAATTTAGATTGGCACGTAAGGTGAAATGTTATTGTGAATTTCTCTCCGGTGGCTTGGGAGGCAAAGTCGGCCATGCAATGTTGGATCTGCTTACAGCACAGACAGCGTTGTTTGCAGCATTTATAGCTATCTTTTTTTTTAGATGGGACTCCGAAGAAATCGATTTGATGATTCCTAATTAATGGTCTTATCTGCAGTTTCTGTATCAATATCCGAGGTTGTGGGTTTCTTGGCAGTCCAGTTGACTTAATGTTTTCACCTTGTTATAGGCACCACTAAGGGGCTTTGCTGGATACTTTTTTTGTTTGAAACATTTTTGAAGAATTTTAGATTGCTCTTTAAATGTGGCCAAGGAGGTACAGTTTCGGTGTATTCGCTTGTACTGACTAAAAGGTATATTCTCCAACCATTTATGATAGTGGGCACTCTGAAATTCAAGGTAACTATTGGCATCTAAAGTTTTAAAATAAGTGGACATAATGAAAGTATCATCACTATGGGTGATAGAGATGTCTAAATAATTATTTCAGTACTGTGTTCCAGGGTAAATGAGAGACCCCAAGCAATGGAATTTAACTGTAGATGGAACTGTGCAATGCTTTCCTCCGGACCATCCCAGACAAAAAATAGATTGCCGATATACCAACAATATAGAACTATATGTGTCATCACCCAGGTATTGGACCAGATGTGTTCCTGTTCAAAGATGTCAATAAAAATATTGGCCTAAGAGGGGGCGAATTTCACCCCAATAGCGGTCCCGAGTTTTTGATGGTAAATATGGCCGTCATATATACAATAATTATTGTTAAGTACATAACCAAGGCAATCTACCAAAAAATCCTGATGCACTGGTGGAATCATGGGATCATCTGTTAAGGTGTTGGGGACACACCGGAGCCCTAGTACGTGTTGAATATTAGAATATGAGGTGATAACTTGTTTGCCATTTCATGGGGTAAGGCGTTTGATCAGTTGAGATGAATCTCTGAGATAACTGGGAGGTTGGACTACTTACTTTTGTAAATATAAATCAAGATAATGAGAAAGGTTACTGAGGGTGGAACTGGTGCAAGCAATAATAGGACGGCCAGTGAAAATGTGTAACACCTAGTCAGTCTGGTACAGTATTCAGAAATGTATAACGTCTAGTGAATTATGTATATGGTGTATAATCATCTATATTATTGTCTCACGTTAGGACTGTTATTTGCAACTTGGCATGTCTATATGAGTACCCCAGTCCATAGAGGCAGACATGTCTTCTGGTGTGCCTGAGATGCGCCCGAAATGTAAGGGTATACCTTGGCTGAAAATTTTGCACAACAAAAGGTGCCTGTTTGTCTCTTGTCATTTCCCTTTGGTATGGCCCCAAGGTGTGCTCAATGTTCTTCAGTCGCGAGGAAAAGAAGCTATAAGCCAATGGGCCCCGTGGTACAGGACCGGTAGTGATGGAAAGCCCACTGCAGCTCCAGCCCGAATTTCAGAGTCACCTTGTTTGTGAAAATACACACAACCCAAGGAAGAGCTTCAAGAATTGTTACATGTGTCAGTTTCATGTTGGTCTGTCTTAAATGTTGGATTGTCCATTATTTCAGAGTTAGTAAAAAAAAAAAATATATAATATTAAGTAAGTGTAAGGTAGTAGTAAATGCTAATCTCAGGTAAAAATCTAAATCTGTGGCACTTAAACAACAAGTGAGTGGTCAACATCAAAGGCAATAATCACACAGTGTTATCACTCGGAAAGAACTCTTTGCACTTTCTACCAATCTACACTACTTCAAAGAACTATGTTTTGCCCCTGTGAAGGACTGTGCCTAGATAATGTTCCAGGGACATTTTGAACTAATGTTTATTTCTACATTTTTTGAACCCTCAGCAATATTTACCATCCAGGACTGGGCACCGAGGGCAGCTGTTTTCAAGAGGGGGAGTTTTGGTGTTCCAGAACCGTGGTGGGTCCTGTTAGGTAAACATTGCTTCAGGTGCCTGCGCTAAGCCCTGCTGCTCAGGTGATGCCTTAATATTCATTATGGTCTTTGTCTGTTATGCACATGTTGTTTTGCACTGTGCCTTTAATTAAGAAATGTACAGGATATCTGTGAGGAGGCATGATGCAGGGTACCCATGTGACCCTGATTGCCCAATGGGAGACCCTCTTGCTATGCCCTATTTATTGAGGAGGAGAGGAGTTATCCAGGTTAAGTGTGTAGAGTGAGTTTAGGAGTTTGGAGGGTCTGTGTGCAGAGCTCAGTGTGAGCTGCAGTGTTGTTCCTTTTTGTTATTGCTTCCCCTGCTGTCTTCTATACGTGTACTCTGTCTGGCAGGCCAACTGTGGCCAGGGACCACTAGGGCATGAGCATGGCATGAGTAGATATATGAAGGTGTCAAGGGGAACAAGCATTTAGTCATGACCACCGTTAGTCAGGAGTCCATCTTGCCTTGTAGATTTTACATAGTGTGGTATGGGGTGTGATGCAGGGCAGATGGAATTACCCTAGGGGCAGATGGCATTAACCCCCTGTATTTGTGATGTCAGGGCGTGGTTTATCCTCAATACCACCTGAAGGTATACCACTGGATCCTGGGCTAGGCATGGGGGCAATAACGACTCCGACGCCAAGTTACGGACAATGGTAGTTTTACTGAGGGTAGACAGGTGGAAAAGTCTATACAGTACAGCCAGGCCCACGGAGGTGACCAGTGACTTCAGAGACCTTAAGGGTTTGCTCGGACTTGTAGTAGATGTGGACAATTTAGTGCAGGCCACGTTGACTAGACAGATGACTTTGACTTGACTGACTTGTGACTGACAAGACTGTGACTGTGGCTTACTTGCAGGTATGCAGCTTGTGGCTCCAGACTGCACTTGAGGCCTCCTATGACTATGGACACTGTCACGATGCCGGCTGGCAGGAGGTGGATCCTCTGTGCCAGAGAGGGATTGGCGTGGACCGTGCTAGTGGACCGGTTCTAAGTCACTACTGGTTTTCACCAGAGCCCGCCGCAAAGCGGGATGGTCTTGCTGCGGCGGTAGTGACCAGGTCGTATCCACTAGCAACGGCTCAACCTCTCTGACTGCTGAAGATAGGCGCGGTACAAGGGAGTAGACAGAAGCAAGGTCGGACGTAGCAGAAGGTCGGGGCAGGCAGCAAGGATCGTAGTCAGGGGCGACGGCAGGAGGTCTGGAACACAGGCTAGGAACACACAAGGAAACGCTTTCACTGGCACAATGGCAACAAGATCCGGCGAGGGAGTGCAGGGGAAGTGAGGTATAAATAGGGAGTGCACAGGTGAACACACTAATTAGAACCACTGCGCCAATCAGCGGCGCAGTGGCCCTTTAAATCGCAGAGACCCGGCTCGCGCGCGCCCTAGGGAGCGGGGCCGCGCGCGCCGGGACAGGACCGACGGAGAGCGAGTCAGGTACGGGAGCCGGGGTGCGCATCGCGAGCGGGCGCCACCCGCATCGCGAATCGCATCCCGGCTGGAGGCGGTATCGCAGCGCACCGGGTCAGTGGATCTGACCGGAGCGCTGCAGTAGCGAGAGTGTAGCGAGCGCTCCGGGGAGGAGCGGGGACCCGGAGCGCTCGGCGTAACAGTACCCCCCCCTTGGGTCTCCCCCTCTTCTTAGAGCCTGAGAACCTGAGGAGCAGACTTTTGTCTAGGATATTGTCCTCAGGTTCCCAGGATCTCTCTTCAGGACCACAACCCTCCCAATCGACTAAAAAAAAAGTTTTCCCTCTGACCTTCTTGGAGGCCAGTATCTCCTTTACGGAGAAGATGTCCGAGGAGCCGGAAACAGGAGTGGGAGAAACAAGTTTGGGAGAGAAACGGTTGATGATGAGTGGTTTAAGAAGAGAAACGTGAAAGGCATTAGGAATACGAAGAGAAGGAGGAAGAAGAAGTTTGTAAGAGACAGGATTAATCTGGCACAAAATTTTGAAAGGACCAAGATAGCGTGGTCCCAATTTGTAGCTAGGGACACGGAAGCGGACATATTTAGCGGAGAGCCATACCTTGTCTCCAGGAGAAAAAATGGGGGGAGCTCTTCTTTTTTTATCAGCAAACTTCTTCATGCGTGATGAAGCCTGTAAGAGAGAATTTTGGGTCTCTTTCCATATGGTGGAAAGATCACGAGATATTTCATCCACAGCGGGCAAACCAGAGGGCAAGGGAGTAGGGAGGGGGGGAAGAGGGTGACGGCCGTACACCACGAAAAATGGGGATTTGGAGGAAGATTCAGAGATTCTGAAGTTATACGAGAATTCGGCCCATGGTAGAAGATCTGCCCAGTCATCCTGGCGGGAGGAAACAAAATGCCGTAAATAATCACCCAAGACCTGGTTAATTCTTTCTACTTGCCCATTGGATTGAGGATGATATGCAGAAGAAAAGTTTAATTTAATCTTGAGTTGTTTACAGAGAGCCCTCCAGAATTTTGACGAATTGGACGCCTCTATCCGAGACGATCTGCGTGGGCAACCCGTGAAGACGAAAAATGTGTACAAAAAATAGTTTTGCCAACTGAGGCGCTGAAGGAAGACCAGGAAGAGGGATGAAATGTGCCATTTTGGAGAATCGATCAACGACCACCCAAACAACAGTGTTGCCACGGGATGGGGGTAAGTCTGTAATAAAGTCCATACCAATCAGAGACCAAGGCTGTTCGGGGACAGGCAGAGGAAGAAGAAGACCAGCGGGCTTCTGGCGAGGAGTCTTATCCCGGCCACAGACAGTGCAGGCTCGCACAAAATCCACGACATCCGTCTCCAGAGTCGGCCACCAATAGAAACGAGAGATGAGTTGCACGGATTTCTTGATGCCCGCATGACCTGCGAGATGGGAGGAGTGACCCCATTTGAGGATTCCGAGGCGTTGGCATGGAGAGACGAAGGTCTTCCCTGGAGGAGTTTGCCTGATGGAGGCTGGAGAAGTGGAGATCAGGCAGTCAGGAGGAATGATGTGTTGCGGAGAGAGCTCTACTTCCGAGGCATCCGAGGAACGAGAGAGAGCATCGGCCCTAATGTTCTTATCGGCAGGCCGAAAGTGAATTTCAAAATTAAATCGGGCAAAGAACAGAGACCACATGGCCTGGCGAGGATTCAGCCGTTGGGCAGACTGGAGATAGGAGAGGTTCTTGTGATCGGTGTAAATAATAACTGGAAATCTTGATCCCTCCAGCAGATGCCTCCATTCCTCAAGTGCTAATTTAATGGCTAGAAGCTCTCGATCCCCGATGGAGTAGTTCCTCTCCGCCGGAGAGAAGGTCCTAGAAAAAAAACCACAAGTAACAGCATGCCCGGAAGAATTTTTTTGTAGAAGGACCGCTCCAGCTCCTACTGAGGAGGCATCAACCTCCAATAGGAAGGGTTTAGATGGGTCAGGTCTAGAGAGCACGGGAGCCGAAGAAAAGGCAGACTTGAGCTGTTTAAAGGCGTCTTCCGCTTGAGGAGTCCATGACTTAGGATTGGCATTCTTTTTGGTTAAAGCCACGATAGGAGCCACAATGGTAGAAAAATGTGGAATAAATTGTCTGTAATAATTGGCGAACCCCAAAAAACGTTGGATAGCACGGAGTCCGGAGGGGCGTGGCCAATCTAAGACGGCAGAGAGTTTGTCTGGATCCATTTGTAGTCCCTGGCCAGAGACCAAGTATCCTAGGAAAGGAAGAGATTGGCATTCAAACAGACATTTCTCCATCTTGGCATAAAGTTGATTGTCACGAAGTCTCTGAAGAACCATACGGACATGCTGGCGGTGTTCTTCTAGATTGGCAGAAAAAATCAGGATATCGTCCAGATATACAACAACACAGGAGTATAAGAGATCACGAAAAATTTCATTAACAAAGTCTTGGAAGACGGCAGGGGCGTTGCACAGGCCAAAGGGCATGACCAGATACTCAAAGTGTCCATCTCTAGTGTTAAATGCCGTTTTCCATTCATCCCCCTCTCTGATGCGGATGAGATTATAAGCACCTCTTAAGTCCAGTTTGGTAAAGATGTGGGCACCTTGGAGGCGATCAAAGAGTTCAGAGATGAGAGGTAGTGGGTAGCGGTTCTTTACCGTGATTTTATTAAGACCGCGGTAGTCAATGCAAGGACGTAGGGAGCCATCTTTTTTGGACACAAAGAAAAATCCAGCTCCGGCAGGAGAGGAGGATTTGCGGATAAAGCCCTTTTTTAAATTTTCCTGGATGTACTCAGACATAGCAAGAGTCTCTGGGGCAGAGAGAGGATAAATTCTGCCCCGGGGTGGAGTAGTGCCCGGGAGGAGGTCAATAGGACAGTCATAAGGCCTGTGAGGAGGTAGAGTCTCAGCTTGTTTTTTGCAAAAAACATCCGCAAAGTCCATATAGGCCTTAGGGAGACCGGTTACAGGGGGAACCACAGAGTCACGGCAAGGAGTACTGGGAACCGGTTTAAGGCAGTCCTTGAAACAAGAGGAGCCCCAACTCTTGATCTCCCCAGTGGACCAATCCAGGGTTGGGGAATGGTGTTGAAGCCAGGGTAGTCCAAGGAGAATTTCGGAAGTGCAATTGGGGAGGACCAAAAACTCAATTTTCTCGTGATGAGGTCCGATGCACATTAGGAGGGGCTCCGTGCGGAGACGTATGGTACAGTCCAATCTTTCATTGTTAACACAATTGATGTAGAGGGGTCTGGCGAGACTGGTCACCGGGATGTTGAACCTGTTGATGAGAGAGGCCAGAATAAAATTTCCTGCAGATCCGGAATCCAAGAAGGCCATAGTAGAGAAGGAGAAGGTAGAGGCAGATATCCGCACAGGCACAGTAAGACGTGGAGAAGCAGAGTTGACATCAAGGACTGTCTCACCTTTGTGCGGAGTCAGCGTACGTCTTTCCAGGCGGGGAGGACGGATAGGACAATCCTTCAGGAAGTGTTCGGTACCGGCACAGTACAGGCAGAGATTCTCCATGCGGCGTCGTGTCCTCTCTTGAGGTGTCAGGCGAGACCGGTCGACCTGCATAGCCTCCACGGCGGGAGGCACAGGAACGGATTGCAGGGGACCAGAGGAGAGAGGAGCCAGGGAGAGAAAACGCCTCGTGCGAACAAAGTCCATATCCTGGCGGAGCTCCTGACGCCTTTCGGAAAAACGCATGTCAATGCGAGTGGCTAGATGAATGAGTTCATGTAGGTTAGCAGGGATTTCTCGTGCGGCCAGAACATCTTTAATGTTGCTGGATAGGCCTTTTTTAAAGGTCGCGCAGAGGGCCTCATTATTCCAGGATAGTTCTGAAGCAAGAGTACGGAATTGTACGGCGTACTCGCCAACGGAAGAATTACCCTGGACCAGGTTCAACAGGGCAGTCTCAGCAGAAGAGGCTCGGGCAGGTTCCTCAAAGACACTTCGAATTTCTGAGAAGAAGGAGTGTACAGAGGCAGTGACGGGGTCATTGCGGTCCCAGAGCGGTGTGGCCCATGACAGAGCTTTTCCAGACAGAAGGCTGACTACGAAAGCCACCTTAGACCTTTCAGTAGGAAACTGGTCCGACATCATCTCCAAGTGCAGGGAACATTGGGAAAGAAAGCCACGGCAAAATTTAGAGTCCCCATCAAATTTATCCGGCAAGGATAGTCGTAGGCCTGGAGCGGCCACTCGCTGCGGAGGAGGAGCAGGAGCTGGCGGAGGAGATGATTGCTGAAGCTGTGGTAGTAGCTGCTGTAGCATCACGGTCAGTTGAGACAGCTGGTGGCCTTGTTGCGCTATCTGTTGTGACTGCTGGGCGACCACCGTGGTGAGGTCGGCGACAACTGGCAGAGGAACTTCAGCGGGATCCATGGCCGGATCTACTGTCACGATGCCGGCTGGCAGGAGGTGGATCCTCTGTGCCAGAGAGGGATTGGCGTGGACCGTGCTAGTGGACCGGTTCTAAGTCACTACTGGTTTTCACCAGAGCCCGCCGCAAAGCGGGATGGTCTTGCTGCGGCGGTAGTGACCAGGTCGTATCCACTAGCAACGGCTCAACCTCTCTGACTGCTGAAGATAGGCGCGGTACAAGGGAGTAGACAGAAGCAAGGTCGGACGTAGCAGAAGGTCGGGGCAGGCAGCAAGGATCGTAGTCAGGGGCGACGGCAGGAGGTCTGGAACACAGGCTAGGAACACACAAGGAAACGCTTTCACTGGCACAATGGCAACAAGATCCGGCGAGGGAGTGCAGGCGAAGTGAGGTATAAATAGGGAGTGCACAGGTGAACACACTAATTAGAACCACTGCGCCAATCAGCGGCGCAGTGGCCCTTTAAATCGCAGAGACCCGGCGCGCGCGCGCCCTAGGGAGCGGGCCGCGCGCGCCGGGACAGGACCGACGGAGAGCGAGTCCGGTACGGGAGCCGGGGTGCGCATCGCGAGCGGGCGCCACCCGCATCGCGAATCGCATCCCGGCTGGAGGCGGTATCGCAGCGCACCGGGTCAGTGGATCTGACCGGAGCGCTGCAGTAGCGAGAGTGTAGCGAGCGCTCCGGGGAGGAGCGGGGACCCGGAGCGCTCGGCGTAACAGACACACATTTAGGCACGACTTGACTGGCCCTCAGCAAAGACTAAGAGAGTGTGCAGAGGCTCCACCCATGGATTATATGGGGGAGGCTCTGGTGGGGTCCCATTGGTCACCCCTAGGTCACCTGGTCACTGATACCTCCTGGGTAACAATCACATGACAAATCACATTGTAAACAGTCTTAAAGTTATAACACTCTTACATATGACATAGGGATTATATACAATTACAATAAACAGATGCAGAGGGGGGGGGCAGGGGACACTGCAGGAGACTGCCTGACAGGGCAGCAAGGGCACGGGGTAACACCACCCGTACTGGGCCACCATAAACTCCCCCTCTTAAACACAGCCATATTCGGCATCCAGTCCTGTAGGGCGGACGACTAAAAGTGGCCACTGGGGCCTAGTGACAACAGCTCTTGGGGCATATTGGTGAAATGTCTTTCACAGGTCTGTTTGTGGAAAACAAAACAAAAAACGAGTCCATGTGGCACTTGACATACAATTTCCACACATGCTCTTTGTGGTAAACATGTGGGATTCATTACCCTTGTAACTGCAATTACAACACAATTACGACACTTGAACACATTTGTGTGGATTGGGCTGCCTGGGGCTCTCTACTAAATGCCTTAGCTGCTGGGGCCCCTCTGCACTAACCACTTCTCCCCAGAACTCAATAGGTAATTTTATACTATACAATGAAGTTACCTTTCCATGCTGTACTCTTGTCACTATTCATAGTTAGTATGGTTGAAAAAAGACATACGTCCATCAAGTCCAACCAGGGAATTGAAGTGAAGGGTGTAAGGGGATAAGGGGAAGGGATGTAGTTTTATAATTCTGCATAAGCATTAATGTTATTTTGTTCCAGGAATGTATCTAACCCTGTTTTAAAGCCTTGTAAAGCCTTGAGTACCTTGTACATGTGGACAGGAAGAAATGGAAGACATATATACATTTGATGATGGTGGACTGGGAGTATACGTTTTGCTACAGTCCTAATCTAGACATTACATATGGCTAGACTACATTAGTTAAACTTAGACTGACTATGTGGTAAACTTTATACAATATACTGTGACCTACTCTTTGTACTTAGCTGGTATTTGTCCTTGTGTCGACCTTTGGGAACTGCGCAACAGAACTCTTGCGTCTTCTGGAGCTCTTGGAAATTCTGGAGCTGCGGCTGGTTCTTCCTCAGCGAACTCAGGAGCTGTTGTTAGTCCAGTACTGGCTGGACTCAGAGTCGCTGCCAGCTGTGTTGGAGAGGCTGGTGACTGGGTTGGCACTCTGGAGACTGGTGTATAGGCTGGAGCCAATGGTGACAAGACTGGAACTGGTGCGGAGACTAATGTGGGTTGAACCAGCCCCGGGGTTGGTGAGACACAGAAGATTGCAGGCTGATTTGGAGAAATCCATAGATGGGCGGATTCCTTCGCCTGGGACGTACTCTCTCGCAGGTCTGCAGCTGGAGGAGGTGGTGCTGGGAGCACTGGTAGTGGCTAATACCCAGGCTTTTGCACTTCGTATACATCAGATTCCGGATAGGGTATGGCCATCACCGTATACGGTTCTGTCTCCCAGATAGAGTCTAACTCGTGGGTCCTTGGAAACTTCCACAACCAGACTTTATCGCCCAATTGAAGTGGTTTGGCTGATGCATGATGGTTATAGTCCTCTTGTTGTCTCTGTTGAGCCTCGCCAATCTTCTTGTTGACAATTTCTTTGGCTTCTTGGATTTTTCTCCAGGCAGGCTTGCGGAGGGTTGTTGAACGGGGCCTGGAGCCAAAATATCCGATCTTTTGGCAGCTGCCCATGATGCCCCATCATCAAGTAGAATGGGGTGTTCCCCTATAGAACAATGGACTGTGTTATTATAAATATCCAATAGTTCGGGCAACAGTCAGGGCCACTCTTCTTGTCTTGACACAGAGGCTACTCGCAACATGTGGATAATGACTTGATTGATGCGTTCACAGAGCCCGTTCCCCTGGGGGTGGTAAGCAGTAGTCTGGAGTTTCTTGCAGGCATGGAATTGATACAGCTCTTGGAAGAGTTGGGCCTCTAAGACCGTTCCACAGTCCGTTAGGACAGACTGCAGACCCCCAAGGGCTTGTACCCAATTGGAGAAGAACATCTGGGCCACTGTCTTGGCTGTGAGGTCTTTAATGGGTACAACGACAACCCATTTGGAGTAGTGATCCACCATGGTGAGATCATAAGTGTAGCCAGACCGGGAAGGAGGGGTGCTCTGGCGTCCTTGCGCACATTCTTGGGGACATTACAGACTGCACATTCACTGCAACATTTCTCAATGTTGCTCCGCATTCCGATCCAATAGAATCTTTGCCTGACAGTAGTTTAGGTCTTGTGGACTCCAAAGTGTCCCGACTGATCATGGTATGCATTGGAGGACCATCGCCGCATCTCTTCGGGAAACCAGAATCTGATGAAGTCGATCACCAAAGAATTTCGGTACAACAGTCCTTTGTGCACAAACAGTCGCTTCCTCTGTCGCCACAGACGTTTCCCCTCGTAGTCAAACTGGGCCCAGGTTGGCACCTTTTTCACCAGAAGGTAGTCCAACAGATCCCTCATGACTCGACTTTTGTCTTGAAGAGTCTTCAAGGTGTAAAGGTCTTCTTTAACCTTTTCGGACCTGGGTTCACCATCCATGAGGAGGGAGGTCACAACATTCTGGTTCACAAACTGTTGATAGAATGGGGGCATCTCTACATATTCCCACACATCTTCGACAGGGGGTTCTTTACTGGGGTCATCCAAAACTGTACATCGGCATTGACATTTGACTTGATGCTTCTGTACTTGATGGTGAAACAGTAATTGGCTAATCTTGAAGCCCAATGCTGTTAGATGGCACCCAACTTGGCAGTGTTCAGGTGGGCAACGGGTTATTGTCCGCGTTGACAGTGAATGGTGTGGCAGCCAAATAGTCTTTGAACTTTTCGGTCATGGCCCATAGCAGGGTGAAAAGTTCCAACTTGAATGAACTGTAATTTGAATTGTTCTTCTGTGCTCCTCGAGGTTACGACTGGCATAGGCAATTACTCACTCTTGCCCCTCTTGGACTTGGGACAGCTCCCAGACCTTCGAAACTGGCATCAGTATACAGCCAGAATGGCTGACTGTAGTCTGGATATGATACAATACAGGAATTTAGGTGCACTACTGTGGGAGATGTGAACAATGACATTGGCTAACCCTCAACACTGATGTTAAAATTGAGACATTAGCCAGTATATCCTTATATGAAGGACATACCTGAGCGCCCACACCAATGCCAAGGTTTCTCAAGTGGCACGGGACCTAACACTATCCTACCTGTGCGTGATAAGCAAAACCAGGGGCCAGTGGGCAATTACAGCAGTATTAGGTCCAACTCACAGCCTGCTCCTAGTTACCTCCAGTGTGGCTGAGCACACATACAATATGAGAAGGGAGGCAGACTATAAGCCCCACCTAAGTTGGTTGATGTGGTTGCCGGCCTCACAGGTGGACCTTAATGCTTCCTAGAATAGTAATAAAGGCGCATTAAATGTGAAGTTTTTGCATCTCCAAGTATAAAATTTAGACAAAGAAAAGAGCAACTGGCAGGCAGGAGGTGCTCAACCCCAAATGCAGTTGTGCATATATACTGGGGGAGCAGATCCTGCCCTTGTGGTCTGTTGCTAAGGGTAATCCCCAGCATAAAAATGTATACAATGGGGGGATGCCTGCAACAGACTACAAGTACCACAATGGCATCCTACTGTGGGAGATGTGAACAATGACATTGGCTAACCCTCAACACTGATATTAAAATTGAGACATTAGCCAGTATATCCTTATATGAAGGACATACCTGAGCCCGCACACCAACGCCAAGGTTTCTCAAGTGGCACGGGACCTAACATAACCTATCTGTGCGTGATCATTATATGTCCTTCATATAAGCATATACTGGCTAATGTCTCAATTTTAACATCAGTGTTTAGGGATAGCCAATGTCATTGTTCACATCTCCCACAGTAGTGCTCCTAAATTTCTGTATTGTATTATTCTAATTGTTACACATCCACACCGTTTATCTGGTGTAGGATGCCATTGTGGCACTTGTAGTCTGTTGCAGGTATCCCCCATTGTATGCATTTTTATGCTGGGGATCACCCTTAGCAACAGACCACAAGGGCAGGATCTGCTCCCCCAGTATATATGCACAACTGCATTTGGGGTTGAGCACCTCCTGCCTGCCAGTTGCTCTTTTTTTGTAAAAATTTTATACTTGGAGAAAACTCCACATTTAATGCGCCTTTATTACTATTCTAGGCAGCATTAAGGTCCACCTGTGGGTCCGGCAACCACATCAGCCAACTTAGGTGGGGCTTCTAGTCTGCCTCCCTCCTCCCATTGTATGTGTGCTCAGCCACACTGGAGGTAACTGGGAGCAGGCTGTGAGTCGGACCTAATACTGCTGTAATTGCCCACTGGCCCCTGGTTTTGCTTATCACGTACAGGTAGGTTAGTGTTAGATCCCGTGCCACTTGAGAAACCTTGGCGTTGGTGTGCGGGCTCAGGTATGTCCTTCATATAAGGATATACTGGCTAATGTCTCAATTTTAACATCAGTGTTGAGGGTTAGCCAATGTAATTGTTCACATCTCCCACAGTAGTGCACCTAAATTCCTATATTGTATTATTCTAATTGTTACACATCCACACAGTCTATCTGGTGTAGGATGCCATTGTGGCACTTGTAGTCTGTTGCAGGCATCCCCCATTGTATGTATTTTTATGCTGGGGATCACCCTTAGCAACAGACCACAAGGGCAGGATCTGCTCCCCCAGTATATATGCTCAACAGCATTTGGGGTTGAGCACCTCCTGCCTGCCAGTTGCTCTTTTTTAGTCTGGATATGCCAAGATGGGGGTGTCAGCAGACGTTTAAGAGCTTGGAATGCTGTCTCTTGCTCTTCGGCCCATTTAATAGGTAGTCTTCCATTGTAGTTCTCCTTCGCCGTACCCCGTAAGAGAGCTGTGAGGGGTTCTGCAATCTGGGCGAAGTGGGGAATGAAGCAGCAGTAATAGCTGACAAATCCCAGGAAGCTCCTGACATCTTTCACCGTGCGTGGGGTAGGCCAGTTCTTGACATCTTCCATCTTTTCAGGATTGGGCTAGACCCCTTCTGCACTGACAACATGACCCAAATAATGGACCTGAGGCTTGAGCAGGTGACACTTGGATGGTTTAAATCTTTAAACCATGCTTGACTAAGACTTGGAATACATCTTACAGATGACTGAGGTGTTCCTGGTAGGACTTGGAATACACAATGACATCATCCAGGTACAATAGGACACTTTGAAAATTCAGATGGCACAGGCACCTTTGCATCAGACACTGGAACATAGCAGGGGCATTACACAGCCCAAACGGCATACTTTTAAACTCGAACAGTTCCATGGGTGTCATGACGGCGGTCTTCTCCCGATCCTCCACGGCCATGGGCACTTGACAATATCCGCTGATTAAGTCCAGGGTGGAGAAGTAAGCAGCCAACCCGAGGGCTGTGAGTGACTCTTCGATCCTTGGCAAAGGATAAGCTTCTTTATGTGTCACATTGTTCAGTTTCCTGTAATCAACACAAAAGCGGATGGTTCCGTCTTTCTTCTTGACCAGGAACAGTGGTGCCGCCCAGGGGCTCTGACTTTCTTGAATCACATCTACCTCTTTCATGTCAGCCAGCATCTTCTTGACAGTCTGATTCATGCCTGGCTTGATCAGATGGTGTCTTTCCTTGATAGATGGGCTATCACCTGTGAGGATTCGGTGCTGGATGATTGACATATGCTCAAAGCCTGTGGGGTGCTTGCTGACAGTCTCATGGTACCTCTTGGTGACATTGATTACTCCATTGACTTGGTCCCTTGGGGTAGTGTCGTCTCCAACCTGGAGTTGCACCCACCAGGGCTCTGGAGGGCTCACACTGGATCCTTCTACCACTTTAGCTGCACGCTGTTAAGCCACCAGACATTCTGTCACAATGTCCTTCTACTCTAGGAGGTACAGCTGGGCTACAGGAGTGTATTTGGACATGACAGTAGCAGAATCAGACAGGTTTACTAACTGCACCGGGACTCTCCCATTGGTGACAGTGACAAGGCTTCTCTCAGCTCAAACAAGAGGATGATCTTCCAGTTGCATAGGTTCTAGCAGGGCTTGATAGTCCCTATTCTTGACTGCAGGATGTGCATGACACCAGATGATGGTCTCCATGTTGGGTTGTAAGGTCACCGACCTGATGTCTTGAGCTCGTTCTCTGCAGATTTCACCTTGCTTGTTGGCAAACTTCTGCTCTGCCTGTAGAATTTTCAAGTGGTGCTGTGCAGCTCGCTGGCCTGAAGGGGACAGATGGAGAAGAGAGGCATGCAAGGCATTTAATATTTCAGCAAAATAATTTTTCATAATGTTTATCCTCAATATAAACTCAGCAGATCCCTTATCTGTCACATTAGTTACAATCACTCTCTGCCCAGTAAGTGCATGCTTTCCCAACTGAATAATTAGCTCCCAGTACCCATGTCTGGGGACTGGTTTCTCATTACCCACAACTACTCGGAAGTTAAACGGGCCTTTGAGTCCCCGAGGGTCTATTTGGAGGAGGATTGCGGTAGTTGGGATTGTGGGTTGCGCGGGGGGGGGGGGGGGGGGGGGTTGTTTGTTTGGGGTAACAGCAGGTTTTCTAGGCAAGGGCAGTTCACGGTCAGAGGGAGCAGGCCGGGTGGCCAGCTCCTTTACAGCCTTGGTCAGTTGTTCAATGTCCCGCTTAACAGTCTGTAAGTCTGAGGCTGCAGCGACTGGCAAAGTAGATGGCACTGGGGTGGGGACAGGTGACGGTGGTGGTATAGGTCTGGCTACTGCCCCTAGTTACTCTTGAACAGGTGTAAGGGGTGCACAAACTTCCTCTAACTCAGTCCCGGACTCAATTACTTGGATAGCCAGTCTCTTGAAAGCGGGGAATGACATGTTGGGGTTTTGGACCAATAACATTCTCAGCTGGGCTTTGTCCCACTTATTAAGGGCCCCATCAATAAATCTGTCCATTAACACCTTATTGTCCTGCTCGGGAGTTATACCATCTCATTTTTGGACAGTCTCTAGGACATTCTGCAGGGCTACGGCATACGCTCTCAAGGTCTCACCTGGCTTTTGTCGCCTTTCATACAGCCGGAGACGTACCTCTGACGGAGAGTGTGACTCAAATACCTGGTACAGTCCTTCAAAGATCTGCTCTTCAGCCTCCTTCTCGGAGGTAGGTAGGGAGGACAGGATTCCCCATGAATACCGATGCAGAAGCTGGAACACCTGGACTGTTGATGCTGACTGCAGGCAGGGCTGGCATGATCCTGGCTGCTGGGGCAGGTGATGACCTCACTTCTTAAGATGAAGGGGCATTGTCACCTGGTTGATCTGGAGAGCTGGGTTCTGACATCCTGTTGAATTTTTAGTGCGCTATCGCTTTAAAGGAAATAAGGTGCGTTCTCCTTCAAGATGCTTACTGTAACGCGGCAGCAGCTTTGACTTGACTGACGTGGGTACTGTAACGGATGCTCCCCTTCTATTTTGAAGGCACCCGGTTGTAATTTGTCTTGCAACCAGACTTGCAGGGCCAAATGGGTTCATACTCATAGCTACTGGCACTGGAGACTTGATACTGACAATTGTTGGTGTTTACAGAGTCTGCTCACGGAGCTTTACAGGTAACAACAGAGACGAGCGCAGCAGCCGGAGCTTCCAATATTAATGACTGTGCCCAGGGGACTTCCTGTTTTGGTCCGGTCGGCAAAATCTTCCCCTGTGCAATATAGGGCGGCTTTTTGGTTCCTCCTTGCAACACTAAGGAGGCGTCACTGCTGGGGACTGACGGGGCGGAGCAGTGACCGCTCGTGCGCGTGGGAAGCACCAAACCAAATAAACTCTTTCAGGTACCACCTCTATACATTTCACACAGTTCACAGTAGCAGATAACAGTCTTTTCTTCACCTCCCCCTCTATTTCACAAGCGCCTCGTGTAAAACACTTTTCACTGGTAAAGTCCCTTTCTGTTGCAAATTTTATTTGCATTGGCATGCGATTTTCTGACTACACTGGACGCAGTTCAGACTGGGGGACGACTTTTCGCTTAAGGCGCACATCCGTATCCTGTTCGAGGGACACCAAAAGTTGTGGGATGGGGTGTGATGCAGGGCAGATGGAATTACCCAAGGGGCAGATTGCATTAACCCCTTGTATTTGTGATGCTGGGACGTGGTTTCTCCTCAATACCACCCAAAGGTATTCCTCTGGATCCTGGGCTAGGCATGGGGGCAATAACGACTCTGACACCAAGTTATGGGCAACGATAGCTTTACAGAGGTTAGACAGGTGGAAAAGGCTATACAGTTAAGGCAGGCCCACGGAGGTGACCAGTGACTTTGAGTGATCTTAAGGGTTTGCTGGGATTTGTAGTAGAGGTAGACAATTTAGTGCAGGCCTTGTTGACTAGACAGATGACTTTGACTTGACTGACTTGTGACTGACAGGACTGTGACTGTTGCTTACTTGCAGGTTTGTAGCTTGTGGCTGCATACTGGACTTGAGCCTCCTATGACTCTGGGCACACACTTAGGCACAACTTGACTGGACCTCAGCAAAGACTAAAAGAGCGTGCAGAGGCTCTACCCAGGGCTTATATGGGGGGAGGCACTGGTGGGGTCCCATTGGTCACCCCTAGGTCACCTGGTCACTGATACCTCCTGGGTAACAATCACATGACAAATCGCATGGTAAAAAACTCTCACATATATATCATAGGGATTATATACAATTACAATAAACATATTCAGGGGGAGGGGGGGCACAGAGGACACTGCAGGAGGCTGCCTGACAGGGCAGCAAGGGTACGGGGTAACACTTCCCGTACTGGGCCACGACAGTAGTCTTACAGTTCTGTGCCAGTACCAGTAAGTATGATATTTCTGGATTACCAGTCATTGGATTTGTGGATCGTAAATATAAAAAAAATATTTACAGTCTAAAATTTGGTTATCAAGATATATATGTTTGTGTCATTTTGTATTGCTTATTAGATTAGATTATTTTCCTATAAAGAAAATTGAGATCTTTTAATATTGCCTATTGTATTATATATTAGGTAATTCCTATGGAGAAATTTGAGACGTTTTAATTTTGCATGTTATATCAATAAAATTATTAGGCATGTAAAAGCAGACCGACAGTGGGACAAGGTACATAAACACTGAATAGATCATTTAATTCATAACTGGGTTTGTTGGAGCGCCGTCTCTCATGTCATTGATAACATTATTAACAGAGTATACATATCAGCTGTCTAGATATTATGAAGACTGAATTCATCCCCTGCTGGGAGAGTCAGGGTCAACATCATTAACTATAGATCTTGCCTTGATTTACATATAGAAGCCTTAGGCTAAGTGTCTGCCAGATACATCTCTGTATGTGTACATATCTATGGGATGTGCGGGAGGCTAATCACACGTCACAAGGAGACATTCAGCTTTTGTTGATGTGGAGGTTTACTGGAATTAGCCGATTACTGTCAACTTGACACAATAACTTCTGCCTATAATGCAGTACATCATGTTGATAGCTTTATTGATGGGTGTGATCTAATGGAAGAGTTTGGGACTGAGGATACATTTCAATTAACATATATTGCTAAAAAGTCCCCATGCAGTGTTTGGTTCTGAAAGTATAGATTAGATATACAACTATATGCTAGGATTGAATTATATTCACAAGTTACTATTCATTGAACTGCGGTCTTTCAGTATATGCTTTCTGTTGTATAGAGAACATGTACAGTGCAAGTTCACAATAATACATTATAGTCCAATATAAGATCATTAAAATAATATTAAATTATTGGGTCACTTCGAGCACTGGAACATCAAGGAATGCTTTAGCATCAAATGTTTATACACACAGTAGATTGAATCAGTTTTACAATATGAAGCATTCACAGCATTATGGGTCATTTAACAGTAGGGAAAACTAATCTAAATGTCTTTAACCCCTTAACGACAAAGGACGTATATTTACGTCCTCCGCCGACTCCCGCGATATGCTGACCGCCGCGTCTGAAGAGAAAGTGAAACTATCCCGGCTGCTCAGTCGGGCTGTTCGGGACCGCCGCGGTGAAATTGCGGCATCCCAAACAGTTTACAGGACACAGGGAGGGCCACAGGCGTGTTAATACACGCCAGTGATCTGTGTAGAAGATCAGTGTGTGCAGTGTCATATCCCCTTATGGGAGCTATAACACTGCAAAAAAAAGTAAAAAAAAAAGTGTTAGTAAAGATCATTTAACCCCTTCCCTAATAAAAGTTTTAATCACCCCCCTTTTCCGATAAAAAAAACCAGTGTAAATAAAAATAAACATATGTGGTATCACCGCGAGCATAAATGTCTGAGCTATAAAAATATATTGTTAATTAAACCGCACAGTCAACGGCGTGCACGAAAAAAAATTCCAAAGTCCAAAAAAGCTTATTTTTGGTCACTTTTTAGACCATTAAAAAAATGAATAAAAAGTGATCAAAAAGTCCGATCAAAACAAAAATGGTACCGATAAAAACTTCAGATCATGGCGCAAAAATTAGTCCTGAAACCGCACTGTACATGGAAAAATAAAAAAGTTATAGGGATCAGAATAGGACATTTTTAAACGTATAAATTTTCCTGCATGTAGTTATAATTTTTTCCAGAAGTACGACAAAATGAAACCTATATAAGTAGGGAACCATTTTAATCGTATGGACCTACAGAATAATGATAAGGTGTCATTTTTACCGAAATATGCACTGCGTTGAAACAGAAGCCCCCAAAAGTTACAAAATGGCGTTTTTTCTTCGGTTTTGTTGCCCATTGATTTTTTTTCCGTTTCGCTGTGGATATTTGGGTAAAATTACTAATGTCACTGCAAAGTAGAATTGGTGAAATTGAAAGAGTTATGATTTTTAAAAGGTAAGGAGGAAAAAACGAAAATGCAAAAACTGAAAAACCCTGCGTCCTTAAGGGGTTAAGGTCCTGAATAAGGTTTTGTTCTGAGAACTAACACTATCCAGAACAATTGTCACTTTGAGGTCCTGAATATACCTTAAATCGCATTTTATGGTCATCTAGCTACAGAACCCCATGATACCAACAACAGTCAGGTCATGGTCAGTAACACAGATTCCCAAAAATGAATGAACAATCTGTAATGTCCCAGTACAGGACATGGTCCTGTGCTGCAGTTAGGCCCTGTCAGGTTGAGTCCCTCGGTCACCTGGGGGCTCCCCTGCAGGGCCTCCCCTGCTATTTCTATAATGTTATTTATCCTACCTTATGTGTAGTCAGTGTCCTAATGTATAGCTAGTCTAAAGGACCTGTGAGTTGTCTAATGGACCTGTGAAATGTCACATGTTATGTTGTAAATGATGTTACCCAGAGAGCAACAGCTTAACCTATCGCCCGTAACCAATGGGCTCTAGTCCAGCCCCCCACTATATATAAAGGGGTGGCCATTACAATTCACTCTCTTCCTTTACTGAGAACCAGCCAGTACAGATGTCTCAGTGCTAGTGATCAGCATCTGGAAGGCCACAAAGCTACAGTCATTCCAGTAAGTCAAAAGTCAATGTCTGCTGTCACTACAAATAGTCAAGTCCAGCCTATTGTCAAGCCTCAAGATAATTATCTAAAGTCTATTACAAGTACAATTGGTCCCAGCAAGCTGCGAGGTCCTTCTGGGTTCCTTGCCACCTCTCTGGGAATCTGGCCTAGTGGTATAGATAATTCCATCTGTCTTAACTCAGTAAAGCCTCCTCCTTTCCTTAACTAGCCATTGGAATAGCGGAGATACCATTGGTGTGGTTCCGGTACCAAAAACCACTCTGGTGTCACGAACACTAGGGATTAATAACATCTAGCCCCAGGGGTTAATACCATCTGGCCCCACTACCTACACCCGTGGTCCACCACAACTTGTCAAACATATTATTGCCTATTATCTTGTATTTTTTATTTACGGCATTTACAAAATGAGCTACTGTTATTGTTATTGCAATGTATTGTAATTGCACTGCAGTAACATACTGCTAAAATAGTAGGGTACATAATGAACATAATACATCATAAACATTATACTACTATTCTGTACATAAATGTTCAATACATATAACAAATGTTAATATTTAAAACATTTAGCACAACTCTCATACTAACAATTCTCAATCTACACTCCTCAACACTGAAATCCCAACACCAAGAAGAAAAGTTTGTGGGATTATGGAAATCACTGGATCGATAAACATGTTTAGGATATGCAAATCATAAAAATTGGAAACAATATATTCAAAACATCTAATCAGGGAACAAATATTTAAGATCTACTGCTGGCAGCTTCCTTTGCAATTGCCGACAAATGACCATGTGCTCGATGGGAGACAAGTCTTCTGTTTTGGGACATGTAAACCTGGTGATCCTACGTGCTCATGAACTGAGTTTGTGTCAAGAAGGTTTGAGGATAATGAAAAAGTAAGAAACCTAAGACATCTTGGTCGCAGAGATGAGCAGTGGCTGGAAACATGCCATGGTGGTCTGGGCTAAATGGAGAAGATAAGAAAAGAGAAATGCAAATTAGAAGAAACGGGAGCAACTCACCCGAGACGTCTTATAATAAGACTGTGCTAGGAGGTATTGTGCCTGCTATGGGTGGTGCTCACACAATGCGGTATAGTCCATTAAATGCAAATTAGAAGAAAGAAGAAACGGGAGCAACTCACCCGAGACCCGAGAGGTTTCAACAAGGTATATTCTTTATTCCATAAAGTTGTAGCAGTTGTAGCGGGCCCGCCGCTGTCTGCTGCTCCCCCACTGTAACATCTGCCTCCCGTGGTCTACATATGCACTGGCACTTTATGGAATAAAGAATATACCTTGTTGAAACCTCTCGGGTCTCGGGTGAGTTGCTCCCGTTTCTTCTTTCTTCTAATTTGCATTTAATGGACTATACCGCATTGTGTGAGCACCACCCATAGCAGGCACAATACCTCCTAGCACAGTCTTATTATAAGGCGTTGTGACATCTATCTATCTGTATATACTAGTGCCAGGCTCCACTTTTCTTGTTGAATGGACTAAGAAAAGAGAAAGTTTCTAATCTGAAGAAGTCACCTGTGAGTCAATGAATGTAGAATATTCTGCCCATCACTGTGTCTTATCAGGGATGTAGTTTTCTGCATGTATTGTAATACTGAATTTAATAATATCCATTAAATGGACACTGTCATTAAAACTAATTTTTGCTATTGCACTCCTTATGGTAAATAAAAAAAAAAACACCTTTCTAATGTACGTTGTTTAACTCCTTAACGACAAAGGACTTACCCTTTATTTCCCCATATTCCTGCTACAACTCATTACCAAGTATATCTCAAAACCATACCAATTTACAACAGTAGATCTCCACCACTCTGCACCATCTAAATTGCGTGTTGGGTGTTTTTATTTTGCGCATTGACTTGAACCTAAGTTATCTTATTTTGTACTATTTTCATGTTGTCTGCACTGATTTTGTCACTGTTCTTTCTGTGCGCTTGAAGGGGGGTGGTTTTTGGATGAACTGCTAGGTGTGCCAAATGTATCATCATGAATTGCTGACGTATGATTGTGTGTGAGCTTTTCACAGTTTTTTTTCACTTTCCAGGCCCTTCCTGTCATTTTTGAAGTAAGCGGCTCCACATGATGCGCAACAACTGATAAATTACATGCTGCACAGTGGGTTACATTGAACAAAAAAAATCTGTGCTCATGATAAATCCCCCTAATATTTTTAAAAGATAAAGAAATACAATGTTCAGACAACAACTACCATTCAGAGTCTGCTGGGATGCATTATGCTATGACTCACAGGATGTAATTGAACAAAGGACATCAAAATCAAGCAGTGTCTGGTTCAGGGATATTACAAAGGTTGCATATTCTGTATGAATCATGCTGTCTAATAGAGGAATCCCAGAGCCATTCTGCCTTCAGCCGCTATTCTCATTATCCGTTTTGTATAGGATATTCCTGTATTTACATTTATCAATATAGGTGCCGTAAATCCCTGTTCATGAGGTCAAAACCATTGTATAATCATATTTCTGCCAGGCACAGTAAACAATCAAAAATGATTCCCTGCCAACATGATAATTCTTGTGGGGCACATCTAACAGACACATCCTACTAACATTGGATGGGCTAGGTTACATTGTTTCAGCACTTGGTCAATGACTTTTGTCTCTTCTTGGTCTTATTGCTGGATGCAATTTTTTTTTCTCAATGAAGGATACGGGTTAATATATTATTTGGCTGAATAAGTGGAGGAGAAAATGATCATTTAGCCAAGAGCCTCTAAACTTTTCTGTAATGTCTATCATCAGTATTTAGGACCATATGATGCTTTGTAAGCCTGACCAAAGTGCCCAAACTCTCAAAGTCAATATTAAGTGAATAACTGAGACCCAAAACCTTATACTTTTACAGGATACTTTTATGGTCTTTTTCTTGGGTGAGTTTCTAGCATATGGGTTGTTTTCATCCTCACACATGGTTTCCTTCTGCTCCATGACATCTAAGCCCACTTGTCAAAGCAGCACTACCTCTCCATCTGCGAAGACATTTCCTCCCTGCACAGGTGACCGTCCTCATCTCTACTTGCCTGTAAGCCACCAGCCCTTTTTCAGCCTCCAGTCCACCTGCTTTTATTGCAAACCTGGCAACTATATGCTCACTATACACACTCAATCCAACAGCACTTACCTCTGCACCCACAAGGGTTTCTTCTTCCTCTGTCCACTTGGCGCCAAGGAGTTTTGCCTTTTAACTCTACTCAGAGCTCCACCGCTTTAGTGTCTTTGCATGATACCTTATGTATGCTAGTAATGAGCCTATCCAGGGTCTAAGTCAATATCTGTGCCTGTATCTGTGGTTGGCTGCCCAGAAGGCAGACATTCCTGTTTACAACCATCATAATCAAACATGGTGGCACCTCTGGCCATGCCCATTGACTTGTCCTTGCAGTATCTGCATTAAAATGGAGCAAACACATATATAGTGAAACACAGTAACATAAGTATACACATGTATAAAGTAAAAACATACGAACATTTTTTAAGTGGTCCCTCAGATGCAAATATGTAGCCAAAGGAACACATATTTATAGAAGGATATAAGACAGTGCATGTCCCTTACAAGTGCTATTGCTAAGGTTTGTTCTGTCTAGGCTTGGAGAGCTTTTGTGATAACAGACAACTCTCAGGTTGTGTGAGAATGCTTAAAGGACAACTGTGGTGAAACATTTTTCATTTCCCCTGTGCCTGGGCTGCAAAAACAAAAAAAAACTAACTTTAATTCACCTTTCTACATTTCCCCAGTGCATCACCTTAGGAAAGTGAGTTAAAGTTGTTTTTTTTAAGTTTTTGCAGCCCGGGCACAGGGGAAATGAAAAATGTTCCACCACAGTTCTCCTTTAAAGTGGACCTGCCAGCAGTAAAATAGAGGTGTAAATATGCACATGGCTACATAGGGCTAGTAATTAGAATTCCGAGCAAAAAAAGCTCAAAAGCCCAGGGGCTATTCCCTAGCACAGAAAAAGCCCAGGTAAGTCCAACCTATTTCCTCTTTATCTAGTGGCTGTAAGTCAAACAGGGTAGGTGGATGCAAGTAAGCCATGGGCAAGACTTACCTGGGCTTTTGCCTTACTGTAGAATGCCCCCTGGGTGCTTGACCCTAATGTACATAATAACAAAAAGGCTTATATCTTGATGCTGGAAAGGACTATGGAAATAACAAAAAAAAAGGTATGTCCAGAATGCTGAAGACTTGCCCCCCATTTACTAGCTTGTTTTTGTGTGGACAGATCCATTTTAAATAAAACTGATGCTTAACTTGGAATCTCCCAAACTGAGACGGTATTATCCTCATGGTATTATGTCCTCTTTACCTATTAACAATGCTTAATATTAGTAAGTAAATTGATAACTGTTATTTCTTCCAGTCAATGTGGCATGTCCTCGTACAGAAAGTGTACATACGGTGCTGACAGTGTCAGACTGTGCTGTTTACAGCCTTTCTTTCCAGGAGAAATAACAGAGAGATTTTACAATGCCTGAGTCCTAAGAATATATGCTCCAGAATTATTTAATTGAGACTATAAGTATTTACTAAAACAGGCATGTCAGGATATGTCCTCTTTAAAGTAACCCTGTCATCCCTTACATGCTGCCTTAACCAAAAGTCATGGGCGCAGTCATGGTGGCTTTTGCCTGCCCCACCAGCCTTAATTAATAGATCTTCACCCATACCCAAACAAAAAGTGTTTGGCTAGACTGACGCATTTCATACTTTATACCTTCTTACTCATAGTTAAAGTATTTTTTTCATGTGACCTAATGCAGTCTACACTATTCCTTTGATAAATAAAGCAGCATAAAAGTGACTGTATCGTTCTTTGTGGAGGTCAGAAAATTTGTATGATTGATAGTTGTGTCTATCCATGAAATCCTGCCCAGAATGTTAATTGTAGTGTATTTATTTGTGTCCATCATATAAAATACACCTTGCCATCTTGATAAGAAGCATCTAGGGACTGCCTGTTCTAACCATTGTCCTTCATACATGAACGTGCATCCTCTTCACTACCATTATAATAATAATGTAAAGTATTTAATGAAAGTGTCATCAGGGCTCATGAATTGTGGAAGCACACTAATGCAAAGATGCTCAGGAGGAAATCAGCTGCCAATTTATTTAATGGGACACCCCCAGATTCCTCAATTTTTTTAAAAGCAGAATATGTAATGAAAGCTGAGCTGTGTCTGGTAGCTGGGAGCAAACAACACAATTTCTCTTTTAGGGTACGTTCACACATGTGGATTTTCTCAGCGTCTGAAGGACCTCGTATATATGCTGCTGTAACGCCGAGCGCTCCAGGTCCCCCTGCATCCCCGGAGCGCTCACAACATCTCTCTGCTTGCAGCGCTCCGGTCAGCGCCGCTGACCGTGAGCGCTGCTCCACTCTCACCGGAGGGGACGCGTTCCGCGGGACGGGACATGCCCGCTCACGGATCGCGTTCCAGGTCTCTTACTAACCACGTCCCCCTTCACTTCCCTCCCGGCGTGCGGCCCCGCTCTCTAGGGCGCGCGTGCGCCGGCTCGGTGAAATTTAAAGGGCCAGTGCACCACTAATTGGTGCCTGGCCCAATCAGTACAAAACACATAAAAACCCACTTCCCCTTCCTGTCCTTGCCGGATCTTGTTTCCCTAGTGCCCTGAGAAAGCGTTTTGTGTATCCCTAGCCTGTGTATCCAGACCCTTTGCCGTTGCCCCTGACTACGAACCTTTTCCGCCTGCCTTGACCTCTTGCTACGTCCGAACTTGCCTTTGCCTTATCCTTGTGTACTAAGCCTATCTCAGCTGTTAGTGAGGTTGAGTCACTATCAGGGGATACGTCCTGGGAGTTACCGCCACAGCAAGTCCATCCCGCCTTGCGCCAGGCTCTGGTGAAAACCAGTAACTTCTTAGAACCGGTCCCCTGGTACGGCCCACGTCATCGCCTCACTAACACAGAGGATCCACTACCCGCATACCAGTCTGGTTCCTGACAGTAGATCCGGCCATGGATCCCGCTGAGGTGCTGCTGCCAAGTCTTGCTGACCTCACTACCGTGGTTGCCCAGCAGTCTCAGCAGATAGCCCAACAAGGACAACAGCTGTCGCAGTTGGCCGCCATGCTCCAGCAGCTTCTGCCTTCACAGCCTCTACCATCTCCTCCGCCAGCTCCAGCATCTCCTCCACTCCAAGCTGCCGCTACTTCCTCTAGAATCCGTTTGTCTCTTTCTGAGAAATTTGATGGGAACTCTAAGATGTGCTGGGGATTCCAGTCCCAATGTTCTCTGCACCTTGAGATGATGTCGGACCAGTTCCCTACAGAACAGTCTAAGGTGGCTTTCGTGGTCAGTTTACTATCTGGAAAGGCCTTGTCCTGGGCCACACCGCTTTGGGACTGCAACGATCCTGCCACTGATTCCATCCAGTTCTTCTTCTCCGAAGTTCGCAGTGTCTTCGAGGAGCCATCCCGGGCCTCCTCTGCCGAGACGGCTCTTCTGAATCTCGTCCAAGGGAGCTCTTCAGTGGGTGTATTCGCCATCCAGTTCCGCACCCTTGCCTCTGAGCTAGCTTGGAACAATGAGGCCCTCTGCGTGACCTTTAAGAAAGTTTTATCCAGCCACATCAAAGATGTTCTGGCCGCATGAGAAATTCCCGCTACCTTGCCTGAACTTATCCAGTTGGCCACCCGCATAGATATGCGTTTCGGAAAGACGCCAGGAGCTCTGCCAAGAAAAGGATCTTTTTCACACCAGGCGGTTTTCTCGTTTGGCACCTCTCTTCCAGAGTCCTTTGCAACCTACTCCTGTGCCTCCCGCCGAGGAGGCTATGCAAGTGGATCAGTCTCGCCTGACCCAAGAAGAGAGGACTCGCCGCAGAAATGGAAATTTGTGCCGGTACTGCGCTAGTACTGAACATTTCCTTAAGGACTGCCCTATTCGCCCTCCGCATCAGGGAAATGCACGCACGTAGTTAACGTGGGAGAGGCGTTACTAGGTATGAATTCATCCTCTACACGTCTGACTATTCCTGTGCGGATTTCTCCATCTGCTAACTCCTCCTTGTCACAATTCGGCTGGCTGGAGGTGGATCCTCTGTGCCAGAGAGGGATTGGCGTGGACCGTGTCGGTGGACCGGTTCTAAGTTGCTACTGGTTTTCACCAGAGCCTGCCGCAAAGCGGGATGGTCTTGCAGCGGCGGTAGCAACCAGGTCGTATCCACCGGCAATGGCTCAACCTCTCTGACTGCTGAGATAAGCGCGGTACAAGGGAGTAGACAAGAGCAAGGTCGGACGTAGCAGAAGGTCAGGGCAGGCAGCAAGGATCGTAGTCAGGGGCAATGGCAGGAGGTCTGGAACACAGGCTAGGAACACACAAGGAAACGCTTTCACTGGCAAAATGGCAACAAGATCCGGCAAGGAAGGGAAGAGGAAGTGAGGTATAAATAGGGAAGGGCACAGGTGAAGGTACTGATTAAAACCCATGCGCCAATCAGTGGCGCAGTGGCCCTTTAAATCGCAAAGACCCGGCGCGCGCACGACCTAGGGAGCGGGGCCGCGCGCGCCAGGACAGCACAGACTGGGAACGCGTCTGGTAAGCGGGTCGGGATGCGCATCGCGAGCGGGCGTGTCCCGCATCGCGAATCGCATCCCGGCTGGAAACATTATCGCAGCGCACCCGGTCAGCAGGTCTGACCGGGGCGCTGCGAATAGGAGAACGCTGTGAGCGCTCCGGGGAGGAGCGGGGACCCGGAGTGCTCGCCGTAACAGTACCCCCCCCCTTGGGTCTCCCCCTCTTTTTAGAACCTGAGAATTTGAGGATAAGGTTCTTGTCAAGGATGTTGTCCTCGGGTTCCCATGACCTCTCCTCTGGGCCGCAATTCTCCCAATCAACGAGAATTTTTTTTTTACTTCTGACCGTCTTGGATGCCAGAATTTCTTTCACCGAAAAGATGTCAGAGGACCCGGAAACAGGAGTAGGAGCAATAGCCTTGGGAGAGAAGCGGTTAAGGATGAGTGGTTTAAGGAAAGAGACATGAAAAGCATTGGGAATACGGAGAGAAGGAGGAAGAAGGAGTTTGTAAGAGACAGGGTTGATTTGGCATTTGATTTTGAAAGGACCAAGATAACGTGGTCCCAGTTTATAACTGGGGACACGAAAGCGGACATACTTGGCGGAGAGCCATACTTTGTCTCCGGGAGAAAAAACGGGGGGAATTCTTTTTTTTTCCGGCATGTCTCTTCATCCGGGATGAGGCCTGTAGGAGAGAATTTTGAGTCTCTTTCCAGATGGTGGAGAAGTTCCGAGTCACCTCATCAACAGCGGGCAAACCAGAAGGCATGGGAGTGGGAAGGGGGGGAAGAGGGTGACGCCCGTACACCACAAAAAATAGGGATTTAGCGGAAGACTCAGAGACTCTAAAATTGTACGAGAATTCGGCCCATGGTAGAAGATCGGCCCAGTCATCCTGGCGGGAGGAAACAAAATATTGCAAATAGTCACCCAGAACCTGATTAATTCTTTCCACTTGCCCATTGAATTGGGGATGATAAGAACACGAGAAGTTTAATTTGATTTTAAGTTGATTACAGAGGGCCCTCCAGAATTTCGACACAAATTGAACGCCTCTATCCGAGACGATATGCGTAGGAAGCCCGTGAAGGCGAAAAATGTGCATAAAATTTTTTCGCCAACTGAGGCGCAGAAGGAAGACCTGGAAGAGGGATAAAATGTGCCATCTTGGAGAATCGATCAACGACCACCCAAATAACTGTGTTGCCATGGGATAAAGGTAAGTCAGTAATAAAGTCCATACCAATCTGAGACCATGGTCGCTCAGGAACAGGCAGAGGATGGAGGAGACCAGCAGGCTTCTGGCGAGGGGTCTTGTCCCGGGCACAGACTGTACAAGCCCGCACAAAATCAACAACATCAGCTTCCAGGGTAGGCCACCAATAAAAACGAGAGATGAGCTGGATGGATTTTTTTATGCCAGCATGGCCTGCGAGGTGTGAGGAGTGTCCCCACCTGAGAATCCTGAGGCACTGGCGTGGAGAGACGAAGGTCTTCCCTGGAGGAGTTTGTCTGATGGAGGCTGGAGAAGTGGAGATCAGACAGTCCAGAGGAATAATGTGTTGTGGGGAAGCTTCCATTTCAGAGGCATCTGATGAACGAGAGAGGGCGTCAGCCCTAATGTTCTTGTCAGCAGGGCGAAAATGAATTTCAAAGTTAAAACGGGCAAAGAACAACGACCACCTAGCCTGGCGAGGGTTCAGCCGTTGGGCAGACTGAAGATAAGAGAGATTCTTGTGATCAGTGTATATAATAATTGGGTATTTGGATCCCTCCAGCAGGTGCCTCCATTCTTCAAGCGCCAATTTTATGGCCAGTAGTTCTCGATCACCAATGGAGTAGTTTTTCTCCGCCAGAGAGAAGGTCCTAGAAAAGAAACCACAATTAACAGCATGTCCGGAAGAATTTTTCTGTAGGAGTACTGCTCCAGCTCCCACCGAGGAGGCGTCTACCTCCAGCGAGAAGGGCCTAGATGGATCAGGTCTGGAGAGTACGGGAGCAGAAGAAAAGACAGCTTTGAGATGATTGAATGCATCTTCCGCTTGAGGAGGCCAGGACTTAGGGTTGGCGTTTTTCTTGGTTAGGGCCACGATAGGGACCACAATAGTGGACAAATGCGGAATAAATTGTCTGTAATAATTGGCAAACCCCAAGAAACGTTGGATAGCACGGAGTCTGGAGGGGCGTGGCCAATCCAATACGGCTGATAGTTTGTCCGGGTCCATTTGGAGTCCCTGGCCAGAGACTAAGTATCCTAGGAAGGGAAGAGATTGACATTCAAAGAGACATTTTTCCATTTTGGCATATAATTGATTGTCCCGAAGTCTCTGAAGAACCATGCGGACATGCCGGCGGTGTTCTACTAGGTTAGCAGAAAAAATCAAAATATCGTCCAGGTAGACCACAACACAGGTATATAGAAGATCACGAAAAATTTCATTTACAAAGTCTTGGAAGACGGCAGGGGCGTTGCAAAGCCCAAAGGGCATAACCAGATATTCAAAGTGTCCATCTCTGGTGTTAAACGCTGTCTTCCACTCATCCCCCTCCCTGATGCGGATGGGATTATATGCACCCCTTAAGTCCAGCTTGGTAAAGATGTTGGCGCCTCGTAGGCGGTCAAAGAGTTCCGAGATAAGAGGTAGGGGATAGCGTTTTTTTACAGTGATTTTATTAAGTCCGCGGTAATCAATGCAAGGACGTAAGGAGCCGTATTTTTTGGAAACGAAGAAAAATCCAGCTCCGGCAGGGGAGGAAGACTTGCGGATAAACCCCTTTTTTAAATTCTCTTGGATGTACTCCGACATGGCTTGTGTTTCCGGAGCAGACAGAGGATAGATTCTGCCCCGGGGTGGAGTAGTACCAGGAAGGAGGTCAATGGGACAGTCATAAGGCCTGTGAGGAGGCAAAGTTTCTGCTTGTTTTTTGCAAAAAACATCAGCATAGTCCAGATAGGCCTTGGGGAGACCAAGTATTGGAGGAGCCATAGGGTTTTGACTGACAGTACTTAGAGCAGGCTTAAGACAGTTCTTGTGGCAAGTAGTACCCCAGTTCTTGATCTCCCCGGTGGTCCAATCGAGGGTTGGGGAATGGCCTTGAAGCCACGGTAGTCCAAGAAGAATTTCCGAAGTGCAGTTAGAGAGGACCAGAAATTCAATCTTTTCGTGATGAGGTCCAATGCACATTAAGAGGGGTTCCGTGCGGTAACGCACAGTACAGTCCAATCTTTCATTATTAACAGAGGCGATGTAGAGGGGTCTGGCGAGACTGGTCACCGGGATGTTGAACCTGTTGATGAAAGAGGCCAAAATAAAATTTCCTGCAGATCCGGAATCCAAGAAGGCCACAGCTGAGAAGGAGAAGGTAGAAGAAGAAATCCGCACAGGCACAGTAAGACGTGGGGAAGCAGAGTTCACATCTAGAGCTGTCTCACCTTTGTGCGGAGTCGGAGTGCGTCTTTCCTGACGAGGAGGTCGGATAGGACAATCCTTCAAGAAGTGTTCGGTACTGGCACAGTACAGGCAAAGGTTCTCCATGCGGCGTCGTGTCCTCTCTTGAGGTGTCAAGCGAGACCGGTCAACTTGCATAGCCTCCACGGCGAAAGGCACAGGAACGGATTGCAGTGGACCAGAGGAGAGAGGAGCCGGGGAGAGAAACCGCCTCGTGCGAACAAAGTGCATATCCTGGCGGAGCTCCTGTCGCCTTTCGGAAAAACGCATGTCAATGCGGGTGGCAAGATGAATAAGTTCATGCAGGTTAGCAGGGATTTCTCGTGCGGCCAGCACATCTTTGATGTTACTGGATAGGCCTTTTTTAAAGGTCGCGCAGAGGGCCTCGTTATTCCAGGACAATTCGGAGGCGAGAGTACGGAATTGGATGGCGTACTTGCCGACAGAAGAATTACCCTGGACCAGGTTCAGCAGGGCAGTCTCGGCCGAAGAGGCTTGGGCTGGTTCCTCGAAGACACTTCGAATCTCCGTGAAGAAAGAGTGTACAGAGGCAGTGACAGGATCATTGCGGTCCCAGAGCGGTGTGGCCCATGACAGGGCTTTCCCAGACAGAAGGCTGACTACGAAAGCCACCTTTGACCTTTCAGTTGGAAATTGGTCCGACATCATCTCCAAATGCAGGGAACATTGTGAAAGAAAACCACGGCAAAATTTACAGTCCCCATCAAATTTATCCGGCAATGATAAACGGAGGCTGGATGCGGCCACTCGCTGCGGAGGAGGTGCAGGAGCTGGCGGAGGAGATGGTTGCTGGAGCTGTGGTAGAAGCTGCTGTAGCATCACGGTCAGTTGAGACAGCTGGTGGCCTTGTTGCGCTGTTGCGACTGCTGGGCGACCACCGTGGTGAGGTCAGCGACAACTGGCAGCGGTACCTCTGCGCGATCCACGGCCGCATCTACTGTCACGATTCGGCTGGCTGGAGGTGGCTCCTCTGTGCCAGAGAGGGATTGGCGTGGACCGTGTCGGTGGACCGGTTCTAAGTTGCTACTGGTTTTCACCAGAGCCCGCCGCAAAGTGGGATGGTCTTGCAGCGGCGGTAGCAACCAGGTCGTATCCACCGGCAACGGCTCAACCTCTCTGACTGCTGAGATAAGCGCGGTACAAGGGAGTAGACAAGAGCAAGGTCGGACGTAGCAGAAAGTCAGGGCAGGCAGCAAGGATCGTAGTCAGGGGCAACGGCAGGAGGTCTGGAACACAGGCTAGGAACACACAAGGAAATGCTTTCACTGGCACAATGGCAACAAGATCCGGCAAGGAAGGGAAGAGGAAGTGAGGTATAAATAGGGAAGTGCACAGGTGAAGGTAATGATTAAAACCCATGCGCCAATCAGTGGCGCACCGGCCCTTTAAATCGCAAAGACCCGGCGCGCGCGCGCCCTAGGGAGCGGGGCCGCGCGTTCCGGGACAGCACAGACGGGGAACGCGTCTGGTAAGCGGGTCGGGATGCGCATCGCGAGCGGGCGTGTCCCGCATCGCGAAGCGCATCCCGGCTGGGAACATTATTGCAGCGCACCCGGTCAGCAGGTCTGACCGGGTCGCTGCGAATAGGAGAACGCTGTGAGTGCTCCGGGGAGGAGCAGGGACCCGGAGCGCTCGGCGTAACACTCCTTCTCTGCGGTTGCCTTCCTGGACTCAGCATCTGCAGGAAACTTTATTGAAGCCTCATTTATCAACAGATTCAACATTCCTGTTACCCGTCTCATCAAACCCTTCTTCATTTCTACTGTAAACGGAGAAAAACTGGACTGCACCGTGCATCACCGCACTGAACCTTTGCTCATGACCGTTGGTGTTCTCCATCAAGAAAAAATTGATTTTTTTGTTTTGCCTAACTGTACCTCAGACATCCTTCTTGGCCTGCCCTGGCTCCAGTGTCACACTCCTACCCTCGACTGGACCACTGGGGACATTAAATCCTGGGGCTCTTCCTGCCACAAATGTTGCCTCAAGTCTGTACGAACCAGCCAGGTCTCCATCGCTACTCCATTGCCTTGCCTTCCAAGGGTCTATCAGGACTTTTCGGACATCTTCTGTAAAAAGCAGGCAGAGGTCTTACCACCACTTTGCTCTGGCTGAGTCTCACTGAAGCTTTGGTTTGTATTCTAAAGTGTTGTATTCTTAAGTGTCAACCTCTGAGAAGTTTTATACGCAGAAGTTTAAAAAGCAGGAGTTGTAAGCAGGACCCACTGTAACTAAGTATTACACTCCCTTGATAAAAGTAGTTTTTCTTAATAGTTAATAACAGCTGTTTGTCACCAAGGATATGGACAGCAGGATTGGAGGTTTTCTTCAGTGCACATTGTGCCACATGTATACATCTCTGGAGCAGCAGCTTCAGGGTGAATACCGCTGTGACAAATGTGAGCATGTTGTCCACCTGGAAGAATTGCCAAGTTGGGCGATGATGCGAGGGCCTCAGTATCAGAGATTGCAACCCCAGTGGATACTGGTCTCCCTAACAGGCGGGGGAACAGCTCATCTAGTAGTGTGGGGGATGGTAACGCAGGTAGGCCAAGACAGTTAGTTGTGGTAGGGGATTCTATAATCAGGAAGACAGAATAATTTGTCGCCAAGACCACCTCAACCGAATGGTTTGCTGTCTCCCTGGTGCCAGGGTTCGGCATGTGGTGGAAAGGGTGGACAAATTACTAGGGGGAGCTGGGGATGACCCAGCTGTCGTGGTCCATGTGGGAACCAACGACAGAATACACGGTAGGTGGAGGTCCTTGAAGAATAATTACAAGGAACTAGGTGCCAAGCTGAAGGGAAGGACCTCTAAGGTTGTGTTCTCTGGAATATTTCCTGTGCCATGCGCATCGCAGGAAAGACAGCGGGAGCTTAGGGAGTTAAATGCATGGCTTAAGTCGTGGTGTAAGGGGGAAGGGTTTGGGTTTTTAGAGCACTGGGCTGACTTTTCATTGGGGTACAAACTCTATTCTACGGATAATTTGCACCTGAATGGAAGGGGGTCCGCTGTGCTGGAGGAGAGAATCCTGAAAGGGGTGGCAGAGTATTTAAACTAGGTGAGTGGGGGGAGGATAATAAAGCAAAGAAAGCAGACAGTGGGATGGATAGGTTAGAGAGGGGTCAGGACATAATGGTGGGTGGAGAGGAGTCCTGTGGGGGGAGGTTAAGAACAGTGGATAAGGAGATCCATGGGTTACAAACCAGCCGTAAAAATAAATGTAGCCCGAAAAACTGTAATCCCAATAATTCAAAAAATTCCATTAGCCCCAATAACTCAATAACTACAATAAGCCCCATTAAATCAAAAAATACCATTAGCCCCAATAACTTAAATAATAACGTTACACCCAATAACGCAAAAAATCCCATTAGCCCCAATAACTTAAATAATAACGTTAGACCCAATAACTCAAAAAATCCCATTAGCCCCAATAATTTAAATAGTACAATTAGCCCTTATAACTCAAATAATAACATTAACCCCAATAACTCAGAAAATCCCATTAGTGAGACTATATGTGTAAAACTTAATGGAAATGTAAAGTGTATGTTCACAAATGCCAGAAGCCTAGCAAATAAAATGGGGGAGCTTGAGGCCTTGATACTGGAGGAACATATTGATATAGTTGGGGTCACTGAGACATGGCTGGACTCCTCGCATGACTGGGCTGTTAATCTGCAGGGGTTTACATTGTTTCACAAGGATAGAATGAACAGAAAAGGTGGTGGAGTCTGTCTGTATGTTAGAAGTGGTATGAAAGTCAGTGTGAACGATGCCATAGTGTGTGATGATTCTGAGGATGTGGAATCATTGTGGGTAGAATTACAAAAGGAGGGAAATATTGAAAAAATTGTATTTGGTGTAATCAACAGACCCCCTAATATCACTGAAGTGATAGAAGGTCGGCTGCATAAACAAATAGAGAGGGCCGCCCGGGCAGGTACAGTGGTAATAATGGGAGATTTTAACTATCCAGGTATAGATTGGGGCTGGGGGCTGGCTAAAACTACAAAGGGGAGAAAATTCCTAAATTTATTGCAGGATAATTTTATGGGCCAGTTTGTGGAGGACCCAACAAGAAGTGATGCCTTGTTGGATCTGATCATTTCCAACAACGCAGAGCTGGTTGGTAATGTAACTGTGCGGGAAAACCTTGGTAATAGCGACCACAATATAGTTACTTTTGACTTAAAATGTAGAAAACAAAGACATGCGGGGAAGGCAAAAACATATAACTTTAAAAAGGCAAATTTCCCTGGTCTGAGAGCTGCACTACAGGACATAGACTGGGGGGAGGTGTTCTCAAATACTGATACAGAAGGTAAATGGGACATCTTTAAATCAACTCTAAATAACTATACAGCTAAATATATACCAAAGGGGAACAAATATAAACGATTAAAACTAAATCCTACATGGCTGACAAATTATGTTAAAAGAGCAATAAACAACAAAAAAATAGCCTTCAAAAAATTCAAATCTCATGGGTCAGCTATAACATTTAAACAGTACAAGGAGCTTAATAAAATCTGTAAAAATTTAATAAAAACAGCAAAAATTCTAAATGAGAGACAGGTGGCCAAAGAAAGCAAAACAAATCCTAAATATTTTTTTAGATATATAAATACAAAAAAAAACAAGGACAGAGCATGTAGGACCCCTTAATAATGATAATGGGGAGGTTGTCACGGGCGATCAAGAGAAGGCGGAGCTACTGAATGGGTTCTTTATTTCTGTATATACTATGGAAGAAGGACCCTTGTTCATGATATTTAGAGATTCTCTGGTGTCTGGTATTGTGCCAAGGGACTGGCGCAAGGCGAATGTGGTGCCAATCTTCAAGAAGGGCTCTAGGTCTTCACCAGGCAATTATAGACCGGTAAGTTTAACGTACATTGTGGGTAAATTGTTTGAAGGACTTATAAGGGATTACATATAGGAATACATAGGGGATAATAGTATTATAAGTGATAGCCAGCATGGGTTTACTAAGGATAGAAGTTGTCAAACCAATCTAATTTGCTTTTATGAAGAGGTGAGTAGAAGCCTTGACAGAGGAATGGCTGTGGATATAGTGTTTCTGGATTTTGCTAAAGTGTTTGACACTGTCCCTCACAGACGTCTGACAGGTAAGTTAAGGTCTTTGGGCTTGGAAACTTTAGTTTGTAACTGGATTGAACACTGGCTCATGGATCGTACCCAGAGAGTGGTGGTCAATGATTCGAACTCTGGTTGGTCCCCGGTTGTTAGTGGTGTACCCCAAGGTTCAGTACTGGGCCCGCTGTTGTTTAATTTATTTATCAATGATATAGAGGATGGCATTAACAGCTCTGTTTCTATCTTTGCAGATGACACCAAGCTTTGTAGCACAGTACAGTCTATAGAGGATGTGCATAAGTTACAAGATGACTTGGATAGACTAAGTGTCTGGGCATCCACTTGGCAAATGAGGTTCAATGTGGATAAATGTAAAGTTATGCATCTGGGTACTAATAACATGCATGCGTCATATGTCTTAGGGGGGATTAAACTGGCAGAGTCACTGGTAGAGAAGGATCTGGGTGTACTTGTAGATCACAGACTACAGAATAGCATGCAATGTCAGGCTGCTGCTTCCAAAGCCAGCAGAATATTGTCATGTATAAAAAGAGGCATGGACTCAAGGGACAGGGACATAATACTTGGGAACCCGAGGCCAATATCCTGGACAAGGAACTCATTTATAAATGTTTGGGTTCTAAAAAGAGGGGGAGACCCAAGGGGGGTGTAGTGTAACGCCGAGCGCTCCGGGTCCCGCTGCATCTCCGGAGCGCTCGTGGCGTCTCTTTGTTTGCAGTGCTCCGGTTGGCGCCCCTGACCGTGAGCGCTGCTCACCGGAGGGGACGCGATCCGCGGGACGGGACGTGCCCGCTCACGGATCACGTGCCAGGTCTCTTACAACCACGTCCCCCTTCACTTCCCTCCCGGCGCATGCGGCTCCGCTCTCTAGGGCGAGCGCGCCTGCTCTATGAAATTTAAAGGGCCAGTGCACCACTTATTGGTGCCTGGCCCAATCAGTACAAAACGCATAAAAATCTTGTTGCCCTAGTGCCCTGAGAAAGCGTTTTGTGTATCCCTAGCCTGTGTATCCAGACCCTTTGCCGTTGCCGCTGACTACGAATCTTAGCCGCCTGCCTTGACCTCTTGCTACGTCCGACCTTGCCTTTGCCTTGTCCTTGTGTACTACACCTATCTCAGCTGTTAGTGAGGTTGAGTCGCTATCAGGGGATATGACCTGGGAGTTACCGCTGCAGCAAGTCCATCCAGCAAGTCCATGCGGCGGGCTCTGGTGAAAACCAGTAACTTCTTAGAACCGGTCCCCTGGTACGGCCCATGTCATCGCCTCACTAACACAGAGGATCCACTACCCGCATACCAGTCTGGTTCCTGACAGCTGCCTTTATATGTGCCTGCTCGGAGCGGCAATACGCCGCTACGAGCAGACACACTGTGATGTGCAGGTCGCCGCGTGCATGCGCAGTATACTTGCACATCACGGCAGCTCTTGGCCTAGCTCGGAAGTGACCGCGACGTGTGCGAGTACACCGCTCATGCGCGGCGACTTGCACGTCGTAGTGTGTCTGCTCGGAGCGGCGTATTGCCGCTCCGAGCAGGCACATTTAAGGGCACCATACAGAGGTCCTTCAGCGGCAGATCTGCAGCGTAAAAAAACGCTGTAAATCCACACATGTGAACGTACCCTTACACGGGTTTCTAATTCCCCACTGTGTAATACCGAAGGTGATGATGGGTGTTATAGAACCTGGGAGTAGTAGTCGCCGCATAGAAAAGCAGATGGTTATGTCACATAGCAATACGGTGTAGCAAACCTGAGGATTCCTTATGAACCCAACAGTCCTTTTGTCAAATTAGTCCCCCATAGTATAAAGTGCAGGAATAAGTCCTCTGAATGCTAGGATTACATAAAAACAACTTTAACAATTCACTGAATTTTCTGTGCAAACTCAAAACAGTCTTTTTAGCACAGAGTAGAATGGTTACACTTTTCAGAGCAGATGAATGCATATTTGGTCACTGTCCCCAGGGCCAGACTGGGGATAAAACCAGCCCTGAAAATTTTGGATACCAGCCCCACAGCATTTTGTCATTATATATTTACACACAAGCAATAAGAAAAATAGCCAGCACAACAACCTAATACATGGGTGCACACTGCTGTGGCAGATACAGAGTATACAAAAAGAAGGTTTGCAGCAGCACACATTGGTCAAAAAATTGAGGCTCTTAGCGCACTTTTTGATCAAAACGTGTCCCCCATCCACCACGGGGAGGTGGCCTCATTTAGGATGGGACCCTAGCACAAATTCTGAGCCTAACACTCAGATACCAACTCACCTCTGCTGGGCATATAGCCTCTGACTGGGTGACATGCTTGATCCATTTACAATTTAAAACACCACCTGTGAGACCCCTCCCCCTTTCTCACAGGTGGTGTTTTAAATTGTATATGGATCCAGCATGTCACCCAGTCAGAGGCTATATGTTACGCCGAGCGCTCCGGGTCCCCGCTCCTCCCCGGAGCGCTCGCAACATCCTCGCATTTGCAGCGCCCCGGTCAGACCTGCTGACCGGGTGCGCTGCAATACCTCTCTCAGCCGGGATGCGATTCGCGATGCGGGAGGCGCCCGCTCGCGATGCGCATCCCGGCTCCCGTACCTGACTCGCTGTCCGTCGGTCTTGTCCCGGCGCGCGCGGCCCCGCTCCTTAGGGCGCGCGCGCACCGGGTCTCTGCAATTTAAAGGGCCACTGCGCCACTGATTGGCACAGCTGGCTTAATTAGTGTGTTCACCTGTGCACTCCCTATTTATACCTCACTTCCCCTGCACTCCCTCGCCGGATCTTGTTGCCATTGTGCCAGTAAAAGCGTTTCCTTGTGTGTTCCTAGCCTGTGTTCCAGACCTCCTGCCGTTGCCCCTGACTACAATCCTTGCTGCCTGCCCTGACCTTCTGCTACGTCCGACCTTGCTCTTGTCTACTCCCTTGTACCGCGCCTATCTTCAGCAGTCAGAGAGGTTGAGCCGTTGCTGGTGGATACGACCTGGTTGCTACCGCCGCTGCAAGACCATCCCGCTTTGCGGCGGGCTCTGGTGAATACCAGTAGCAACTTAGAACCGGTCCACCAACACGGTCCACGCCAATCCCTCTCTGGCACAGAGGATCTACCTCCAGCCAGCCGAATCGTGACAGTAGATCCGGCCATGGATCCCGCTGAAGTCCCACTGCCAGTTGTTGCCGACCTCACCACGGTGGTCGCCCAGCAGTCGCAACAGATAGCGCAACAAGGCCACCAGCTGTCTCAACTGACCGTGATGCTACAGCAGCTATTACCACAACTCCAGCAACAATCTCCTCCGCCAGCTCCTGCACCTCCTCCGCAGCGAGTGGCCGCTTCCGGCCTACGATTATCCTTGCCGGATAAATTTGATGGGGACTAAGTTTTGCCGTGGCTTTCTTTCACAATGTTCCCTGCACTTGTAGATGATGTCGGACCAGTTTCCTACTGAAAGGTCTAAGGTGGCTTTCGTAGTCAGCCTTCTGTCTGGGAAAGCTCTGTCATGGGCCACACCGCTCTGGGACCGCAATGACCCTGTCACTGCCTCTGTACACTCCTTCTTCACGGAGATTCGAAGTGTCTTTGAGGAACCTGCCCGAGCCTCTTCTGCTGAGACTGCCCTGCTGAACCTGGTCCAGGGTAATTCTTCTGTTGGCGAGTACGCCATCCAATTCCGTACTCTTGCCTCCGAATTATCCTGGAATAATGAGGCCCTCTGCGCGACCTTTAAAAAAGGCCTATCCAGCAACATTAAAGATGTGCTGGCCGCACGAGAAATTCCTGCTAACCTGCATGAACTTATTCATCTGGCCACCCGCATTGACATGCGTTTTTCCGAAAGGCGTCAGGAGCTCCGCCAGGATATGGACTTTGTTCGCACGAGGCGGTTTCTCTCCCCGGCTCCTCTCTCCTCTGGTCCTCTGCAATCCGTTGCTGTGCCTCCCGCCGTGGAGGCTATGCAAGTTGACCGGTCTCGCTTGACACCTCAAGAGAGGACACGACACCGCATGGAGAATCTGTGCCTGTACTGTGCCAGTACCGAACACTTCTTGAAGGATTGTCCTATCCGTCCTCCCCGCCTGGAAAGACGTCCGCTGATTCCGCACAAAGGTGAGACAGTTTTTGATGTCAACTTTGCTTCTCCACGCCTTACTGTGCCTGTGCGGATATCTTCCTCTACCTTCTCCTTCTCTGCCGTGGCCTTCCTGGATTCCGGATCTGCAGGAAATTTTATTTTGGCCTCTCTCATCAACAGGTTCAACATCCCAGTGACCAGTCTCGCCAGACCCCTCTACATCAATTCTGTTAACAATGAAAGATTGGACTGTACCGTGCGTTACCGCACGGAACCTCTCCTAATGTGCATCGGACCTCATCACGAAAAAATTGAATTTTTGGTCCTCTCCAACTGCACTTCTGAAATTCTTCTTGGATTACCATGGCTTCAACGCCATTCCCCAACCCTTGATTGGTCCACAGGAGAAATCAAGAACTGGGGTACTTCTTGTCTCAAGGACTGTCTTAAACCGGTTCCCAGTACTCCCTGCCGTGACCCTGTGGTTCCCCCTGTATCCGGTCTTCCTAAGGCTTATATGGACTATGCTGGCGTCTTTTGCAAGAAGCAAGCTGAGACTTTACCCCCTCACAGGCCTTATGACTGTCGTATTGACCTCCTCCCGGGTACTACTCCACCCCGGGGCAGAATCTATCCTCTGTCTGCTCCAGAGACTCTTGCCATGTCAGAGTACATCCAGGAGAATTTAAAAAAGGGCTTTATCCGCAAATCCTCCTCTCCTGCCGGAGCTGGATTTTTTTTTGTGTCCAAAAAAGATGGCTCCCTACGCCCTTGCATTGACTACCGCGGACTTAATAAAATCACGGTAAAAAAACGCTACCCCTTACCTCTTATCTCGGAACTCTTTGATCGCCTTCAAGGTGCCCGCATCTTTACCAAACTGGACTTAAGGGGGGCTTATAATCTCATCCGCATCAGGGAGGGGGACGAATGGAAGACTGCATTTAACACTAGAGATGGACACTTTGAGTATCTGGTCATGCCCTTTGGCCTGTGCAACGCCCCTGCCGTCTTCCAAGACTTTGTTAATGAAATTTTTCGTGATCTCTTATATTCCTTTGTTGTGGTTTATCTGGACGATATTCTGATTTTTTCTGCCAACTTAGAAGAACACCGCCAGCATGTCCGCATGGTTCTTCAGAGACTTCGGGACAATCAACTTTATGCCAAAATGGAGAAATGTCTCTTTGAATGTCAATCTCTTCCTTTCCTAGGATACTTGGTCTCTGGCCAGGGACTACAAATGGACCCAGATAAACTCTCTGCCGTCTTAGATTGGCCACGCCCCTCCGGACTCCGTGCTATCCAACGTTTCTTGGGGTTTGCCAATTATTACAGACAATTTATTCCACACTTTTCCACTATTGTGGCTCCTATCGTGGCTTTAACCAAGAAAAATGCCAATCCCAAGTCCTGGTCTCCACAAGCGGAAGACGCATTTAAACATCTCAAGTCTGCCTTTTCTTCTGCTCCCGTGCTCTCCAGACCTGACCCATCTAAACCCTTCCTTTTGGAGGTAGATGCCTCCTCAGTGGGAGCTGGAGCTGTCCTTCTACAAAAAAATTCTTCCGGGCATGCTGTTACTTGTGGTTTTTTTTCTAGGACCTTCTCTCCAGCGGAGAGGAATTACTCCATCGGGGATCGAGAACTACTGGCCATTAAATTGGCGCTTGAGGAATGGAGGCATCTGCTGGAGGGATCAAAATTTCCAGTTATCATATACACTGATCACAAGAATCTCTCCTATCTCCAGTCTGCCCAACGACTGAACCCTCGCCAGGCCAGGTGGTCGTTGTTCTTTGCCCGTTTTAACTTTGAAATTCATTTTCGCCCTGCTGACAAGAACATTAGGGCCGATGCCCTCTCTCGTTCACATTTTATTCCTCTTCCTGGTCTTGCTTCAGCGCCTCAGTTGGCAAAGCAATTTTTTGTACACATTTTTCGCCTTCATGGATTGCCCACGCATATCGTCTCGGATAGAGGCGTCCAATTCGTGTCTAAATTCTGGAGGGCCCTCTGTAAACAGCTCAAGATTAAATTAAACTTCTCTTCTTCTTATCATCCCCAATCCAATGGGCAAGTAGAAAGAATTAACGAGGTCCTGGGTGACTATTTACGGCATTTTGTTTCCTCCCGCCAGGATGACTGGGCAGATCTTCTACCATGGGCCGAATTCTCATACAACTTCAGAGTCTCCGAATCTTCTGCTAAGTCCCCATTTTTCGTGGTGTACGGCCGTCACCCTCTTCCCCCCCTCCCTACTCCCTTGCCCTCTGGTTTGCCCGCTGTGGATGAAGTGACTCGTGATCTTTCCACCATATGGAAAGAGACCCAAAATTCTCTTTTACAGGCTTCATCCCGCATGAAAAGGTTTGCCGATAAGAAAAGAAGAACTCCCCCCATTTTTGCTCCCGGAGACAAGGTATGGCTCTCCGCTAAATATGTCCGCTTTCGTGTCCCCAGTTACAAACTGGGACCACGCTATCTTGGTCCTTTCAAAGTCTTGTGCCAGATTAACCCTGTCTCTTACAAACTCCTTCTTCCTCCTTCTCTTCGTATTCCCAATGCCTTCCATGTCTCTCTCCTTAAACCACTCATCATTAACCGCTTCTCTCCCAAACTTGTTTCTCCCACTCCTGTTTCCGGTTCTTCTGACGTCTTCTCCGTGAAGGAGATTCTGGCCTCCAAGACGGTCAGAGGGAAAAAAAATTTCTTGGTGGATTGGGAAGGCTGTGGTCCAGAAGAGAGATCCTGGGAACCTGAGGACAACATCCTAGACAAAAGTCTTATCCTCAGGTTCTCAGGCTCCAAGAAGAGGGGGAGACCCAAGGGGGGGGGGTACTGTTACGCCGAGCGCTCCGGGTCCCCGCTCCTCCCCGGAGCGCTCGCAACATCCTCGCATTTGCAGCGCCCCAGTCAGACCTGCTGACCGGGTGCGCTGCAATACCTCTCTCAGCCGGGATGCGATTCGCGATGCGGGAGGCGCCCGCTCGCGATGCGCATCCCGGCTCCCGTACCTGACTCGCTGTCCGTCGGTCTTGTCCCGGCGCGCGCGGCCCCGTTCCTTAGGGCGCGCGCGCGCTGGGTCTCTGCAATTTAAAGGGCCACTGCGCCACTGATTGGCGCAGCTGGCTTAATTAGTGTGTTCACCTGTGCACTCCCTATTTATACCTCACTTCCCCTGCACTCCCTCGCCGGATCTTGTTGCCATTGTGCCAGTGAAAGTGTTTCCTTGTGTGTTCCTAGCCTGTGTTCCAGACCTCCTGCCGTTGCCCCTGACTACGATCCTTGCTGCCTGCCCTGACCTTCTGCTACGTCCGACCTTGCTCTTGTCTACTCCCTTGTACCGCGCCTATCTTCAGCAGTCAGAGAGGTTGAGCCGTTGCTGGTGGATACGACCTGGTTGCTACCGCCGCTGCAAGACCATCCCGCTTTGCGGCGGGCTCTGGTGAATACCAGTAGCAACTTAGAACCGGTCCACCAACACGGTCCACGCCAATCCCTCTCTCGCACAGAGGATCCACCTCCAGCCAGCCGAATCGTGACACTATGTGCCCAGCAGAGGTGAGTTGGTATCTGAGTGTTAGGCTCAGAATTTGTGCTAGGGTCCCATCCTAAATGAGGCCACCTCCCCGTGGTGGATGGGGGACATGTTTTGATCAAAAAGTGCGCTAAGAGCCTCAATTTTTTGACCAATGTGTGCTGCTGCAAACCTTCTTTTTGATATAGAGGATATAGAGGATGGCATTAACAGCTCTGTTTCTATCTTTGCAGATGACACCAAGCTTTGTAGCACGGTACAGTCTATAAAGGATGTGTATAGGTTACAAGATGACTTGGACAGACTAAGTGTCTGGACATCCACTTGGCAAATGAGGTTCAATGTGGATAAATGTAAAGTTATGCATCTGGGTACTAATAACCTGCATGCGTCGTATGTCTTAGGGGGGATTAAACTGGCAGAGTCACTGGTAGAGAAGGATCTGGGTGTACTTGTAGATCACAGACTACAGAATAGCATGCAATGTCAGGCTGCTGCTTCCAAGGCCGGCAGGGTATTGTCATGTATAAAAAGAGGCATGGACTCGAGGGACAGGGACATAATACTCCCCTTTTACAAAGCATTGGTGCGGCCTCACCTGGAATATGCTGTTCAGTTTTGGGCACCAGTCCATAAAAGGGACACTGTGGAGCTGGAAAGGGTGCAGAGACGTGAGACTACACTAATATGGGGAATGGAACATCTTAGCTATGAGGAGCGATTAAAGGAGTTACAATTGTTTAGTCTTGAGAAGAGACGTTTAAGGGGGGATATGATAAATGTTTTTTTCCGTTTTTGCATTTTCATTTTTTGCTCCTCTCCTTTAAAAAATCATAACTCTTTAAATTTTGCCCCTAAAAATCCATATGATTGCCTATTTTTGCGCCACCAATTCTACTTTGTAATGACGTCAGTTATTTTGCACAAAAATCTACGGTGAAACGAAAAAATGAATACATTGAAAATTGTCATCTTCTGACCCCTATAACTTTTTTATTTTTCCGTGTATGGGGCGGTATGAGGGCTCATTTTTTGCGTCGTGATCTGAAGTTTTTAATGGAACCATTTTTGCATTGATAGGACTTATTGATCTTTTGATTTTTTCATGATATAAAAAGTGACCAAAAATGCACTATTTTGGACTTTGGAATTTTTTTACGCGTACACCATTGACCGTGAAGTTTAATTAATGATATATTTTTATAATTCGGACATTTCCGCACACGGTGATGCCATATATGTTTATTTAAATTTTTATTTACACTGGTTTTTTTTTATGGGAAAAGGGGGGTGATTCAAACTTTTAATAGGGGAGGGGTTAAATGATCTTTATTCACTTTTTTTCCACTTTTTTTTTGCAGTGTTATAGCTCCCATAGGGACCTATAACACTGCACACACTGATCTTTTACATTGATCACTGGTTTCTCATAGGAAACAAGTGATTGATGATTCTGCCGCTTGACTGCTCATGCCTGGATCTCAGGCACTGAGCAGTCATTCGGCGATTGGACAACGAGGAGGCAGGTAGGGACCGTCCTGCTGTCATGTAAGCCGTTCGTTTCGCCGCGGCTATCCCGAACAGCCCACTGAGCTAACCGGCACACTTTCACTTTAGACACGGCGTTCAACTTTGAACGCGGCGTCTAAAGGGTTAATAGCACGCGGTACCGCTATCAATGCCGCGCGCTATTAGCCACGGGTCCCGCCGTAGCCCCGCGTTATAGATCGGGAGCGGACACATGACGTTCCAGTACGTCATGTGTCCTTAAGGGGTTAATGGCCCATACAAAAAATATGAAGAAAAACTGTTCCAGGTTAAACCCTCCCAAAGAACGAGGGGGCACTCCCTCTGTCTGGAGAAGAAAAGGTTTAGTCTCAAGGGGCGACACGCCTTCTTTACCATAAGTACTGTGAACTTATGGAACAGTCTACCTCAGGAACTGGTCACAGCAGGAAAATTTAACAGCTTTAAAATAGGGTTAGATACATTCCTGGAACAAAATAACATAAATGCTTATGAAGAAATATAAAATCCCATCCCTTCCCCAATATCGCGCCACACCCCTACCCTTCAATTCCCTGGTTGAACTTGATGGACGTATGTCTTTTTTCTTTTTTGAATAATTGTTTATTTTCACAATTTTGAAAATTTCCATAACAAAAGGAAACAGTTATACAAAAATCATATCAACAGGAAAATAACAGTAAAAAATAAGGACAATAAATAAAAAAGGAGAAGGAAGAGTATTGAGGGGAAAGAATAAGAGGTATTGAGTAGTAGACCACAGGGGGGCCTCATCATCACGTGTCCAACCGTCAAATCTCAGTAAAAAGGAGGACGTATGTCTTTTTTCAACCGTACTAATTATGTAACTATGTAACTATGAGGAGACCATTTAAATTTAAGATTTTTAAATTTAAGATTTTTTTTATTGAAATTGAGGATTTTGACTCCCAACTCCCAAGTTTTAGTGTCCCGGGCCCCGGTGTGTGTGTACAAAGGACCAAATCTAACAAGGAGTCACATGCCAGCACAATGACAGAGCCTGGAGGTGGCATCAGTATGAGGAGACCATATAGTGGCTGAATGACTGCCTGGAGTTTGTGGCAGCATGGGGTGACCATATAGTATATGCAATAGAGAAGGAATATGGGGAGGCCAGAAGAAGCATGTGAAACGACCGGCGTAGCCTCTGATTGCTTTGGCGTTACCTTGTATTCTGTCCTGTGATCCCGGACTTCTGGACGCCTAGACACTATTTGAGTGGTGAGTGCATGCTATCATACTTTTGTGTGTTTGGAGACCACCTAGTGTTTGAATGGCCCAGCCTGGAGTTGGCTGAAGCATGAAGAGACCATATAGTTTCTGAATGGCACAGCCTTTGAGGTGGCTGAGGCATGAGGAGACCATATAGTGGCTTCAGTTGGCTGAAGCACGAGGAGACCATATAGTGTCTGAATGGCACAGCCTGGAGTTGGCTGAAGCATGAGGAGACCATATAGTGTCTGAATGGCACGGCCTGGAGGTGGCTGAGGCATGAGGTGACCATATAGTGGCTGAATGAGAAAGCCTGGAGGACGCAGCAGCATCAGGAGTCCTGAAAGTGACCCTATTGCAGAGGAATTTCTGAAACTGGGGACCAGCACCTTAATTATGTTTTACAGTATCCATGGCAGCACAATGAGAGAGCCTAGAGGTGGTAGTTTAAGCATGAGGAGACCATAGAGCAGCACAATTAGAGAGCCTGGAGGTGGCAGCATCAGAATGAGGAGACCATAGAGCAGCAATTAGGTAGCCTGGAGGTGGAAGCATCAGTATGAGGAGACCATATGGCGGCACAATGACAGTTCCTGGAGGTGGTAGCATCAGCATGAGGAGACCATATGGTGGCACAATGACAAAGTGTGGAGGTGGTAGCATTAGCATGAGGAGACCATCGAGCAGCAGTATGAGAGAGCCTGGAGGTGGCAGCATCAGCATAAGGAGACGATATGGACGCACAATGACAGAGCCTTGAGGTGGTAGCCATTAGCATGAGGAGACCATAAAGCAGCACAATGACAGAGCCTGAAGGTGGTAGCATTAGCATGAGGAGACCAAAGAGCAACACAATGACAGAGCCTGGAGATGGCAGCAGCAGCATGAGGGCCATGCCAACTGAGGGTTGAGTCTGAGGAACCCACGGACTATTGACTGGGGGTGTTGGATGTCACTTGAGATGAAGTGGATGACTGAGTGAACCGATCAATCATGTCTGCTGGGTTGCTGGTCGCGACACGACTGCTAGCTGACAGCGGGAGCTCAGACCTCTCGCTGTGACTCCGGCTGGCACACACCGCTACTCTGCTGCGACCTCTGCCTGCGTCTGATGAATTTAGGCCTCTGCCACTCCTCTGTGCACGTCCTGGCACTACTCTGCCTGACATACTTATTGCGTATTTGAGGGGAGTACAATACGCTTCACTTCGCTTAAAACAGTATTTGTCTAGAACAGCAGCAGGTGTGTACTATTGGCTGTCCTTACACAGTATTTAGGCCCTTGAGAGTTTAACAGGTACAGAATAGTACACTACTTAGATGTACGAGGGCAGAAAAATGCGCTACAGTACGCAAAAAAAACGTATTTTAGTAAAACACCAGCCGGTGATTACTTTTCCCTGTCCTTTTACAGTATCTAGGCCCTTGACAGGTTAACAGGTACAAAATAGTACAATACTTAGATGTACGTATGTGGTATGCACTTATGATGGCAGAAAAATGTGCTACTGTACGCTTTTGGCTGTCCGTTCAAAGTATGAAGGCCCTTGACAGATTAACAGGTACAAAATAGTACACCACTTAGATGTAGGTATGTGGTATGCACTTATGAGGGCAGAAAAATGCGCTACAGTACACAAAAAAAACATTGCCCACAACACCAGCAGCACACAACAATACTGCGGCACACATTCACTGTGTACTAAACCCAAAATAGCAAAAAGACTCTCTCTCAAAAGCTATTAGAAATGGACTTCTGGGTATGGATTATTCCGTCTACAGACTAGTATAACCAGCAGACCAGTTGTTGTGGAACAAAGACACAAATTTGCCCTAAAAAATTATTTCTCCCTCCTCTGAAAACGTTTCTGCAGCTGAGGCAACACACAGCTCTCTGCCCCTCTCTGTACAATGCTGTTCACAGTGACTGAGGGGTTAATAGCTGCAGTAAGAATTCATTTATGTTCAAAAACGCTGTGCTCTGTGTCCCAAAGAAGGCTGAGCTGACTAAGAGGTGAAACCCTGTGCAAAAAGCTTTTCTGTGTAACACACACAAAGCAATGTCCATCCTATCTCTCTGCAGTCTAAAAAATGAAATGACGAGACGGAAAATGGCTGCTGAATATAAAGGGCTGTAACATCACAGGGGTGACTGGCTGCATTTTGCATGTGATTCAGGGCCATCCCGCCTACTTTCCTTCCCGCCTTGTCTTCCCGCCTTCCCAGCGTTCCTTGCCCCATGCCATTTTAGATGCCCAGGAGGCTTGATCGCAGTAAATGGAGTTTAATGAAGCGATTCGCGCGATAGAATCGAGCGATATTTGCATTTGTTGTGAATCAAATTTTTCATGAAATTTGTAGCGAATTCGGGTTCGTCAGCTTTGATTCGCTCATCTTTAACAGTCATCGACAATAGCTGAGGCTGAGACTGTTCACAATTTGAATTTTTTAATAAGCTATAATAAATATGTTTTTTTTTCAAGGACAGACAAGTATTTTAACCGTTCATATACTCACACAGCTCCCATCTCATAAGGCCTTTCAGGAAACACTACACTGGAAGAACCCTCTGAAAGGGTATATTGTAGCGGGGTGAAAGCTGAACCCTTCCCACCTGCTGGGCACTGTTTGTGTGGATATCTTACTGCAAAGCAAATGGACATCTAGGTTATTTCTGTATTGCAGAGTATAGAAGCTCAAGCTTTTCCCAGTTTTTATCTGCAATACAGTCTTTGTTTCTGGGAAATAGCGTAACGCTCTCCTTTCACAAACCGCTTGGGTAATTTTCATGCAATACAAACACAAATGTGAATGCAAAGTCACTGCGTTTCAACCATGTCTGCTGTGGATTACAAAATAAAGGTATACTGTTCTACTTAATACAAAACTGAAGACAAAGTCACTTGAGATGCTAATTAATTAAATTACACCCATTATAATGATCTGGCTTTAGCCGTTGACCACAATTGACATTGTATTTTATCCTCGTGCCCAGTTTTATATCAACTGGTGCCATTTAATTTCCATTATTCATAGCTTGGCCTGTTCTAAAAGATACTGAGATTGTAGTAAACCACAGATATTCTACTAGTCCCCTATATCATCCTCTTAAAAGTGAGGTAGGCCCCACATCTGCCCCATAAGAGACCAGTAATATATTTGGTATATGGGGCCCTACGCAGATTTTGCATCGGGGCCCAGAAGCTACAAGCTATGCCTCTGGTTACCATACCCAGATTATAGTTCAGAATTGCTATTTAAAGGGGCATCAGAATATTACTCATCATTTCATCACATCAGAACAAAAAAATTATCTTGCTCCCAGATACTACTAGGGGCAAGTACAGAAATAATAACACATCATGAGCTAAGAACTTTTGAGGTCATGTATGAAGGACAAAATAGGCCTATACTTTGCACCTCATGAGGCGCACAGTGTGAGAAGAGTGAAAGGGGTGTGGTAGTATTACTTATACCAGGACCGTGACTTTTGAAATAGTATCTTAAATAGTTGCATAGCCCACTTCATGCTGGCATATACAAGCTAGAGTCCTGCTGGCGTGGGCGTGTGTGGCATTTATCATTCCATGTGCTGTACACAGCCATGCATAGCACGCAACTGTATACAGCCCCAGAGCAGGACTAGCGTCACTTATGATGGGAGTTCCTGCTTTGAGCATGCCCAGCCAGCGAGGTACAGTCTATAGTGATGAAAAGCACACCACAGTGTACTGTACAAGAGTGGGACTCCTGTCACTGTAATGATGGGAGTCTTTGCTGCCGTGGGTCCAACCGGCTGAGCAGGATTTATACATTGTATACCTCCTGCCCAGCCAGGAAAGAGTAAAGGAGTAATGCTGCACATCACTACTTAAGTCTTTGGGGACAGACACTATCCAGCAATAGTGTTCCCCAATGTTGGGCTTAGCATGCTGCACCAGTCTAGCGGAGAAGGAGTTAACTAGCGATGCAGAGTATGGCTAGATAACTCCATCTGGTCTATACAATATAAAGTCTTCTAAATAGAGGGCTCTATACTGTATGTGGTCAAAAGCCTCCACTTACTTGTCTGGGTTCCTTTCTGTTCTTTAATCTTCTGTAGCCCCGCTTCTAGTGACATCATGGTAACTAGTGTTGCTCGCGAATATTCGCAAAGCGAATTTTATTCGCGAATATCGCATATTTGTGAATTCGCGAATATACGCGAATATAGCACTATATATTCGTAATTACGAATATTCGTTTTTTTTTTTCTTTTTTCTTCACAGTACACATCACAGTGATCATCCCTCTCTCCTTCTAGCTTGTTTGGTGTGAAGAAGGCTCTAATAGTACTGTGTGAAACTGGCGTGCGAATTTTCGCACATGCGAATATTAGCATATGCTAATTTTCGCATATGTGAATTTTCGTTTATACTATTTTTATGCAAATTTTCGCATACGCGATTTTCGCGCATGCGAAAATAAAACGAGGATATTACGAATATGCGAATATTCGCGAATATATGACGAATATTCATCCATATATTCGCGAATATTCGCGAATTCGAATGTGGCCTATGCTGCTCAACACTAATGGTAACTAGAGGCAGGACTGCAGATTACAGATTAAAGTGTACGGAACCTAGATTGGTAAGGGATGCTGTCTCCTTTTGTGAAAAAAAAAAGACCTGCTAGAAATGCTATGTGTGAACACGGTCGACTTAACTGTGTGGGTGCTCTGATAGCAGTCATAGATATAAGCCATGGCTTAGCATTAGCTCCAAAGACAGCTATTAATAACCCCCCATTATTACCCTGGCACCATCATAAGGGTACTGTAAAGATTCAGGTATCAAAAGGCCCAGAGTGTCTAGAATAGTGCCCCTGGGCCTGAAAAGTAAAAGGCTGACATTTTTTAGGCTGGGGAGAACTGAAAATGATTGCCTTTGTCCATCCTGCTAATGTCAGATTTCAAATAAATGGAAAAAAAAATCCATGGGGTTCCAAGCATGTAAAGAAACGTTAAAACAACAACAGCAACAAATAAAAAAAACTATTTAGATTTTTTTTTTTAAATCTATTTCACTATACCCCCCTCTTTAGCCATTTTATACAAAAATAAAAAAGGTCATCAACAAAGGGAAAACACACAAAAAATGGTTAGTAAGTTTAGGGCACTCTTTTGTGTGACCCGTGCTCACACATAATGTTTTTAATATGCCTTTTTTTCACACAAAAAAACGCATGTTAAAGAAGCTGTGTGAGAACACACCATCACATACCCATCCAGATTGCTGTACAGTCTGTTCAATATTCTGCAGTCCTGCCTTTAGTGACCATGATGTCACTAGAGGCGGGACTACAGAAGATTAAAGAACAGACAGAAGCTTATAGGGGTAATCCGGTGGAAAACATTTTTTATTTTTTTTTTCAAATCAACTGGTGACAGAAAGTTAAAGGGGTACTCCTGTGGAAAACTTTTTTTTTTTTAAATCAACTGATGCCAGAAAGTTAAACAGATTTGTAAATTACTTCTATTTAAAAATCTTAATTCTTCCAGTACTTTTCAGCTGCTGTATAACACAGGGGAAGTCCTTTTCTTTTTTTAATTTGTTTTCTGTCTGACCACAGTGCTCTCTACTGACACCTCGGTCCATGTCAGGAACTGTCCAGAGCAGGGGCAAATTCCCATAGCAAACCTCTCCTGCTCTGGACAGTTCCTGACATGGACAGAGTGTCAGCAGAGAACACTGTGGTCAGAAAGAAAAGAAATTCAAAAAGAAAAGACCTTCCTCTGTATTATACAGCAGCTGATAAATCCTGGAAGGATTAAGATTTTTTAATAGAAGTAATTTACAAATCTGTTTAAAGGGGTACTTTTTTTTTTTTAAATCAACTGGTGCAAGAAAGTTAAACAGATTTGTAAATTACTTCTATTAAAAAAATCTTAATCCTTCCAATACTTTTTAGGGGCTAAATACTACAGGAGAAATGCTTTTCTTTTTTGATTTCTCTGATGTCACGACCACAGTGCTCTCTGCTGACCATTTTTGGAACTGTCCAGAGCAGGAGAAAATCCCCATAGCAAACATATGCTGCTCTGGACAGTTCCTAAAATGGACAGCAGAGGTCAGCAGAGAGCACTGTGGTGGTAACAGAAAAATCCAAAAAGAAAAGCATTTCCTCTGCAGTGTTCAAAGACCTTACAGCCAGGACGGCGGCTCAGATACTCTAAGTGGGAATCAAACTTTATTGAGGAATATGAACACACAATTCATAACAAAAATAGTAAAAGCAGTTAAAAACATCAATATGGTCAGATTTCTAAAGATACTAGTCCGGAGGACAAGAAAAGACATGGATGGCCAAGCAAGAAAAATGACATGTATATAAAAGTAAACAGAATAGATATCATAAAGGAAGTGCATACCAGGATATTACATAAAAGTACAAATAAAGCAGCATAGGGAGTACAAAAAGACACAAGATAGTAGCATGTAAGGTGCCAAATATAAAGTGCACAAATCACAATTGGACTATAGTGTTGAGCGGCATAAGCCATATTCGAATTCGCGAATATTCGCGAATATATGGACGAATATTCGTAATATATTCGCGAATATTCGCATATTCGTTATATTCTAGTTTTATTTTCGCATATGCGTATATTCGCGTATGCGAAAATTAACATATGTGAATATTAACATATAAAAAATTAGCATATGCGAACATTCGCATATGCGAAAATTAACATATGCTAATTTTCGCATATGCGAAGTTTCGCGCGCCAGTCTCACACAGTAGTATTACAGCCTTCTTTACACCACACAAGCTGGAAGCAGAGAGGGGTGATCACTGGGATGTGTACTGTGAAGAAAAAAAAACAAAACAAAAAAAAAACGAATATTCGTAATTACGAATATATAGCGCTATATTCGCGAAATTCGCGAATTCGCGAATATGCGATATTCGCGAATAATATTCGAATTGCGAATATTCGCGAGCAACACTATTGGACTAATGGGCTATAGGGAGGCTAAAGTGCTATGATGACCTATATAAGACTACATCTGAGTTACCAGAGGTTAGTGGTTAGAAAAAGTATGTATATATACAGTACAATCACCACACATGTATCGGCATGATACCTGACATAAACATGTTACAACCTGGTATGGACGGCCTGGCCAGCCAGCGGACCCAACGTTTCGCAATGAGCTTCACACCCCCGTCCAGACTAGTATCTTTGGAAATCTGACGATATTGATGTTTTTAACTGTTTTTACTATGTTTGTTATGAATTGTGTGTTCATATTCCTCAATAAAGTTAGATTTTTTTGATCCATATAAATGCATTTTTTCTTTTTGCTTGCCATTATAGCGTTGGGTCTGTGACTATTTTGGGATCTATTTTGTATTGCTACTCTAAGTGGGTACAAACCCTCGGATGTCCCGAGTCTGTCTTAACTGACTGTGGAACGACCTTTGATGCCCACATTTTTTAAGAACTCTGTCAATTCCATGACTGCAAGAAACTCATAACCACCCTCTCAAGGAAATGGGCTCTGTGAGCAGATCAATCAAGTCTTTATCCATATGCTGCGAGCAGCCTCGGTGTCACGACAATAAGAGTAGCCCTGGCTACTACACGAGTTACTGGAGAATTATAACAATACTGTGCACTGTTCTACTGGGTATACCCCTTTCTACTTGATGATGGGACGACACGGACAAGTACCTAAAGATCAGACATTTGGGTTGCAACAATCCCCCTCAAGCATCCCACAAGTGGGTTTCTGATCACCAAAGGCGGATTCGAGAAGCCAAAGAGATTGTCAGTAAGAAGATGGGCGAGGCCCGGCAGAAGCAGCAGGATGATTACAACCGCCATGCCATGGCCAAACCACTACAGGTGGGCGACAAAGTCTGGCTAAAAAAATTCCCTAGAGCGGACAAGTTGGATTCCATCTGGGAGATGGAGCCCAACACAGTGACGGCTATTTCATACCCTGAGTCCGATGTCTATGAAGTTCAGAAGTCTGGATATGAGCCAAAGGTCGCCAACAGAAATCGTATCAAAATCTGTCTAAAAGAAGATCTCCCGGCAGCTCTACAAAGCACTGCATCCATGTTGCAGACCAATCCGTGAATATGTTCCTGGCGTAGGGATACATCCCTCCATGGATTTTCCTATGTTCTCACCCACTCAACCCACCTACATCTGTCAACCTCCGGCTCCTGGCTTATCTCCATTGGCCCCAGTTTATGTGCTGGCTACAAGAGCTCCGGAAGTGATCACTGCAATTCCAGCCTATTTAGCAGCTCCCACAGTACCAGCCATCTCTATACAGCCAATTTTTGATCCAGTTCCAGCTCAAGCTTGAATCCCAGTGCCTACTGACGAAGTACCTGTGGAACTTCCAGATGTCCCTCCAGTTCTTGACCCTCAATAGGTGGTGCTGCACAGGTCCCAGCGGTCTACACAAGGTCAACTGCCCGCTACATATAGAGAATAAAATACCTAAATAATAATAATCAAAAGTAACACTTATTATTTCATCAGTATTGTCTAGTCTTCAACAAATGTTGTCCATTGTAATTTCATGTACAGATAGTGTCAGTATAAATGTACACTAGTGAGTAATGTAAATATTAGAAAAATGGTAGGTTCCAGCTCCCCAAAAAATGGAATTAAGTCCAAAATTTATTTCACATGTTTAAAAAATAAGGCAAAAAATCAAAACCATGTTAAGGTGATTATAAAAGCATAGCAGAAATCCTGACGCATTTCGAACCATATAGTTCTTAGTCATGGCACCATGACTAAGAACCATATGGTTCGAAACGCGTCGGCATTTCTGCTATGCTTTTATAATCACCTTAACATGGTTTTCATTTTTTGCCTTATTTTTTAAACATGTGAAATACATTTTGGACTTTTAATTCCATTTTTTGGGAAGCTGGAACCTACCATTTTTCTAAGGACTTAGCATGTGGCTTGGTCTTTCTCCATGCTTCCTAAAGGACACTTGAAATTCCTTTTCTTTTTATATATTGTGTATATATAATTGTCGTCATGTATTGTAAAATAGTCAATATAACTGCTAGCCCATTGTAGCGGGGAGAAGTAGCACATGCCGATGGGCCCCGTTAGCACAGGCATCAGGGTAGAGAGCCTCAGGCAGCCTGATCCACACCAAAGTCAAAAAGTGTCACATAGATTATTGTTGATTTCCCCTCCGCTTAAATACCCAGCTCATCCAAGTATGTATGGATGTTGATCAAAATGCCACATGAACTCTTTTCCCCAGTTCACCAGCCCTGTGATATTGGCGCAATGCCCCAGGAACTGTCTTTACTACTGTTATGGCATGGTCTCCAGTGGTCACTTGATCTCATCCGCCCTCCAGGACTATACATCGAGGACAGCTTCTTATAAGAGGGGGAGTTTGCGATGGCCCAGTACAAGAGTTGTCCCCCTGTACACTTGTCCATCCTGTGTGACGGATTCTTTGTCAGTGTCCCCTGGGTCCACATCCCTCATATGGACTGTCAAGTGTTAAATATACACTGCTCAAAAAAAATAAAGGGAACACTAAGATAACACACATCGTAGATCTGAATGAATAAAATAATCGTATGGAATACTTTCATTTTTACATAGTTGAATGTGCTGACAACAAAATCCCACTAAAATATCAATGGAAATCAAATTTATCAACCCATGGAGCTCTTCGAGTCACACTTGAAATCAAAGTGGAAAACCACACTACAGCTTGATCCAACTTTGATGTAAAGTCCTTAAAACAAGTCAAAATGAGGCTCAGTAGTGTGTGTGGCCTCCACGTGCCCGTATGACCTCCCTACAATTCCTGGGCATGCTCCTGATGAGGTGGCGGATGGTCTCCTGAGGGATGTACTCCCAGACCTGGACTAAAGCATCTGCCAACTCCTGGACAGTCTGTGGTGCAACGTGGCGTTCGTGGATGGAGCAAGACATGATGTCCCAGATGTGCTCAATCAGATTCAGGTCTGGAGAATGGGCGGGCCAGTCCATAGCATCAATGCCTTCCTTTTGCAGGAACTGCTGACACACTCGAACCACATGAGGTCTAGCATTGTCTTGCATTAGGAGGAACCCAGGGCCAACCGCACCAGCATATGGTCTCACAAGTGGTCTGAGGATCTCATCCCGGTACCTAATGGCAGTCAGGCTACCTCTGGCAAACACATGGAGGGCTGTGCGGACCCCAAAGAAATTCTACCCTACACCATTACTGACCCACCGCCAAACCGGTCATGCTGGAGGATGTTGCAGGCAGCAGAACATTCTCAATGGAATCTCCAGACTCAGTTCTGTCACATGTACTCAGTGTGAACCTGCTTTCATCTGTGAAGAGCACAGGGTGCCAGTGGAGAATGGCAAATGGTGTTCTCTGGCAAATGGCAAATGTCCTGCACGGTGTTGGGCTGTAAGCACAACCCCCAACTGTGAACGTTGGGCCCTCATACCACCCTCATGGAGTCTGTTTCTGACCGTTTGAGTGGACACATGCACATTTGTGGCCTGATGGAGGTCATTTTGCAGGGCTCTGGCAGTGCTCCTCCTGCTCCTCCTAGCACAAAGGCAGAGGTAGTGGTCCTGCTGCTGGGTTGTTGCCCTCATACGGCCTCCTCCATGTCTCTTGATGTACTGGCTTGTCTCCTGGTAGCTCCTCCATGCTCTGGACACTACGCTGACAGACACAGCAAACCTTCTTGCCACAGCTCGTATTGATGTGCCATCCTGGATGAGCTGCACTACCTGAGCCACTTGTGTGGGTTGTAGACTCTGTCTTATGCTAACACTAGAGTGAAATCACCGCCAGCATTCCAAAGTGACCAAAACATGAGCCAGGAAGCTCTGAGAAGTGGTCTGTGGTCACCACTTGCAGAACCACTCCTTTATTGGGGGTGTCTTGCTAATCGCCTATAATTTCCACCTGTTTGTTCCATTAGCACAAGCATCACAGCATGTGAAATTGATTGTCAATCAGTGTTGCTCTGAGTGGACAGTGTGATTTCACAGAAGTGTGAATGACTTGGAGTTACATTGTGTTGTTTCAGTGTTACCTTAATTTGTTTGAGCAGTGTACAATATTTTCTTATGTTATGTGTTGGTTAATCTTTTGAGGCATTTGTGTCTTTATATATTGTTGCTATGCCTGTGTAACCAGGGAAGGTGCAAGTGACCAGGTGACTTGTTGGTGACCTATGGGACCCCTCCAAATTGCTCCCTTAAATAGCAGGGATGAGCTAGCCTAGTCAGTTGAGTTGAGTCTAGAGTTTGCTGAGGTACAGTGAAGACCTGAGAGTGGTCTGGTGTCCTGAGGGAGACCAAGACCTAGTCATGCAGCCACGCATCTACCAACAGAACCCCCTTCAGGTGAAAGTCAGAGCCTGGTAAGCCTAAATACAGGGGAGAAGTCTAGTCAGTCATAGTAAAGTCTGTCAAGTCTAAAGTCAGCGTGGGATTGCATAATTCAGTCCAAGTCCACTGCAAGTCCCAGCAAGCCCACAAGTCTCCTAAAGTCCACTGGTCATCTCCTTGGGCCTAAACTGAGCTGTAAAGACTTTAACATTTGTCTGCCTCAGTAAAGTGCCGTTGTTCCTTAACCTTGCATCAGAGTGATTATTTGCCCTGCACCTGGCCCAGGAACCAGCGGCCATACGTGAGGTGGTGTAAAGGATAACCACGCCCTGGCATCACGAATACTAAGGGTTAATAACATCTGCCCTAAGGGTAACAACATCTGCCTTTCATCACACCCCTCACCCCACTTGTGCAAATCTCCACTGTGGTTTCTTGTTTTTAGCACCACTGTGCATTAATTTTAGAGCCTCCATTGAAGTCACTGGAGGGATTCCACAAAAAAAACATGCAAGTACTTAGAAATTCATAAAAAGATAAAGTATAACACCTTGGCAACCTTGATTTTTGACAGGTAAGAATTGATAGTATGAAACAGGTTGCACAAGAGTAAAAGAATATTGTTGCTTTCCTCAAAAAATACTGCCACACATGTCGACAGTTTATGTATAGTATTGCACCTTTCCTCTATTCACGTCAAAGGATATAAGCTGCAATACCTAATACAACCTATGCACAAGTGTAGCACTGTTTATAAAAGAAACCAGCCATGTTTTCTACTATTAAACCTCTTTAAAGGGGTTATCCTGCATTTTACAATTTACATAAGGGTCTGATCCTTCAGAAGAATGGGGGTGGGGGGGGGGGGGTGGATGGGATCACCCCCTGCAATCTCCAGAACAGCAACTGAATGAATCAAGGTGGACATGTCCCCTCTATGCATTTTCTATGGGAGCGCCGGAGATGGCTTGTTGGTACTCGTGTATCTCTGGTGCGTCCCTAGCGAATGCATGAAGGCACACCACTCCATGCACAGAGGGAATTGGGCACCGTTCTGAAGATTGTGGGGAATCCCAGCAGTCGGATCCCGCATGATCAGACACTACAGTTATCCCCCGACCTACGATGGCCCCAACATACGATCATTTTAACATAAGATGGCCTCTCAGAGGACATCGTATGTTAAAGGCAGCATCAATATACGATGCTTTTATATGGGAAATGAAGAAGGAGTCCAGCACTGCAGTGAAGGCAGCTTTATTATGTGAGGAGCAAGCGATAAAAGCACACTAGTCAGACATGTTTCAAGCGCGAATGCTCTTCCTCGGATGCTTTTATATGTCTGGGCCATCGCATAAACGGCTATCCGGCAGCGCAGACTGCTTCAGCTGCCGCTGGATAGCAGTTTAATGTACCCCGTGTGCTCCAATGAGGGTCACTCACCTGTCCCCGACGTTCCGGACCGTCCTATTCAGGCTCCGCTGCATGGCAGTCGCTCTCCTTCATGGTCATCACGTCGCTGTGCATGCCATCCTGTCATCCAATAGGAGCGGCGTGCGCAGCAATGTGATGATGGTGATGGAGAGCAACAATCCAGGGCAGCGGTGACAGTTTGGAGCCTCGAGGACACGTGAGAATAACTTTCTATATTACTATTGCACGGATCCCTCAACATACGATGGATTCAAGTAACGATGGTTCATTTGGAACGAATTATCATCTTATGTTGAGGGATCACTGTATTCTGTAAATAGAGGATACGTTGTCAAAAGCTGGAGCAACCCTTTAAAGGGGTACTCCGCACCCCTAGACATCTTATCCCCTATCCAAAGGATAGGGGATAAGATGTCAGATCACCGGGGTCCCGCTGCTGGGGACTCCCGGGATCTCGGCTGCAGCACCCACCTGTACGGCTTCCACCTCACACAGGCAACGCTGGAGGCTTCGGATCCCGACCACAATGGTGGACGAGCGTGATGTCACGACTCCGGCCCGTGTGACGTCACGCCCCGCCCCCTCAATGCAAGTGTATGGGAGGTCCGTCACGCCCCCTCCCATTGAGGTGGCGGGGCGTGACGTCACACGGGGCGGAGTCATGACGTCACACTCGTCCGCCATTGTGGTCGGGATCCGAAGCCTCCAGCGTTGCCGGTGTGAGGTGGAAGCCGTACAGGTGGGTGCTGCAGCCGAGATCCCTGGGGTCCCCAGAAGCGGGACCCCAGCGATCTGACATCTTATCCCCTATCCTTTGGATAGGGGATAAGATGTCTAGGGGTGCGGAGTACCCCTTTAAGGTTAGGTGGAAAACAAAATCCGGTATCCTCCATAAAAACCTGTTCATTGCCAACACTCATTAGACTATTCCCCACACCTGGGGACACAGCCACATTGAAATCGTACAGAACAGTAAAAAAAAAGTCTGGTGCCTCATAGATAGATAATAAGAGTTTCAATTATTCTCAATCTTCATAAATCTAGCAATATATAGTATTAGATTAGTGAGGCTGATTCATTTCAGTAAAGGCAAATGAAAAAAACAGCTTTAAGGCAGTTTTTAATTTACTCTGTGTGTTAACATTTAAGTATAGAAGTACTTATTGCCATTGGTCCCAAGATAAATTACTAACACATGAGACCTGAATATAAAAGATATCACTTTCGCATGGCTCATTGTTCCATGGGAACTCCCCTGGAAAACATTTTATTTATTTATTTTTTTAATCAACTGGGTTAAAAATCTTAACCCTTCCAGTTCTTATCAGCTGCTGTCTTTTCCAAACGAAGTTCTTTTCTTTTTTTAATTTCCTTTCTGTCTGACCACAGTGCCCTCTGCTTACACCTCTGTCCATGTCAGGAACTGTCCGAAGAAGGATAGGTTTCCTATGGGGATTTACATGTAATCTGGACACTTCCTAAAATGGTCAAAGGTGTCAGCAGAAAGCCCTGTGGTCAGACATTAAGGAAATAAAAAAAAAAAAAAGAACTTCCTCTGTAGTATACAGCAGCTGAGAAGTACTGGAAGGGTTAAGATTTTTAAACAGAAGTAATTTTCCAATCTGTTTTTAACTTTTTGGCACCAGTTAATAAAAATAAAATAAAATGTTTTCCAGTGGAGTACCCCTTTCAGTGTAAGACTTTACCATCATACTAGAAATGTTTTAATTTATTATAGAAGTCAAATATTCATTATACTGTTTCAGCAGCTTGTTTTATTTTGATAACTAGTTATATATCAGACAGGAGGCTCATATCTTGCATTAAACTTTCTTTTTAATGCCCATAGCAGAAAACTACAGACAATTCATTTACGTCAGTATAAGAAAAATTTCATTAAACTACAACTCCCAGCAGCCCCTGGATCCTCCCTCCCATGGGTCAGCAACCCTATATAAGGGGCTGTCTGGATCTCCTCCTCCTCTTTCTTTCTGCTCATGGCAGCTAGTTAAGTATATGTCTTTACTCCATTTCTCTTATATTGCATTGTTATATGATTGTGCCAGGTTAGCTGGTGTGTGAGGAACTTTTCAAGTGTCCCTATATTCCCCAGCCGTCCTGGTTTAGTTTTTTATTTCCATATATTTTATATACTCTTTATATATTCATTATATTCCATTTATTGTTCTCCATTTCTCTTTAATTCATATATTTGTATCTTTCTGTCTCCTACGCTGTCCCTCCACAGCGTTTTTCCTCTGTATTTTCCTTTGTTTTCCTGGTTACTCATTCCTGTGTATTGTTCCTATCTACTATCAGGCGCCATCTTACCTTACTTTCGCGCCGTCTTTTTCGGCTTCTTCCCGCCGCTCTCGTCCTCTTCGCGGGCTCTGCAGCGTTAAGGGGGGCGTGTCTGGGTGACGCGCTCCTTGCGACACGCCTCCGCTGGGTCCGCACGTCCTATCACAGAAGCTTACGGCCGTAGTCTCGCAAGATTACGGCTGTAGGCTCTGCTTGCTGGGATCCTCCTCCTCTCACCGTCGCCAGTGTTGTGCGAGCGGTGAGAGGAGCGCCAGCATTATTAGGTACAGGTCTCGGTTTTGCATAAATCTACTAATTTTTGCTTTTAGCCCTTCCGGAGCTCTTGGAGGTCCCTTGGCTACTTGTAATTCCTGTTAGGAAGTTAGTGGGCATTAGTGGACTCTATTGAGTACACTGAACCCTTGGGTATTACAAACTTTTGTATACCCAACTATCAAAGTCAGTTAGGCTACTTGTAGCCCTTCTTGTGCAAACGTCTAAATACTGTGGTGTGAGATGGCTGGAGATAATTCCACCTCATTCTCTACCCATGTTAATGAGGCTATTGACATTGAAGCCTCACAGATCATGTCTACATCCCAAATACAGGATTTGATTAATAAGTCCATTCAAGCGGCTCTGGCTGCTAATGTACGTTCTGAACCCTCTACCTCTACTGAGCCTCCAGTTAGGGGTAAAGTACCACACAAACGGAAGCATATGAACGTACACTCTGACTCCCCGGCAGGGGAAGTTTATAATGTGCCCCAGGCAGGACCTGACCCGGTCTGCAGCACCCCGCATCCCAGTTACCACTCTCGACCCTTGGGCCCCAAGGAGAATGACAAACAAGGGCTGAAGTCCGCCAGGCGGACGAAGCCGGATTCATACAACACGTCTAACTACGAGTCGTCCGGCGAGTCTGACACGGCTCAAGCCCCAAACTCTGACTCTGATAATGAAGATGCGGGGTTTCAGGCTGATTATACTGATGCCGAACCAGAAGTGCCCAGTGAGGCAATTTTAGACGCCCAGGGACAACCGCTGTTCAACCCTGATGAGATCATACACCCACGTTCAGGTGACTGGGTACCGCTACCACACGTGGCACAATACATAGAACATTGGACCAGACAGTCATTAGACCGCACAAACCGAAACAAGCTGAGGGCGGAATGCCCTAGACCCTATGTGGCCAGGAAGGTAGCGGTCACCCCGGAGATAGATCCGGTCCTCCTTAAGTACTTGACCCGGGCTGGCAAGTATTCCAAAAAAGGTATCGAACGGTCCTTCAAGTTAATCCAAGACCGCATACTAGACTTGCTTGGACCGCTCATGAAGATTTTAAATCTATCTGAGCAAGCAGCCTTGGCTGCAAAGCCAGTGGATCTCTCACAACTGAGAGGTTGGGCCCAGCGTGCGATTTGCATGCTGGGCAGTGCGAACATGGCGTGCTCAATTGAATGCTGCCGTTCGATTTTAATGAAGCTGGAGCCCCAGCTAGGCCATATAGCGGAGAATGAGCCCCGCCCCTCCGCGGAAGGTCTCCTCTTTGGAGAAGATCTCCTGGATAAGGCGCAGACATCACTGAAGAAAACGGGCCAGCCTACCAAGGTTTTTGGCAAGGCTGGTAGAGGCAGAGGCCGGCCGCTCAGCCCCCTATAGGCCCTATGTTAGAGCTGCGCACCAACAGTTTGCTCCCGCTCAACAACAGTATACCCTACCTGTGGCCAACCGGCTCCTTTCTTTCCCCCTCGAGGACGCCCCTGGAGGGGACGTGGAGGTTGGGGATTTCCTAGATCTCGTCCACCGACCGGTGAGTACACGCCAAAATTTCCATTCCACACACAGTGGTGGGGGGCAGACTGATGTATTTTACCCACGCCTGGTCCATGATTACGGCAGACGTGTGGATCCTCAATACGGTAGCGGGCTACCTAATAGAGTTCCAATCTCTTCCCATACTGAATATTATACCTCCACCCATTCGGTTTTCCGCACAAAACATAGAACTCATAGACAACGAGCTCCGGGAGCTCTTGTCCAAACAGGCGGTAATAGAGGTAGACTCCTTGTCACCCGGATTTGTAAGCAACATCTTCTTGGTAAATAAGAAGGATGGCGGTTATCGCCCGGTGATAAATCTAAGAGATTTAAACCAACACGTGATATATCGTCACTTCAAGATGGAGGGTATCCATCTGCTGCGCGACCTTCTCTGGCCAGGAGACTGGTTAGTGAAGATCGACTTGAAGGACGCATATCTTACCATTCCCATTCACCAATTCTCCCAACCTTTCCTAAGGTTTCTATGGAGGGACCGAATGTGGCAGCTCACCTGCCTGCCATTCGGATTATCATCGGCCCCTTGGTGTTTCACCAAGTTGCTGAAACCGGTGGTGGCTGCTCTCCGGAGCAGGTGGGGTAAGGCTTATCATCTACCTGGACGATCTGCTGATCATGGCACATTTCAGAACGCAAGCCCTAATGCACAGTCAATGGGCGGTTTCTTTGATGGAGGACTTAGGATTCCTCATCAACCACAAGAAGTCTGTGATGACTCCCTCACAGGAGCTGGAATTCATAGGTTTCCTAGTGGATACCAAACGTGCCATTCTGATTCGAAAGGAAATCAGGGCGATTTTGCGCAAGGGTCGAGTGTCTCTGAGGATGATTGCACGCATAGTCGGCCTATTATCGGCCTCTATTCAAGCGATCTCCCCGGCCCCACTTCATTATCGGGCCCTACAGCGACTCACAAACCCTTCATCTTCGCCAGGGTCTCCGCTATGCAGACGAAGTTACCCTTTGTCCGGAGGCAGTAGAGGAATTGCAGTGGTGGCTGCGTCACGCCGTCGAATGGAACGGCAGAACTATCTTCAATGCCTGCCCGGACGTCATAATAGAGTCCGATGCGAACCGCCAAGGTTGGGGGGCTCGTTGCGGACATGACACTACAGGAGGGAGATGGTCCGCAGAGGAGTCTCTCCTCCACATCAATGCCCTGGAACTTTTGGCAGCGTTCTTCGCTATCAGGAGTTTTCTCCCGCACACTGCCAAATGTTACGTACTTTTACGCATGGACAATGTGGCTGCGGTTCAATATATCAACTGCCTTGGGGGAACGAGGTCCAGAGTGCTGGCGGACATTGCGACATTTTTGCCTGTCCCGGGACATCATTCCGATTGCGGAATATCTTCCCGGTGTGTCCAATATCGTGGCGGACTGGAATTCTCGTTATTTGACGGATTCCAGCGATTGGATGTTAGACCGTTCTATTTTTCAAACTTTGAGGGATCTTTGGGGTCCGTTACACACGGACCTCTTCGCATCCCGCCTCAATCGACAATTGCCTCGCTTTTACAGTTGGAGGCTAGACCCGGAAGCGTCCGCAGTGGACGCATACTGCCAGATATGGTCGAGGGGACACACTATGCGTTTCCCCCATTCAATACGATTACCAGACTCCTTCTCCAAGTACTGAGTCAGAAGGCGACGGTGGTGCTGGTCACCCCTTGGTGGCCGACACAACCGTGGTTTCCCCTTCTACTAGGGATGACGATTGACTATCCTCGGTTGATTCCTCACTCGCCTCGCCTTCTCATGAACCCTACCATGGGTCCTCACCCGTTGGTATTGGAGGGCAACCTTCCACTCCTTGCGTAGTTGGTTTCGGGATCCCGGACACCGGTAGTGAACTTTCACAATCGGCTAGAGACCTCCTTGCCTTGGCCTGGGCCCCAGGGACTAGATCTGCATATCGATCAGCCTGGGCTTTGTGGGTTCGTTGGTGTGATCAACGGTAAATTGATGCCGTCCAAGCACCTGTTTCAGCGATAGTGAACTATTACGCGGACTCTTTTGAGTCTGGAAAATCTTATAGTTCACTTACCGTGTACAGATCCACCATATCGGCATATCATTGCCCGGTGGACGCATTACCGGTAGGCAAACACCCTCTGGTATGTAGGCTCTTACGGGGAGTAAAATTTAAACGTCCTCCCCGTCCTAGATACCAATCTACTTGGGATGTTGGCATTATTTTCCTCCTGAGAGGACAATGAGGCACTCTCTTTAAAGTTTTATCCCTCAAAATTACTACCCTTTTATGTTTAGTGTCCATAAAACGGGTGTCGGATGTTAAGGCGTTGGATATTTCCAGGCAACAGTTTTCGCCAAAAGGGGTACGGTTTTCTGTGGTTCGCAGAACTAAGACAGGACTTCAATCCGTCTTCTACCCCTTTTTTCCGGATCACCCACGTCTGTGCATGATACACTGTTTACAAACGTACGAGTTGCGGACCGCGCCATTGCGATCTGAGTCTCACAATCAACTATTGATATCATATGTCAAGCCTCATCTTCCGGTATCTTCGGCTACTTTGGCCATGTGGGTGAGATCAATCATGGAAATGGCTGGGATTGATATTTCTCTTTTGGTGCCCACTCTTCTAGAGGGGCTATGGCCACCAAAGTGGTTACTTCAGGAGGTTCGCTGTCGGACCTTTTATTGGCTGCCGATTGGTCGTCCGAGACGACTTTTAGGCAGTTTTATTTTAGGCCACAAGAACACGTTTCTGTGTCTGTACTCTGACATGTCTGTTCTTCTGTCTTTAGGTTGTGCACATTTAGCTTTAAACTTGCAAGATATGAGCCTCCTGTCTGATATATAAATCGAGATTTTCCTAGCTATCGTGACGGAAAATATAAGTTATATGAAGACAGGAGGCGAGTATCTTCCCTCCCTACCCAACCCTGTTATGGTGTTTCTTTCTCGTTACAGGCTATTGAAGAGCGGATCCTTCTTCTACACGGAAGAGACTGAGGAGTCCCTGAGTTACAGTTGTTATGTTTCCTGTTCCAGTTAGAACACAGTTGGTTGAGGCCCGGTTGGACCTGACAGATTACCAGGAGTCGGAGTTTCGATTGATGTCGGAGTGTATCCAGTGTGACATGATGCCATGCAGTTCGCACGAAAGAAAGAGGAGGAGGAGATCCAGACAGCCCCTTATATAGGGTCGCTGACCCATGGGAGGGAGGATCCAGGGGCTGCTGGGAGTTGTAGTTTAATGAAATTTTTCTTATACTGACGTAAATGAATTGTCTGTAGTTTTCTGCTATGGGCATTAAAAAGAAAGTTTAATGCAAGATACTCGCCTCCTGTCTTCATATAACTTATATTTTCCGTCACGATAGCTAGGAAAATCTCAATTTATGCATGATCATTTCAGAGATATTGTCATTTTTGAAGGTCAAAACATCAAAATGAATCCATCAGGTCAGGATACAGATCTATACGCTTTATATTATTTTAAAGATTATTGTGCCACTACTTGTAATGTATTCATTTACTGTAACTGCGTAATTCTTATGTTTCAGTCAGTCTCACTCCTCTGCCTCCAAAAAGAAAATGTAGGCCATACTGATACTACTCATCCACTCACATGGCTATGGTATGCCTCTTATCCCTAACATTCTTGGAGTCATTTTATCACCAAAACTATGCAAATGTAATTTGTCAAAAAAAAAAAAAAAAAAAACTGATGATGGAGCAAAATCATAATTTTGTTCCCCTTGTTGTGATCTGTGTTTCGTAAAATTATAAATTTTTTGCCAGAAATGATTTCCTCTATATAATCTAATGTTGTGTGACTATGAAATGTAAACTACCTACTGTCATGTCAAGTTGACTTTTCTGTTAAGAATGTTTTATATACCCTGAATGGTATAAAGGGGTACTCCGGTGGGGGGCAAAAAAATTTCAAATCAACTGGTTCAAGGTAGTTATACATATTTGTAAATTACTTCTATTTAAAAATCTTAATCCTTTGTGCACTTATCAGCTGCTATATACTACAAAGGAAGTTGTGTAATTCTTGTGTGTAGTTTTCCAGTCTAACTCCCATGCTCTCTGCTGCAACCCCGTTCCGTGTCAGGAACTGTCCAGAGTAGGAGCAAATCCCTACAACAAATGTCTCCTGCTCCGGACAGTTCCTGACATAGACAGAGGTGACAGCAGAGAACACTGTGGTCAGACTGGAAAGAACTACACTACTTCCTCAGCATACAGCAGCTGATAAGTACTCGAAGAATGGAGATTTTTTTAATAGCAATAATTTACAAATCTGTATAACTTTCTTGCACCAGTTGATTTCAAAACATTTTCATTCCACCAAAGACTACTGACCTTTTACAATTTCCTTGTACGGAAATTAGACACAAGAGCTCAGCATAAAATCAATTGATTGAGTTTTTTGTGGATCAGTTTCAGTGTGAAGGCACATTAGAATGTGAAAATATAATGATTTCAGCTACTTCAAACAAGGCATGGTCATTAGTGCTGGTCAGGGTCAGGATTTCAAGAACTGCCAAGTCTTGTGGGGTTACCTAATGCAGTGATATTGAGAGTATAGTAAGAATGGTGTGATCAAGTGAAACATTCAGTAAAGGGCATGCTGTGGATGTAGGCAACTCGTTGACGAAAGGGGTCTGGGGATGTCAAGAATCGTCAGAAAAATAGTACTTTACAATGGCATTTTAATTGGAGGCAGGGAGACGGCTGGCCCAGCTCCCCTGCCTCCTCAATATTCCACCCAGCCCGCCCCCTTCTGTGATGTCAGAGAGTACAGTGGTTGGGGGGGGGGTGGTGAGTGCTCTGCTCCCTGCTACAACTGGCCCTCACATCACAGAAGGGGTTAGGCATGGGGCAGAATGTTGATCAGGCAGAGGAGCTGGGCGAGCCAGCTCCCTGCCTCCAATGCACCATGGAGCACAATGAGAATGCAATTGTAATGGGCAGAACTTCGGACATATAGCACCTAAAAATTTAAGTGACCCTTCATTTTACAGATATTCACCTGCACTCTAACCCAGTATATTGGGTTTAGTGTGGGCGAATAGCTGGCAGATTCTTTTTAAGAATTCCTGACTCCACAGCGCATAAAGTAAAAAAAATACCTAAGCACATTTAGTAATATTGCCTAATTCTTACATAGAGAAAACCGATATTCTATAGTCTAAACAAGAGCCGGATTTATCACCACCTTTTAGTTGGCTTAAAGGGGTACTCTGTCCCAGACATCTTATTCCCTATCTGCAGCACCACCCCGCCATCATCACTACAGAGAAAACTGGCTCTGTGTATGATGACAGGGTTATGCAGGTGACGGAGCATCGTGACATCATGGCTCTGCCCCCCCCCCCCCCCGTGATATCACGTAGCGCCCACTCAATGCATGCCACGCCCCCTCCCATAGACTTAAGGGGGCGAGGTGGGACCTCACGGGGGCGGAGCAGTGATGTCACGATGCTCCGTCTCCTGCATCGCCCTGTCATCACGCACAGAGCCAGTTTGCTCTGTAGTGATAATGGTGGGGTTCCGCTGCAAAGATTGGATAGGGGATAAGATGTCTGGGGCAGAGTACCCCTTTAAGAAGTCACACCAAAGCCACACCCCAATTCTGATCATCCATGCCTGTTTCTACTTTACCACGCCCCCTTATGGAGTGCAGCACAAACATGTTCAGAAAGTGTCTAAAACACATTTGATACAAGGCATGTACACCATTTTTTTGTGCAATTACACCAGAAAGCTTTGGCAACAGAAAACAGTAAAGCTTTTGCAACAGTAAACTTGCCCCAATTTGTTAAAATCACCTTCTTTTATTTTGTTTATAAGTGCTCGGCAACAAATATTTTACTAAGTACACTCATTGTTGCTGAGCAGACTGACCATAGTATGAGATTCATTTGTGTCATTCCAAAGGAAATAATACATTACGTTTTGTTATAAGAAGGCAATACTGTCATCAAGGTATATCTATGATGGGTACAGAGTAGGGCTGCACGTAATATCGCAAAAGCAATCGAATCGCGTATCTCCGCCAAGCTCCCCCACCCCCCCGGGAAAACTTATGATTATCTGCTCGGGCCGGCTCCCATGTGCTGGGCAGGGGCCGACCAGAGCAGGTAAAATTAATTTAAATACTAAAAGTCAGTGTTTCCCAACCATGGTGCCTCCAGTAGTTGCAAAACTACAACTCTTAGCATGCCCGGACCGGCAAAGGCTGTCCGGGCATGCTGGGAGTAGTAGTTTCACAACAGCTGGAGGCACCCTGGTAGAAAAACACTGAGCTAAGTAAAAGGGTGCAGGGAGAAAAAAAAAAAAAAAAAACTTCTGCTCACCTACTCCCGATCCCTGCAGATGCCGTTTCCCTCCGTGCGGTCCGATGTCTCATCTCTTCTCTATACAAGCAGTAGGACCTTTCCCTTTTCAGCCAACCACTGGTCGCAGCAATGTCACGTGTCAAGCCAGTGATTGGCTGATGGGGAAAGGTCTTTTTCAGCAGCAAACACACTAGGTTGGTGATTTGAAAACCGCCCGGGAACCTAGTGTGTTGCTGCAGTACGAAATGTGACAGGGGGGGAAGATTGTGACAGGGGGAATGTGACGGGGGGAAGATTGTGACGGGGGAATGTGACAGGGGAAGGAATGTGACATGGAAGGAAGATTGTGACAGGGGGGAATGTGACGGGGGGGGGGGGGGGGAATGTGACAAAGGGGGAAGATGCGATGGGAGAAGATGTGACCATGAGGGGGGAATAGGACAGGGGGATATAGAAATTAAATGAAGAAGGGGGTGGGCATAAAATGTGTGGATAGTTGTAAAAGGGAGGAGATTGGACATGAAATGGCGGGATTTCCCCATTTATTTATTATATCGCATTGCATATCTATATTGCAATATTTAGGCCCATAATCGCAATCGCACATTTTCCCCATATCGTGCAGCCCTAGTACAGAGGTAACAGTTGTACAAGAGCCTGTAGGTCCCTCTACTGCATAACTAGACCCTTGTAATATATATTATATATATATATATATATATATATATATACACATACACTGTTCAAAAAAATAAAGGGAACTCTAAGATAACACATCCTAGATCTGAATGAATGAACTAATCGTATGAAATACTTTCGTCTTTACATAGTTGAATGTGCTGACAACAAAATCACACAAACATTATCAATGGAAATCAAGTTTATCAACCCATGGAGGTCTGGATATGGAGTCACACTCAAAATCAAAGTGGAAAACCACACTACAGGCTGATCCAACTTTGATGTAATGTCCTTAAAACAAGTCAAAATGAGGCTCAGTAGTTTGTACGGTGGATGGTCTCCTGAAGGATGTCCTCCCAGACCTGGACTAAAGTATCCGCCAACTCCTGGACAGTCTGTGGTGCAACGTGGCATTGGTGGATGAAGTGAGACATGATGTCCCAGATGTGCTCCATCAGATTCGGGTCTGGGGAACGGGCGGGCGAGTCCATAGCATCAATGCCTTCCTCTTGCAGGAACTGCTGACATACTCCAGCCACATGAGGTCTAGCACTGTCTTGCATTAGGAGGAACCCAGGGCCAACCGCACCAGCATATGTTCTCACAAGGGGCCTAAGGATCTCGTCTCGGTACCTAATGGCAGTCAGGTTACCTCTGGCAAACACATGGAGGGCTGTGCGGCCTCCCAATGAAATGCCACCCCACACCATTTCTGACCCACTGCCAAACCATGCTGGAGGATGTTGCAGGCAGCATAACGCGTTCTCCATGGTGTCTCCAGACTCTGTCACGTCTGTCACATGTGCTCAGTGAAGAGTGCTTTCATCTGTGAAGAGTACAGGGTGCCAGTGGTGAATTTGCCAATCTTGGTGTTCTCTGGCAAATGTCAAACATCCTGCATGGTGTGGGCTGTAAGCACAACCCCCACCTGTGGACATTTTGCAAGGCTCTGGCCAGGGCTGCCATCGGAAATTTTGGGGCCCCTTAGACAGTTTGTAGTCTGCCCCCCTCTCCTCACTGTTGCACACGCTGGATTTTATCTTATAAATAATATCGCCACTCCAGGACAACATATTAATTTTGCAGTAGCTAGATAATACCACCATACTGTAAGGAAATAAAAGCCACTATACACAGACCAATATCACTAAGAACACCACTATAAAAGGGACATAATTCCGCCACACCAAGACCACTACCATTACCACTGACTAATACTGCAATATTGTTATTGAATAAAAAACAATTTACAAAAGGCCCCTATATAGAAGTAGATTTGAGCTGTACACAGGTTCTGCAGACCATATAAGTGATTACAGGTACATACTAAGGGGGTCTTCTCTGTTTGGAGTCGTTCTCCATCTTCTCCATCTATCCTGGGTCATCATGAAAAAGTCTCCCGATCACAACTCTTCTTCACCAATCAGACAAACATTTTAGGCTCCTCGCTACAGCAAAGTCCTCAACTCTATACAAACACTCTATATGTATTACACTGCCCCATATAGTAGTGCCTTCCTGTGCGGACTGCCTCTGCAGAGCCGCTGCTGCACAGGAAGCCCGGGCTGGAACGACAGGACGGAGCCGCTGGCTCCATCCTGTCACGTCAGCCGCTGCAGCCGAGCGCACACTCAATACTGTGTGCGTCTTAAAGGCGCACTCAGTGTTGAAGGCTGCAGTTGCTCAGGGATTCAGGACAGGTGTCCCGAATCCATAGGTGCCCCCTCGCCCTTCACCTGCTGGCTCAGTCGCAGCGGTTGCGATGGGGCCGCAGGTGAATGATTCGGATATGCACATGCAGGGACCTTGCCAGCATCGGTCCCAGCATGTAGCAGCCCTAGGGCCCTGGGCCCCCCTGGGTGCACGGGCCCCTTACTTGGGTACCGGCTGTACCCCCCAGATGGCGGCCCTGGCTCTGGCAGTGCTCCTCCTTGCACAAAGGTGGAGGTAGCGGTCCCGCTGTTGGGTTGTTGCCCTCCTATGGCCTCCTCCACGTCTCCTGATGTACTGGCCTGTCTCCTAGTAGCACCTCCAAGCTCTGGACACTATGCTGACAGACTCAGCAAACCTTCTTGCCACAGCTCGCATTGATGTGCCATCCTGGAGGAGCTGCACTACCTGAGCCACTTGTATGTAGACTCCGTCTACAGTGACAGCACTGCCAGCATTCAAAAGTGACCAAAACATCAGCCGGGAAGTATGGGAACTGAGAAGTGGTCTGTGATCACCACATGCAGAACCACTCCTTTATTGGGGGTGTTCTACTAATTGCCTATAATTTCCACCTGTTGTCTGTTCCATTTGCACAACAGTATGTGAAATTGATTGTCAATCAGTGTTGCTTCCTGAGTGGACAGTGTGATTTCACAGAAGTGTGATTGACTTGGAGTTACATTGTGTTGTTTAAGTGTTCCCTTTATTTTTTTGAGCCTGTGTATGTATATATATATATATATATATATATATATATATATATATATATATATACACACACACACACACACACGTTACGCTTCTGAGAATCATCCTCCATTGTAGACCCCATCCTGACCATTCATTAAAATGTTAACACTAACAAAATGTGTTGTATTCAGATCCCATAAACAAGCATTATCCATGCTTCCTATTTTCCTTTCACAATGAATGTAGATGGCACTAGCGGTGCCCGTAGCACAATAACCAAGAGGGCAGTCCACTTAAAGCAATTAGATTACAAAACTACATACCAGAAGGTGGTTATTACAGCACAGCCAACATAATTACTCAAGTCAATACAGTGGGTGGCCTTGTTCAAGACCAACCATACACAAAGGGATCTAGACATCTGTCTATGTTATCCTGATAGTGCTGGGGGTCCCTATTCTGTAAATGAGCCTTTGTTTCTTGATATGTTCTATATCCATTGCCGATACATGTCAACTGCTTCAGATTTACAATATGTGCCAATAAACCAAATATCCCTAAAGCCACAAGTTCGCTTTCCAGAACGCACGCTGATTTACTGATGTATTTATTATTCAGCTAGCCACCTACCTGCAGTTTACTGCCATAGAGCATTTGCTAAGTAAAAATAGATTTTATTGGATAATATTTGGTTTACCTGTAATTAAACAAAATTTGGTAATTACAAGTCGGAGATTAGATCTAAATATGTTAATGCCATGTTGCATATTTAGGAGCAAATTGTGCAATCAATAATGTTATCACATCGGTGCGATTTGGCTAATGAGCCTCAAGACAGAATCATCAACATTTCCCACATTTTTAAGGTAAGTAAATGTTTGTAATCCAGACAAAATGAGTTCTGCTGACACAGAAAGGTTGTACTTGTAAACCTGATCCGGAGTTTACATTATTACATTATTAAATATGTGAATGGTTGTATTGGAAACACAATTAAGCACATGATTAAGGCAAATTCTCTCGCAGATTTACAAGCTTGATTACATTTTGGATTTCTCTGCTCCTGCCATAGCTGGTTTTTAAACCGCAACTTTCATACGCCAGCCTGTTGTCTATGTCTGTGCACGTTGACCTTTGTTGTAAGATCTGCTATAGACATCACAACCTCTCACATCAATTTACTACAATTGGATGTGGCATCTTGCAACTAATTCAATTTGGAGAGAAATGCACCTGGCTCTGTTTTTCCCTATAGAATGTTGAAGCTCTGCTAGGCCCTCACAGATGCCATCTATCTAAGTAGCCCATGTGTTTTCAAGGTCTAAGCCGTTTGTCTTCATTTCCCAAAATACAACCCATTACAAAAGCACAGTAACCAAATTACGGGATGTACTATGAGCGAATCTCATCGAGGTGCAAATGAAAGAAAGAAGCACAAAACCACAGGCTCCATTTATTGCTACATTTTACTGATACAATATAACTACTTGGAATGTATTTTGTAGTGTTCTACAATATTCTAGGTGGCAACAAATCTAAAATGAATATATCATTGTCAGATGAGCTACAGAGAAGATAATGGATGATCTGTTACATAATTCCTATGTGTCCCGTCAGTATAGCAGAATACTTTAGTTTAATCTATTTAGGAAGCCCTGCAGTCCATTTTATCTAAAATACCGCTATGTATTGGAGATAAAAACACATAAGTGGAAATGTGGCAGGGTGTTATAAGTGTGCGGCATTTCAACTTTACTTTGAGTGCACATATGGCTACTAATGGTCCTGACTTTTCCACTATGGTCGCTTTACATAAGAGCTGTATTATAGGAGTTTTCTATGTAAAAATATTACTTTTGTATATACCACCCTGGGCATAAAAAAAATATAAAAAAGTAAAAAAATAAAAACCAGCATACTCACCTCCTCTACTCCCCTGCCACTATCAAATCTTCTGACCCTTGCTGCAGTCTTCTTTTACCTTCTTCTGGTGACATTTCATTTGGCAGGAACTGCCCACTCTGTCAACAACTGTGCTGAGTCCGAAGTTCCTGCCTTCACGAAACATCATTGGAAGAGGACCGCAATGGGGACCATTTTATAATATACAAAAGTATATAATATACAAAAGTATTTTAATATACAAAAGTAATATATATTTGAAAAACAATATGCAACATGAATAAACATAGAAGTGGAAACCAAACAGAAGGTCCCCTATACCCTATCTACTATACAGCCGACAGAATTCCTTTAAGGGTGTATTCAGAGATTTGAAGTTACAGATTTTATGCTGCAGATTTCAATGTAAACTAAATCACTGAACACAGTTTCAAATCTTCAGCTTCAAATCTGCAGCATTTCCTGTACGTGGAAATCCACCCTAAGGGCTCATTCACACAAGTGGATTTCCTTTCAAACTCTGCTGGGACTTTGAAAGGGGAAGGGCTCTCCTCTGGCTGTCAGTGGGAAACTTTCGGCAGTGGAAACTCAGCTGTTAAAGTTCTGTTGCACGCCCCATTGAAGTCAATAAGGTCTGCTGCTGATTTTCAACAGCATAAATGTGTTGCTGAAAATCTAGTGCAGAGAGCCCACCCCCTTTCAAACTCGCAGCGGGAAACATGCAGCGAGTTTGAAAGGAAATCCACTTGTGTGCACATATTTGATGTTTGAAGTTGCAGGTTTTAGGCTGCAGATATCAGTGTAAACTAAATGACTGAACACAGCTTCAAATCTGCAGCTTCAACTCATGTGCATCAAATATGTGTGAACTGACCCTTAAGGTTCATTCACACTGTAAAAAATATGGTGCAGTAATGGGATTATGTTGCACCATGCACACTACTGGATTTCCACAGCGGAAGATTCCACCACGGAAATTAAACTTCCAGACTTCAATGAAAAAATGATCACGTCCATTCTTTCGGCGCAATCTGCTCAGATATCCATTGCCGTCTATGGAAACGACGCATATATGAGTGGGTCCTAGCACCGACTAATTTAGTCAACACCAGCAGTAGTCGGGGATTCCATAGTGTGAACTTACCCTTAGGCTTCTGTTACATGGGCAGATAAGTGGATCAAGGCTTGTTGAAAGGACCTTTCAGACAGCCCAATTATTTGTGGTGGAAGAAGAAATGATCGTTGGATCAATTCTATGGTTGTTCATTTCCACTACTGTTGGCAGCACATTCTATGGTTACACAGGGAGATTCTAAAGGCATGCATGAATTGTACCCTAGAAAGACTGATCTAGTGTAGATGAGAAAACCGTGGTTCTGGCACAAGAATAAATCTAAAGATAGTACAAGGTACAGAGAGGAAACACTTTCTGCAGAGGAAATCTAATACAGTTCAGCAATTTACTGACGTATGTGCTCAGAGACACGTACACTTATTATACTGTTGCTGAGCTGGCTCAATAGCAGGACTCCTGTGTAGCTCTTGGTGGCTTAGTTGACATTGAAGACTACAATGACATCTCACTCTTTAGTTGAGTAACATCCTGGTAACTACTGTTGCTTTGATTCTCCTTCAGGTAGTCTTTTAGGGAATTGCAAGTAAAGAATAACTTTGCGCTTGTAAGGGTGCGTGGGTCACCATAGTTGTGTTTATGTTTCCTCATAATACTTTTATGATTTGTTCTTTATTTCTTGCATTGTTTATACATTTGACTTTACTATTCATACCGCATCTAACTCCTCTGCCTGAGCACGACTAAGCATGGGAAGGGATAGGTCACGTGAGAAAAACTGAATTTCCCCTTGACAGGGCCTAGAAAGAGCGGCATACAAAGAGGAGTAAAAGTCCCAGAAAACAGAGTTAATAAACTGAGGGTCAACCACCCCAGAACCATCCCTGCCCCTAACACAAGGGATAGAGGCAGCAGGACAACTAGCCCTCACTAAATACGCCAACAGTTTCCTGTTCTTATCGCCAAACTCAAATAGGGCCACTTCCCTATCCGCCAACCTCAACTGGACCCTATCCTTCTGAACAACCAAAACAGACCTCTGAGCCTTGGCCCACGCCCTCTCATTATCAGGACATGGATCTCTAACATACGCTGCCTCCAAGGCACTCACTTCCTGCAGCAGCCAGCCCCCCATAGCTGACCCAAGTTTCCTCTGACCCGCATCAACCTCTATGAAAGCACCCCCAACCGTGGCTTTGTATGAATCCTATTGAATTAAGGGGTCAGGGTAAGAAGCATTATTCTACCAATACTCAGCATGGGCAACCCCCAGAGCCTCCACAACTGCCTCAGCCTGCAGCCAGCCAGGGTGCATGCACCAGATATGGGAAGGGGGACTAGTACCTTGGTGCTACCAGTACAGCAGAGTGGTCTGAGATCCCCCTAGTGGTGTAGGAAACATCTCTTAACACCTGAAGGAGGTTTTCGGACGCCAGAGCAAGATCAATTTGAGAGAATGCCCTATAGGCCGCAGAGTAAAAGGAAGATGCAGTCGGGTACTTCCAACTCCAGAGGTCGGTCAGGCCCAACGCCAAGTGCAAGGTATTAAATGAGGATGAGACAGGGACAGCAGCAGTGGTGCGGTTGAGCATAGGATCAGGAGCCACATTGAAATCACCTTTGTAAAGTACGGGATCAGAGGGGAAAGACAACAGTTTGTTGGTAATTAGCTCAAGCGCAGAGACCTGAAAAGGAGGGGGCACATAAACAGAGACAAGAACAAAGGAGAAAGAACCCAGAGAACAATGTAATATCACAAACCTCCCAAAGTGGTAACAGGCTAATGGCAGGGATTTGATAATTAACACAGAGACACCCCTAGCATAGTTAGAATAGGAGGCATGGTAGCCCCGCGCTATCCAAACCCTTTTCAGGGCAAGAACCTTCTGACCCGTAATATGAGTCTCCTGTAGACAAATAATGTGAGGAGACTGGCGTTTCACAAAGTCTAGACATAAGGCCCTTTTAAAAGAGTTTAACCCCCGAACATTCCAATTAACCACCTTCAGGGTCCCCATCACAAAAAATAACAATATATCGGAACAGGAAAGACCAAAGGAGGACCAGAACAAGGAAGGGCAGAGCACCGAGACCACACACACCACACACAACCAACAAAGAGACAAACAGGGCACAAACACAAAACATGTAGACAAAGGCAATAAGGCGCAACCAAAGCATTCCCAAGAAAACCCTGTCTAACACTAAGCGGGACATAGTAAAAATCTATTCCCTAACACAGTGCAGGCCTAGACCCTAAATACGCCTACTACAGGGCGTCAAAAGAACGCCAAGTGACTCTAAAAACTACTGATACCAAAACCCTCCCGTGAAGGACCCCAGGAGGAGGAAGCCGAGGCGGGACTCGGTGAACCCACTCAACAGAAAAATAAGGAGAGAATGTGTCCGCTGGAAGAATCTCCTTCAGCTATGTTTCCAGGAATAGCACAGGATCATTCCTTTCCACCTTCTCAGGGAGGCCCACAAGGTGGATATTATTGCGATTCAGGCGGTTCTCCATATCATCCATGCGACTTAGCCCCCCTGTAACCTGACGCTGCAGTGAGTCAACCCGCTCTGGCAATGGATGTAAAGTATCTTCCACTGTAAAGACCTTTTGGATCTCATGTCGTAGGATAAAAAAATTCTTGTCGCAGTTTGTCCACTTTGGTAACCATAATTGATTGGCAGGAGGTGAAGGCAGCCAAAAGTTCAGTGAACCGTTGGTCCATAGTAGCAGCATCATAGACAGGCCTTTCAGGGAACAGGGATCCCTCAAACAAGGACAGCGGAGGATCAGGAGAATTACCCCTAGGATGGTTCAGAGCCCTAGAAAACTGGCTCAGTGCTTTCGCCGCCTGCACAGAGACTCTAGTAGCAAGTTGGTTCTGAGCACCAGAGTCCCATTGAGAAGGGCCACAGGAACAGGAAGACCTGTCATCAGAAAAGGCCTCTTCATCAGAGGTTGGCCGGAATGCCTCAGCATTCAGTTTGGATTTCTTATTGCTATTACTAACATGGGGGCCCCCCATGGCTGATAGGGCCACATGGAGAACAGGTAGAAAGTCACTAGCCACACAGTCCAGTGTGCGTAGGGTACTGCAGCAGAGTGGGTAGGCCTAATAAACTGGCAATGCACCACAAGTCTCAGCAAGCACAAATGTTAGTACTCGCAGGCAGGGAGGGAGACTGAGCAGGCAGTCCAGCAAAAGTCCTTCAAGAATGGGGCCAGGACTTCAACAGGGCACCACAGGGTGTCACAAGGCAGCAATTGATAGCACCACAGGAAAGAGCAGTGGAGAAATCAGCAGCCACACAGGTCCCACTGCACTAGGAGCTGCACCACAGCCAGGGATCACAGCAGAGGCCACACTCCATGGCGGAAGTATCCACAGCAACCAGGACTGATAGCACTGGCCCAGCCCAAAAAGGCTGAAAATGGCACCCAGCCTCAGGAAGGGCCAAAACATGATCCTGGGAGAGCCAGCGGAGACTGCACAGCCTGCACACTCAGACCGTCCGCACACCCAGACCGTCCAGGACCAGGGGGAGCCGTATCACCTGACCAGCCTCTTCACCGGAGCTCTGCAGCGCCAAGCCGACCGGAGCCACAGGCCGCAGGGGAAGGAAGTCGCCCGCACCACCAACAGCTGCCCGGACCAAGAACAGCAACGGAGGATCCGCAGCACAGGAGGGACCAGCAGAGAAAAGACCAGCCGATCAGGATAGGTATAATCAGGGTGAAATAGCTGGCATCCAGGCCACTCCCCCACTAAACGAACCAGGATATACATGAATACCCTGAAGTGTTTAGCATCTGTGAAGCAGAGCTATTAACCCCTTAAGGCCCACAGGTTTTTTTCATTTTTGCACTTTTGTATTTTCTTCCTCACCTTAACGCTTTCAATTTTCCCTCTACAGGCTCATATGAGAGCTTTTTTGTACCACCAATTGCACTTTGTAATAACATCAATCATTTCACCACAAAATCAACTGTGAAACAAAAAAAAATAGTTGTGCAGCCAAAAAAATGACACCCTATCTTCATTCTGTAGGTTCTGCAGCTCAGTTTAATCGAAGTGAATGGTGCCGAGTTTTAAAGGGGTTCTCCGGTGCTTACACATCTTATCCCCTATCCAAAGGATAGGGGATAAGATGCCTGATCGCGTGAGTCCCGCCACTGGGGACGCCCGGGATCTTGCACGTGGCACCCTATTTGTTATCAGTCCCCGGAGCGTGTTCGCTCCGGGTCTGATTACGGGCTACCACTGGGCCGCAGTGTGTGACATCACGCCTCCGCCCCCGTGTGACGTCACGCTCCGCCCCTCAATGCAAGCCTATGGGAGGGGGCGTCACAGCTATCACGCCCCCTCCCGTAAGAATGCATTGAGGGGTGGAGCGAGACGTCACACGGGGGCTGAGGCGTGACGTCACACGCCGCCGGCCCGGTGGTCGCCCGTAATCAGACCCGGAGCGAACACGCTCCGGGGACTGATTACAAACGGGGTGCCGCATGCAAGATCACGGGCGTCCCCAGTGGCGGGACTCACGTGATCAGGCATCTTATCCCCTATCCTTTGGATAGGGGATAAGATGTGTAGGCACCGGAGAACCCCTTTAATACCAGACCCAACATGGAGACAGACAGGGAGCGGTCTTTGAAAGAATATAGGTCTGTTTTTGATTCCTGGATAACCCCTTTAACAGTCGGGCACTCACCTCTAATGAATCATTGCTGATCACGACATCTAAAGAAAAAATAGACTATTGCTAACCATGGCGAACAGTACAGAAAATTGTTATTTAGTTGGTATTTTACTCCTCTGCGCCTAGCCTAAATATTTGCCAATCATACAATTGAATGCTGGAGTGTTTGCGGAATGGTAGGCTCTTTGTTACATATCTTTGGGAAATGTCCACGGTTAATGAGACTGAAAAAGAATATTTCTGAATTGATAAAACTGTTGTATCCATCCAGTAAGGAATTAACAATGGAATCAGTTCTACTATTGTTAAAAGTTGACACTATACCATTTAATGTGAAAACTCCTATATGCCACATCTTTCACACCTATAAGGTTACAGTCGCGAGATCTTGGAAATAAAACCGCATATCTTCCATTGATGAGTTAATTAAACAAGTTAACACTAATTATTTATTTGAACGAACAATATACAGACAAAAAGGAAAGTATGACCAGTTCCAGGCTAAATGGGAAATATGGTACAGTAAATGTCCAACTTAATAGATACACGCTATATAGGCTCCATTCAACACCTCTTCTGAGGGAGGGGTGGAGAGAGGAGAGTCCACCTGGCACCCTGTGGTTGGAACCTATCCAACATACCTCTCCGCGAAAGGAAAGAAAGACAAAGTAAGTAAAAGTACTGAATATATCGTACATAGAAAATGTGAAATCCACAGTATTACAAGAACAATTGATATTGGTTCAGACCAATTTACCTATATTAGCATGGCGGCAACTAATACCGCATCTTTTGTATCCCTACTTTTCTATTTCGTTCTTTCATTATTATTTCTCTATGTATCGAATTAAGGATGACCTAGACCCTAAATACGCTTACTACAGGGCGTCATTTGCATGGCTCAATTTGGTATATCATGCATGGAATTCTTATCTGTATTCTTTTACTTTGTTGTAAAATTATCTGTTACTTCTTGAAAACCCAATATGCGATTGCTCCAGAGTCAGGCTGTATCAGTAGAGCGCTGATCTCACTGAACAATGCTATAGCATTGTTCAGTGAATGCTAACAATTGCCTATAATAGTCCCCTATGAAGAATAAAAAGTGTACAATAAATAAGAGTTTTTTAAATTATATAAAAACCCCTCCCCTAATAAAAATTTAAACCAGATCCTTTTTCCATTTTACAAAAAAAAAATAATATAAACATATTTGGTAGTACAGTAATAGAAAAACTATGCAAATGTACGTAGGGTTTTAATTATATTGACGCGCAGAATAAAGATACTGTGTAAGTTTTACCCTAACTTGCACTGTGTAAATATGAAAACCCTCCAAAAGTAGCTATATTGCGGATTTGTTTTCAATTTCCCCCTCACAAATATTATTTTGTTTAATTTTGCTGTACATTTTATGGTAAAATGAAAGGTGTCATCATAAAGTACAAATGGACGTTCCAAAAAAAGAGCCCTCATACGGCCTTGTAGATAAAAAAATAAATAAAAAAGAGTTGAGGTGATGAGGAAAAACTAAACTCAAAAAATGAAAATTGACTGTGTCCTGAAGGCCAAAATGAGCTGTGTCCTTAAGGGGTTAATTAAAGAAATAATTCCATAGGTTGCTATGGGCAACTGCTCCACTACTGCAGTGATAAATCTCCTTTATAGCTTGTCTAGACTTGATTTATTTTAGAGAAAGTTTAATGCCTCATTCATATGACATATGTCATAAAAGGGATGCTGACATATAGCCCAAAATGTTCCCTGAAGGCCCATTGACTCTGATGAGCCAAACATAGTCTTTTTATGACTACTTTTTACCTGAACATATATACTTTCTGTGCAGGACTTAAAAAATGGTAGATCATGTTTTTGAGTCTCACACAGAAAGGGAGTATGTTCAGGAAATGGACCAAACATAGTCTGAATTTGATCTGGGAACATATTGGGCTGTATGTTGGCATTTACCCAATGAACAGCCCAAGTGAAGCCCAGAAATGGGATATGAATGGGGCCTTAGAGGGTGAAAAACAAGGACTTTACACGAGGCCCCCCAAGAACCAGCCCTTCACGACCCACGAGAGGAGTGTTGGAAAACATTCTGTTCCATTGTAAGGCAGAATATCAATTTAAATTAAAGGATGTACTATCACCATATTGGGAGAAACCATGCTCACATATGGTCACCAATGGGGGTTTCATTGCATGTGGGAATCGCAAAATAGTACAGCCCCATCATCTCAGTCCATTGCCCTCAAACCAGGTAAGAATACATTGGACTAAGATGACAGAAATCTGGAAGTGATCCGCTGGGGATAACTTCCCTGCTCCCCAGATAACCCCTTTAAAAGTTCTACCTGACAATAGAAAAAACAATGTGGACAAATAATAGCAGTACTAACCATTTGTCTGCTCTGCACAGAAGAAATAATGATATTATAAATCTATTAAATAAAGGTGGGGTGACATGAAAGTTTTTTGTGTTATAAGGCCCATTAAAGATGACCTGTGGCCAACCCCCCAAAAATTAGATTGTATTATCATTGAATAGCTTCGGGCACACACCTCACACATCTTTTTACAGTTTTTTGATATACCCTTCCGTTTCTGAAATATGAGGGTTTCTAATTTGTCTGACAGTTTAGATGGGCATGAACTTAATTCTAAAATGGGATAGGCAGATTTATACAGAGCTAGTGGAGTACCCGGAGTTGCCCGGTTTTTCCTTCCTAATCCTTGTTGTGGAGGAAAATCAACAGAGGAAGCATTTGACTTCATATACCGTCCTCATATACTTTTGTCATATCCCAACCCCATATCCCGTCCTCATATCCCGACCTCATATCCCGACCTCCTATCCCGTCCTCCTATCCTGTCCTCCTATCTCGACCTCCTATCCTGATCTCCTATCCCGTCCTCCTATCTCGACCTCCTATCCCGTCCTCCTAACCTGTCCTCCTATCCCGTCCTCCTAACCTGACCTCCTATCTCAACCTCCTATGCCGAACTCCTATCCCGTCCTCCTAACACAACCACCAATCCCGACCTCCTATCCCGACCTCCTATCCCGTCCTCCTATCCCGTCCTCCTATCCCATCCTCCTATCCCGTCCTCCTATCATGTCCTCCTATCCCATCCTCCTATCTCGACCTCCTATCTCGACCTACTATCCCAACCTCCTTCCCGACCTCCTATCCCAACCTACTATCCCAACATCCTATCCCAACCTCCTATCCCAACCTCCTATTCCAACCTCCTATCCTGTCCTCATAATCTGTCCTCATATCCCGTCCTCCTATCCCGACCTCCTATCTCAAACTCCTATCCCGACCTCCTATCCCGACCTCTTATCCCGTCCTTCTTTCCCGTCCTCATACCTCAACCTCCTATCTTGACCTCCTATCCCGACCTCATATCCCATCCTCATATCCCGTCCTCCTTTCTCGACCTTCTATCTCGACCTCCTATCCCGACCTCATATCCCATCCTCATATTGTGACCCATAATATGTGTACCAGGTATTGAAATATGTCCAGCCGTGTGGAAGTTATGTGGGAACATGCATTTCCCATTGATTTGTATGGGACTTTAAACAAAAACCCCGACCCTCACCAATAGGGGTAGCTAAGGGTTAAATTAACTATCCTATCTTTTAAGTGGACATATAAGTAACATGTGACCAAGTATTATCGAAATATCTCCAGCCGTTTGGAAGTTATGCTGTAACATATATTTCCCATAGACTTGTATGGGACTTTAAACAAAAACCCCGACCCTGGCAAATGGGGGTGGGTAAGGGTTAAATGACCTATCCTATGTTTGTTGTTGACATATAAGTAACATGTGTGCCAAGTTTCATGTTAATATCTTTGGCCGTTTGGACGTGATGGTGGAACATACACACACACATTGAGTTTTATATATATAGACTAGCTGAGTACCCGGCGTTGCACGGTTTTTCCTTCCTAATCCTTGTTAGGATGGAAAATAAGCAAAGGAGGAAGCTTTTGACTTTATATCCCGTCCTCATATATTGTTGTCATATCCCAACCCCATATCCCATCCTTATATGCCGACCTCCTATCCCGAACTCCTATCCCGTCCTCCTATCCCGTCCTCCTATCCCGCCCTCCTATCCCGTCCTCCTATCCCGTCCTCCTATCTCAACCTCCTATCCCGTCCTCCTTTCCCGTCCTCCTATTTTGACCTCCTATCTCGACCTCCTATCCCGTCCTCCTATCCCGTCCTATCTCGACCTCCTATCCCGTCCTCCTATCCCATCCTCCTATCCCGTCCTCCTATCTCGACCTCCTTTCTCGACCTCCTATCCCGGCCTCCTATTATGACCTCCTATCCCGTCCTCCTATCCCGTCCTCCTATCCCGTCCTCCTATCTCGACCTCCTATCCCTACCTCCTATCCGGTCCTCCTATCCTTATCTCGACCTCCTATCTCGACCTCCTATCCAGACCTCCTATCCCGTCCTCCTATCCCGTCCTCCTATCTTGACCTCCTATTCAGACCTCCTCTCCCGACCTCCAATCCCGACCTCCAATCCCTACCTCCTATCCCGTCCTCCTATCCAATCCATCTATCCCAACCTCCTATCTTGACCTCCTATCCTGACCTTCTATCCCAATCTCCTATCCCAACCTCCTATCCCGTCGTCCTATCCAGTCCATCTATTCCAACCTCCTATCTCGACCTCCTATCCCGACCTCTTATCCCGACCTCCTATCCTGACCTCCTATCCCGTCCTCCTATCCCGTCCTCCTATCCCGTTCTCCTATTGCGACCTCCTATCCCGTCCTCCTATCCCGACCCGTAATATGTGTACCAGGTATTGAAATATCTCCAGCTGTACAGGAGTTATGTGGGAACATACATTTCCCATTGATTTGCATGGGACTTTAAACAAAAGCCCTGACCCTCACAAATGGGGGTACTTAAGGGTTAAATTAACTATCCAATATTTTAAGTGGACATATAAGTAACATGTGACCAAGTATTATGGAAATATCTCCAGCCGTTTGGAAGTTATGCAGTAACATATATTTCCCATTGACTTGTATTGGACTTTAAACATAAACCCCGCCCCTGGCAAATCGGGGTGGGTAAGGGTTAAATCACCTATCCTATGTTTGTTGTTGACATATAAGTAACATGTGTGCCAAGTTTCATGTTAATATCTTTAGCCGTTTGGATGTGATGCTGGAACATACACACATACATACATACATACATACATACACACACACACACACGTTGAGTTTTATATATATAGATTATACAGTCAGGGGATGTGTTTTAGGCACCTCCTAATGTATAACAGACACATCCCCTGTACAATATAATCCCACCCATCACCCAATATTTACTCCCAATAAAATTAAGATCACGCCCATCTAATTGATAATTTTATATTTAATCTCTAAATTTGCTTTCTGTACCCATGCACAGTTCTATACATCAAAAGACGTAACTCTATAGGTCTTTGGGTTTGGAAATTTTAGTTTGTAACTGGATTGAACACTGGCTCATGGATCGTACCCAGAGAGTGGTGGTCAATGATAGTGTTGCTCACGAATATTCGCAATTCGAATATTATTCGCGAATATCGCATATTCGCAAATTCGCGAATTTCGCGAATATAGCGCTATATATTCGTAATTACGAATATTCGTTTTTTTTTGTGTTTTTTTTTTCACAGTACACATCACAGTGATCACCCCTCTCTGCTTCCAGCTTGTGTGGTGTAAAGAAGGCTGTAATACTACTGTGTGAGACTGGCGGGCGAAAATTCGCGTATGTGAAAATTAATTAGCATATGCGAATTTTCGCGTATACTAATTTTGTATATGCTAATATTCACATATGTTAATTTTCGCATACGCGAATTTACGCATATGCGAAAATAAAACGAGACTATGCGAATATGCGAATATTCGCGAATATATGACGAATATTCGTCCATATATTCGCGAATATTCGCGAATTCGAATATGGCCTATGCCGCTCAACACTAGTCAATGATTCGTACTCTGATTGGTCCCCGGTTATTAGTGGTGTACCCCATGGTTCAGTACTGGGCCCGCTGTTGTTTAATTTATTTATCAATGATATAGAGGATGGTATTAACAGCTCTGTTTCTATCTTTGCAGATGACACCAAGCTTTGTAGCACAGTACAGTCTATAGAGGATGTGCATAAGTTACAAGATGACTTGGATAGACTAAGTGTCTGGACATCCACTTGGCAAATGAGGTTCAATGTGGATAAATGTAAAGTTATGCATCTGGGTACTAATAACCTGCATGCGTCGTATGTCTTAGGGGGGATTAAACTGTCAGAGTCACTGGTAGAGAAGGATCTGGGTGTACTTGTAGATCACAGACTACAGAATAGCATGCAATGTCAGGCTGCTGCTTCCAAAGCCGGCAGGATATTGTCATGTATAAAAAGAGGCATGGACTCAAGGGACAGGGACATAATACTCCCCCTTTATAAAGCATTGGTACGGCCTCACCTGTAATATGCTGTTCAGTTTTGGGCACCTGTCCATAAAAGGGACACTGCGGAGTTGGAAAGGGTGCAGAGACGCGCGACTAAACTAATATGGGGCATGGATCATCTTAGCTATGAGGAGCGATTAAAGGAGTTACAATTGTTTAGTCTTGAGAAGAGACGTTTAAGGGGGGATATGATAAACGTATATAAGTATATTAATGGCCCATACAAAAAATATGGAGAAAAACTGTTCCAGGTTAAACCCCCCCAAAGGACGAGGGGGCACTCCCTCCGTCTGGAGAAGAAAAAGTTTAGTCTAAAGGGGCGACACGCCTTCTTTACCGTGAGGACTGTGAATTTATGGAACGGTCTACCTCAGGAACTGGTCACAGCAGGAACAATTAACAGCTTTAAAACAGGATTAGATACATTCCTGGAACAAAATAACATGAATGGTTATGAAGAAATATAAAATCCCATCCCTTCCCCAATATCGCGCCACATCCCTACTCCTTAATTCCCTGGTTGAACTTGATGGATATATGTCTTTTTTCGACCATACTAACTATGTAACTATGTAACTATCAAAATGATTACCCCCTATGACCCATGGATCCATCCACATACTTCATTTCCACATTTACAAACAATGTTGTTTCTTTAAACAAAGGAAATCTCAAACAACTTCCCACTGCCCATTAGCAAAGGCTACGGGACACACTAGGACTGGGTTACTGGCTCCCATACCAAATGTATGGTATACCTCCAAGGGATATATTCCCTTAGGTCTAACCAGGTCCAGGACAAGGATGACAAGGATAACTTCTGTCTACTTAAAACAACCATGGAATTTAGATGACATCTTATGCCAGCAAAACATATACTTTAAATTAGCTGCAAGGATGACAAAAATCTAGATTACAGTGACCCCCTGACCCACGATGGCCCCGACATATGATCAAATCGACATACGATGGCCTCTCAGAGGCCATCGCATGTCGATGTCAGCATCGACATACGATACTTTTTTATGTTGGGGCCATCGCATTAAATGCTATCCGGCAGCACCAAATGCTTAAGCTGCTGCCGTATAGCAGCTTAATGTTCCCCGTGTGGTGCGGTAAGTATTACTTACCCCTCCACGATGCTCCAGGGTGCCCTCCGGGTCCAGCGCTGGTCTTCCGGTGTCTTCTCGGCCCTCTACGATGATAGGAATGGAGTACGCAGCGGCGTAATGACGTCGCTACGCAGGCCCAGTAAGGCCTTGCGGAAGAAAGCAGAGGACCGGAGAAGACAGCGGAGGACCGGAGAAGACAGCGGAGGACCGGAGAAGACAGCGGAGAGCCCAGCGGAGGCCCGGGGACACCATCTCCAGCGGCGGGGACACCATCTCCAGTGGCGGGGACAGGTGAGTACAGCTTCCTATACTTTACATTGCACGAATCCCTCAACATACGATGGATTCGACAAACGATGGCTCATTTGGAACGAATTACCATCGTATGTTGAGGAACCACTGTACTAAGGCTGAATGCTTTTTTTTATAGGGACTAGGTAGGACAAGCTAAACATAAAAGTTACAATAAATCTTCTTGCCAATGTATCCGAAACAGGCATTTAAGGACAGAACTTAGGCACATATTACCAACTTGGGAAGATTGCTTGCTCTCTATCTAGTTATGCAGAGCTACTACTAGGTCAAGTCCTGGGGAAAAAAGTATGGGAATTCACCCATGATTTCCACACAAGGGCTAGTCCTGCAGGACTCCTGCTAATGGGATTCCGTCCCTGTGCGTTCCTGCAGGATTTGAGCCCTGGTCCCATGTACATACCACTACTCCAGTCAAATAACACCACCCCCTTCTCTTCAACATACAGTCTTATGTAAATTACACGACTTTCCTCTCTCCAACATGCAGTCCCATGTAAATAATTCCCTCTCTTCAACATAGTCCCATGTAAATTTCACTACTCCCCTCTCTCTAACAAACATTCCTAATAAAATTTACACCCCTCCTCTCTAACACACAGTCCCATGTAAATAATATCACCCCCCCTAACACACACTTACCACTTGCTTCCTGTACGCTGTATTACTATATAATAGTGCAGCCCAGGAGGCTCAGCGCTTTACCGAAATAGGCTACGCCCCCAACATGATGCCATTCTTACCAGGAGCTACGGACCTAATTGTGGTTGGTGATCTTCCTCCTAAACTGCTCCATGTAACTGCGGCCTCTTCCCCTGTACAGTGCACTGGCTGTCCTACCCAGCTGTGCAGGGGAAGACAAGGTAGAGCAGCCCCAGTGCAGCCCAGCAGCCAAAAAATTCGGGCACAGGGTTGGTCCTGCAGGTCCACTGCTAAAGGGAACAGCGTTCCTGCTGTGAAAAAAGTGCAGGGACACCCTATAGGCACAGTCATCAAACTTACATTTTAATATGCTGTAGATCAAAGCAAAAATAACGATTATAATAATAATAAGTTTTCACCCTGAAATTAGGCATTATACTTACCATCACTGTTGTCCCCACAGTGGCCAGAGTAAATTTGTTTCTGCCAAGTGTGTCATCTGTGTCTGCCAAGTGTGTCATCTGTGTCTTGGCTGCAGAATATGCGGACAGGGTACAGCGGTGCTTGCTCTCAATCATGCCCCTTTCTATAGAGTAGACGTTAGGAAGGACTGAGCTGTTTAACTGACATAAAAAGAGTCAATCAATCGACTTCCGGTTCCGGTGCCATGCAGTGAAGACGCGCGGAGAGCTAGTTCCTTCCCCGCATAACGCTTCAAAGGTCTATCTACCCGCAAAATTCGTGGCTACAGCCCCTTTGGCCGACTATTCAGGGGGCTTGCTATATATGGACAAGTTCCTGATACCTATGGGGCGCACGGGCTCACGGAAAAGGAGACAGAACTATACGGGCTCCCGTAGCAGCACACGCAGCATGGCGGCGTCTCCCACCTCTAGTCACGCCACCTCCCCATCTCACTCTGAAGCAGGGTCTATGGACGGAGGCAAGGACTATGACCTACCGCGGCTAGACTACGCCAAACTGGCGGCTGCGGTGGCTCAGTCGATTGCTCCTAAAGTACAAGAGGCCATCATCGCCACTATCCAGATGACGCTGGCCCAACTACAACAAAGTGCCGCGCAACAAGAGACCCGCATGGCGCCGATGGAAGATAGGGTGAGCTCGTCTGAGGATGCTAACTCTAATGGGCCGCCTCAGCGACAAGGTCGAGGACCTGGAAAACAGGTCCCGACGAAGCAACTTGAGACTGGTGGGGCTCCCTGAGTCGGTCCCTTCCCGTGACCTGATGTACATCTGCAAAGTGGCCCTACCAAAGGCTCTGGGCCTGCCGCGGCCCTGCAAGGTGGAGAGGGCCCACCGCCTTGGGCCTGATTTACGTACCACCAGCGAGAAATCTATGCCGCCAGGACTTGACAACAGACCGAGGCCCCGTCAGGTGATTGTTAAGTACCTTGATTTTACAGACAAGGTCGCCTTATTGCGAGCATTCCGACTCAGAAGGGACCCTTTGATTTTTGATGGAGCCAAGCTTCTGATTTTTGGTGACTTTTCCGCTGAGGTATCTCGACAGCGTAAACTTTTTGCCCCTACATGCACCGCTCTACATCGCAAGGGCATCCGTTTTGCTCTATTATACCCGGCCCTCTTAAAGGTTTTCTTCCCCGACGGGACACAATCTACTTACCGGACCCCAGAGGATGCGTCAGGAGATCTACGCAAAATGATCCATTCTCCGGCACACGCAAGAGATTCACCGGCAAGAACCGAAGGACCCGAGCGTTGCAAGCCAACGGACCCTGCTGTTAGACTTTGCCCCTGGAATCTTCTCATGTGACATGCCTGTATTGGTCTTACTATTTTGGGGGGGGTCGGGACTGGGTGGGGGGAGGGGAGATAACGTTTTTGCATGTTATCCTGCTGTATTTACTTACCGGGCTGCTGTTGCTGGAGAAAATGCTCGGAAATCTGAAATCACTGAAAGATAAACACTCCATTCTTATTAAATCATGGCTAATGAGTAACAGACAAATATATATACATATATATATATATATATATATATTTTTTTTTTTTGCTTAGAGGACAGGTACGCTTTAAAGGGGTACTCCAGTGAAAAACATTTTTCTTACATCAACTGGTGCCAGAAAATTAAACAGATTTGTAAATTACTCCTATTTAAAAATCTTTGCCTTCCAGTACTTATCAGCTGCTGTATGCTCCAGAGAAAGTTGTATAGTTCTTTTCTGTCTGACCACAGTGCTTTCTGCTGACACTCTTTTTTATTATAAAAGTACAAAACTTAGACAAAAACACAAAACAAGCTTAACCTGCTATAACATAAATAAGAAATACACTGGTACCAAAGAACAAAAACAAAGCCCTGCCTAACCGGCCAGCCCAGCTTTACAAAAACCTAAAATATGCCAACCCACCTAACGGAACCAAACAAAACACTCACACGCATACCACAAATGAACATAAAAATAGCACTTGGCTTATCAAAATATGAAAATAAAATTTAGCACTACCTGGCTACAACTCAAAACCATCCATACTCGGGAAACACAACGAGAGAAAAAAAACAAAAAAAAACACAACTTGGCTTAGCAAAATATAAACATAAACATAAAATTTAGCACTACCTAGCTACAAAAAAAAAAAAAAACACTAGACCAAATAAACTCAAACAAACCACGTAACAACATAATCTCAATTAAACCACGTAACTGGTCCGACTGCCATAACTACTGTAATGCTGTAATAAATACATATATATATATATATATATATATATATATAACCAATAGACATACAAAATCACATGAACATAATAATATAGTATTTAACTAAAAATAAATATATATACACTACAGAAAACCAATAGAAAACCCTACCAAAATCCCTACACTAAAACTGTACCTTCTCCCACACCACCCCTCTTGCACGTGGGTTAGAGTCCATACCGTTCGTACACAAAGTCCTGTCACTAACTGACCCATGTCAGGTCCCCAAAAGAAAAGCAAAACACCACCACCCACAAATACACCCTCCCCACCTAGCACTCCTCCCAACCAACTTACACACAAACTTATACATACTAACATACACACTGAACCAAAACCACTTTAGGCCCAAGTTTGGTCGCCTGTAAGCCTTTCATACCATATCAGCTTAAAACAAAACAAAAAGCTAGCGTGCACATGCATTAGCCCACCACCAGGAAGAAGGATGGCAGACTTGATACATCAAAATAATTTTACACTCTTTCCCTAACTCCCCCCTACAATTTTCCCTAATTCTATCCCTCCATTAAAACTGACCCTGCCCTCACCCTATCACTATCCCTATAACACTGCCCCTAACCAAAATAAAGGTACTCTACCTAAAAGGTCTAGTACCTAGGGCACATAAAAAGAAAAACCTCTCCACAGGAGAGAAGCCCTACTGGTACCAAGACTGCTAAACTCCAAAGACCTGATCTTCCCGAGGTCACCGGTGATATTCCTACAGACCTCCACCTCAGAGAGGATTTTCTGTTGGGTCGACACTAAACACCATGCATTCCACGTGTAGTACCTAACTACTAAACTAACTAAGAATAAAGTGCCCCAATCTCGGCCACCCAGGGTCCTGAATGCCCCATAAGCCCACTCCGGATAGGTTAGGCCGGCAAGTTGACGCCAGCCGATGGAAGCACCCACCCGGTTGTAAACCCCTATATTAAAGGGACAATGAAGCAGGAAGTGGTCCATGCTTTCCAGCATTTCCCCGCACTCTTCTCAGGGACATCCACGGTCATCAGAGTTCCTGCACTTCAGGTTGTCCCTTACATATAGCTTCCCCTGAAAGCAGCGCCAGGCAAAGTCCCAAAACTTCTGGGGGATCATTTTCATGTTTAAAAGGTACAACCCCACCCTCAGATCCTGACCTGGGCAGTCCCTGAGCACCAGAGGCTTCTGGAAGTGGGTCAACAGAACCCGTTTGTCAAGGAACTGCCTTGACTGGGTCCTGATCTCCCACACTCCCAGACCCCACCGACGTATCGCCTTCAGAGTCAGGGTAGCATAAGCCGGAAGATATCCATGGGGCGTGTGGAGGTCCTTCACTAGCCCTCCTCTCTCCCATTCCTGGAAGAAAGGCCAAAACCATTCCCTGCAGGAGATTACCCACGGAGGAGCCCTCTCTTTCCAGAAGTTTGCGATGTTAACTTTCAAGAAGGTGTTCGTAAAGAACACCACAGGGTTTACCGTAGATAAACCCCCTAGTCTCCTCGTGCGGTACGTAACCTCCCTCTTGACTAGGTTCATCCTGTTCCCCCATAACAGTTGGAAAAACAGGCTGTAGATCCTAGTATAGTAAGCCTCTGGCAAGATACATACGCTGCCCAGATAGATAAACAAGGGGAGCAGGTACGATTTGATCAGGTGTACCCTTTCCCTGAGGGACATAGACCAATCCTTCCACTGGTCCACCTTCTGAGCGGCATCCTGGAGCTTACCATCCCAGTTTTTGGTGGTATAATCATCCTGGCCAAATGTGATGCCTAAGACTTTTGCTGATTCTTGGGGCCCTGGAAGGCTGTCCGGGAGATCAAACGTGGGATCCCCCCCTCCCAGCCAGAGACTCTCACACTTATCCCGGTTGATCTTAGACCCGGATGCCTCCGAGTAGCGGTCCACTTCCGACATCACCACATCGACCTCCTCTCTCGAGGAGACGAAAATAGTGACATCGTCAGCGTACGCCACTACTCTCTGGGTGACATCCAGCTCCGCCAGACTCATCCCGACTCCCGCCAATGGCCCACAATCTACCCTCCGGACAAAAGGATCGATTGAGAACACGTATAAAAGCAGGCTCAAAGGACAACCCTGACGGACTCCGGACCCCCCCTCAAAAGAGCGGCCAGACCAACCGTTCACCAGCGGGAAACTCTCTGCCCCTGCATACAAGATCTTAAGCCAATAAACAAAAGTACTCGGTAAGCCATATCTCAGAAGGACGGACCAGAGGTACTCGTGGTTCACCCAATCAAAAGCCTTGGCCTGATCCAGAGACAGCAAGTACCCCTTCCAGAAACTTGCACTACTCCGCTCCACTGCCTCCCCGACATTAAGGACAGCACTTAAGGTGCTTCGGCCTTGAACAGAGGAGTGCTGAGCCCCCGAAAGGAGCCGGGGTGCAAACTTCACCAGCCGATTAAACAGTATCTAGGCCAGAAGCTTCCTGTCCGTATTGAGAAGAGCTATGGGCCTCCAATTCTCAATTCGGCTGGGATTTTTACCCTTTGAGAGAAGAATCAGGGCTGACCTCTTCATTAACTTCGGCAGAGTGCCCGAGGAGAGACACTCATTGAATACCTCAGTCAAGAGGGGGAGCTAAAGACTCCTTAAAGGTCCTGTACCACTCAGATGTTAAGCCATCTGGACCTGGCGACTTCTTAGGGGCAATCCCCTCGATCACCAGTCTCACTTCCTCTTCCCTGATTTCTTCTGCCAAAACATCAAGAGAGGGGTCTACCCCTGGCTCAGGAATGGTTTCAGCCAGGAAAATCGACATCTTGTCTCGATCTAGATCCTTCTGTGGTAGCCCTTTGGGGGTGTATGGTAGTTGGGGTGTTGTTTCGATAGATGAGAGGTTAAGGTTAACCCTATAGTTCGTGACGCCAGGCTGAGGGCTAGTATGCTGAGGTAATTCTCCGGCCTATCGCCACCCTTCCCAGTAACGATAGGTGCATGCATAAAATGATTGAAGGTCCACAAGGTACTTGAACTTGGATAACTTTACTTAAATGCTTGCGGTACATCCAATGAGCAGTAACAGTCTCAGGAATACAGTCTCTATCTATTGCAATGACTGACAGTTGTTGCGGACCTCGATTTCTCATAAAGTCTCTGAATTAGGGAATATTGCGAAGATAAGTCCGGATTTAGGGGATAGATAAGGTCCGGTGATGTTGCAGAGTGTTTAGGGATTGACACACTCACAATTTAGCAGATATCAGCCGTCGCCGCAAGGTTCAGGCCTAAACTCACTAATGACAGCGCAGATCCTTCTCCATCAACAGCCCACTAGGAAAGAGAGTGAGCAATGGCCGTGGCTCCCTTATATGGGCAGGGGCAGGGCCGTTTTTACTGGTCCAATCAACTGTCACTCACCGTTACATGGAGTGATGGGAGATAAACGCCACAGGAACCTCCAAAGGTCCCCAAGCGCAAAACCAAGAGTTAGAAAACATAGAAAACATAGAAACATAGAATGTGTCGGCAGATAAGAACCATTTGGCCCATCTAGTCTGCCCAATAATCTGAATACTATGAATAGTCCCTGGCCCTATCTTAGTTCACCCGGTCACGTGATCTGCAGGTGCTGTCACGCTACGCCCAGGTAATTAACCATTTATATACACTTGTACAATCCTATATATATATACAAATCCTGAAGAATTATTAGATAACTAATACATGATGAGAGGTGACTAGGGGCGGGCTAGTTAAGAAGAACACCGAAGTCCTAGGGACTCTGGCTATGGGGACTTATATACAAAGGTACCGGATAGGATGCGGTACCAGGACACCAAACTTCCTTCCCAAGAGGTGCGAGTAGAAGGATCTGACGACCTCCAAGATCCCTGATCTGGACCGATTCAGAGATCCCGTACTATCAATCAGTCCTGAAATGACTTTACTACTCACTGACATCTTACAGTTTCTGTAAGGGTTGGGCGAGCGGTACTTCCCAAAATCCCTCTCAAAAACCAAAGATGCGTGCCTATCGTACTGACACCCCATCAGCAAGGATTTCACTCTGGAGATATCCTCTCGGCTACCTCCAGTCAAGACGAGAAGCTCAAGTTTCCTCCTCAGACCCTGATACAAGCGGTACCTGTTCAGGGACCTGAGGCTCGAGAGCTGGCGGAAGAACCCCGCAACCCGCTTCTTGAATATCTCCCACCATTCCAGCTTATTACTACAAAGATCCAGTAAAGGTACCTGACTCTGAAGAAAATCCTCAAAGGACTGTCTTACCTCCGCTTCCTCAAGGAGGGACGATTTCAGCTTCCAATAACCTTTTCCCATCCGGGGGGGTCTCTGAAACATTCAGGGAAAACAAAATCATACAGTGATCGGAGAACTCCACCTCAACCACGGACACTACGGAAGAGACGGCTTCCTCCTTTAAATAAAACCTATCTATTCTAGACCTGCGACTACCTTGATGATAGGTGAAACCCGCGTGGCCAGAGGGGCTTCGGATGTGGGCGTCCTCTAGGCGAGCTTCTCTAGCTATGCTAATCAGTCCCACACTATCACAAGTCAGCGGACCATTGGAGCCACTCCTATCTTGGGACCTCGTGACATTATTGAAGTCCCCTCCAAAGATCACCTGCCGACTCGTAAAAAGAAAGGGCTTAATCCTCATAAAGAGATCTTTACAGCCCCACTTAGTTTGCGGGGCATAGATGTTAATGAGCCGGAGCTCCTGTCCCTTCATGAAGACATCTAAGATCAGGCACCTCCCCATTTCTAATTCAATAACCCGTCGGCATTCAACAGGAGCGGTAAAAAGGACCGCTACCCCATTATACGGCTCAGCCGCAAGAGACCAGTGGGAGGGACCGTGCCTCCACTCTCTTCTTCGTAGTCGAAAAAAGATATAAGAAGGGTCCTGCCCTCTCGTCGTCTTCGGGGATGAGGGGGCTAAAAAGAAGGGGAAAAAGAAAGAAAGGGTGAGGCCATCTAATTCAATCACCCTTTATGGCGGCACTCACCCCATTGACGCTGGCATCTATTAATTGTGCCAGTATAAAGTCAGATACGGCTAGATTTGCAGCCTTTGATTTTCTTGGCAGTGTTGAAGCCAACATTTTCTTTTTACAGGAGACCAGGCAAGATCTGAAAACCTGGTCTCCTGTAAAAAGAAAATGTTGGCTTCAACACTGCCAAGAAAATCAAAGGCTGCAAATCTAGCCGTATCTGACTTAATACTGGCACAATTAATAGATGCCAGCGTCAATGGGGTGAGTGCCGCCATAAAGGGTGATTGAATTAGATGGCCTCACCCTTTCTTTCTTTTTCCCCTTCTTTTTAGCCCCCTCATCCCCGAAGACGACGAGAGGGCAGGACCCTTCTTATATCTTTTTTCGACTGCGATTGGTCCATAAGGTCCCCGTCTCCATCCGGCCCCGGTCTAGCCCTGTCCTCTGAGGAAGGTGCCTTGACAGGACAGGGCCCAGTTCCCCCCAGAGGCTCTTTCTCCCGAGGCACCCCGCCCTCACCTTCCCCCTCCAAGGAGGGGGAGGAGATGGTATCGAGGACGAGGTACCGGTTTGACAGGTCAATCAGAGGGGGGGCAGCCAGGCTTTCGCTTTGGACCTGGCCCGTAGTACCAGGAGCTTCAGAGGGCTCTGACCTCTTCTTTCTCCCTTTCCTTTTGCCCTTTTCTTTCATTTTGGGCCTCACCCCACTCTCCTCATCCACACTTTCATAGTGGGAGGAATCGGAAGGGTCGGCCATATTGCCTTCCTCTCTGTGTCTCCTGATCTCCTCATCCAGCACATTCTCCTCCAGGGCTTCAGCAGTTACAGGGCCAGCTTCAGGAGCAGGGACTGAAGCTACCCCCGCCACCTGGGCACTCTCCAGCTCCCTACTCCTTCTACGATTTTCCTCCCGCCTTTGTTTGGCAGGGCCCTTTTTCCTCCTCACTAGCCCTGTTGCGCCCCCATCCCTGCCTGTACCCTCCCCAGCCGAGGCAACTTCACAGCTCTCCTCAGCTGGAGCAGCCACTGCATGGGCGAAGGCGCTAGGACAACAGCTGAAAGGGTGTCCGAGGAAACCACACAGGTGGCACCGGATTTGCCGACAGGATGCGGCCAGATGACCCACCCCACCACACAAAGCGCAGACCTGCACAGTCCAGGCTGCGCTAAAGTGGGTGGGGCTGCCACACCTGTGACAGACCTTAGGCTGCCCCTGGTAGAAGACCTGGATCCTATCACGTCCAAGGAAGGCGGCTGACGGAATGTGGGCAACCGTACTCCCTGAACGCTTGAGTTTGACGGAAAACGTCCAGGCCCCGGACCAGATCCCGTGCTCATCCAAGTTTTTCTTGGGCATGTCCGTCACATCCCCATACCGTCCGAGCCAGGTCATGATATCATAACAAGAAAGTGACTCGTTACGGGTCAAAACGGTCACCTTCTTGACAGCATTCTGACGGGAAATCGCCCTTACGGCAACCTCACCCCTCCCCTCTACCTGGATTGACCTGTCGCCCCTACGCAGAGCCTCCAGGAGGCGCTGTTGCAAGTGGCCTCCAGAGCCGTCCGGAGACGGGGACACCCCTGAACCCACGGCAGCGACATTAGCATAACTTCTAGGAGCAGTCAATACAGGGGGGCAACCGGACCAGACCCAGACCCATCAGTACAGCCACTCACACCACTACTCCCATCTTTATTCCCATCCATACCAGACTTCCCATTCTTACCACTACTACTCCCACCATCATTCACTCCACTTACACTTCCACATACACTCCTCACATCCACAGCTCTACTACACTCAGCCTTCTCACATCCTCCACTTTTTTCCTGCCTAATGGATTCTGGGCTGGCTGGGACCTGTAGTACTGCTGGTCTTTTTATGGTTTTCTGTGCTGGGGTCAATGCTGCTGCTGCCGACGTCGACACTGATGACTCCTCCTCCATGGGCGATGACACCTCCTGAGTCTGGGGCTGCCCCTCCAAGCATACCCCAGTTCCTCCCACAGCGCCATCGCTTGGTTTTCCTATCCGCACAGGCTCGGCAGGGGATATCGGTGCCCGGACACTCCCCCCCCCTCACAGAGGAGTGCCCCACAGCACCCGCAGAACACACAGTACTTGGGGGACCGCCCCCCGAGCACATGGACACTCCGCTCTCCGCCACCGGTGCCCGGACACTCCCCCCCCTCACAGGGGAGTGCCCCGCAGCGCCGGTAATGCCCACAGTACTCGGGGAACTGTCCCCAGAGCACAACTTGCCTCTGGCACTGGGACAGGCCCCCTGCCACCCTGGGGCGGTCCTGCAGTGCCAGAGCTGCCCACCATGAGCCCATCCTTCCCCTCCCTACCGGCAGGATGGGTGGGCTTTACAGCTATTGCGTCCGCAGCCTTTTCTGACGCCATGCTGTACCCCCCATGCTGGCTCCGTTCCACTACAGAAACGGAGTCTGGCAGTCTGGGGGGCCCAGCAGCCTGAACCAGCTTTGCAGCTGGCCCTAACTGCTGGAAAGGGACAAACATGTACTTCACTGTCTCCTGAGTCTTCTGCTTCTCACTCTTTACTGCCACATCATCGCAATGGTCATCTCCAAAGGTAAAATTCTGGAGGTGGGCTGGGGACTCCTGCATAACAATCGCCCTCAGTAATCCCCCAGCCTCACTCTCCAGTTCATCCTCCTCGCTCTCACTTAATGGAAGCGCAACCTGGGCTGGCTCTATGTAGCTGTCCTGGGTGTTATAGGGAGTAGCTACAGGCAAGGCATCCATTTCCACCACTTGTGCTCTTTCTCCCACCTTCTCCTCCTCTTTCTTCTTTATACCTTCACCATCCACACTTTCTTCACCCCCACTACTCTCCCCATCATCCACCTCCACCTTACCTGGGGATTTCATGGCGGCAAACCGGTTGTTGTTCTGAAGCTTCTCCTTGAAGAGACCACTCCCCTCCAAGATCTCTGCTCTCCTCTCCTCCAGCTCACAAAGGGACACACCCGCTCGCTGCTCACACTGAACTATTCTGGACTTGCTGTGTTCACAGGAATTGCTTTCTGCTGACACCTCTGTCCATGTCAGGAACTGTCCAGAGTAGGAGCAAATCCCCATAGCAAACCTCTCCTGCTCTGGACAGTTCCTGACATGCACAAAGGGGTCAGCTAACCACAGTGCTTTCTGCTGACACCTCTGTAATGTCAGGAACTGTCCAGAGTAGGAGCAAATCCCCATGGCAAACTGCTCTGGACAGTTTCTGACATGCACAAAGGGGTCAGCAGAGAGCACTGTGGTCAGACAGAAAAGAACTACACAACTTTCTCTGGAGCATACAGCAGGTGATAAGTAGTGGAAGGATTAAGATTTTAAATAGAAGTAATTTACAAATCTGTTTAACTTACAGCCACTAGTTGATTAGAATTTTCCCCCCCACCAGAGTACCCCTAGAAGACTCTACTAATAACAATGCCATATTACAAAAAAGAGAAAACTTGCTCTGAAAATATTTGTACTTCGACTCTTGTTTGGTGAAGACAAGTGACAGGAAGTAGACAGTAATGTGTAATCTACATTATGAAGGTTAACACTGTGCTGATTATGCGCTAGCACATCTGGCTTGGATGAATGGTGCCTTGAGGTTTTATAATATGTTAATAAGACTTTATGTGCTCTATATTACATGTTTGTCTGAATAACATTTGTCCAGATTGTCTAAAGATATTGTAAACAGCCCCTTATAAGCACCCTACCTGCAACCACAGCAAATTCACAACATCCAGAGATGACCTAGAGAGGTCTACTTTACTTAAAGGTACATGAAAGCCCTTATAATGGGGTGTACTGCTTTACAGCACTGTTTATTGATGTCATCACATGTACATTGACTTTTGTATGACTATCTGTCCTGATGATAAAAAGATGTGTTTAACCCCTTAACGACGCAGGACGTATATTTACGTCCTGCGCCGGCTCCCGCGATATGAAGCGGGATCGCGCCGCGATCCCGCATCATATCGCGTCGGTCCCGGCGCTAATCAACGGCCGGGACCCGCGGCTAATACAACACATCGCCGATCGCGGCGATGTGCGGTATTAACCCTTTAGAAGCGGCGGTCAAAGCTGACCGCCGCTTCTAAAGTGAAAGTGAAAGTGACCCGGCTGCTCAGTCGGGCTGTTCGGGACCGCCGCGGTGAAATCGCGGCGTCTCGAACAGCTGATCGGACACCGGGAGGGCTCTTACCTGCCTCCCCGGTGTCCGATCGACGAATGACTGCTCTGTGCCTGAGATCCAGGCAGGAGCAGTCAAGCGCCGATAATGCTGATCACAGGCGTGTTAATGCACGCCAGTGATCAGCATTAGAGATCAGTGTGTGCAGTGTTATAGGTCCCTATGGGACCTATAACACTGCAAAAAAAATGTAAAAAAAAAGTGTTAATAAAGGTCATTTAACCCCTTCCCTAATAAAAGTTTGAATCACCCCCCTTTTCCCATAAAAAAAATAAAACAGTGTAAAAAAAATAAAAAATAAACATATGTGGTATCACCGCGTGCGTAAATGTCCGAACTATAAAAATATATCATTAATTAAGCCGTACGGTCAATGGCGTACGCGCAAAAAAATTCCAAAGTCCAAGAAAGCGTATTTTGGTCACTTTTTATATCATTAAAAAATGAATAAAAAGTGATCAAAAAGTCCGATCAAAACAAAAATCATACCGATAAAAACTTCAGATCACGGCGCAAAAAATGAGTCCTCATACCACCCCATACGTGGAAAAATAAAAAAGTTATAGGGGTCAGAAGATGACATTTTTAAACATATACATTTTCCTGCATGTAGTTATGATTTTTTCCAGAAGTGCGACAAAATCAAACCTATATAAGTAGGGTATCATTTTAACCGTATGGACCTACAGAATAATGATAAGGTGTAATTTTTACTGAAATATGCACTGCGTAGAAACGAAAGCCCCCAAAAGTTACAAAATGGCGTTTTTTTTTCGATTTTGTCGCACAATGATTTTTTTTTCCGTTTCGCCGTGCATTTTTGGGTAAAATGACTAATGTCACTGCAAAGGAGAATTGGCGACGCAAAAAATAAGCCATAATATGGATTTTTAGGTGGAAAATTGAAAGGGTTATGATTTTTAAAAGGTAAGGAGGAAAAAACGAAAGTGCAAAAACGGAAAAACCCTGAGTCCTTAAGGGGTTAAAAAAAATGCGGTGAACTTATGTGACAGAGCAACCATTAGGTTAAAGGGGTTATCCAGGAATCAAAAACAGACCTAATTTCTTTCAAAGACCGCTTCCTGTCTGTCTTCACTTTGGATGGGGTATTACAACTTGGCTACATTCACGTCAATAGAACTGAGCTGCAGGACCACACCCAACCTGGAGATAGACAGGAAGAGGTCTTTGAAAGAAATTACCTCTGTTTTTTCATTCCTTGGTAACCCCTTTAATGTTACCTCTGGACCCTCTGTTGTTACACCTCTGCAATTATTCATTTCAATGTTTTTTTCAGGCTTTATTAATAATGGCATTTTGTAGAATAGGCAATTAAAGGGGTATTCCAGTGGGGAATTTTTTTTTAAACTTGACAAAGTTAAACATATTTGTAAATTATTTCAATAAAAAAAATCTTAATCCTTCCAGTACTTATCAGCTCCTGTATGCTCCAGAGGAAGTTGTGTAGTTATTTCTAGTCTGATCACCATGCTCTCTGCTGACACCTCTGACCCTGTCAGGAACTGTCAAGAGCAGAAGCAGATCCCCATAGCAAACCTCTACTGCACCAGACAGTTCCTGACATGGACAGAGGTGGCAGCAGAGAGCACTAGAACCTCCCAACGTCCTCTGGAGTCTTAAAGAGAAACCCAATAGAATGGATTTGTGTGCAGGAGAACGGCTTTAAAACAAAGTCATCACATACATTGGTGTAGTAGTTCCAAAGTTATAGCAGTTTTATCATTAATTGCTATTGCGCTGCTTTACGCAATAAAGGCGGGGATCCGGCTTGTGGAGCTCCCTTGCCTCCTCCATATTCACCGCCTGGCCTGCACACATGATGAATATTCAAACATCTTCACTCTCACATCACAAGGACATGAGAGCCTATTAGGTGTGAGCTCTCTGGTCTCTGAGCAGAGCGCAGGCGCTGCTGCCTTCCGGGTGGAGCAAGGCACCTGTGTCTGTGCTCTGCTTTGAGAGCAGAGTGCTCACCCCGGGCAGGGTCTCACGTACTAGTGATGTGAGAGTGAAGATGGTTCAATATTCATCATGTGGGTGGGCCAAGTGGTGAATTTTGAGGAAGCAGGGGAGCTTGGCGAGCCAGCTCCCAGCCTCCATTGCATACAGCAGCACAATAGGAATGGATTAAAAAATGGCCACAACTCTGAAACTACTACACTGATTACAGTAAGTAGAAACTTTTTTTAAGTTGTTCATCTGCAGTATAATCCATTATATTGGGTTTAGTGTGGTTGAACAGGCTGTCAGTTTCTCTTTACGATTTTTAGAAGTAATTAACAAATCTATATAATTGACAGTATGATCAGTAAGATTTCATCCTGGCATCAGTGGAATGAAGGGGCATCCACTCTTGCTGAAGCATTGTAACCCTTGTATTACACAAAACAACAATTTGTGTCTATGCAGCTCTGGTACTATGGATCAGATTCAAGTGATACCTGCAGTAAAGGTGCCGGCAGAGGTGGGATACAGCTTGTTCTCCCCGATTCGTGCATTTTACAACTGGTTTGCCTAACAGGGAGATCCTACACAACTTTTGCAAGTAGGGGACGTCCGGTGTTTCCCCACCACTACATTCCTGGTATTTTCTGGTATTTCAAGACAAACTCATTGAGTGCAAGAGACAGCACAGGGACACCACCATACTGTCTCCTCTTCCTCATGCTTCCTATTGTGGCTGTCAGCCCCTGTCAGAAGATAAGGCAACTAGTTTATCAATATCTGTTTGCCCCCACTGCGCACAGGAGGCCCTTCTTTATGAAGATTGTGGTGGTACCTGGTGTCAAACCACCACAGGTAACATATAAATTGTCTATACTGGACTGAAATTGCAGCGTGTATTTTTTCCATATTAAAATATTTACATACAATATTACCGTAGTTGTTGAGGAAATTGAAGGAAACCTGTCGCCTGGTTTATGCTGCTCAAACAACATGCAGCATGGAACAGGTGCAGGGAATGGAGTCTCTGAAAACTAAGATATTCTCAGAAAGGCTCGAGTGTTTCAGATAAATCATAATTTTAAAATAAAAAAAACACTGTGAACCAGGTAAGTACACATGGGGGGTTGTCCTTGAGTCTGCTCTCCATTCTGCCAGCCCTCAGTGGTGCGTTTCTCCCTACCTATATATAGGGCCAGCGATGTAGAGAACATCCGTCAGGAACCACCACCATTCACTAGTTACCCAAATGCCGGTGGTTTTTTAAATAATGATTTCACATGACACCTCAAAACAAATCAGCTAACTATTCAATTAATATACTATGGCAGAGGAATATAGGGGAGAGCACTCCTGACTAAATACAAGTGTTCCAGAGCCAATAATAAGAGAGATATATGGTGTCATATACGAGGATCCAGCAGCACAGTGTGAGTGACACCTGCGGGGTGTACGCAATCCAGATATAGGATCAATAAGTAACACACTACAAGAAAGATAGCATGCACTCACCGCTGGGACATAGGCATCTAGGCATCCGAAGGTTCGGGATTACGGGCCAGCATACCAGGATGAGCTTCTTCCGGCCTCCAACTAACTTTTAAACTAAACATCCTTCTAAAGGAAGTTACACTGATGTTTTTTTTTTTATCAGATGGTGCTGCACATATCGGCCATCCTTCTTGCCTATGAATCTTCAGTTCCCTGTCATGAAGAATGGTGTCAAAGTAATTGATCCTACACCAAATTCAGATACAGTGATCCCTCAACTTACAATGGCCTCAGGTTACAATATTTTTAACATATAAGGGTCTTTTTTTGGCCATTTTAAACTAAAACCATACTCAACATACAATGCTATAAATCGTCCAAAACTGTGAAATATGTTAATGGCTGGAAGAACTGACTAATCAGAATGGGCATTTCACTGATAAAACCTCTGTATTACTGAAGTGCATGCACTGTCAGGCTGTCTGGCAGTGCCTCCCTACAGTACAGGGCGATACTACATTTTCTGTACTATTTTTTACTGTACAGGGTTAACAGCTCTTTTGGACACCAGGTGAGGGGGTGGCTACATTTAACTTTTTTTTGGGACACTTTGTGTACTGTACAGGACTTTGTGAAGCGTCTGTCCTCTGCTTAGACAGTGATTTACAGCTTACAGCAGCTTTCTTACTTTTATATGTAAGGACTTGCTTTATATTATTTAACTACTTATTTTTCTTTAATCCTCACTTTTTCCTATTTTCGGATTACATTTTGGGGCTTCAGGACTGATTACCAGGTTTCCATAAAGTTATGGTCTCAACATACAATAGACATCCTCAACTGTATAGCTAACGTGAAGTACATTTTTACAAATGTACATTTGGTTTTAGCAGTGAAAACACATTTTGTGGTGTAGTTTTCTAATGCAGATCTACAAAAAAAAAGTTCCAGTGCGATTTTGTATATATTGTGTGCCTTGTTTCTCTCTTATTTGTTGAGAACAGATACTAGAAGACAAATACACTCTCCCTTTAAAAAAAAAAAAAAAATGTATAGATAAGATTTTTTTCACAAAGCACAAAAAGCATAAGAAAGATAGTAATCGTCTGAGAAGGAGCATTGAATGAAACAAAAAAATATTTTTTTCATTTAATCAAGTTATTAATAGGAAAAGAAACATATATTATACATGGGTAGTTAAATCAAGTAGACGACGGAATATTTTGTGGAAGGTTGTTCACCATGGGGTATGGAGAGGTCAAGCCATATGAACACATCTCAAAGAATCTCAGTAAACGTCGGTAGGGCCGATCATAATGGCAAACTAAATCTGTAGAGAACACTCAAGTAAGACTCAGAAGAGAGAAAGAGGACAGAATGAAAACCATTCAAGAAACAGGCTATGACAAGACATAGACTGGAGACTAATAAGGTAAAAAATGAAAAGGGAAAAGAGAGACAATACAAAAGGGAAAGAACAATGGCTGTGCCCTCCCTTCAACCTACTGTAGGTAGTACAGGACAGCAGTTCTTTAGAGTACCTATCCCCCCATAGGTATCCCATGGTGGGCCACACCACATGGAAGCATTCCAACAAGTAACATCACCAATCAAATTAGAAAGCACCAAAGATCAAGGAGAGTCCCCGTGCTTCCACCAAGTCACAATCAAGCATTTGGCCTCTCTATAAAGGAGGATTCTGGGGCGTGTTTGTGCAAACCATGAAGTGCAACCCATTTAGGTGAAACAAAAGACACAGAGTAAAGCATCAAAGCACTAATTATTAACATTAACAACTGCCTAAATTTGTAATACTTCCAAATACAACACTGCGTACAGCACCCCTAAGGGGCAATGTGTCACACATGCCAAAGGCACATAATATGACAATTGTGATGTCCCATCATTGCAGTGTGCGGCTCTTCAGTGTGTCTGCAATTACATCAAATATCCTTCAGATTAAGGGTATCTCTCCAGACCCCAATTTCTCCTGAAAGCAAACGGTGGGGCTAATGCATTCGTTCATCATAGTATGGGTATGGTGATGTAGGAAAGGTACTTTATAACAAGGTTCTATTTTTGCAAAGAGGCTTCCACCCAATCCATCTTTAGAGGACGTTCACACTTACAGGATCTCCTACATATTTTTGCTGCATATTTTCTGCATCTGATTTTGCTATCCATTGAAGTTAATATGCTAATAAGAAAATATGCAGCAGATCCTGATGGGATCCCTTAAAGTGTTACTGTCATTAGTAAGAAAATTAAAATAAAAAGCAGAGCTAATTTCTTTAAAAAAAAAACCTGCTTCCTGTCTGTGTCCAGGTTGGGTGCAGTATTACAACTTGGTTTCATTCACTTCAATGGAACTGAGCTGCAGAACCACACCCAACCTGGAGACAGACAGTCAGCGGTTATTGAAAGAAATTAGCTCTGTTTTTTAATTCCTGGATAACCCCTTTAAGTCAGTATAGTAATGTGCCGTAAGACCTGTATGCATAATAATGTGTATGTTTTTATATGTAAAATACCTTTTGACCTATTTATTTCTATTCTCACGCTGCTTGCAGACCTCCTAATGAATGGGGGCATTTCTTCAGGATCATGACAAACTTGCTCCTTTCCTCTCCCCTCCCTCTCCCTTGCCATGAGGTCTGCACAAACATTTTTACATTTGCAAAGCTTTTTGCCTAAAGCTCTATAGAACTCCAATGCAGCCATGTGGACCTATATGATGCAAATACAAAATAAATAGGTTTATATAATGACCAAAGAGAAACCATTGTGCATATAATTTAGCATATTGTATTGCTTATCACTGTGCATGGAAAAGCTCCTCTTCTGAAAAGACTGCAAACTGTCTGGATCTCACAGGTGTTCAGTTCAGCTGGATTATACACTGCACTGAGGCACAGCAGCGAGATAACCACCCATAGTTTCTCGGACCAAAAAGACTTGGCTACTAGGGTTTGTTTACAAAATTCGGGCGACAGAGAACCCTAGTGGCCATTTTTTAAACCATTTTTCACATCTTTAGCAATCATGTTTTTTTATGAAGTATATTAGGAAAATTCTCAGTCCTTATGGAAGTATTAAATGGATAAAAAATTGTTTCTAGGGACAGTAACAACCTAAAAAATTAGTCTCAGTAAAAAGCTGTTATGGAAGGGTTTAGGCCCTGTGTGTTCTAGAAATGGAGTCTCTGTTGAAATACATAGCTGTATTATACTGTAGATGTGTTATACCATTCAGTAATATTATACCTACTTTCCATATGGAGGCACTTAAATATATTTTTCTCACTAGTTTATACAGAATCTGTGAAAAACAATGTACCATGACATTTCATATTATAGTGTCAGCCTTCCCTAGAATCGATGCCATACAGAGATACCATACAGTGGTACATGGAGTGCCTACTGCTCTGTAATACAAAGTAGTGGGACACCATCTGCTGCCATCCAGGGTCTATGTACGTTGCCAGCATGTACATAAAGTTTTAATGTCACTGTGTTCTCTGAAATATAGATACAGTATGGAGAATTTACCAATAAGGACGGATTTGCACTTGGTGGTGTTTCAAGCAAACAATAATATGGATAAATTTGTCATGTAGGTGCATGTTCTTTATTACATTTTTCTCATCTGGTCCTGCACCAATAAATTGTCCTACCTTGCACTAAAATATGTCTATACCAAGATCAGACAAACACTACAAACCTGCCTAATTTTATACCAATTCTCTTTTGATATGTTGTACCCTATAACATATCTTAAAATGTTTGTCCACACTATTGACATATGTGTCCAAAATGAGAACTTACCTATTTTTGGAGATGTGAACAAAAACATATATATCAGTTGTAAGCAGTAGATTTTTGGGGGCAAAAAGAATATCCAGTTATCACCAAATTTTTGTCCACTAACCAATGGCAAATTTCTCCTAGTGTATTAAAGACAACCATCGGCAGAGGAACACATTTATACATACCCAATACATTTACCAACCGTGATCATAAAACTGTAAATGTTTCCAACGGAGAACCATTGAAGAGTTTTTAGTTATTATTTGAATACATTGACACTGGCAAGGCAGTAACTTGACTTGAGGTTTGAACTGAAAGATTCACAAGACGAAAAAACATCAACCGGCATCTATTAATACATTTCCATGTTTGAAACAGTAACCTACATTTGGTGGTGTGTTATGTGGTAAAGCGAACAATAATCTTATCACATACCGTACCTCCTGCGTCCCAGGTGACTGAGAATGAACAGCATTTCACAAATCTGACCCAAAATGAATTACAGCAAAATGGAATTTCTTTACTCCGTTATATGTTCTTGAGATCGTAAGTGGAAGTTTGTTGGCAATGTAGGTCTCTATCTAAGTCTGGTTATGTAGAGTGAACACTACTAGTTACACTGAAAATGTTTCTTAGACGTGTAAGCTATACTGAGACATAACTATATTTAGTTCTATGGCAGTCAACATTTTAAGATATTGGAAGGTATTATTTTTTTATATCAAATGAACTCGTGAAAAGTTCTATGACTATCTTGCTGTTTGTGACCTCTTTTTCAAATCAACTTTTTATGTTCAACATATTTTCTGCAATGTTTTCTGTAATGTTTTTTCAACCTTTACATTATGTTATCTATAAGTGTTAATAGATGATGTAGACAGCTCCCCTATGTCCATGTCTTCACAATGGCACCTGTACAGATCACTAAGCATGCCCTTAATACTTTCCCATAGAAGTCAAGAATCATCTCCAGATACCAGTTCCTATGTTCCATGTGGCAGCTGTAAGGCAAATATCTGAACTGTTGTCCGGGTAATTCATCCCATTCTTACTGCCCTTACAGTAAAGGATCCATCTCAGTAACGGTAAAACTATAGTTTTATTACCTAACTATTTAGTTAAAGTGATTTTTTTCTACTTATAGAAGCACTCTGCCCCACCCCCATGCTCCAAGTGGTCCCCAGGACCCCAAGATACCAAGGACAATAGCCGGAGAACCACAGCACGGAACGGGACCAGGTAAGTATGGTTGTCATCAGTGTCAACGTCACTACCTATCTGTACTGACAGGTTAGTGCAGGTGACATTGATGACAGATTTTCTTTTTATGTGTCAGAACAGGATGCCAGTCATGGGTTCTGACTTCCCCTACTAGATCCCCTCCTACTAGCTTCCAGACCCATCCTCACTCCTCCCAGCTCTATCTGCTATCTTTGTGGGTTCAGGATACATAGTAGTTAGACACCTTTTCTAAGGTTGTGCTCACACATTGCCTTTCTTGCTGCAGTGAAAACACTGTCATGCAGTGTCTCCATAGCAACCAAGCTGTCAGTCATCACTCAGCTTGACAGCAGTATACCACATCATTCTCACTTTCAGGCTGCTGTATTAATCAGATTTTTCTGAAAACACATTGATGAAGAATCTCTATAAGAAACATCACTGTGTTGGAATCATTATTTTTCATATAAAGAAAAAAGTTACATTTACAGTAAAGAGTCACCAAGGTGTTTTTAAGCTATACTTTAAAAAGTAATTTTCCGCCATTAACACCGGACATTGTTTCTTTTAGTCTGCTACGGTAAATCTCTCTCAAGAACTAACGCATTTTGTGCAGAATTACTCTTGTTTTGTGCATCAGCATGGGAAAAGACAAAAAATCCCTAATATGTTTTACGATAACTTTTGTCGCTGTCCTCTCCTTCACCAAAATGATGTCCAAATATGTATTTGCTTCTTTCCCTTAATCTGGATTTATTGATGCTCTTAAACAAAAGATATCATCCACGAATATTGGTGGAACTCAATTCAGGAGACAGATATAAATTGGATTATTTTATCACAATAAAAACAATATGAAAAAACAAGAACTTGGTAAAATATAACATTAAATACGAATTGTACAAATGGAAGAGAATTCAAGAGGATGGAAGTGATTGCTGCATTATTAAAAGACTGGTCTTAAAGGGGTACTCCACCCCTAGACATGGAGGGTCTGGGTCCCGGCCACCAGAACGGAAGTCCGTTACATCACGACTCTGCCCCCGGGTGACGTCACGCCCCGTCCCCTCAATGCAAGTCTATGGGAGGATCATTAAGATTAGTTTTCTGTGTAAGTATAGGGAAAGATCTAGGGAAAGACTAGGACGTTTTCTAGTGTTTGTCTTTGATGTCATCTTCTGTTTCATTCCTGACTGTATCATCATCTATACAATCATCCCCATTTCCAGGGAGCTGCCATCTTGTTCTTGTTACCTTCTGATATTGATAATGTACTTGTATACTTTTCCTTACAACTGCTTGTTGATCATTCTATTCTGCTCTTCTAAAAGTCATACTGTTATCTGAGCATTGTGAGCCACAATAAGGACTCAGGAAAGACAACTGCCAAAGTTGAAGCAAAGCCCAATTTTATTGTGTAGGGATCTGCCAGTATTGTTACATTATTTTTATATCTGAATATTACAGAGAATATTTTGGTGAGCTGTGATAGATATATGATCTACATCTTACTTACACCTATCAGTGTCTGTTTCCTATTCATATACTGTACCTTTCGTTGTTTATGCAATTTAGCATGTGTATATTGAACACTACCAGGGTGCCTACCTTCTTTATTTCTGTATTATAGCCTTGCATGTCATGCAGCTGCCTGTCATTGGCCTCAGTGGTCTTTACTGTAGAGGTCATGAAGGCTGAGGCCAGCGATTGGCTGCAGCATCCTATGCACAAAGTAGACTATTCCATCACAGCACTTCAGGTGGGGAACACCAGACTGGTGACTGTACAGTAAGTAAGAAAAGTTCTTTCAGTTTTACCCTGGTTCTAGTCTGTCCAATTTTTTTATTTTATTTTTTTAAACAAGCAGGAAAATTCTTTAAAGAAATTATATGGACCTTAAAAATTGAGGCCTTATTGTTAACATAGGCCATCGATATTAGATATTAGATTGGCAGAGGTCCGACTTCTGGAGTCCTTGTAAATCAGAAGTTTAAAGGGGCCATTGGCCTTCTTCATGTTTACAAGTGTTTGTACTTGCCTGACTAATATTAATGGTTGCCCAAGGTAATGCAGTGTTATCCCATTCAAGTAAACAGAACAAAGCTGCAGTACCTTGTACCATCGCTACTAAGAGTTTGATAATTGCAGGTACAGAACACTTGTAGACAATGAAAAGGCTTCAGGGATTGCAAGAGTGTCATGGCCCCTTCAAACAGCATTGGGATATAGGTAAATCAATATTTGTTAACATATTCTTACATGTATTAAGGTATGTGGGATAAAAACGCTACTGATTCCTAGAATATAGGGACCAATGATCTTTTATTATATCTCTATATAGGAGTTCCTGCAACAAATTCAGATGTCATCTATATCTTGGCATATAGAGTTTTCTGCCAGACCTGATGCTCTGTAAACTTCCTCATGTACAATGTAAAACCTGCTTAAATAGTTTTTTTTTAACACCACATAAAGTCTCAGGCTTCTATGAAAACTTCTGTAATACTTTTAATCGTTCTGACAAGGCAGTAGAGACTTTGGTGTTTGTAGGCTCTACATTCTCATAAAAAGGGGATACTTTCTGACTTCCTATGTGGACCCAGATAGTCTCTTGAATTAACCATACCTTTAATTGAGGCTTTGATAAGAGATCATCAATGATATGGGAAGACGACACAGTAAATTCTATAACAATAGTGATCTTAGTTCTTTGCACTTATTTCAGGGTTGTTGTTTTTTTATCAGTAACAAAAACAGAGTCAAAATTCTATTGACTTGTCTGAGGTTAAAGGGGTATTCCAGGAATTTTTTTATTTGACTATGTTACAGGGGCTGCAAAGTTAGTGTAGTTCATAATATAGTGTCTATACCTGTGTGTGTTTCCTCACAATTCTTCTGTGATTTTCACCCCAATATTTATGTTTAACAGCATATAAAATGACTGTTGTCTCAAATTTTCCCAGCTTGCAATGCGGCCGAGACATGACTCACTAGTCAGCTGATGATAGGGAGCCGGTCTGCTTCAATGGGTGGAGCGATCGCTTGGTGGGAGAGAGATCAATCTGCAACTAATGCAACAGCTGTAGGCACCCTGATTGAAAACCACAGGTCTTTTGAATGGATGCAGCTCATTTATGTTTCAATGGGTGGGGTGGCTGATGTGTGGGAGGGAGGAAAATGGAATTGGGGGATTTGTAGTCAAAAAAGAAAACTAAAACAGGAAATATCAGTTCACAAAAAGCTAGCCACAGTGTTATGGTAATCTTACAACATAGCCATTTAGCCCCAAGACAAGTGCAGATCCTTCCTAAGCATGTCCATTACTGCCTGCCAGGTACGTACTAAAATCACCTTATGGTGGATAATCCCTTTAATGCTCCATATGAGCACAGTTCAATTTTTATGTCTGTGAGGGACACAGGACATTTTCCTTTAAAGGAGAAATGCAGCGCTAAACTATTAACTCCAATAGTGCCCGGAAAGCAAAAACGTAAAAAAAAAAAACATTTACTCACCTTCCTACGTTCCCGCGTTGTGCCGGTATTGGCATCCCGTTCCTCTGGCACTGCTCGGGTCCCTGCTTCTTAGGCTCGGAACATCACACTGCGGTCAGCGTATCGCCGGCCCCAGCGATGTCCTGCCTCGGCCGGTGATAGGTTGAGTGCTCTGTCATGTAAGGAGCCCGGGCGCTATTGCAGTTGAAAGTTTAGCGCCGCATTTCTCTTTCAAGTTGCATTTTACCACACTTATTCAATATTTGTTTGGTCAAATTACAGTGAAACATCCCCAGAAGACCACCTCTTATCCAAAACCATATTTTATGTGACAAATTTTCAGTCCACTATACATTATACATTGTGGCGGTTTTCTCTGAGAAGATCATCCCCATAGACGACCACTTTTCGAATTTTCACAATTTTGGGTGGTCTTCTCAAGGAGGTTTCACAGTAGTCTTTGACACTAGGATAACTTACTGAGCCTCCAGGAATCAGGATTAGTCAATTTGTCTTACCTTTAAAGGGGTACTCTAGTGGCAGAAAGTTAAACAGATTTGTAAATTGCTTCTATTTAAAAATCTTAATCCTTCCAGTACTTATCAGCTGCTGTATGCTCCAGAGGAAGTTGTATATTTCTTTTCTGTCTGACCACCGTGCTCTCTGCTGCTACTTCTGTCCATGTCAGGAACTGTCCAGAGCAGGATAGGTTTGCTATGGGGATTTGTTCCTGCTCTGGACAGTTCCTGACATGGACAGAGGTGTCAGCAGAGAGCACTGTGGTCAGACAGAAAATAATTATACAACTTCCTCTGTAGCATACAGCAGCTGATAAGTACTAGTGTTGAGCGGCATAGGCCATATTCGAATTCGCGAATATTCGCGAATATATGGACGAATATTCGTCATATATTCGCGAATATTCGCATATTCGTTATATTTCCGTTTTATTTCCGCATATGCGAACATTCGCGTATGCGAAAATTATCATGTGAAAATTAGCATATACAAAATTTACATTTGCGAAAATTTGCATATGCAAATTTTTGCATGGCAGTCTCACACAGTAGTATTAGAGCCTTCTTTACACCACACAAGCTGGAAGCAGAGAGGGGTGATCACTGTGATGTGTACTGTGAAGAAAAAAAAAAAAAAAAAAAAAAAAAAAACGAATATTCGTAATTACGAATATATAGCGCTATATTCGCGAAATTCGCGAATTCGCGAATATGCGATATTCGCGAATAATATTCGAATTGCGAATATTCGCGAGCAACATTAATAAGTACTAGAAGGCTAAAGATTTTTAAATAGAAGTAATTTACAAATTACAAATCTGTTTAACTTTCTGGCACCAGTTAATTAAAAAAAAAATAATAATAATAATGTTTTCCACCGGTATTAAAGTTAATGAAAACAGATTATTTCAACTATAACAATTATTTGTCAGGTGAAATATAACAACAACCGTCATCACCAGAGTTTTCAGCTAATAGCTGGAAAAAAGATCTTTCATAGACAAATAATCTTTGATTTTTCAGAATGTTTCCTGGAAGGCTGTTCATCCTTCACCTGGCATCATTGGTCATGAACAGTACATTCGGAAAGTGTTCAGACCCTTTGAAATTTTTTCACATTTTGTTATGATGCAACCTTGTGCTAAAATACTGTAAACTAAAAATTTTTGAAAAGGAAAAACTAAAATTTTACATTGACATAAGTATTTAGACCCTTAACTCAGCACTTTGTAGAAGCTTTGGCAGCAATTACAGCCTCAAATCTTCTTGGGGATGAGGCCACAAGATTTGCACACCTAGATTTGAGGATATTCCGTCATTCTTTTCTGCAGATCCTCTTAGGCCCTGTCAGGTTGGATGTGGACCGTCATTGGAACCCATTTTTAGGTCTCTCCAGAGATGTTTGAGTGAGTTCAAGTCAAGGCTCTGGCTGGGTCACTTAAGAATATTTACACAGTTGTCCCCAGGCAACTTCTGTGTTGTCTAAGCTGTGTCCTTAGGGTCATTGTCTTGTTGGAAGGCGAACCTTAAGCCCAGTCTAAAGTCTAAGGTTTTTATTAAGAATATATTTGTACTTTGCTCCATTCAATCTCCCTGTCCAAGATGTTGAAAAACATCCCAACAGCATAATGCTGCCACCATCATGCTTTACCGTAGGAATGGTATTTGGCAGATGATGGGCAGTGCCTGGTTTTCTACGTACACGATGCTTCGAATTTAAGCCAATTTTGGTTTAACCAGACCAGAGAATCTTGTTTCTCACAGTCTGAAAACCTGTTAGATATTTTTTGCAAACCTCAGGCAGGCCTTTTTACTTCTTTGGGGCCACTCTGTTATAAAGTCCAGACTGTGGAGTGCTGCAGTTGGTTGACCTTCTGAAAGTTTCTACTATCTGCAACAGGATCTTTGGAGCTTAGCCAGAGTGACCATCTCATTCTTGGTTAGCTCTCTTAGTTTGGCGGGGCAGCCAGCTCTAGAATGAGTCCTTTTTGTTCCAAACTTCTTCCATTTAAAAATGATGGATGCCACTGAGGGAACTTATAATGCAGAAGAAATTTTTCCAGATCTTCTGCCTCCACAAAATCCTGTCTCTGATCATTGTGATACACCCCCTTCATAAAAATTCTTGTTCCTCTCTAGCATGTTGCCGATTTGTGCTGGTTCCTCGCCAATGTAAGGCAGTGGAGCATGCTCGCTCGTGATACAGGACACAGCACATATCGACGACATGCAGAACAGAGGAATATAAATATTTATGAAGAAGAGAGTATCACAAGGCCAGTCTGGGCTTGCAGAATGGTGCACCAAGAGGCTGGGGGAATGCCTCCAGTGCTAGTGCACCAAGAAGCTAATTTACATAGTCAGAGTTTTGTCCATAACGTCTGCAACGGTTTACTGGATTTGAAAGAGGTAACCTGCATTGGAACCAGCATCACCCACTCTTTTACCCTATATAAGCAGGTTAGTGCATGTAATGCTCCTGTCAGCTTCCCTTTAAGGTATAGAGGGGCAGCCAATTGCTTGTCCCTTAGGCTATCAGTTACTGACCACCCATAAGAAGTACAAAAGAAGGAATCTAATTCTCAATGCTATGAGTATGACCTTGCCCAGGTTTAGTTTCACCACAAAGCTAAAAGATATTTCATATAGAGCTGACATCTTTATTATTCTATCAAGGATCAATCACTTGTGTTTTTGATGCCGACAGTACAATGTGTTTTATATCAAAGGGCAGGGATATTAATTATTTGATGTTCCTCTGTTACGAAAACCCCATAAGTTTTCATTTTTCTCTTTACCAACATGAACGATTATTTTTCCTTATAAATGACTCTTGCTTATAGGGTATTGCATCATCGGGACTATTGTAATGATTTTATATTCCTCACCTAAATTACAGGGCACTTTCCACTGAAAATGGTAAATAATATTACACACAAAAGGGAAGAAAATAACAAGAAAGAGGTAATCGGATTTCTGGGAAGATGGAGCCAAGTGAAAGATGTGTGCTTTTATAAGGATGGACAATGGAAAAGAAAATAATAACTCCTAACTTTGATTGTTCAAATATATTCTGCAATACATAGAGATGCATGCAAGCTGGAGCAGGCACAGGGCAGCAAGGTTAAGTACAAGAGAAAGCACAATACTTCAGATTGGCAGTAGACTGCAGCAAGAATAATCAAATCACAGCTAAATTGAATTACTCAGTCCCAGGGCAGGCTCCTGGGACTGCTACACTGAATGCTAGCAAAGCTCCTCCTAGACTTTTTTTTTTCTTCCCTAGTCAAACTCACATGATGAATGCAGATGAAATTTGAAATATGAAAATCCGAAATAATTTATGGAACTTGTCAGAAATCTGGCTTGCATGCGCTGTAATTTCCTGGGAGACCAGGCGGGCTGGCTGGTTGCTTGCAGTCTCTGATCGGTGGCTGGGCTGGTGCGCTGGATGGATCGGCCCCCTTTGTAGATGCTCTTGCAGACAAATTACAGCTCATTACACACAGCCTTGCACCATGCCATTATGTCAGAGGAAATCTTTTTTCATTTGCACAAATTTGCTTGGAATTCTCATATTTATTTGAGCATCCATTATCGAATCTGAACATTGAATTAGCCACAATTATTTTCAGAAGGGGAGGATGTTTGTGGATGAGAGACAGTGCCTGCCTTTAATGATATCACAATAGTGTATTGTGCGTCTCTCTATCAGCCTGTGCTAGGGCCATTTTGTGTGAAAGGGTGTGTGCTGTGTACGATGGTAGTGTGTGTGTGTGTGTGTGTGTTTGTTTTTACATTTGAGTATTAGTGAGTATAATTAGTTTGGTTATGTGTATACACTATATTTTATATATAGATACCAAGAATTACAAATGTATACTGTGTTACTATTGTGTTCTGTTTTTTCAGCTGGTGCATTATGTCTGAATAGTACAGTATTTTATGTCTACATCTTGTCTGTGCATGGGAATATGTTTGTGTTGTGTATCTGTGTGTCTTACGTTTAAGAGCTTGTGTATGTCTGCGTGTTTTTGAGCATGTGTGAATGAGCATGTTTTTCTTGTGTCTATTGTGCACACTTTATAAGTGTGTGCTGTGCATTAGTGTGTTTTGTGTGTGTATATAGGCCTGTCTGTGTGTTATGATCATGTGTGAGTGTGTTGTATACCACTGATCAGTGTGTTGTGTGCTATGTGTATAAGTGTGTGAATGTATAAATATGTTTGTGTGTTAATGAACATTTCTGAATGTGGTTCTTGTGTGTGTTTATATGTTTGTGTTGCAAATGTGTGCTGTGTGTATTATGTAATGGTAAGTCTGTATAGGTGTAAGTATAGGTAAGTCTATGTATTTGTATTGTATTTATGAGCGTGTGTTATAGATGTATGCTTGCTGTATGTTCATTATTAGGGTTTTTGTGTATAAGAGTATGCGCGTGTGTGTGTTTGTGTATATATATGTGTATGTCTGTGTTTATTACCATGATGTTTGGCTGTGTTTCATATGTACTTGTGTAAGAGAGTCCCTCTCTATGTGTGTGAGTATGAGTGTGTGTGTGTGTTTGTGTATATATATATATATATATGTGTATGTCTGTGTTTATTACCATGATGTCTGGCTGTGTTTCATATGTACTTGTCTAAGAGAGTCCTTCTCTATGTGTGTGAGTATGAGTGTGTGTGCATCATATATATAAATTACATACAGTACATAATCAGAGCCAAAGTGTATAGTTCCGTAACGTCTTATTTCTGTCTGTACATGTACCCTCTTTATAGTAAAGGGCTGTGGAATATGTTAGTGCTATAAATGAATATGATTATTACAGATATTTTATAATTAATGTTACTAATTAAAAAAAAATTAAAAAATAATACCAGTGGTTTCTAATGAACAATGGCATACAATGTATATAGGATCACTTTAATATGAACATGGTATTTCTCCATATCTTAGGCTGAGGTGAAATGGTTAATGATAGCGCTGTGTGCTATAGGAATTCAGTGTTCGTATTTCCTTGATCTATGTCTTCATTTCATAGAAGCATTTACTCAGTGAACCCACAATGTGTATAATAATGGGTGATTTATCCTGTGTGCCCGTATCTCCCCAGGAATGGAGCCTGGAGAAGATAATCTCATATATATATTTCCTCCTGGATGGGTTGCAGTGTTTGAGCCTTTCCCTGCTGCAAGGAGCTATGTGGCAGCACTTAAAGGAAAGAAAGACTCTGACCAGGAGATTATTGCTGGCATTGTCCTTTTGTATATTAGTATTCTAGTGCCTCCCTTCAGTCTCAATGAGGGACAAGACACATGTTGTATATGACAGTGGGGAGGTATTGAGAGACGACCCCATATCTACAGGCTCAGAGTTATGGATGGTGCCTGCTGGCTTCTGGCTATGGGCCTGCCTTACTGGCAGCACAGCACTTCAAAGAAACTGCTTGCAACTTCTAATTCCATCTCAGCAAGAGCCTATATCCTCTGCCTGTCATAATAGCTGACCACTGGGACCATCAAAGGGTTTAGGCAATAAGCCAATTAACCCTTTAACACAGGTCTTTTTTCTAGATCGTGTATGATGGAAGAGATGCATGCACCCTGCAGGTATAGGTACTTGTGGGTACACGCCATAGTATCATAATGTGCGCTAAGTATCTTACCTCTCTGAATTATTTAGATGTATTTATATAACTCTATGGGAATATATTTACAATAACCTTATTGAGGTGATGTTCACACAGCGTAATATGGCGTATTTCATTTTACCTGCACATTTTCATCTGTAATCGCCCTTAATGCAGCAGCATAAAAAATTGCAAACGCATAAAAAAATTACCACCACAAAATAAAAAAATTTGTAAAAAATGATTGCAACCACATAATATAGGACAGTGAAGTTTATGCTGTGGGAACATACCCCTAGACTTGGGTTCATATCTGACATTTTTGCAGCAAATTACTGCATTTTATTTTCTAAAATATTGCATCCTAGTTTCTTAAAAAAAAAAAAAAAAAATGGCAAGAATCCGAGGAAGAATACAGGCATGTATCCAGCATCAGATTAATACATATGTCATTGTTACGTAATTCCTCCTGAATGTCAATGCTCGACTGACATTTGTATTACGGTGACGTAGCGTTTCACTATTTCCGTACTGACCCCGAGATCTGCACTAGCCTGACATTAACTCGCTCCTACTCCTTCAGTAGACAAGTATCCTGATATGATTGTGCCAGTTATTGATTGTATTTGTAGAGGATAATATATGCTGGGCTGTTGACAAGAGACTGGAAATGGCTTCCATTTTTTTTTTCTAGGTTTTTTATATTCCTTGTATAATCCTCCAATTTTTATGCAACTATACAATTTTTTATTTAGTTACTGATATGGAATAGTATAAGACTGAAAGTCTATGAAAAAATGCATATACCGTCTTGTGTAATCCTATCTCCTTCTAGATACATATTTTTAATTTCATATTTATTTTTATTGCTAATTTTCTGTGTCCAAATCAATTCTTGACTTAGGGTACGAGCGTGTATTATCTTATGTGCAGATGAAAATGCAAGCCTAAAATAAAATATATTTTACACTATGTAAACATACCGATAATCTACATTAACTTGTAATCAACTACTACTACATAATATAAAATAATCTAGATGAGAAATTTAGTAAAATTTTTCAATTAACCTTATTTTTCACATTTACATTAGAAAAAAAAAAAAAGAATTGCTCTTTTCGGCTGGGTTCACACACAATATTTTGGTCAATATTTTTTGTCAAAACCAGGAGGGGAACTGACACATATAAATACTATAATGGAAATATTTCCACCTTTTTCTGTGTTTTGAACCGATTTTTCTTTTTGCCTAAAAATATTGACCAAATTACTAGGCATGAATCCAGCCTTAGGCTATGTTCACACACCATGAGAATACAATATTTTTGGCTATTATGGCTGAAAAGCTGAAATGAAGCAGAAAGTGACATTTTATGGTGTGTAAACATGACCTTATACTGGTTTTACCATTATTTTCCTATTATTAAACTATATGTTACAATGACATATGGTCTGTAACAATTTCATCAGCAGATGCATTGTTTAAAAAAGATTTTCTATATTTTTTAATTTTTCTAGAAATGTCTTGAATAAATCCTGTTAAATCTTGCGTGGCCAGTGCCGTAGTGAGGTGTTTCGAAGCATTTCCCCTCTTCATTGTTGATATGCATGTGAATACTCCATGTCGCTGTATATTTGCATTCACAGAGCAGGATTCCGTGCACCAATGGCTGGTGCACAGGCTGCGCTTCTCAAGCCTCCCAGCCGCTGTATTGTCAGGCCCAATATTGTGTAAATAAATAATACCATCTACTCCAAAACCTTTTCACATTTTCCAAGGTCTTTTTTCTGCCACCACCTCGCAGGGATCCCTGGAGTTTGTACCCAGGTCCCATGCTGGGTTCTCAGGCATCTGGTGGGCTGATCTTGGCTCTGAATGGCCGGGGAAGGAGGGGTAAAGTCTGCTAGGGGTTGATGTCTGTGCCACAGACTTCCCCTTTCACCCTCCTCACTTCCTATCCACCATCAGTGTCTTGCCTCTTTCTTGCTGCTGGTGGTTCAGGGAATAAACTGATTAGATAACAACACAGCACCTTCCTTTTCTGTTTAGTGCTTTCAGGAAAGCCAACCCTTCTACTAGCCGGCCTTTATTCGGAGATCTATGGGGTTTTATCCAGCAATGGCCCAGGCTTGCCCCTAGATTCATCAATCATTGTGGCTGGCTCACATCCCCTTCATGGTGTTCCGCCTCATTAAGCCCATCATTTGGAGTCTATAGAGCTTGTATAAGCCTAGAATGCCTCCACAGCCCTCTCACTAGCTTATGGCTCGAGGATGAAAGGCCTACAGACAAACAGGTCATCCCGTGCACCCATCTTCAGCTACACAATGACAATATACTCTTCCTATTATCACACTATGGAAAATATTTCCTCACAGAATAGTTTGCACAGTAAATTCACATATACATTGGGCTTGGTGAAAATAAAAATGTTCTGTACATAGATTAAATTAAGTCCAAGTGCAACAGTAGTTTCTATGTTGTTTATGTGTTTTGGGCATTTGGATTGTGTCACATTTTCTTTAATGTCAAGGCAGTTCTGTTTACTCAGGGAAGTGGTCAGAAGTTGTTCAATGAGCCATGCCATAGTTTTGTGATAGTCTAATCCACATTCCAAGTCATTGACTTAGATGAATAAGGGGAACAGAGTGAAATCACAATGAATACAAAATCTGTAGTGCTATCTATCTATCTATCCATTCAATAACTGTCCATTTATTTATCTAGTTATCAATTCATTATCTATCTATCTATCTTTCCTCTATTTATTATCTATCATATATATATTTATTTATTTCTCTGCTTTCTGCAGAACTCAAAAGTAGTAAATTATGTGTACTGTGTGTATTGTCTTAGGAAACACTGGGTTGGGCCAACTAAAATGTCATTCCTCTCTTTCTTGTTTTGATGGAATAAACACTGTTTGATTCATTAATTTTGAGGAAAAATCAGAAATATCCCTGCAGAAAGATTCTTTTTTTTTTTTTGTATGTATGAACTTTTAAGCTTTTAACCATGGCTATAGAATATCCGTGCGCTAACTATTGGAGTTTATCTAAAAATGTGAATGTGCTTCTCTTTCATTTCCTATCTATCTATCTATCTATCTATCTCATATCTATCTATCTATCTATCTCATATCCATCTATCTATCTGTATCTATCTATCTCGTATCTATCTCATATGTATCTATATCTATCTCATAGCTATCTATATCTATCTCATATCTCTCTATCTATCTATCTCATATCTATCTATATCTATCTCATATCTATCTATCTATATCTATCTCTCCTCTATCTATCTCATATCTATCTACCTCATATCTATCTATCTCATATCTATCTATCTATCTATCTAACATCTATCTATCTATCTAATATCTATCTATCTCACATCTATCTATCTCATATGTATCTATCTATCTATCTATCTATCTCTCCGCTTGACTAAAAGAAAAGAAAACTGGTGGCACTCAGTCACTGTGTTGCTAAAATTTTGTGGTTTATTTACACAAATTTACATGTCATATGGCAACATTGTAACAGCATATGCATAGTCTTATCATATCATGTGCCTAGATATTCAATTAATAAAAATAACAGTTGTATAATAGATCATTGTATTGTGGAAATATACCAAGTGATAAGTAACATAATCTCAAAAGTGTTTCATATATGTCCAAGGATAAAGAGATGCTTCATATACTACAGTGGGGATCAAAAGTTTGGGCACCCCAGTTAAAAATTGGTATTAATGTGCATAAAGAAGCCAAGGAAAGATGGAAAAATCTCCAAAATGTCAACAAAAGTTAGATTTTATTTCCATCATTTACACTTTCAAAATAACAGAAAACAAAAAATTGGCATCTGCAAAAGTTTGGGCACCCTACAGAATTTATAACATGCACTGCCCTCTTTGCAAAGCTGAGACCTGCCAGTGTCATGGATTGTTCTCAATCATCATCAGGGAAGACCAGGTGATGTCAATCTCAAAGGTTTTAAATGCACAGACTCATCTGACCTTGCCCCAACAATCAGCACCATGGGTTCTTCTAAGCAGTTGTCTAGAAATCTGAAACTGAAAATAGTTGACGCTCACAAAGCCAGAGAAGGCTATAAGAAGATAGAAAAACGTTTTGAGATGTCAATATCCTCTGTTCGGAATGTAATTAAGAAATGGCAGTCATCAGGAACAGTGGAAGTTAAAGCAAGATCTTTCGCAGGATTGTGAGAAAAACTTTTCAAAACCCATGTTTGACTGCACAATCCCTCCAGAAAGATCTGGCAGACACTGGAGTTGTGGTACACTATTCCAGTATAAAGAGATACTTGTACAAATATGGTCTTCATGGAAGAGTCATCAGAAGAAAACCTCTTCTACGACCTCCCCACAAAAATCAGTGTTTGGACTTTGCAAATGAACATATAGACAAGCCTGATGCATTTTGGAAACAAGTTCTGTGGACCGATGAGGTTAAAATTGAACTTTTTGTCCGGAATGAGCAATGAGGTACGTTTGGAGAAGAAGGGGAGCAGAATTTAATGAAAAGAACCTCTGTCCAACTGTTAAGCATGGGGATGTATCAATCATGCTTTGGGGTTGTATTGCAGCCAGTGGCACAGGGAACATCTCACGAGTAGAAGGAAAAATGGATTCAATAAAATTTCAGCAAATTTTGGATGATAACTTGATGCCATCTGTGTAAAAGCTGAAGTCAAAGAGAGGATGGCTTCTACAAATGGATAATGATCCTAAACACACCTCGAAATCCACGGGGGATTACATCAAGAGGCGTAAACTGAAGGTTTTGCCATGGCCTTCACAATCTCCTGACCTCAACATAATTGAAAATCTATGGATAGACCTTAAAAGAGCAGTGCGTGACAGACAGCCCAGAAATCTCAAAGAACTGGAAGACTTTTGTAAGGAAGAATGGCCAAATATACCTCAAACAAGAATTGAATGACTCTTGGCTGGCTACAAAAAGTGTTTACAAGCTGTGATACTTGCCAAAGGGGGCAGTACAAGATATTAACTCTGAAGGGTGCCCAAACTTTTGCAGACGCCATTTTTGTGTTTTCTGTTATTTTGAAAGTGTAAATGATGAAAATAAAATCTAACTTTTGTTGACATATTATAAGAATGTCTAATCTGTAATTTGATGCCTTTTGGAGATTTTTCCATCTTTCCTTGGCTTCTTTATGCACTTTAATACACATTTTTACCTGGGGTGCCCAAACTTTTGATCCCCACTGTATATAATAAAGATACATTAAGAGGGGTTGGAAGTTTAGAAGACTCATTTGCATGTATTCTGTTAAAGAGTTAATAGAGACATTTCCTCTGTTTAGGATTATCATCTGTTGGCCAAAGTGGTTATGAAGAGCGTCTGTCACCCTTGAGGACCTGTCCGCTCCTGTATTACATCATAACAACAATTTAACCCCACCGGGGTGTCCAAACTAAAACGTAACTTTTAATTAAACTAAATAATATGACTAAATAGTATAATAAATGGTGAGAAACACACACTTAAAGGGGTATTCCGCCCCTAGACATTTTATCATGTAAGATGTCAGAGATAAGATGTCAGATCGCCGTGGTCCCACTGCTGGGGACCCCCGGGATCCACGCTGCGGCACCGCGCTATCATTACAGCACAGAGCGAGTTCGCTCTGTGCGTAATGACGGGCGATACAGGGGACGGAGCCGTGTGACGTCATGGCGCTGCCCCTCGTGACATCACGGCCCGTCCCCTTAATGCAAGTCTATGGGAGGGGGCGTGACGACAGCCACGCCCCCTCCCATAGACTTGTATTGAAAGGGGCGGGCCGTGACATCACGAGGGGCGGAGCCGTGACGTCACGCTGCTCCGTCCCCCGTATCGCCCATCATTACGTGCAGAGCGAACTCGCTCTGTGCTGTAATGATAGCGCGGTGCCGCAGCGGGGATCCCAGGGGTCCCCAGCAGCGGCACCGCGGCGATCTGACATTTTATCCTCTATCCTTTGGATAGGGGATAAAATGTCTAGGGGCGGAATACCCCTTTAAAAACACAACCCCCTATGTGTCTCAAAAGGTTATAGGATTTAGAGTGACTACTGGTGGTCTCAATATAATCTGAGAGCACTTATTAGGTGTTTATGTGTACACCATTATATCAGGTATTGGAGACATTTATTGTCTTCCATATTTAGTGCTCTTATATGGGCTATAGATGTTGAGCCAATAACCTGCTGTGCACCGCAGATCAAATAGCCAGCGTACTAACACCTATTATTTGTACATTATATAATGGACACTTGGGGGTTGCAGATTAAAACGTAATACTGTATCGTGACAGTATCACATTTTAATCTGCAACCCCCAAGTGTCCATTATATAATGTACAAATAATAGGTGTTAGTACGCTGGCTATTTGATCTGCGGTGCACAGCAGGTTATTGGCTCAACATCTATAGCCCATATAAGAGCACTATATATGGAAGACAATAAATGTCTCCAATACCTGATATAATGGTCTCAGATTATATTGAGACCACCAGTAGTCACTCTAAATCCTATAACTTTTTGAGACACATAGGGGGTTGTGTTTTTAAGTGTGTGTTTCTCACCATTTATTACACTATTTAGTCATATTATTTAGTTTAATTAAACGTTACGTCTGGACACATAATATATAGAGGTCTTGTTAACCCCGGTGGGGTTAAATTGTTGTTATGGTCTGATACCTCTTTATGTGTTCTGAGGCCAGTTAACAGTACAGTAGTTTGCTCCTATATTACACAGACAATCCTTTGATTTGAGTGGGCACTGTGTAATGCTTATTGTCCCCTGTGGTGGTGCTGCATGAAAATGTAAAACTTATCACCAGACCCTTCTTAGAAACAGATATTGTTCAAAGAGTAGAACCTCTTAAAGGTGTACTCCGCCCCTAAACATCTTATCCCCCACCCAGTGGTGGGACCCCCACGACCTCTCTGCTGCACCCGACTTTCGTTTAGAGCATCGGGTGCAGTGCCGGAGGCTCCTGACGTCATGGACACGGCCCGCTCGTGACGTCACTGCAAGACTTGCATTGAGAGGGCGTGGCCGTGACATCACGAGTGATGCGTGACCATGATGTCACAAGCCTCCAGCCCTCATCGCCAGTCATCCGGCACGGAGCAAAGTTTGCTCCGTGCACCGGATGTCTGGGGTGCCGCAGCCGAGATCGTAAGGGTCCCCAGTGATTATCCCTCCTCCTTTGAATAGGGAATACAATAACTAGGGGTGGAGTACCCCTTTAAATCATTGTATCATAACATCATGTGTCAGGATTTCACTAATGAAGACTCATTTATAAGTTCACCAATTGAAAAACAGAAAACAGAAAAAACTTTTTAATAATTTAACCTCTTCCCAACCCCCTGAATTTAGATTTTTGGCTTACACTTCTTCACCCATAACGTTTTTATTTTTTCCACTGACAGAGTTGTATTAGGGTAAATTTTTTGCAGTATATGTTGTACTTTTTACTGGCCCTTTATTTCCCTACAATAAAACCAATATGTTAACTCTACTCGAGGGGTCGGTGTGATTCCAATGATACCAAGTTTGGATAATTTTTTTTTCTCGTTTCACTACATAAAAATAACAGTGCATTGCTTGCCAGGTTCTGACCCCTTTTACCTTTTTATTTTTCCATCTACAGAGCTGTGTGAGGGCACATTTTGTACTGTAATCTGTTGTTACCACTTTTGTGTAATTGTGACTTTTTGATCACTTTTTATTCTATTAGATTTGGGTAGTAATGCAGCATTTTGTGTGCTTTGACGCAGTTGACCGTGTAGAATCAGGAATGTCATCAATTAATAGTTCAGACAATTCTGTATGTTTTTATTTTATTTTTTTTTACTTTTTTGGGGGGGGAAAATGGGAAAGGGGGGAAAAGTCTAAAATGCCACCATTAAAGTGATCTCTAATGCTAGTCATAAGCAACAGGTGTTGGCTGCAGATAGCAGCCGGCACCCACTGGGTATAGTGTGAGCCCACACCATACTCATGCCTGACCCATGCCATAAGTGTACGTCATGGGTTGGGAAAGGGTTAATGGTCTAAAATATGTCAAGCGTAATAGTGCAGCTTTAACCAGCCAAAACAAGTGTCATATAGCTTCCCATAATCTTGGTGTTGGAATATTCATAGTGCAATATCATGTATATCAAAGTCATTCAAAGACAGGGCAAAGAGTCCTTTGGAAATCCCTGGTTCAGTAAAGAACTGCTTCATGGGAATCAGGAAAGACAAGCTGGACCCCATCTCTGTTTGTATAGGAAATTACATTTTTTATATGTGGATATATATTTTTATCGGTCTATCTATCTTATATATATCTCATATCTATCTATCTATCTCATATTTATCTATCTATCTATCTCATATTTATCTATTTATCTATCTATCTCATATCTATCTATCTATCTCATATCTATCTATCTCATATTTATCTATATATCTATCTCATATTCATCTATTTATCTATCTATCTCATATCTATCTATCTCATATTTATCTATCTATCTCATATTTATCTATTTATCTATCTATCTCATATCTATCTCATATCTATCTTCTATCTATCTATCTCATATTTATCTATCTATCTCATATCTATCTATCTCATATTTATCTGTTTATCTATCTTTCTCATATCTATCTATCTATCTCATATCTATCTATCTCATATTTATCTATATATCTATCTCATATTCATCTATTTATCTATCTCATATCTATCTATCTCATATTTATCTATATATCTATCTCATATTCATCTATTTATCTATCTATCTCATATCTATCTATCTATCTCATATCAATCTATCTATCTCATATCTATCTATCTATCTATCTATCTATCTCATATCTATCTCTCTATCTATCTATCTATCTATCTCATATCTATCTATCTATCTACATCATATCTATCTCTCTATCTATCTATCTCATATCTATCTACCGTATTTTTCGCCTATAAGACGCACTTTTTCTTCCCCAAAACTGGTGGGAAAAAGTCGGTGCGTCTTATACGGCGAATACACCCCTATCGCGGCGGTCCCTGCGGCCATCAACGGCCGGGACCCGCGGCTAATACAGGACATCACCGATCGCGGTGATGCCCTGTATTAACCCTTCAGATGCGGCGATCAAAGCTGACCGCCACGTCTAAAGGGAAAGTGACACTAACCCGGCTGTTCAGTCGGACTGTTCGGGACCACCGCGATTTCACCGCGGCGGTCCCGAACAGCCCGACTAAATAGCCGGGTTAGTGCTTACAGGACACCGGGAGGGACCTTACCTGCCTCCTCGGTGTCTTCTCCGTTCCCCTGTATGGCCGGCGCTCTCCTTCCTCATCATCACGTTGTCCAGTACGTGCGTCGGCGTGCGTAAGGACGTGATGACTGCGACGGAGAGTGAGGATACCCGGCCGGCAGCAGAGATGTTCCGGAGCAACGGGGACATGGCGACAGCGATGGAGCGACATCCAGGGCAGCGGTGACGTGTCCGGAGTGGCGGGGACGCGTGAGTATTACCTCCTATGCAGTGGTCTTCAATCTGCGGACCTCCAGATGTTGCAAAACTACAACTCCCATGTCCGGGCATGCTGGGAGTTGTAGTTTTGCAACATCTGGAGGTCCGCAGGTTGAAGGCCACTATTGGGTTCAAAATCTTTATTTTTTTTTAGATTTTGCACCTATAAATTGGGTGCGTCTTATACGCCAGTGCGTCCTATAGGGCGAAAAATACGATATCTATCTCATATCTATCTATCTCATATTTATCTATCTAGCAAAAAAAATAAAAAATCTCACTGCAGCACACAGTAGCAACGTAAACAAAATCTCGGGATTTATTCCATAAAAAAATCACAAGATTTTGTTCACGTTACTACTGTGTGCTGCGGTGAGATCCTTTTTTTGCTGTTCAAATGGTGGGCTCCTGAAACTGCACCAAATACATGGAATATGCTGTTCTCCTCCCTATTGCTAGCTATCTATCTATCTACAGTATACCACACCGACATGAATATGTTGACTGGGTCCTAGCTCCAGATTATGGATATCTGAATGAGTGTGTGTAAAATACAGACATTAGATTAGGACATACTTGACTGGATATCAAACCCATTCCGTTACACAATGGGCCCCAAAGGTCCATCAGAAGACATAACCATTTGGAGGGTACTTTGTAGACCATAACTTGCCATTGGGGTCTGTTTATTATGCTCTAATCTGTGGGTAACCTATTGGGCCTTATTGTTGCTATGTCTTGTGTGTACAAAGATAACAGGAAACTATATGATGTAGTTAACAATGGAAGTGCACATGTTCTGCGTCATTTTCTCTGGTCGACCCAAGGAACACGGGGGGGGGGGGGGGGGGGTGCACAGGGACAACTGAGTCAAAACTTAAAATCAGTGTACAGTGCTGAGACATATGTTATCACTATATAGGAAGTACTGGGGAATGCTGTACATAAATTAGGTGTGTACAATATCAGTTGTGCATTTACCATGTATCCACACAAAACTATAATATAGAAACCAGTTGTTCATTCACAAAGATTAGTTTATTATTTTGTATACAAACAGGCACCATAGTGGTAGACATTTTTCGAGGACAGCAATGGGACACTTGAACCCACATTTGATTTTTGTGCACAGACAAGTTGGTACTTTACATTAATATAATTTACTCCACGAAACGGCATGAAAACATTTACATTCATTATTAGTTTAATAAGATTAGTAATATACATCATGTATCCTGTTATTGTATACCAAGAGTCAACAGTGAATCATATTGTGTGCATTAGATCAGATTACAATTGTGACTTGATGTAGGTGATTATTTGGTTATAATAGAACATTATATGGTTATTATTCAGTACAGGTTGTAATGGTTCGCATATATTCATTTACAATAATGAGCTAAACTTTATACATATTTCCAGGTTCACATGTAACTATGACTATTTCTGTGTACGTATTATCTGAATATAATCACGAGTTATACTACACAGATGTTATCAGATTATAATAGTAAGTTATTTTGTACATATGCTATTAGGTTACTATAGTGAGTAATATCGAATGCATGTTATCAAGTAATAATAGTAAGTTATTCTGTGTACATGTTATCAGGTTATAACAGTGAGTATTACAGTATATGTAATCAGGTTGTTCTAATAATTTATTCTATGTATTTGTTATCAAATTCTAATGGTAAGTAATATCATATGCATGTTATCAGGTTATAATAGCGACTAATACAATACACGTTATGATATTTTATCAGTTAGTTATTTTTTATACATGTAATCAAGTGATGTAAGTATTACTGTATATATAATCAGATTGTTCTAGTGAGTTATTCTAGGTTATCAGGATATAATGGTGAGTAATACATGGATGTTATCAGGTTGTAATAGTGGATACTTCTTTGTACACATTATCAGGATATAATGGTGAGTAATACATGGATGTTATCAGGTTGTAATAGTGGATAATTCTTTGTACACATTATCAGGATATAATGGTGAGTAATACATGGATGTTATCAGGTTGTAATAGTGGATACTTCTTTGTACACATTATCAGGATATAATGGTGAGTAATACATGGATGTTATCAGGTTGTAATAGTGGATAATTCTTTGTACACATTATCAGGATATAATGGTGAGTAATACATGGATGTTATCAGGTTGTAATAGTGGATAATTCTTTGTACACATTATCAGGATATAATGGTGAGCAATACATGGACGTTATCAGGTTGTAATAGTGGATAATTCTTTGTACACATTATCAGGATATAATGGTGAGTAATACATGGATGTTATCAGGTTGTAATAGTGGATAATTCTTTGTACACATTATCAGGATATAATGGTGAGTAATACATGGATGTTATCAGGTTGTAATAGTGGATACTTCTTTGTACACATTATCAGGATATAATGGTGAGTAATACATGGATGTTATCATGTTGTAATAGTGGATAATTCTTTGTACACATTATCAGGATATAATGGTGAGTAATACATGCCTGTTATCAGGTTGTAATAGTGGATAATTCTTTGTACACATTATCAGGATATAATGGTGAGTAATACATGGACGTTATCAGGTTGTAATAGTGGATAATTCTTTGTACACATTATCAGGATATAATGGTGAGTAATACATGGATGTTATCAGGTTGTAATAGTGGATACTTCTTTGTACACATTATCAGGATATAATGGTAAGTAATACATGGATGTTATCAGGTTGTAATAGTGGATAATTCTTTGTACACATTATCAGGATATAATGGTGAGTAATACATGGATGTTATCAGGTTGTAATAGTGGATACTTCTTTGTACACATTATCAGGATATAATGGTGAGTAATACATGGATGTTATCAGGTTGTAATAGTGGATAATTCTTTGTACACATTATCAGGATATAATGGTGAGTAATACATGCCTGTTATCAGGTTGTAATAGTGGATAATTCTTTGTACACATTATCAGGATATAATGGTGAGTAATACATGGATGTTATCAGGTTGTAATAGTGGATACTTCTTTGTACACATTATCAGGATATAATGGTGAGTAATACATGGATGTTATCATGTTGTAATAGTGGATAATTCTTTGTACACATTATCAGGATATAATGGTGAGTAATACATGGATGTTATCAGGTTGTAATAGTGGATAATTCTTTGTACACATTATCAGGATATAATGGTGAGTAATACATGGATGTTATCAGGTTGTAATAGTGGATACTTCTTTGTACACATTATCAGGATATAATGGTGAGTAATACATGGATGTTATCAGGTTGTAATAGTGGATAATTCTTTGTACACATTATCAGGATATAATGGTGAGTAATACATGGATGTTATCAGGTTGTAATAGTGGATAATTCTTTGTACACATTATCAGGATATAATGGTGAGTAATACATGGATGTTATCAGGTTGTAATAGTGGATAATTCTTTGTACACATTATCAGGATATAATGGTGAGTAATACATGGATGTTATCAGGTTGTAATAGTGGATACTTCGTTGTACACATTATCAGGATATAATGGTGAGTAATACATGGATGTTGTCAGGTTGTAATAGTGGATAATTCTTTGTACACATTATCAGGATATAATGGTGAGTAATACATGGATGTTATCAGGTTGTAATAGTGGATACTTCTTTGTACACATTATCAGGATATAATGGTGAGTAATACATGGATGTTATCAGGTTGTAATAGTGGATACTTCTTTGTACACATTATCAGGATATAATGGTGAGTAATACATGCATGCTATCAGGTTGTAATGGTGGATAATTCTTTGTACACATTATCAGGTTATAATGGTGGCTATGTTATAGTATAGTGATTAATAGTGTGTACATGTTCTCAGGTTGTACTAGTGAGTTATTCTGGATGTGTGTTATCCGCTTATAATGGTACACATTATCAGATTATAATAGTGAATTGTTCTTTGCACACTTAATCAGGTTATAATAATGAGCTATTTCATCAGGTTATCATAGTGAATTCTAGTGTGCACATGTTATCAGGGTATTCTAGTGAGTTATTCTAGGTACGTTATCAGGTTATACCGGGTAATCCTTGGTACATGCTGTCAGTTTATAACAGTGAATTATTCTTTGTACATGTTATCAGGTTATAATAGTAAGTTATTCTAGGTACACATTATCAGGATATAATAGTGAGTTATTCTAGGTACACATTATCAGGGTATAATAGTGAGTTATTCTGGGTACATGTTATCAGAGTATAATAGTGAGTTATTCTGGGTACATGTTGTAAATCTATAATGGTAAGTTATTCTAGGTATGCGTTATCAGGTTATAGAGAGTAATCCTTGGTACATGTTATCATGTTATAATGGTGAGTTATGTTATCAGGTTATAATAGTGAGTTATTACAGGTTCATGTTTCCAGGTTATTTATAGTGAGTTATTTTGGGTACATGTTGTCAGCCTATATAGTTATTCTAGGTACACATCATCAGGTCATAATAGTAAGTTATTCTAGGTACATATTATCAGGTCATAATAGTGAGTTATTCTAGGTACACATTATCAGGTGATAATAGTAAGTTATTCTAGGTACATATTATCAGGTCATAATAGTGAGTTATTCTAGGTACACATTATCAGGTCATAATAGTAAGTTATTCTAGGTACACATTATCAGGTCATAATAGTGAGTTATTCTAAGTACACATTATCAAGGTATAATAGTGAGTTATTCTGGATACATGTTGTAAGTCTATAATGGTAAGTTATTCTAGGTACACATTATTACTCAGGTTATAGAGAGTTATCCTTGGTACATGTTATCAGGTTATAATAGTGAGTTATTCTCGGTACACATTATCAGATTATAATAGTGAGTTATTCTCGGTACATGTTATCAGGGTATAATAGTGAGTTATTACAGGTTCATGTTTTCAGGTTATTTATAGTGAGTTATTCTGGGTACATGTTGTCAGCCTATATAGTTATTCTAGGTACATATTATTAGGTCATAATAGTAAGTTATTCTGGGTACACATTATCAGGGTATAATAGTAAGTTATTCTGGGTACACATTATCAGGGTATAATAGTGAGTTATTCTAGGTACATATTATCAGGGTATAATAGTAAGTTATTCTGGGTACACATTATCAGGGTATAATAGTGAGTTATTCTAGGTACATATTATTAGGTCATAATAGTAAGTTATTCTGGGTACACATTATCAGGGTATAATAGTAAGTTATTCTGGGTACACATTATCAGGGTATAATAGTGAGTTATTCTAGGTACATATTATCAGGGTATAATAGTAAGTTATTCTGGGTACACATTATCAGGGTATAATAGTAAGTTATTCTGGGTACACATTATCAGGGTATAATAGTGAGTTATTCTAGGTACATATTATCAGGGTATAATAGTAAGTTATTCTGGGTACACATTATCAGGGTATAATAGTGAATTATTCTGTGTACACGATATCAGATTATAATGGTGAGTATTATTAACTATACTCCCAGCTGCTGTGTGCGAGCCGTGTTCACCTCCAGGCAGACCAGCGTTCCCATTTGTATTCAGAGACAATTGGTGATACTATTTGATATTAATAATAATGCAACTTAAATGATTACAAAATAAGAAAGTGTTAGATGTCAGGACCCTGGTAGGGCTTTAAAAGGCAGCGGACTGAATCCACGCCTCCCCGGTAACTTTTTTAATAACGATTTTCCTGTGCTGCAGGCTTGCACTGAATCCTGGAGGAATTGCTAAATCAGATTAAGGTTATATTTTGCAACAGACTGGATGGAGCAATAAAGGAGAGAGCGAGGAAATGGGACTTCACCCATCAATTAGACCTCTATTAGCAGCCAATGCAGGCTTCACCACAGGAAATGTGACATCCCAGCAGAAGCAGACCTTGCTTCAACCAAACAATTCTCCATGCCTGCAAGTTTAACCCAAACAAATCCTTTTGTTTTTAGGGCTACGGTTTTCTTCTTGTATTTTCAAAGCACCTGCTTAGCAACTATGTGAACTAAATAAGAGACATGCAAGAGGCCATCAAGCACCTGCAAGAAACAGTAGGTCCAAGGAGAAGCATGGGCCCCATATTTATTAATATGAATTATTATTCTTATACACCAGCTTTAATTATGGACAATTAACACTACAATAGGCTGCGTGAATATCATAGTGGGTCATCTACATACAGATCACCTGCTAGAGAGCCACCCCCAGGGTCAGATGCCCTTCATGGTCAAGTACTTGAGATCCTGTCTGGTGGGATCCAGTTAGTAACGCATAGTCAGGGCTTTATAATAATACAGCATATTAATCTTAATTATATAGAGCCATCATGTTCTGTAGAGCTGTACTAGGATGATTAATGTTCAGGAAAATGGAAGCAATATAGAAAAAGAGGCAAGGTCCCTTCTAGTGTCAGTCGGAGGCATCAATAATGAGTGCAATTGTTGTCCTGTTACATATAGACGGATGAATAGAATATGTATGTATAGTAAGGAGAACATTTCAGATGAGGGGTATAACTAGAACAAATACTTGTTTGCAGGTGGGGTATATGTTTGTGCAAGTTAAATTGCTGACGGTAATTTTTGGAAAAATAATTTAAAAAAAAGTTGATGTAATTTGTAAGAAAATGTTTGGACAAACTGAATATTTGATTTACCTGGAAATTAATAGGTTAATGTGGTTTACAACTCCATACTTTCCTTTAGTGTCTAGGTTCCAATAACAGTGCTTAAAAGGGGTTATCCAAGATAAGGAGAAAAAGCATAGCTAGTTTCTTGCCACTTTTGTCCTCAGGTTGTGTGTGGTGTTGCAGCCCAGTTCAACTGAAATGAGTGAAGCCAAGTTGTAATACCACACATAACCAGGTGTGGCACTGTTTTGAAAAAAAAAAATGCTTTTCTAATACTGGATATTTCCTTTAAAGGGGTACTCCTGTGGAAAAAAAAATGTTTAACCCATTAAGGACCTAGCCCATTTTCACCTTAAGGACACAGCCAATTCTATTTTTGCTATTTTAGTTTTTTCCTCCTCACCTTCTAAAATTCATAACTCTTTTATATTTCCATTCCCAGACCCATATGAGGGCTTTTGTTTTGCGTGACCAGATGCACTTTGTAATGACATCTTTCAATTTACCCTAAAATGTATGGTAAACTCCCCCAAAAAAATTTTGTGTAAGAAAATTTAAACGCAAATCATAATTTTGCTTATTTGGGGGGGGGGGGGAGGGGGTTTGTTTTCGTGCTGTACACTTTACGGTAAAAATTACATGTTTTATTTATTGTCTGGGTCAATAGGATTAAAATGATACCCATGGTTACATACATTTCTATTATTGTACTGCTTTTAAAAAATCTCAAACTCTTTTACAAAATCAGTATGTTTAAAATTGCCCTATTTTGACCACCTCTAACTTTCATATTTTTCTGTATTCAGGGATGTGTGCGGGCTCATTTTTTGTGCCATGATCTGTAGTTTGTTTTGATACCACATTTGTGTATATGTGACTTTTTGATCGCTTTTTATTAAAAAAAATTGCAGCTTGATGTGACATAAAAGCTGAAATGTTTGACTTCTTTTCTTTTTACTTTTACGCCGTCCGCTGGAAGGGATCATTAACCTTATATTTTTATAGTTAAGACATTTACGCATACAAATTATACCAAATATGTTTATTATTTATCATTTTGTTTACGCTTTTTGTATTAATATGGGGACAATGGGTGATTTAAAACTTTATTGGGGGAGGGTTTTTTTCACTTTTTTTTTACTTTCTTTAAAACTTTTTTTACATTTATTTTACACTTATTTATTCCCCGTAGGGGACTATTCATAGCAATCATTGGATTGCTAATATTGTTCAGTGCTGTGCGTAGGGCATAGCACTGATTAGTATTATTGGAGATCTTCTGCTCTGGTCTGCTGGAAGCAGCAGTGCCGCGGGCGATCAGATCAGCCATTATAAACGCAGCACTGCCGCAGATGCCGTGATCTAGATTGATCACGGCACCTGAGTCGTTAATGGCAGACATCAGCACGATCGCTGATGTCCGGCATTACCGGCGGGTCCGTGGCTGTTGACAGCCACTGGGACCCACCGGGAATGAAGCGAGCGCAGCTCCTGTGCTCGTCTCACAGCCGTGCCGTAATTGTATGGCGATGTGCGCTAAGTGATGCTATGCAGCGCCGTACATTTACAGCGCATGTCCTTAAGGGGTTATATCAACCGGTGCCAGAAAGTTAAATAGATTTTAAATGACTTCTATTAAAAAATCTTTACCTTTCCATACTCTTTAGCTGCTGTATGCTACAGAGAAATTTATTTTCTTTTTGAATTTATTTTTTGTCTTGTCCACAGTGCTCTCTGCTGACACCTGATGCCCGTATCAGAAACTGTCCAGAGCAGGAGAAAATCCCCATTGCAAACCTATGCTGCTCTGGACAGTCCCTGACACGGACAAAGGTGTAAGCAGAGAGCACTGTGGACAAGACAAAAAAGAAATTCAAAAAGAAAAGAATTTCCTCTGTAGCATACAGCTGCTAAAAAGTACTAAAAAATCTGTTTAACTTTCTGGCACCAGTTGATTTAAAAAAATAAAAAATGTTCTCCACGGAGTACCAGTTTAAAATTAAAGGAGAACTATAGCAAAAATAAACTTATCCCCTATCCACAGGATTGGGTTGCTCTAGCCACCACTGATTGGTATGGCATAGGCTATGAATGTTGTACAACAATAAACTCCTTATAGAAAGTGACGGAAGATAAGAACCATTCGGTCCCATCTAGTCTGTTCGAGCTTTGGATCATACATGACCACTTGCACGTTTACACCTGTCATCCTTGCAGGCCATGTTTTAAGCTGGGTTCACATTCACACATAATATTTTGCTCAGTAGCTATGGCGGAGAAAACCTGTGCAGGCACCAATGCAGGTTCATAGGGGTTAATATAAAGGTGTATGGAGAGGAGTAGTGCAGAGATGTATGAATGAACTCCTGGGGGGGCTAATCAATTACCGTATTTTTCGCCGTATAAGACGCACTTTTTCTTCCCCAAAACTGGGGGGAAAAGTTAGTGTGTCTTATAAGGCGAATACACACCTATCGCGGCGGTCCCTGCGGCCATCAATGGCCGGGACCCACGGCTAATACAGGACATCACCGATCGCGGTGATGCCCTGTATTAACCCTTAAGACGCGGCGATCAAAGCTGACCTCCGCGTCTGAAATGAAAATAACACTAAGCTGGCTGTTCAGTCGGGCTGTTCGGGACCGCCGTGGTGAAATCGCGGCGTCCCGAACAGCTTACAGGACACCGGGAGGGACCTTACCTGCCTCCTCGGTGTCTGCTCCATGTCGGGATCCCCTGCATGGCCGGCGCTCTCCTGCATCATCATCACGTCATCGCGCACACCGTCACGTCATCCAATAGGAGCGGCGTGCGTAGCAACGTCATGGCGGCGACGGAGAGCGAGGATACGTTCCGGAGCATCGGGGACACCCCGGGGAGGCGGCGACAGCGATGGAGGGCGACATCCAGGGCAGCAGTGACGAGCGGTGACGGGTCCGGAGCGGCGGGGACACGTGAGTACTACCTCCTATACTGAGTTGTAGTTTTGCAACATCTGAAGGTCCACAGGTTGAAGATCACTGTCCTATACTTTACATTGTATTTGGTTCAGAATCTTTATTTTCTAGATTTTTATCCTATAAAATTAGGTGCGTCTTATATGCCGGAGCGTCTTATATGCCGAAAAATACGGTATCCAGAAATAATGTATGCAACACAATTGTAGAAAGAAGTAGATTGCACTCACCCATTGGAGATATAAAATTTCTTCTTTATTAGGTGCTCATCTCTCTACCTCTACTTCAGCATGTTTTATGAGAGCACCTAATAAAGAAGAAATGTTATATCTCCAATGGGTGAGTGCAATCTACTTCTTTCTACAATTGTGTTGCATATTTCGGTCAGTGTTTGTGGCTGAAATGTAGAGTGTGTCCAAACCACAGAAAAAAGAAGCAAATCTTTCCTTTACAAATTTTTATTGAGTCAGTAAAGATGTCCCATTAAGGCACCTCAGCAATACAGACCCTGAATACGTGAGGCTTTTCATTATAAATTAACTCCAGTATTTTCTTTGTTTTAGTAAATCCATTTGCACATTTCGGTTACATTTCTTAGACATCTATTTAAATATTCTCGGTGAATTTGGTTCTGTATATCCAATGTCATTTCACCTACAATTAAAGTAATTTGCTGCCATTTTCAAGCATGTGACTTCTCACCTAGATAACTGATCCACAACTTACATGATCTTACATTAAAGTATACAGTACATATTTAGTCAGATCTTCATGTTTGTCTTTACATGAATAATTTGCCTTCCAGTTTTGACAGATGTCATTGCAGATTAGTGAATTAGAAAAGTGCTGCTCCGTTACATTCTCGTTACATTCTCCCTGCCTCCGTCATATTCCATATTGTTCTTAGTATGTATTCCACTATTTACTGATTTTACTCTTTTGCTCTTTCAGATGATATTAATATAAGTTGCACTGATTTAAAGTATTTAAAGGGGTACTCCGCCTCTAGACATTTGGATAGGGATAAGATGTCTGATTGCGGGGGTCCACTGCTGCACTCTAGACATCCGGTGCATGGAGCGAACTTCGCTCCATGCCGGATGACTGGCGATGCAGGGCAGAGGCTTGTGACATCATGGTAACGCCCCCTCAATGCAGGTCTATGGGATTGGGCACTGAACCCAATGCTCTAAACGAACGCCGGGTGCAGCACGGAGATCGTAGGGGTCCCCAGTGGCGGGACCCCCGCGATTAGGCATCTTATCCCCTATTGGATACCCCTTTAATAATCCAAACATGGTCAAGCTCTTGTTTGATGTCACTAATAAGAAATAATAAGACCAATGTATGTGGACTGACCATTGGGATGAGTAGGAATACAATAAATGTACTAAATAGGGCCTTTGGCTTCAGACATCATGTCCTAGATCAGGAGGAGCTGAGCAGATTAATCTATAGTTTTGTGGGAAAAGTTCCAGGATAACTTATCATTTATTCATGAAAATCTCTGCTAACTCTGAGTTAAGTAGCCATGCTATCAGGGATCGACAGCTCTTTCTAGATGGACATTTATACGTTAGCTGTCAATCACTGATTAGGACCGCCCACATGACTACTTCGTGCAGAATGAGCAGATATTTACATGTATAAATGACAAGTTATCCTGGAACTTTCCCCACGAAACTCTATATCAATCTGCTCATCTCCTCTTGATCTATTATCAGTGGCACTGTGCTTCACTCCCCAGCCTGCCGAGAGATCATACATTTCTCTGCATAGACCTCTATATAATAACCCATGATCACACTAGGTCTCAGGAGTGATACCCAATGGGATCACAACTTTTGACATGTCCAAGCAGCATGTAAAAAGTTGTTTTTAATTACAGTAAACCTTAAAGGGGTACTCTGGTGGGAAAAAACATTTTTTTAATCAACTGGTGCCAGAAAGTTAAGCAAATTTGTAAATTACTTCTAATTAAAAATGTTAATCCTTTCAGTACTTATCAGCTGCTGTATACTACAGAGGAAGTTGTATTTCTTTCTGGAATTATTTTCTGTCTGACCACAGTGCACTCTGCTGACACCTCTGTCCATGTCAGGAACTGCCCAGAGTACAAGAAAATCCCCATACAGTAGCAAACCTCTCCTGCTCTGGGCAGTTCCAGATACAGACAGAGGTGTCAGCAGAGAGCTCTGTGGTCAGACAGAAAGGAAAAAAAAAAGTAATTTACAAATCTATTTAACTTTGTAGCATCAGTTGATTTAAAAAAAATAAATTCCACCGGAGTACCCCTTTAAGTACGTTTTTCTAAAAATAAGGATATGATACATCAGCATTACTTATCTTCCTTCTGTAATCCATACATAAAAGAGATGACCAACAACAAAATGTCTATTGATATTGCAATATGTCACCAGGTAACCCATGCTGGCATAGCATATATTGTACATAGCAAAATCCAACACTTAATACAAAGTATCTGCTCAATTTAGGTTTATTATTTACTGGAAATTTCAAGTATATCTCACAATACAATACAATAGAAAACAACATGCATGTAACAAGATAATGCAAAACAACAAGGACACGGCTGACAGAGCCACATGGCTTCTTTGGTTTTTGTTGAGTACATTGTATATTATCTTAACCTTAAATGACTGTTTAAATGCCTTCCAAATAATTGATGGTTTACAGTAAAGAATGACAAGTATCCTGCAGCTAATGATCCCAAGGAGCGATCAGAATTAATGTCAAACATTAGAGACTCTGTGTGCTGGATTCCAGAATGCTGTGCAGGGGGCTAATATATATTAACACAGTGCACATTTAAGGAGGAAGAGCAGAAGAAATTAGAAGGGCAGATTTCAAGTACAAGTTACATTAAATGGTAATTCTAGGCAGTGGAAGGATGACATTATATGTGGAGTCTTTAACTTAAAGGGAACCTATCAATCTACAGGCAAAATGGTTTAAAGCAGGAGAAGCTGAGCAGATTGATATAGAGTCTCTGCTTTATTCATTTAAAGGGGTACTCTGCTGCCCTGCTTCGGAAGCTCCGCTCCCCAGCATCCGGAAGTTTATTATTCCGAACGCTGCGTGCGGGCTTCCCTGTCCAGGGCCACCCCTTGTGACATCATGCCCGCCCCCTCGTGATGTCAGGCCCGCCCCCTCAACAAAAGTCTATGGGAAGGGGGCCCGACAGCCGTCGCGCCCCCTTTCCATAGACTTTCGCTGAGGGGGCGGGCGTGACATCACGAGGGGGCGGGCGTGAGGTCACGAGGGGTGGCCCTGAACACGGAAGCCCGCACGCAGCATTCAGAACAATAAACTTGCGGACGCTGGGGAGCGAAGCTTCCGAAGCAGGGCAGCGGAGTACCCCTTTAAATCGCAGTTTATTCTGAGCTTAGGAGTCCGGTGGGCGGTCCTAATCAATAATTGACAGCCATCCCTTTTTGCATAGAAAAATAGCTGTTCATCACTGAGTAAGACCACCTACTAGACTCCAAAGCCTAGAATAAGTAGAGATTTACATGAATAAATGACAAGTTATACTGAAACTTTTCAAACAAATATCAATCACCTCAGCTCCTTCTACATACAGACAAGTCAAAAATTGGTTGGCTTCTGGGTACTAAGACCATGCTTGTTAAAATAAGCAGGAAGAAGCACCCAGCTAAGTGCTTCTCTTCCCATTTCTCTCTTGCAGGAAGTGGATTCAATAGAAAGTCTAAGGCTTCTTCCTGCTCATTCTCATGATCAGTAGGGGTCTGAGCACCCAGACCCCAACCTATCCAAACTTTTGACAGATTACGTTAAAAAAAATAGAAAAGTAACAGTGCTCCAGGATAGAAAAAAACGAATCCCCTATCTGTGGGTAGAGGCAGGGGAGACAGGATTGTCACGCACCGAGTGAAGTAAGTCCCATATATATAATGTTATGAATGTGGATATGTATCTCTAAAATCATCCCCATTTAGGGCTAGCCCATGTGTTTTTTCTTTTGTCTTTATATTGTGGTTTATACAGGATCACCAACTGGGATACCAGAAATACACGAGTACTCTCCATAGTTTCTACAGTGGATTCAAGATTGGAATCATTGACAGTGGATTTTGATTACATGTCTAACTGGAATATAGGTGATTTGGTATGTCAGTGGTAGAATTCCATTGCCTCCCACATACACCGGGTGAGTCCTTTTCTACTTAATACCTCATAGAGGAAGTGTGTGATAATATTTGGGTTGAGAGCTACCTTGTTTTGTGACAGTCACCACTGTTATTGTTCTCTTTTTACATCTATCCAAGGGTATGGTATAAGAGTCAGATCAAGGGGGTCCGCTGGGACCCACCATAGTCTCCAACACCGCACCCCGGCTCTCATTCTAAATGGATTGTGTTTTGTCACCAACCACCACATTTAAAAGGGGAGCCAGGGCGCCAGACGAGAGATTACAGGAGATCCCAGCGGTCAGACCCCCGCGATCTGACACTTATCCTCTATCCTTAGGATTGGAGATAAGTTTTTCTATCCCAGAGATCTCCTTTAAGCTAGCTGGAGAGACATGCAGGTGTAGAAGTGAAAGAGTGCCAAGGCATCACTGGTACAGTTGGAAACCTGAACCCTGAGAGCATGCACTGGCATACTGGTTTGCGTGGGTATGTGCTGTAATTCTCCAAACAGAGAGTACTCCTCTTGGCCCCCTTTAAATGTTAGGACACAGTTGCTGTTGTTCTCCTCCAGGAGGAAGATATTGTATTACCAGTAAATTATTGTGAGAAAAGCTATATGGGCTAAAAGGGCACAGGCAAATAATCCTTGTGGCTCAAGCAAAGGAAAACAGGTCCATGTAGTGATGCACAAACTACCCCATACGTGTTCAATAGCTCTGCATTGCAGCTGATCAATATAGGAACATTAAGAAGTATGTAATTTAGACTCTTTTCTACCTGGGTATGATCTTTTTGTGCAGTATAAATAAAAGGTTAAGCTGATACTTGTTCAGGAAAGGCATAAATCTGCATCTAGAGATTATGTAAAAGCTGAGGGTCCCCTGGGTGTTCCTGGCACTACAGACAGCATCTGTGCAGCTGATAATGTAATTATGGTACACATTCAGTACATTTAACATTGGAAAGACAAACATCTCCAAGGCATGAAATTGAATAAGATGCTGACATTAGAGCTGCTTTCTTTCAAGTATGTTGGAGGATCCCTTTCCCTCACTGTAATATCAAATACAACATTGAAAAAAATCAAAAAGAAAATAACAGAGCTCCCTAACTTGTCTATATACTATGGATGTCTGTAAAGTCCTTTTTATCAAAGGATTGTTTCCTTCTAAGGTGGCTGCTGCCGAAATGTTTGGTGAAATGAGCCAACAAACAGACCATAAATGGGGACGTATTAAACACTTATGCATCTTTACTCTTGCAACACTATTATTAACAGATTTCTTTGGGTACCTTAAACTGAATTGGTACTTAATCTTGTCCCTTAATCACAACAAAATCCCTGCACACACACATATAGTGCCCAAATTTTGTTAACCAATGTTAATTATCAATATAACAGACCACAACTCCCACTATTCCACTCTCAGACATTGTCATGTTTACAGCTGTCTGCATGTCCCTCTATGAGAGTGTAAGATGGTATTGTTATTCCTGTCTTCACTTAAAACATAGATCTGCTAATAGGAGACCTCTCTACTGTTCTGTTGCTTACTAGATTCTAGACAATCAGCTGCCCAGTATGTGAAACACAATCCTTTCACAATCTAGAGAGGGAGGAAGCATAGAATAGTGGAGCAAAAAGACATGTTGTATCCCTGTACTGTTCCTGCAGCACTTATTCAAAATACAGGACATCATGAATCTCCCCTGTTAGCTCAGAATTTCCCAATAGGGTATGTGAAATTTTTTTTTTTAAGCCAAAAAATATTTTAAGCCTAAAATGTATAGACACAAACTGCAAATAACCCTACTTATTTGGTATCCAATAATAGTTGTATGTACTAATGTACTCTGCGAATCAGGGTTCATAACCTTTTAAGCCACAATATTCCTAAATGAGTCTCACTTTTGAAGAAATTTTGTTAAAGGGGAACTCTGGTACTGAAGTTCTTCTTCCCTATCTGCAGAATAGGGGATAAGTGTCTCATCATGGGGGTATCCAACCACTGGGACCCCCGAAAGCTCGTTCCCAGCTCCCCGCCTATCCTCATACAGAGAGCTGCCACCACCGTGTACTGCACAAAGCGGTGGTAGACACGCTCCAGTCATGCATCTCTATGGGAGAGATACACAAGCGATGCATGGAGGAGGGCATGTTGATCACAGCTCCGTCATTGCTCAGTACATGGAGCGGTGGTTGTGCCATGCATGAGGCGAGCAGGGGCGCAAGGCACGAGATCGCGGGGGGTGGGCTGTGTGGGGGCAGGGTCCCAGTGGTCAGACTCACCCTGATCAGACACAGCAGGATAGGGGACACAAACTTCCGTACTGGAGTTCCCCTTTAGCTTTAAAAACTACTTTTCAGACAGACCCCAATATGTCTTTGTGACAGAGACTGCTGAAGAGCAAACATTACATGACGATGCCACAAATTAATTAAATGAATACTCATTAAATCCTTTGGTACGGTGTGTGATGTTGCAGCGCTTTAGTGCTGTGGTAAATGGCTTTAGCTAAAAGAAGAAGGTGCTGAGCATGACACACCCTGAAGACTAAAAAAACCATGCCATAAATGAACTGAGATTGTAAATTATCATCCAATACCGTTCCCATTCTGCATAACAATTTTATATTTTTAATTTTAAAGGGATTCTGATAGCACTTTAGATCCCTCCCTCCTCAAAAAGCTGACAATGCTAGATAGATTACCTGTGATCACGACAATAGTGGTGGCATAAGTGAAAAAATGAGGAATTTCTATAGTATGTCTTATGATGCAGGGACCACTAGAGCTATCACTCACAGGAGAAGTTTAGGAGGGTTTATTGACAATCCTCAGGACGCTTACAGGGGTACGGTACATCTAGAAGGCACTTGGCATTTAATCTGTATTTGGCATATGAGTTATTAACAACTTCCTTTTCCCAGTCATGCTACTATGGACATCCCCATAGACATGTTTGAACTTATTTCCATTATCTAATATAACTTCTGACATGAGGCATTGTCATTATTGCATGCAGGGAAAACCAGGCCTGATTCAATGGCCCGCATGTGCTGAATGCAATGTGATACCATCCCGTCTCAGAAGTTAGATTTCTGAGACTGGGCTAAGGTGGAAGTGGAGCACAAGGGACACTACCTCCATTAGGTAGCACTGTATGCTTTGTATAATCTTTTCCCATGGAGTATTGCATTGCGTGTAAGACTCCATATGCCCTTTTGGTGGTCACTACACACTACTACACACTACTTCTCCATTAACTCCTGTAAGTTGTACTGTGTCATCTCCAAGGGATGGACTTGTTGGTCATCACATCCAACAGATGCTCAATCTCATTGAGATCTGGGCAATTCAGTGGCCAAATCATCTTCCTCCACAATTTCTGAACCATTGTTGCAGTGTGTCTGTGGGATTTCTGAAAAAGGTCACTCCTAATAAGGAATACCTCTGCAATGAAGGGGAGGACTTGGTCTGTCACAATGGTAAGGTAGGTGGTATGTGACATGAAGAACATGCAGAGCATTGAATCAAGCAGTAGGCTTGTCTTCTTCCCCATAGTGCATGCTAATTTCATCTCTTCCTCATGCCATCCACATGATGTAAAAGTGAATATGCTTCATCAGACTAGGCCACCTTCTTCCATTACTTCATGGTCCAGTTTTTCACACATTGTAGATTCTTTCTGCGTTGGACATGCAGCATGGGCACTTTGACAAATCTGAGACATCCTCCTGGCCAGTATTAACCCCTTAAGGACCAAGCCCATTTTGGCCTTAAGGACCAGACAAAGTTTATTTTTGCATTTTCATTTTTTTCCTCCTCGCCTTCTAAAAATCATAACTCTTTTATATTTTCATCTACAGATGAGTATGAGGGCTTGTCTTTTGTAGGACCAGTTGTCCTTTGTAATGACAGCACGCATTTTACCATAATATGTATGTCGCAGCCAAAAAAATACTATTTGTGTGGCGAAATTGAAAAGAAAATGGGCATTTTGCAAATTTTGGAAAGTTTCGTTTTCACGCCGTACAATTTACGATAAAAAATTTCTTAATTCTGTGGGTAAAATGATACCCATGATTACATACTTTTCTATTATTGTAGCGCTTAAAATAAATCTCAAACTTTTTAACCAAATTGGTATGTTTGAAATCCCTCTATTTTGACGTATCACTGGTGGTATGAGGGCTTTTGTGCCGTGATCTGTACTTTTTATTGATACCACATTTGCGTATATAAAACTTTTAATACATTTTTATATTTATATTTTTATAAAATATTAAAATTTTTGGGGAATATGATGACAAAAAAGCATCAATTTCGGACTTTTTTTTTTTTAAACGTTTACGCCATTCACCATATGGGATAATTAACATTATATTTCAATAGTTCGGACATTTACATACGTGGCGATACCAAATATGTTTTTTTTTTTACGCTTTTTGGTGGTAAAATGGGAAAAACGGATGTTTAACCTTTTTATTGGGGGGAGGGGATTTTTCTATTTTTTTTCCGCGGCAGCGCTGTGGGCGATCTGGTCACCCATATGAAGTGCCGCACTGCTGCAGATTCCGTGATCTGTATTGATCACAGCATCTGAGGAGTTAATGGCGGACATCGGCGCAATCGCTGATGTCCGCCATTAACAACGGGTTCCTGGTTGTTGATAGCAGCCAGGACCTGCCGGGCATTACGGCAGTCATGTCCATGACGTAAATGTACGTCATGGTGAATTAAGCACCACCGCACCATGACGTACATTTACGTCTAATATCGGGGGTTAAAGGGGTTTTCCAGTCTCAACATATTGACAGCATATCCTCAGGATAAGCCATCAATATCAGATTGGTGGGTTGCATACAACCCAGTCAACTTAGCCTTGGCCATTTTTCCAGTTTCCAAAAACTCTACTTCAAGAACTCACTGTTCACTTTCTACCTAGCCACATATTGATCCCCTTGAATACATCTTGTGTCGCTGTCACACTATAATATTATGTCTGATACTTGTCTTTGTTTGTACCCCATAATTGTAAGCGCTGCGGAATCTGTAGGCGCTATATAAATAAATAAAATAAAAACAATTTACTTCACCTGGATTTAATATTATGGTTGATCAATGCATGCATTAATTGTACCAACATTTATGAATGTGTCATAGGAGAGTTTGTAGGCATTTCCTACATTCAGCAGTTTCTAAGGATACCATAGTTACACCCTGTTGGGACCTGAGATAAATACATGTAAGATATTTGTATAATGGTGTATGGATTCTTTGCTATAGTTTCAGATCTAATAATTCGTCCACCCTTACTTCTAAGAAGACTTTGGTCTCTCAGCTTAGATTTGTACAGGCAAGGCAGCAAAAGGCTATTTTCACACTGCATTGTGCAGTGTCTGTCAAAAATATAAGTTTTCCCCAATATATAGCTTTGACTGAGGCCATTTAGTAGAATTTTTCATACATTAATGTAAAAAGTGTTATTTGCAGTATATGGCTGTGTTGAATAATGCAGCACCCTCTGCTATTCCACAAAGGAAAGAAACATGACTCTTAATGTAAACCACCCGGTTTAAGAAAAGAAGCTAAAATTTAGCACACCGTGTTTCAGTGCCTGCATGCCTGAACAACAATCCTTTAATGTACACTGCTCAAAAATAAAGGGAACACTAAGATAACACATCCTAGATCTGAATGAATGAACTAATGGTATGAAATAATTTCGTCATTACATTGTTGAATATGCTGACAACAAAATCACACAAAAATTATCAATAGAAATCAAATTTATCAACCCATGGAGGTCTGGAAATGGAGTCACATTCAAAATCAAAGTGGAAAACCACACTACAGGCTGATCCAACTTTGATGTAATGTCCTTAAAACAAGTCAAAATGAGGCTCAGTAGTGTGTGTGGCCTCCACGCGCCCGTATGACCTTCATACAATGCCCAGGCATGCTCCTGATGAGGTGGTGGATGATCTCCTGAGGGATGTCCTCCAGACCTGGACTAAAGCATACGCCAACTCCTGGACAGTCTGTGGTGCAAAGTGGCTTTGGTGGATGGAGCGAGACATGATGTCCCTAATGTGCTAAATCGGATTCAGGTCTGGGGAACGGGCGGACAGTCCATAGCATCAATGCCTTCCTCTTGCAGGAACTGCTGACACACTCCAGCCACATGAGGTCTAGCATTGTCTTGCATTAGGAGGAACCCAGGGCCAACCGCACCAGTATATGGTCTCAAAAGGGGTCTGAGGATCTCATCTCGGTACCTAATGACAGTAAGGCTACCTCTGGCAAGCACATGGAGGGCTGTGCGGCCCCTTAAGAAATGCCACCCCACACCATTAATGACCCACCGCCAAACCAGTCATGCTGGAGGATGTTGCAGGCAGCAGAACGTTCTCCATGGCGTCTCCAGACTCTGTCACATCTGTCACATGTGCTCAGTGGGAACCTGCTTTCATCTGTGAAGAGAACAGGGAGCCAGTGGTGAATTTGCCAATCTTGGTGTTCTTGCCAAACCTCCTGCATGGTTTTGGGCTGTAAGCACAAACCCCAGCTATGGACGTCGGGCCCTACTACCACCCTTATGGAATCTGTTTCTGATCGATTGAGTGGACACATGCCCATTTTCGGCCTGCTGGAGATCATTTTGCAGGGCTCTGGCAATGGCCTGCCTTGCACAAAGGCGGAGGTAGAGGTCCTGCTGTAGGGTTGTTGCCCTCCTACAGCCTCCTCCATGTCTCCTGATGTCCTGGCCTGCCTCCTGGTAGCCCCTCCATGCTCTGGACACTACGATGACAGACACAGCAAACCTTCTTGCCACAGTTTGCATTGATGTGCCTTCCTGGATGAGCTGCACTACCTGAGCAACTTGTGTGGGTTGTAGACTCCGTCTCATGCTACCCCTAGAGTGAAAGCACCGCCAGCATTCAAAAGTGACCAAAACATCAACCAGGAAGCATAGGAACTGGGAAGTGGCCTGTGAGCACCACTTGCAGAACCACTACTTTATTGGGGGTGTCTTGCTAATTGCCTATAATTTCCACCTGTTGTCTGTTCCATTTTCACAACAGCATGTGACATTGATTGTCAATCAGTGTTGCTTCCTGATTGGACAGTGTGATTTCACAGAAGTGTGACTGACTTGGAGTTACATTGTGTTGTTTAAGTGTTCCCTTTATTTTTTTGAGCAGTGTATAATGAAAGTATCTGGGCACTGAAAACATCGGCCCAGATTTATGAAACTGTGTAAGAGAAAAACTGGAGAGATGTTCCCATAGTAACCAATCACAGCTCAGCTTTCATATCTTAATAAGCTCTGGTAAAGTGAAAGCTGAGCTGTGATAGGTTGCTATGGGAACATCTCTCCAGTTTTTCTCTCACACATTTTGATAAAGCTGGGCAATGGTTCGTAAAGTTGCTAAATTTACCTTACCTATACATGTCCACATAGCAATCCAAATGGATGAAGTACACTCCTATAGATTGAGCGCCTACTGTCAAACTATACAAAATGTGTGTAGGCTTTTGCGCAGACAGGTAATATTATTAATAAAAATATAGAAATGTATTTGTGTACTAGCTTTCAATGGAGTTGTCGTCTGCTGGACTTTTGGGGTACATTATGGAGTCAGGATTTGGGTCTATAGGAGGATTCTCTGGTGCTAAGTCAGTTTGACACTGTAATCCATATATATGAGCTGACAGCATTGTAATAAAGTGTCACTGGCATATATACTGTTGACACGTGTGAGATGCAGTGCGATCACAAGTTACAACTGGGTGAAGTGCACAACTGCTTGTGCCTCACTCCCCTGCTGTCACTCAAATCTGACCCTTTCACTGCATACCTCTATGGAGTGAAGTGAAAAGGTCGGACTGAGCAGCCAGCCAGGGATTAAAAAACATTACCGAACACTTCCCTGACTGTAAGACACGGTGCAAACTAAATTTTCCGTATGTCTGGACAACACGTCGAAAGTTTATACAAATGACAGTGACAGCTTAAGATTCATTTTAACATGAATATTAAAATGCTGTACTATATTCGGTGTTCTGTATGAATTGTTTAGCAGTATTATTGTACACCACTGTTATGAGACAGCTTCATGTATGGAGCTGTCACTGTATGGTAGTGTTACTTGAGCACTGTGTGTAATTTTCTTAGTACAGAGTACTACAGAGTATATTATAATGCAGTGTATGATGGCAGTGGCTCTATACAACATTATTATTTAGGCAACCGTAAGAACATGCATCATACTGTATGGTATTGCTATTGACAGTGCACTATATGGGGGTGCCAAAAGAAGGTACTGCACAAGGCACCATCAAATGTTAGGTCAGAAATATTATAGAACCCTTTATAAAATATAATGTAAAGGCCTTTGGCACATGGAAGCCCCTGTACTCTTTATGGCATCCGGACAGTTAAAGCGGTTATCCAGGAAAAAACTTTTTTATATATATCAACTGGCTCCAGAAAGTTAAACAGATTTGTAAATGGCTTCTATTAAAACATCTTAATCCTTTCAGTACTTATGATCTTCTGAAGCTAAGGTTGTTCTTTTCTGTCTAAGTGCTCTCTGATGACACGTGTCTCGGGAAACGCCCAGTTTAGAAGAGGTTTGCTATGGGGATTTGCTTCTAAACTGGGTGTTTCCCAAGACAGGTGTCATCAGAGAGGACTTAGACAGAAAAGAACAACCTTAACTTCAGAATCTCATAAGTACTGAAAGGATTAAGATTTTTTAATAGAAGTAATTTACAAATCTGTTTATAAAGAAAAGTTTTTTCCCTGGAATACCCCTTTAACAGGCAGAACAGCACAGTACAGTCACTATACTGTCACATTTTCCGATAAACAACATATTATGAATTCAAAATCCTTTTGCGAGTTGGCAGCGGAGACAGACTGTGGTAACAGAGACATTGTAATATAAAGACATCTCTTCTGAGCATGGTAAAACATACAGAAATGGCAATGACTCACTTGTATTCACAAGCTATAGACGTGCATTACAAATCTGAAACTTCTTGTATTGTTGTACTGAAAGCCTGCCTATTTATCATCTCACAAGACAAGTAGAATGATCTTTATCTGGATTGCCCACTTTCTGACCCAAATTCAGGGGTTTTTATGGAAAATTGAAGTCAGTTTGATTGATGAAATCCAAAGATGTCTAAAATGGAACCAAAGATCTCCAACTGTGCAGGCTCCCAACTGTGGCCTTCAATGTTGGTATTGTTCCTGCCGAAAAAGTTGAGAAAACAAGAAAAAGTTAGAGAAGTTTTGTTTAAAATAAAGAAGGAGGAAAAAAAACATTGCAATTTGAATGAAGGTTCGGAATCTATTATCCCCCTTTTTCTTAACACGTGCAAACTGTGAGAAAATTTAATGGTTCTCACATAATGAGGCAAACCCATGTCTTTCTCTTTTATGGAATAAATAGATTAGTATTCATAACAGTGTGAACAGCTCTTCCTTTTCCCAAAAATCATATAGGTCCTGTTTTTTCCCCCATTTTGTCAACTTAAAAATCATATTTAGTCATTTCTTAGAAACATATCTGTTCCTAGAAAAGATGGGTGACAATCAAAAGGATCAGTAGGAATATAGGGGGAAGATTTATCAAAACCTGTCCAGAGGAAAAGTTGCTGAGTTGCTCATAGCAACCAATCAGCTCGCTTCTTTCATTTTTAACAAGGCCTCTGCAAAATGAAAGAAGGGATCTGATTGGTTGCTATGGGCAACTGGGCAACTTTTTCTTTGCACAGGAATTATCAAAACCTGTCCAGAGGAAAAGTTGCTCAGTTGCCCATAGCAACCAATCAGCTCGCTTCTTTCGTTTTTAACAAGGCCTCTGCAAAATGAAAGAAGCGATCTGATTGGTTGCTATGGGCAACTGGGCAACTTTTTCTTTGCACAGGAATTATCAAAACCTGTCCAGTGGAAAAGTTGCTTAGTTGCCCATAGCAACCAATCAGCTCGCTTCTTTCGTTTTTAACAAGGCCTCTGCAAAATGAAAGAAGCCATCTGATTGGTTGCTATGGGCAACTGGGCAACTTTTTCTTTGCACAGGTTTTGATAAATCTCCCCCATAGCTTCTACATGGGTTGTTGCCCAACTTTCTCAGACTCGGGCAAATTCTCTTACTAGGGTTGCGTTCACACATGGGATTTTGGTAGGTATTTGGTAAGTATTTTGGCTAGTAATTTTAGCTAAAACCAAGATTGAAACCAATACAGAAAGAAAAACTGTCATTTTTAACATTTTGCACCTTTTTCTGTAAAAAAAAAATACTGACCAAACTATTATGTGTGAACCCATACATTATACCAGTGGTCTTCAACCTGCGGACCTCCAGATGTTGCAAAACTACAATTCCCAGCATGCCCGGACAGCCAACGGCTGTCCGGGCATGCTGGGAGTTGTAGTTTTGCAACATCCGGAGGTCCGCAGGTTGAAGACCACTGCATTATACTGTAAGAAAGGTGTGGTAGCATTACTAGTCCCATTTACATGAGAAATATTCTAGACAGACTTGTAAGGGTGATCATATTGGTTGTCAGTAGAGATGAGCGAACTTACAGTAAATTCGATTAGTCACGAACTTCTCAGCTCGGCAGTTGATTGCTTATCCTGCATAAATGAGTTCAGCTTTCAGGTGCTCCCGTGGGCTGGAAAAGGTGGATACAGTCCTAGGAAAGAGTCTCCTAGGACTGTATCCACCTTTTCCAGCCCACCGGAGCACCTGAAAGCTGAACTAATTTATGCAGGATAAGACATCAACTGCCGAGCCGAGAAGTTCGTGACGAATCGAATTTACTGTAAGTTCGCTCATCTCTAGTTGTCACCCAACTTTACCATAAGGAGCTAAATAATATTCTATACAACACAAGGATATCTCTATACAAGCAATATTTTGTAACTTTTTGATATTTTGTAAAGACCTGTTGCTACAGATTGCATCACCTTTTTTTTTTGTTTTTATTATTTTTTTAAATATCACCCCCACCCACCCCCTCCCAGATGGACCTACTTCTCTGCAGCCACACCTCCTAAAGTCCTGGAATGAACAGGATATTCTTTGTAGGTGTCTATGGACCCCCTTATGTACTATTCGTTGAACATTCACCCCCCCCCCAGGCTTGTTTGCAGTGATATATTGTCTCCAAATATTGTCACCTGCCTAATTATCCTAAACGGCCACCCTATTATTAATTATACGTGAAGCATGGCTGCTAGACATGCGACAAAGATTGGGAGGCTGATGGATGAGACCCCTTTCAGGGAAGATCTTGGTGGCTGCTTTATGTCCCTTTCACCCTGGAGAACACACTATAAATCTTTCTTGATTTTAACCACGTTTATACTCAGTGCTCCAGGCTAAAGACGACATGTTAAGATTGCGCTGGTATACCAGCGCTGGGACCAGCTGCTCCTAAATACAGACAAGTCCTTGTCAATTAAGGTTGTGGTGATCGGCTCCAGGCATGATAGCTGCCAGTAGTGCACAGCCCCTACAATTAGTATCCAGTCTGCAAAAGACCTCCAGGGCATAACTCACAGGGCAGCATGGGAAAGAATCACAACCCTCATCATAAAGATAGGAAAAAATGACCACATCAGTGGATGATACTAAGCAGACAAGTCTCCAGACCCCAGTCACTTGAAGGCTGAGCATCTACTACGTCTACGCCTTCTCTTTGTATGTCAGCCAAGTCGAACTATGGCAGGCACGCATAGAAATGTGAAATACAAAAATACATTGATTCATCTCGGAGAGTGTGTGAGCCGAGGCTTTCTCTTGTCTGGCCATGTCACCTCCAGCAGCTGCTGCCAAGCTTTGCACCCAGGATGCTGCCCTTTGAACCAGAGAGATGTGGACAGGGCAGTCTGCTCCAAGGAGAAAGTCGAGAAGAAGTCCTAGGTCATAGAGGCCAATCTGCCATTCTACACCAGCAGGAGCATTGGGAGGCCAGCAAACAAAACCCCTAAGCATTAGGAGGCCTGCCCCATGATTAGTGGAGCTGTTTGTCTAAGTAATTAGGAACTTGGTATCTAGGAGGGAAAATCCTTGTTGTACAAGGCCCCTGTGAAGAATTGAAAGGTTGGGCAACTCAAAGAAAATATCAGTGGTGGGCTATGCTGACCCATGGAAGTTCAAGAACAGAACAAACTCCAAGTGCAACTGGGGACGCCATCCCGCTCTAGGGGGGACAATGCAGGGCGCCCATTAGGACACGGCTTACAAATAAATATGGAAACGTTCGGGGAAAAGGTCTCCGGGGTCGCTAAAAGTCAACAAGAGAGCAGGTTAAGGGGAAGAAGAATTTAATATCAAAAATACATAAATCTCTAAGTGAGGGCAAAAGAACAATGGCAAGAAAAGAAACAAAATGTCAGGGCCAACAATCCCTACATAATGGTGTCAATGTACCAGCGCTCCATCTTGTTAACGTGTAACACAAAAAGTTTACAAGGAGATAAAGGGATAATGAGCGGGCCTATAATGGAGGAATTCCTCATGTCACCTGAAATGGATGTTTTCTGGATGTATCCATGGGATTTGAAGGAGAAGGCTACAACATGACTTCTGCTTTATTCAGTGCGTGCCTTTAAAAAGTGACACAATGGGAAATATCACGTAGACTTAAAATGACTACAGTGAACACTTCTGCAACTTTCATAATACATTGAGGCAGATTTACTAAAACTGTCTAATTCTTAGATGGTATAAACCAGTGTTTCCCAAGTAGTGGGTCTCCAGCTGTTGCAAAACTACAAGTCCCAGCATGCCCGGACAGCCGAAGGCTGTCCGGGCATGCTGGGAGTTGTAGTTTTGCAACAGCTGGAGGCCCACCGCTTGGGAAACACTAGTATAAACGTAGAATAGACAGTCTGCAAATGCAACAGATTTGACACAATGACCGGCTGTCTAGGCTACGTTTATTCCAACCAATAGTATCTTTTGACAATGGACACAAAAGGGGAGATAATGAAACATCAGCAAAACTGTCTTAGGCTGCATTCACACCTCGTTTTTTACATACGGGTGCCGGATCCGGCTGGGGGAGGGGAAAACCGGGCGCTCCCGTACCCCAGCTGGATCAGCCCGTTACTTCATTTACTTTAATGAGACGACCGGAGTCAAATGGTGACTCCGGTCGGCTCAGTTTTGACCCGTAAGCGGTTTCCTGACCGGACCTAAAACCGTAGTATACTACGGTTTTAGGTCCGGTCCAAAACCGGATACGGGTCAAAACTGAGCCGACCGGAGTCACCATTTGACTCCGGTCGGCTCATAAAAGTAAATGGAGTCATGGGCTGATCCGGTTGGGGTACGGGAGCGCCAGGCTTTCCCCTCCCCCAGCCGGATCCGGCACCCGTATGTAAAAAACGAGATGTGAATGCAGCCTTATTTTGTAAATGTGGTGCACAGCACGTGCGTTCTTTTTAGTAACCAATTCTACCAGAATTTTGGTGAATTGTCAATAGTCATTGGCACACATTAAAATCCCTACGTATTAGGGCTTTTGCTGTCACTTTCCATCAGATGTACTGCTTCTTGGTTACTGTATTTGGTTGGTTTTTAATGTGCGCCTCTCTGCTTTCAGTTGCACCTGTAAGGGGTACTCCGGAGAAGAAAAACCAACTGGTGCTAGAAAGTTAAAGACATGTGTAAATTACTTCTATTTAAAAATCTTAATCCTTCCAGTACTTATCAGCTGCTGTATACTACAGAGGAAGTTGTGTAGTTCTTTCCTGTTTGACCACAGTGCTTTCTGCTGCCACCTCTGTCTGTGTCGGGAACTGTCCAGAGCAGGATAGGTTTTCTATGGGCATTTGCTCCTGCACTGGGCAGTTCCTTACACGGACAGAGTTGTCAGCAGAGAGCACTGTGGTCAGATGGGAAAGAACTACACAACTTCCTTTGGAGTATACAGCAGCTGATAGGTACTGAAATGATTAAGATTTTTAAACAGAAGTAATTTAGAAATTTGTATAATTCTTTGGCACCAGTTGATAAAAAAAAAAATTCCACCGGAGTATTCCTTTAAGGGATATTATGGGACAATCTGTGCCCACATGACAACATTAATTAGGTGGGGCTTGCTTTGCCAGTCTTAAGGCAAAAATCAAGAAAAACCCCACACAAACACATGATAAATCATGAAAATTCAGAACACACTAGAAAAGTTAAAAATAAATAAATAAATCTACAGAGTGTCACCTTTTTGCTTAGTAAATTTCGACCATTGTGTTTCAAATCATCACCATGTATCTGATTGATGTCAGCGAATGTATGGTACCTGTGATTGGGTGCAGCATCACGTGAATAATGCCTGTGTACATGACATCATCGCACACATCACACTTTATACAGGGCGTAAAGGGTTTCTTTTCTTTTTTTTTACCTCACTTTTTAGCTTTTTCTAAATTTTTGGAAAACTTGAAAAACCTTGTAAAAAGCTTCTACTTTACCTATTTATCTAATTATCTTATTTTCTTTCCATATGGTGATTACAGATACATTTAGTTATCATTTCAATGTTCTTCTATGTTTCATTATGTATGGTACCCATACAGTTATATTGTATAGTACAATTATCAAGCAGTGTCGGCATCTATTGTCCACACACTTCCTGACATGGGGCTCGTGGCCGGTCAAGAATCACTCATCAATACCTACATTTGATACCCATATTGCTGTATGAAATGGAGCATATGGAGGGTGCTGTTTTGCATTGGACATCATCAGAACGTTAGTTAAGTAATAGCTTTATTATGGCATTTGGATCAATGGCTCAATGATTCTTCAGCAGGTTCACAAAGGTCAATCACCGATAGACACAGCATGAGATGGGTCACTTGCAATATTTAGGGGTATTTTAAGAGAGGGGACAAGTAATTGTAACACAGTCCTGGTGCCTGATGTGATGGCAAAGAGTAAAAGGAGGTCAGTGCTGGACAGCCAGAGTCTGGGACATAGCCCGGGGCCTTAGACACTCAGCCAGCACCATCCATCTTGGGACACTCAACCATTAGGCTCAAAAATTACCATTGTTACATCAGACTTGCTGCCTTCACATGGAAGAATGGTCAGAATTGTGTCTATACTTGGCAGGACACTTAATTACTTAATGTTGCTTTCCTTTTTTGCAAGGGTGGTAGTGAGGTATGGCAAGAGGGCGTGAGAAACATATTCCCTGCACCCAAAAAAGTATTCATACTTGCAACATTTTCCTTTCCTGTCTGCTCTTGTAAATAAAAGCAGTAATACTATCCCGAAAATGGACAAAGGGAACTTCATAGAATCCCCCAGACAGTAATGAATGACTGAGGCCAGAGGAGAATAGTGTCTACCATTAATATTTGACACTGTGTATATATTTGGAGTATTCATTCATTGACTTTTACTAAGTTATCATACAAATTATTTCCCTCCAGTCTAGTTTGTCTTTCATCATCCTCTTCTACCATGTATCATTGGGGGTCCCATATACAGGATGTCTCCACTGGAGACAGGGGTCCTCATTATACAGCAAGCAAGTTACTAGCCCAAGTCTCCAATAGTTCACAAATGTAATAACTCATTCATGATGGGGAATGGGAATCATCCAGAAACAGGAAAGTGTGTTTAAGACGTCTATCTACGATCGTGCATCAATCTAGCCGTTAACCCTTTCAGTGTTAAGGGGTCAACTAGCTACTTTAGCTGTGAGTGATCTGGGGACAATAATCTGGTATGTCTTGTCTGTACAAGCAATAAGATGAAGATGATAAAATTCTCCCTCCAGACCATCAAACAATTGCAGCTGCCATTAAATAACATCTCAATTTAGCAATCGTTTCGAGTGATGTTTGAAATATATTCTTGTGGGAAAACGCACAGAAATCGTCCACCTCCCGTACATAGGGCAAATCGCCTCTGGGAGCAGTTCTACAGCGCTCCCCCCACTAGCACTCCATTAAAGCATAATTTTTAATATATATGCAATAAATGTTCACTTTGTTAGACTGAATGACAGAAAATAATATCTGCAAATCTTAATTTCCATCCATTACCATCAAATGGTTCACACATTGGACATATTTGCTTTTGATTAATTTATTTGCAGCCTGTGTCTGATGAAGCAATAACAGTTTGGGGGATTCTTGTGCTGGTCTATAGGGGTTTGCCCGACCCATTCATCTCCAGTCTATCTTCCTCCTTTACCAAAGAGAATGATGTCTTTGTTGTTGAAAATTAATTATTAATTATTGGAAATTTCTCCATTAAATTATGAAATAATCTATTTGCATCATATTATCTATCTATCTAATTATCTGTATCTATCTTTATATGTATCTATTTCTATCTATCTATTTATCCATATATCTAATTATGTATCTATCAGTCATCTATTTATATCTATATTATATACAGTGGGGCAAAAAAGTATGTAGTCAGCCATCATTTGTGCTCCCACTTAAAAAGATTAGCGAGGCCTGTAATTTTCATCAAAGGTATACCTCAACTATGAGATACATAATGAGAAAAAAAACAAATCCATGAAATCACATTGTCTGATTTTTAAAGAATTTATTTGCAAATGATGGTGGAAAATAAGTATTTGGTCACCAACAAACAAGCAAGATTTCTGGCTCTCACAGACCTGTAACTTCTTCTTTAAGAGTCTCCTCTGTCCTCCACTCGTTACCTGTATTAATGGCACCTGTTTGAACTTATGAGTATAAAAGACACCTGCCCACAACCTCAAACAGTCACACTCCAAACTTCACTATGGCCAAGACCAAAGAGCTGTCAAAGGACACCAGAAACAAAACTGTAGACCTGCACCAGTCTGGGAAGACTGAATCTGCAATAGGCAAGCTGCTTGGTGTGAAGGAATTAACTGTGGGATCAAATATCAGAAAATGGAAGACATGCAAGACCACTGATAATCGCCCTCGATCTGGGGCTCCATGCAAGTTCTCACCCCATGGTGTCAAAATGATCACAAGATTGGTGAGCAAAAATCCCAGAACCACACGGGGGGACCTAGTTAATGACCTGCAGAGAGCTGGGACCAAAGTAACCAAGGCTACCACCAGTAACACACTACGCTGCCAGGGACTCAAATCATGCAGTGCCAGACACCTCCCCCTGCTTAACTCCTTAACGATGTAGGACGTGTATTTACATCCTGGGCATGTCACATTTAGAAAGCCCCCATGGTGCCAGAACAGCAGAAAACCCCACATGGCATAGCATTTTGGAAACTACACCCCTCAGGGAACGTATCAAGGGGTACAAGGAGCCTTAACACCCCACAGGTGCTTGACGACTTTTCGTTAAAATTGGAAGTGTAAATGAAAACTAAAGTGCAGTTTTTTCCCCAAACTTACCATTTTTACAAAGGGTAATGGGAGAAAATACCCCCCAAAATTTGTAACCCCATCTCTTCTGAGCATGGAAATACCCCATGTTAGGACGTAAAATGCTCAGAAGAGAAGGAGCGCCATTGAGCTTTTGGAAAGAGAATTCGTTTGGAATGGTAGTCAGGGGCCATGTGCCTTTACAAAGCCCCCGTGGTGCCAGAACAGTGGACCCCCCCCCCACACATGTGACCCCATTTTGGAAACTACACCCCTCACAGAATTTAATAAGGGGTGCAGTGAGTATTGACACCCCACTGGCGTTTGACAGATCTTTGGAACAGTGGGCTGTGCAAATGAAAAATTTAATTTTTCATTTTCACGGACCACTGTCCCAAAAATCTGTCAGACACCTGTGGGGCATAAATGCTCACTGCACCCCTTATTACATTACGTAAACACACCTGGCCTTCAATTCCGGACAGATTTTCTCTTCAAAATCCCAATGGCGCGCCTTCTCTTCTGAGCATTGTAGTTTGCCCGCAGAGCACTTTACATCCACATATGGGGTATTTTCTTACTCAGAAGAAATGGGGTTACACATTTTGTGGGGCTTTTTTTCCTATTTTCCCATGTGAACATGAAAAATTTAGGGTAACACCAGCATTTTAGTGAAAAAATTTTTTTCATTTTCATTTTCCCATCCAATTTTAATGAAAATTTGTCAAACACCTGTGGGGTGTTAAGGCTCACTATACCCCTTGTCATGTTCCGTGAGGGGTGTAGTTTCCAAAATGGGGTTGCGTTTATGTCAGAACCGCTGTAAAATCAGCCACCCCCGTGCAAATCACCAATTTAGGCCTCAAATGTACATGGTGCGCTCTCAATCCTGAGCCATTTTGTGCGTCCACAGAGCATTTTACGCCCACATATGGGGTATTTCCGTACTCAGGAGAAATTGCGTTTCAAATTTTGGGGGTCTTTTTTTCCTTTTACTGCTTGTGAAAATAAAAAGTATGGGGCGACACCAGCATGTTAGTGTAAATTTTTTACACTAACAGGCTGGTGTAACCCCCAACTTTTCCTTTTCATAAGGGGTAAAAGGAGAAAAAGCTCCCAAAATATGTAGTGCAATTTCTCTCGAGTACGGAAATACCCCATATGTGGCCCTAAACAGTTTCCTTGAAATACGACAGGGCTCCAAAATGAGAGAGCGCCATGCGCATTTGAGGACTAAATTAGGGATTGCATAGGGGTGGACATAGGGGTATTCTATGCCAGTGATTCCCAAACAGGGTGCCTCCAGCTGTTGCTAAACTCCCAGCATGCCTGGACAGTCAGTGGCTGCCCAGAAATGCTGGGAGTTGTTGTTTTGCAACAGCTGGAGGCTCTGTTTTGGAAACACTGCCGTACAATACGTTTTTCATTTTTATTGGGGGGGACAGTGTAAGGGGGTGTATCTGTAGTGTTTTACCCTTTATTATGTGTTAGTGTACTGTAGTGTTTTTAGGGTATATTCGCACTGGCATGTTACGGTGAGTTTCCCGCTAGGTATTTGCCACAGCCCAAACTTGAAGCAGGAAACTTACTGTAAACCTGCCCGTGTGAATGTAGCCTGTACGTTCACATGGGGGGGAAAACCTCCAGCTGTTTCAAAACTACAACTCCCAGAATGTACCGACAGACCGTGCATGCTGGAGGCACACTGGTGGAAAACCTTCAGTTAGGTTCTGTTACCTAACTCATTATATTCCAACCAGTGTGCCTCCAGCTGTTGCAAAACTACAACTCCCAGCATGTACTGATCGCCAAAGGGCATGCTGGGAGATGTAGTTATGCAACAGCTGGAGGTACTTAACTACAACTCCCAGCATGCGGAGACAGCTGTTTGCTGTTTGGGCATGCTGGGATTTGCAGTTTTGCAACATCTGGAGGTCTACAGTTTAGAGACCACTGCACAGTGATCTCCAAACTGTGACCCTCCAGATGTTGCAAAACTACAAATCCCAGCATGCCCAGACAGCAAACAGCTGTTTGGGCATGCTAGGAGTTGTAGTTTTGCAAGATCTGGAGGGATACAGTTTAGAGACCACTGTATAATGGTCTCAAACTGTAGCCCTCCAGTTGTTGCTAGGCAACTTACCGGCTTCCGTAGGATCCAGGGAGCCGTCCTCTTCTGCCGCACGTCATCGCCGCCCGCAGCCTCCGGATCGGTAAGTGGATCTTCGGCGCCGGTCCCCGCCGGTTTCCCCGTCCTGCCCCGCCTATTGTGGGTGGGCAGGATGGGGAAAACGAAAGTTAACCCCCCCGCACCCGATCTGCTATTGGTGGTCGCGTCTAGACCACCAATAGCAGGGATAGGAGGGGTGGCACCCCTGCCACCTCCCTCCTATCCCTTCAGGGGGATCATAGGTGTCTTAGACAACCGCGATCCCCATTATATTCCGGGTCACCATAGACCCGTATGACCCAGAATTGCCGCAAATCACAAGTGTGATCGCCGATCGCCGACATGGGGGGGTCTAATGACCCCCCTGGGCATTTGCACAGGGTGCCTGCTGATTGTTATCAGCAGTCACCCCGGTCCGGTCTCTGGGGTTAAGCCAGTACAGGTCCGGGCCCATCTGAAGTTTGCTAGAGCATTTGGATGATCCAGAAGAGTACTGGGAGAATGTCATATGGTCAGATAAAACCAAAGTAGAAATTTTTTGCTGAAAATTCAACTTGTCGTGTGGGGAGGAGAAAGAATGCTGAGTTGTATCCAAAGAACACCATACCTACTGTGAAGCATGGGGGTGGAAACATCATGCTTTGGGGCTGTTTTTCTGCTAAGGGACCAGGACAACTAATCCATGTAAAGGAAAAAATGAATGGAGCCATGTATCATGAGATTTTGAATGAAAACCTCCTTCCTTCAGCAAGGGCATTGAAGATGAAACGTGGCTGGGTATTTCAGCATGGCAATGATCCCAACGAAGCCCATTGAGTCCTCCAACGAAGGATTGGCTTTGTAAGAAGCATTTCAGGGTCCTGGAGTGGCCTAGCCAGTCTCCAGATCTCAACCCCATAGAAAGCCTTTGGTGGGAGTTGAAAGTCCGTGTTGCCCAGCAACATCCAAAACATCACTGCTCTAGAGGAGATCTGCATAGAGGAATGGGCCAAAATTCCAGCAACAGTGTGTGAAAACCTTGTGAAGACTTACAGAAAATGTTTGACCTCGGTCATTGACACAAAGTATTGAGATGAACTTTTGTTATTGACCAAATACTTATTTTCCACCATAATTTGCAAATAAATTCTTAAAAAATCAGACAATGTGATTTTATGGACTTTTTTTTTTCATTGGCCCTCATTTACTATTGCAAACCCAACATGTTTTGTCGGTTGTGCGCCAGATTCTGTCGCATTGCGCCAGAAATTCTGTCTGCACCAGATTTTGCACCAGAATTTGCGCCAGAATTGAAAAAACTCTCAATTTTGCTAAGAAAACCTGAAAATGGGGCGTGACCTCCATGAAAAGGGGGCGTGGTCTCTGAAAGGGGCGTGTTCCCGACATTTTCACAAAAAACCTACATATTTACTAAGGTTTCCACATAAAATGTGGTGGATTTCAGCTGAGGAAAACCCTACAGATCAGAGCATGTGTAAAAAAAAAAAGCAAAGTGTAGGGAAAGTGGAAGATGTAGGCAGACCTAAGTAAATACTGTGGAAAATAAATTGCAGGGAATTAAAACCCACAAGGAAACCTACACAACACTCTTAGTAAATAAGGGCCATTATGTCTCTCATAGTTGAGGTATACCTATGATGAAAATTAGAGATACTTACAGTAAATTCGATTCGTCACACCTTTTCCAGCCCACGGGAGCACCTGAAAGCTGAACTAATTTATGCAGGAAAAGTCATTAACTGCCGAGCCGAGAAGTTCGTGACGAATCGAATTTACTGTAAGTTCGCTCATCTCTAATGAAAATTACAGGCCTCTCATCTTTTTAAGTGGGAGAACTTGCACAATTGGTGGCTGACTAAATACTTTTTTGCCCCACTGTATTTATTTATCTATCTATCTATTTATCCATCCATTATCCATCCATCATCTCTTATCTGTCTATCGATCTTTCTCTCTTTCTATCTATCTATCTCTCTACATCATGCCCCCTCTGACTCTGTCTATTATGTTACTATATATCTGAAACACAGAAGAGTGACAGATGATAAACACATCTATCTGTCTATTATCTTTCTATCTATTATCTATCTATCTCATATTCATCTATCTATCTTATTTATTCATTAATGCTATTTATCTAATCATCTATCTATCTATATAATCTTTCTCTATTATCTATTCTCTTTGCTTACACTATCTTTCTATCTTTAGAAGCACAGAAGGATAACAGCAAAAATACTACATGATGATGTTATCTTTCCTTGCACCTACAGTAAATCATATCTATTCATCTACTGTACACTTGCATGTTACATGTATATATTTTTCACAGGGCTACCATCAGGGCAGTACTGGCAGTCAAGCTGTCAGTGGCCTGGGCCAAATAATATTTGGTGAGGGTGTGATGAGGGCAGTTGGAATTACCCTAGGGGCAGATGGCATTAACCTCTTGTGTTCAAGAAAATATATGTTTTTGCAATGGCCTACTGTATGGGAAAGTGCAGTTTGCTATTCTTTTCTATACAATAAAAAAAAAGTAATTGCAAGGTCCAAGGGGGCAATAGCTATGTTCAGCCAGGAGCTCCTGGGGAATGCCCCAAAAGTGTTCCTCTGAATGCAGTTAGAGCAAAGACCCACTTAGATAACTCACAATCAGAACTTTTAGTTTAAGGGTAAGATCACATGGTGCGCATCCGCAGCGTATTTCACACTGTGCATGTGACAACAGCAGTCACAGAGGGACTGCAGAGCGTGGTCACTGTTGTTTCAGTCAACTTTCATCTATCTGTTAGCCTATGGGATTTCTAACATTTAGCAAAACTAACTCTTTGTGCTTTGTGCAGACCAGTCATTTTTATGGAGCCATTATCATGCTGGAATAGGACTGTGGTGTGCCCTCTCAGTTGCCACAAGGTTCCGAGCACTTCATTCTCCAAAGCATGAGTATATGATGTAGTATGCTCTGGAAATAAAGGCCCAGCTAAAAGGGTGACAAAGACCACTGGCCATCATGCCCCCTCCCATAAACTTGCATTGAGGGGGCGTGGTCATGACATCACAAGGGGCGTGGCTGACCCCTGCAGCGCGAAAACAGCGTTCGGAACATTTACTTCCGAACGCTGGCTGGTGGCGTACCCATTTAACTCCTCTACCACTACACTTTTCAGCTGGCACTATTCAGAAACCATTCACCTGACACCATCCACATCTGGTATGATATGTAATACCTGTGTTGACTCTAAGCCAAGTTTCTACCATGCTAATGGATTATATTAAAGTTTGTTGCCAACAATCCCTTAAAATAGGATGCAATCTACCCCATAGGTGTAGTATTTGGGTGGGGTTTGCTTGTTCCTATGCATTTAGGGACATTCCCTGGTGTTTGTGGGGCTTAAATGGGCTCTGTCACTAGAGACATGTTAAAAATTTTGATCGGAGAGGGTCTGAGTGTTCAGACCTCCACTAATCAGGGAAATAAGCCTGAAGAAGTTTGATATGAGATCCCCATCGATCAAAATGTTTGACATGTCTCTAGGACATGTCAAAAGTGTTTCCGAGTCACAAGTACTCTTTAAAGCATACTAGTCATTTAAATGATTTTTAGAAACCTGCTGTTATTGAGCCCTAGAGACCCCCCATGCATAGCTACAGGGCTTCCTTTTCCTTATTTCTCTGGCCAGTCACAGCACACACTTCACTCTGCCATGCCAAGACATAGTGCTGTGCTAGAGAAAGTGCATTGGCTGAAAAGGTTGCACTGTGCTAGGTGATGATATACAGTATACTACCATAGATGGCATAAGGGGGAGAAAGGTTTGCTAGGTGCTATGTGAGCAGAAGGAAACAAAAGCATCACAGCAAGGAAATGGTTACATTTAGCACTCATGATGATGGTAATAAGCTAAGGGGAGAGAAGAGGGGGATAACCTTGCAGCACTGTGGACATACAGCAGTAGATACACTGGCATTTACATAAGGGACATCTGTCCTAAGCTTTATGGTTGGTGGGAGATGAAAAGGAAGCACTGATTTACCTCTGAGGAACAATGTAGATCATCTTGGCTCAACTTGCAGGTACACAGCCCACGCTTTTTCAGACTCCCTCTCTCTTGCACATAGCACATGCTAAGCCTTAAAGGGGTACTCCATTGCTAGACATCTTATCCCCTATCCAAAGCACAGGGGATAAGATGTCTGATTGAGTGAGTCCAGCCACTGGGACCCCCTGCGATCTCCGTGCAGACACCCAGCGTTCTGAACATTTTGTGGGGCCTAGCACCCAGTGTCTCTATTACACAGCCTCATGGGTAAGTGTGACTCTGGGTCCTGAGGGATCCTCATTCATTCACAGGCTACACTATTTAGACTGATTAGTGATATTTATATAGGTTGTGGTTGCTATCTCCACAAGGGACGTACATGTTGGGAGCTGCATATCTCTGCTGTTATATGTCAGTTTTTGCTATTTGTAGTAGCTGTGTGCATATTATTTGAGCCACATTCTACATATAAAAATATTGGGGAAACTAGCTGCCCATTGAAGTTCTCTGTATAAGAATACCATCATTTACTGTCTTATTTGTACATTTTGGTTTTAATAAGTATTTAAGAAAGTATACATATTTTTATAAATGAATTTTTCTTGGTAAATGACTTCTTTACCATGTGGTATAAAAGTATGTTAAGGCATACAGTCCCACACAGTTTGGAGTTTCTAGTGTTAATTTTGTTCAGAATGCTGGGTTCAGGCAGCCGCAACTGCACACCACGACCCCCCCCCCCCCCACCCCCTCATGTCGTCATACCATACCCCCTCCATGCATGTCTTTTGGATGGGTGTGTGACGGCTGCCACCCCCCCTCCCATGGACATGCATTAGGGGGCATGGTGTCATGAAGCCAGCATTCTGAACAAAATGTCTTTCCAAGTCTTGGCTTTAGTGCTATAAAGCACAAAATCACTGCACAAGCGAGCACTAAACAGTGTTCTGCGGAGAAGTAACTCCCTTTTCACCATCTGGCACCACCTGTGGTATGTGAATCATAGGGAATATTTGTCTTGTATTTAGTAGGTATTCAAACTGTCCTCAAGCTATGTTTTTAATGTTCAGGACAATGTATACTCTTGGCCTACATGCCAACATTTAAATGTCACAGTTGTTTCAAACAACTTCCCTCTATTTGATAGCCTATGTGATTTCTAACAATCTGCTGTTCACTGCATGCTGCTATTAGGAAAAATCTGTCTATAGTAACAGACAGACCAGGACAAACTACAAAAAGTGGGGTTAAAGGGGTACTCCACTGCCCCAGCATCTGAAACATTTTGTTCTGAACGCTGGGAGCGGGCTACTGGGGTCATGACGTCTTGCCATTCCCCAAGTGACGTCATGCCACGCCCTCTGAATGCAAGTCTATGGCAGTCGCCGCACCCCCTCCCATAGACTTGCATTGAGGGGGCGTGGTGTGACATCACTAGAGGGCGTGTGCATAATGTCACGACCCTCGCTGACTACAGCCAGCGTTCGGAACAAAATTATAAGACATCTTATCCCCAAAGGATAGGGGATAAGATGTCTGATCGTGGGGTTCCAGCCGCTGGGACCCCCTGCAATCTTCATGCAGACACCCAGCATTCTGAATATTTTGTTCAGAATGCTGGGTTCGGGTGGCCGTGGTCATGGCGTCACACCACATCCGCTTCATGCATTTCTATGGGAGGGGATATGGCAGCCGTCACACACCTTCGAAAGACATGCGTGGAGGGGGCATGGTAGGATGTCATGAGGGCAGGTGTGAACCCAGCATTCTGAACATAATCTTCAGAATGCCAGGTGTCTGCATGGAAATCACGCGGGGGGGGGGGGGGCTACAAGCAGCTGGACCTCCACCATCAGACATCTTATCCCCTATACTTTGGATAGGGGGTAAGATGTCTAGCAATGAAGAACCCCTCCGGTGGAAAAGACATTTTTTTTTAAATCAACTGGTGCCACAAAGCTTAACAGATTTGTAAATGACTTCTATTTGTAAATCAGAAACCTTCCAGTACTTATCTGTTGCTGTATACTACAGAGGATGTTGTATTTCTGACGTTATTTTAAGTCTGACCACAGTGCTCTCTGCTGACACCTCTGTCTGTATGAGGAACTGTCCAGAGCAGGAGAGTTTTCTATGGGGATTTGTTCTTGCTCTGGACAGTTTCTGATACAGACAGAGGTGTCAGCAGAGAGCACTGTGGTCAGACAGAATAGAAATTCAGAAAGAAATACAACTTCCTCTGGAGTATACAGCAGCTGACAAGTACTGGAAGGGTTAAGATTTTTAAATAGAACTAATTTACTATTTTGTATAACTTTCTGGCACCAGCCAATTAAAAAAAAAAAAAAAATTCCACTGGAGTACCCCTTTGGTTAAGTTTCCACTTGGTTTTTTGTGTGTGTTTTTTCCCCCAAAAATCCCCATGGGCTGGATGTTAGCTGTAAATCAATGAGAAATTGCAAAAGTATTTTTCCACTTTGCGTTTTTCAGTTTGGCTTTTTTTTTTTATCCTTTTGCCATTCTTTCACTCTTTTTGGCATTTTTCAGCTCTTTGGAGGTTTTGCAAATCGCAGCATGTTGAGCCTATGGCGTTTTTTCCCCTGAAATCGTGGCGTTTTCTCCCATAGAAGTCTATGGGAGTAAAAAAAAAAGCCAAAAAAAATTACATGTGATTGGCCAGATGGTTCCAGCCAATCATAACTCTCTGTGGGAAATATGAATAGATGTATATACACATAAGCACAGGGGACCATAGAAGAGCGGCCATCCGCATCTATACATTATACAGGAGGATCACAGCGGGTGTCAGAAGTGACACCCGAGCAGAGCAGAGTGTGCCCCATGTTGGGAGCAGTAGTACCTGCAGTTAATGACAGATCACAGCAGGTGTCACTCCTGACACCTGCTGCGATCATCCTTCATCCCTGAGATGTGGAGCAGCTTTCTCCTGCACTCGCATCTCTGCTCTATACCCCGGCCGGCCACTCACTCATTCATATTTACCTCTGAGAGCAGGGATTGGCTGCCACCTTCCGGCCAATCCCCACTCTGGGCGGGAAATATGAATGAGTGATGTGAATTTCTATTCACATCACTGGCCAGCCCAGAGTACAGTGCAGAGATGCAAGCGCTGAATAGAGCCGTTCCGCATCTCTGCTATATTATGGACGATCGATCGCATTAAAAGTTAATTAAAATTTCATTATAAAAAATATAAATTTCATTAAAAAAAATTTTTCATCACTACTGCATCCTTTTTTTTTTTCTTTCTTTTGGTACCCAAGGACTCAGGGTGTTTCCGTTTTTGTACTTTCGTTTTTTCCTCCTTACCTTTTAAAAATCATAACTCTTTCACTTTTCCACCTAAAAATCCATATTATGGCTTATTTTTTTGCGTCGCCAATTCTACTTTGCAGTGACATTAGTCATTTTACCCAAAAATGCACGGCAAAACGGAAAAAAAAATCATTTTGCGACAAAATCGAAGAAAAAACGCAATTTTGTAACTTTTGGGGGCTTACGTTTCTACGCAATGCATATTTCGGTAAAAATTACACCTTATCATTATTCTGTAGGTCCACACGGTTAAAATGATACCCTACTTATATAGGTTGGATATTGTCGTACTTCTGGAAAAAATCATAACTACATGCAGGAAAATGTATGCGTTTAAAAATGTCATCTTCTGACCCCTAAAACTTTTTTATTGTTCCATGTACAGGACGGTATGAGGACTCATTTTTTGCGCCGTGATCTGAAGTTTTTATTGGTATGATTTTTGATTTGATCGGACTTTTTGATCACTTTTTATTCATTTTTTTATGGTATAAAAAGTGACCAAAATACGCTTTTTTGGACTTTGGAATTTTTTTGCGCGTACGCCATTGACCGTGCGGTTTAATTAATGATATATTTTTATAGTTCGGACATTTACGCACGCGGCGATACCACATATGTTTATTTATTTATTTTTTTACACTGTTTTATTTTTTTTATGGGAAAAGGGAGGTGATTCAAACTTTTATTAGGGAAGGGGTTAAATGACCTTTAACACGGAGCAGTCATTCGCCGATCAGACACTGAGGAGGCAGGTAAGGGCCCTCCCGGTGTCCGGTCAGCTGTTCGGGACGCCGCGATTTCACCGCGGCGGTCCCGAACAGCCCGACTGAGCAGCCGGGTCACTTTCACTTTCACTTTAGAAGCAGCGGTCAGCTTTGACCGCCGCTTCTAAAGGGTTAATACCGCACATCGCCGCGATCGGCGATGTGTGGTATTAGCCACGGGTCCCGGCCGTTGATGAGCGCCGAACCGACACGATATGATGCGGGATCGCGGCGCGATCCCGCTTCATATCGCGGAAGCCGGCGCAGGACGTAAATATACGTCCTGCGTCGTTAAGGGGTTAAAGGGGTACTCCGGTGAAAAACTTTTTTTTTTTAAATCAACTGGTTGCCAGAAAGTTAAACAGATTTGTAAATTACTTCTATTAAGAAATCTTAATCCTTCCTGTACTTATTAGCTGCTGAATACTACAATGGAAATTCTTTCCGTTTGAAACACAGAGCTGTCTGCTGACATCATGACCACAGTGCTCTCTGCTGACATCTCTGTCCATTTTAGGAACTGTCCAGCATAAAAGGAAATCCCCATAGCAAACATATGCTGTTCTGGACAGTTCCTAAAATGGACAGAGATGTCAGCAGAGAGCACTGTGCTCGTGATGTCAGCAGACAGCTCTGTGTTTCAAAAAGAAAAGCATTTTCTCTGTAGTATTCAGCAGCTAATAAGTACAGGAAGGATTAAGATTTTTTAATAAAAGTAATTTACAAATCTGTTTAACTTTCTGGCACCAGTTGATTAAAAAAAAAAAAAAAGTTTTCACGGGAGTACCCCTTTAACCTCACTTTTTGTAGATTGTCCTGGTCTGTCTGTTACTAGAGACAGATTTCCCCTAATAGCAGCATGCAGTGAACAGCAGATTGCGAAGCAGTGAGACACCAAGTATGTTAGGAATCACATAGGCTATGAAATAGAGGGAAGTTGTTTGAAACAACTGTGACATTTAAATGTTTTTTTGGATTATGTTGGCATGTAGGCTAAGAGTCTACAATGTTCTGAACATTAAAAACATAGCTTGAGGACGGTTTGAATACCTACTAAATACAAGACACATATTCCCTATGATTCCCATACCACAGGTGGTGCCAGATGGTGAAAGGCGAGTTACTTCTCCACAGAATACTGTTTAGTACTCGCTCGAGCAGTGATGTCTAGGGATGATGGGCTTTATAGCACTCAGGCCAAGACTTGGAAAGGGGAGTAGTAAAATTAGGTTTGTGTGCAGGTGCTTGGCAATGTAGTCTGAATATCTGAACCTCTGAAATAGCTCTGGCACTGACATTGCTTCCAGAGCCAGGTTGGTTCTACATTCTGTATGTGTTATGGGCTGTTGTGCCTGGTAGTCTGGCACTGCCACCTTCTGTGTCCCATTTCTACACAGCTGAGCTGTTGTTGCTCCGGTGACTTCCACATCACTTTAAGAATAAACTTTATGTACATTTGTATTTTTCAACCTTGGTAATATTGGCGGGAAATGTTTAAGCAAAATTTGTTTAGATTATGCAAAAAAAAAAAAAACAAGCATACCTGCTTTGCACCAAATGTATTATGTGTTTTAAACACTTTTTACTCCTCACTAGCCAGTTTTAGAAAGTGTCTAAAAAAGGTAGAGAGACTACGTGGAGTCATAAAATGGGTCAGGTTTATTAGTGGCATGTGCTATTACTAAAGTGAAAAAACTAGTGTAAAGAATGCTAGCCAAGAGGTGGCGTATAGAACTGAAAAGGTACCTAACATCTAACAAGATGTGGCAAGTTTATCACACAAGTGTCACCATGATACATTTTGCACAATTTAAGTATGTCTCATCTGGTTTTGTGCTGACTACATTTGGGGCAGTATTAATAAATTTCTCCCTGTGCAGCAATAAATTAGACTGCCATTTACAGGATGGTTTTATGCTATGGGGTCTAAGACTTAAATGGTCACTGTTGTTACAAACAACTAACATTTCATTATTCACAACCGACTCGTTATCCCAGAAAAAAGTCTTTGGCACTAGGTATCTCACTTCCCTCTAATCTGCTGTCCACTGTCTGTTGTCAGCATAAATCTGTCTCTAGCAACAGCCAGATCAGAAAAAATGACAGGAGAAGAGGGTGAGGCAAAGCATGTGCGCTGTGCAGGAGAAAGGAAAAAAATCTGGGAAAGCCTTATCTGTGTTATCTGCAAGCTGAGCCAGTATACCAGCTGAAGATGGTCTGCACTGTTCCTCAAAATAAGTCAGGGCTTCCCTCTCATAGTATCATATAAAGTTACATAGTAACAGAGGTCCATCAGATTTAGTCCATCACAGATCTTGCTGAATTATCCAGAAGAAGGGAAGACAAAACCCTATGGGCATCTAAAGCCAACTTTAACTTACCGAGTTAAAAAAAAATACTCTTAAAACTCTTAGAAGGGAGGTTGGATAACTTCCTAGTAAATTTTTTGCTGCTTAATTAACTCTTATTTTCATTAGTCATGAGATAATCTATTATTGTTTAGGTATAACCACCCCAAGGCATTGCAAAGTTTAAGGGGTATTCCAGGATTTTTTTTTATTTGACTATGCCACAGGGGCTGTACAGTTAGTGTAGTTCATAATATATTGCCTGTACCTCTGTGTGTGACGGTTTTCTCACAATTCTTATGTGATTTTCACCCCAAAATTTATTTTTACCAGCATACAAAATGACTGTTTCCCAGCTTGCAATGCGGCCGAGACCTGACTCACTAGTCAGCTGATGACAGGGAGCCTGTCTGCTTCAATGGGTGGAGGGATCAATCTGCAACTAATGCAACAGCTGTAGGCACCCTGATTGAAAACCACAGGTCTGCAGCTCATTTAAGTTTCAATGGGTGGGGTAGCTGATGTGTGGGAAGGAGGAAAATGGAATCATGGGATTTGTAGGCAAACAAGAAAACTGAAAATCGGAAATAAAAGTTCACAAAAAGCTAGCCACAGTGTTATGGTAATCTCACAACATAGCCATTTAGCTCAAGACAAGCGCAGATCCTTCCTAAGCATGTCCATTACTGTCTGCCAGGTATGTACTAAAATCACCTTATGGTGGATAACCCTTTACTGATGATGAATCGTTTTAGTGGGTCATGTCTATATAGGCATGTAATATATGCCACCACTTGCTGTACATAAACCAAAGTTACTCAGTCAGGCTCAGAAATGGGCAGGAGAACAGGGCACACTCAATACTCAAGACTGCACCAGACGCAATACATTATCTGACTAATTAATTTTTCCATCAATAGGTGAGGGGATGAATATGACAGTTGATAAACAATGTGGTCACTATTGGCGGTATTGCCAGTATTTTTTACCATAGTTGGTGTTTATCCAGTTGAGGATGCTATAATACCAGTCATAAAGCCAGTAAAGGAAATATCCACAAGTGTCTATAGACTATCTACCCTAATGACAATGCAGTAATACTGGCCATGCTTCCCATATTGTAGTATCAGACTTATAATCTGAGCTACAGTGTCCATGTAGTAGCATACATAATAGTACACACAGTGCTGAAGAGCACATAATATCAGAGAATTATCTTAGAATGCTTCAGGGCCAAATGTATAATATATTCCAAGACCTCCCAACAAGCATGTACAGTACTATCTATAGTATTACTGTTCTCTCTGTTGTTTTATGAACTGCTATTTTGCTGTGTGACCTTTCATTAACCAGGACCCGGGTGTAACTGAAATTCTTTAGCTACACCACTGCATATAATAGTACAATTTCTAGTGTCTACATAATAAAAGCCATAATGCACATTTAATATCATCTATAGTAGCCACAAAAAATAGATAATGTGATGTCCCAGTACAGGAAATACTCCTGTACAGTACTTAGGCCCTGTCAGGTTGAGTCCCTCATTGTCCTAGGGGCTCTCCTGCAGCGTCTCCCCCATAGTAGTAAGTCGAATGTTATGTATAGTGTTGTAAATATTGTGCATAATGTTATGTATAGGTATATAAAGTATAAAGGACCTTTAACCTGTTAAGGACCAAGGGCGTAACTGTGATATCGATCAGCAGGCACCCCGTACAAATGCCCAGGGGGATCATCAGGACCCCCCCCCCCCCATGTCGGCGATCGCTGAAAATCACACCGGTGATTTGCGCCAATTCCAGGTCATACGGGTCTATGGTGACCCGGTGACCCAGAAAATGAGGGGGATCGGGGTTGTCCAAGACCCTTCCTATCCCTGCTATTGGTCGTCTAAACGTGACGACCAATAGCAGATTGGGGGCAGGGGGGGGTTAACTTTCGCTTTCCCTGTTCTGCCCACCCACAATAGGCGGGGCAGAACGGGGAAACCGAGGACGAACGGCGCCGAAGTCCACTTACCCATCGGCAGCAGGCGGCGATCGGCGGCGGAGAACGGCGGCAGAATAGGACGGCGATGCGGCTCCCTGGATCCTACGGAAGCCGGTGAGTTGCCTAGCAACATCTGGAGGGCTACAGTTTGAGACCCCTATACAGTGGTCTCTAAACTGTAGCCCTCCAGATGTTGCAAAACTACAACTCCCAGCATGCCCAGATAGCTGTTTGCTGTTTGGGCATGCTGGGGTTTGCAGTTTTGTAACAGCTGGAGGGCTACAGTTTGGAGATCACTGTGCAGTGATCTCTAAACTGTGGCCCTCTAGATCTTGCAAAACTACAACTCCTAACATGTCCACACAGCAGTTTGCTGTCTGGGCAGGCTGGGATTTGCAGTTTTGCAACATCTGGAGGGCCACAGTTTGGAGATCACTGTGAAGCGGTCTCTAAACTGCTGCCCTCCAGATGTTGCAAAACTTCAAATCCCAGCATGCCCAAACAGCAAACAACTGTCTCGGCATGCTGGGAGTTGTAGTTGCATACCTCCAGCTGTTGCATAACTACATCTCCTCAGTACATGCTGGGAGTTGTACTTTTGCAACAGCTGGAGGCACACTGGTTGGAAAATACTGAGTTAGGTAACAGAACCCAACTGAAGGTTTTCCAACCAGTGTGCCTCCAGCTGTTGCAAAAGTACAACTCTCAGCATGCTGGGAGTTGTAGTTTTGAAACAGCTGGAGGTTTGCCCCCCACCCCCATGTGAACGTACAGGGTACGTTCACACAGGCGGGATTACTGTAAGTTTCCTGCTTCAAGTATGAGCTGCGGCAAATTTTTCGCCGCAACGCAAACTCCTAGCGGGAAACTCACTGTAAACCTCCACCAGTGTGAATGTACCCGAAGAACACTACACTAACACATAACAAAGGGTAAAACACTACATATACACCCCTTACACTGTCCCCCCCAATAAAAATGAAAAACGTATTGTACGGCAGTGTTTCCAAAACGGAGCCTCCAGCTGTTGCAAAACAACAACTCCCAGCATTTCGTGACAGCCACTGACTGTCCAGGCATGCTGGGAGTTTAGCAACAGCTGGAGGCACCCTGTTTGGGAACCACTGACGTAGAATACCCCTATGTCCACCCCTATGCAATCTCTAATGTTGTCCTCAAATGCGCATGGCGCTCTTTCACTTTGAAGCCCTGTCGTATTTCAAGGAAACAGTTTAGGGCCACATATGGGGTATCTCCGTACTCGGGAGAAATTGCACTACAAATTTTGGGGGTCTTTTTCTCCTTTTACCCCTTATGAAAAGGAAAATTTGGGGGCTACACCAGCCTGTTAGTGTAAAAATAAAATAAAAATTACACTAACATGCTGGTGTTGCCCAATACTTTTTATTTTCACAAGCGGTAAAAGGAAAAAAAGACCCCCAAAATTTATTACACAATTTCTCCTGAGTACGGAAATACCCCATATGTGGGCGTAAAATGCTCTGCGGGCACACAACAAGGCTCAGGAGTGAGAGCGCACTATGTACATTTGAGGCCGAAATTGGTGATTTGCACAGGGGTGGCTGATTTTACAGTGGTTCTGACATAAGAGCAAAAAGATAAATACCCACATGTAACCCCATTTTGGAAACTACATCCCTCACATAACGTAACAAGGGGTATAGTGAGCCTTAACACCCCACAGGTGTTTGACGAATTTTCGTTAAAGTTGAATGGAAAATGAAAAAAATTATTGTTTTCACTAAAATGCCGGTGTTACCCTAAATTTTTCATTTTCACAAGGGAAAATAGTAAAAAAGACCCCAAAAATGTTAACCCCATTTCTTCTGAATAAGAACATACCCCATATGTGCATGTAAAGTGCTCTGCAGGTGAACTACAATTCTCAGAAGAGAGGGAGCGCCATTGGGCTTTTGAAGAGAAAATTTGTCCAGAATTGAAGGCCACGTGTGTTTACAAAGCCCCCATAGTGCCAGAACAATGTAATGTAATAAGGGGTGCAGTGAGAATTTATGTCCCACAGGTATCTGACAGATTTTTGGAACAGTGGACTGTGAAAATGAGAAATGTTATTTTTCATTTGCTCAGCCCACTGTTTCAAAGATCTGTCAAATGCCAGTGGGGTGTAAATGCTCACTGCCCCCCCTTATTAAATTCTGTGAGGGGTGTAGTTTCAAAAATGGGGTCACATGTGGGGCAGGTCCACTGTTCTGGCACCATGGAGGGCTTTGTAAACGCACATGGCCCCTGACTTCCATTCTAAACAAATTCTCTTTCCAAAAGCTCAATGGCGCTCCTCCTCTTCTGAGTATTGTAGTTCGCCCGCAGAGCGCTTGACGTCCACACATGAGGTATTTCCATACTCAGAAGAAATGGGGTTACAAATTTTGGGGCTAATTTTCTCCTATTATCCCTTGTAAAAATGTAAAATTTGGGGGGGGGGACTGCATTTTAGTGAAAAAATTTTTTCATTTACACATCCAACTTTAACATAAAGTCGTCAAACACCTGTGAGGTGTTAAGGCTCACTGTACCCCTTGTTACGTTCCTTGAGGGGTGTAGTTTCCAAAATAGTATGCCTTGTGTGTTTTTTTTTTTGCTGTTCTGGCACCATAGGGGCTTCCTAAATGCGACATGCCCCCCAAAAACCATTTCAGCTAAATTTGCTTTCCAAAAGCCAAATGTGACTCCTTCTCTTCTGAGCATTGTAGTTTGCCCGCAGAGCATTTTACGTCCTATAATGGGGTATTTCCATACTCAGAAGCGATGGGGTTACAAATTTTGGGGGGCATTTTCTCCCATTACCCTTTGTAAAAATGGTAAATTTGGGGGAAAAACTGCACTTTAATTTAAAAAAAAAATTCATTTACACATCTGATTTTAATGAAAAGTCATCAAACACCTGTGGGGTGTTAAGGCTCACTGGACCCCTTGTTACGTGCCTTGAGGGGTGTAGTTTCCAAAATGGTATGCCATGTGGGATGTTTTCTGCTGTTCTGGCACCATAGGGGCTTCCTAAATGTGACATGACCCCCAAAAACCATTTCAGAAAATCTCACTCTGCAAAATCCTATTGTTGCTCCTTCCCTTCTGAGCCCTCTACTACGCCCGCCGAATACTTGACATACACATATGAGGTATTTCCTTACTCGACAGAAATTGGGTTACAAATTTTGAGAGGATTTTTCACCTTTTACCTCTTGTAAAAATTCAAAAACTGGGTCTACAAGAACATTAGAGTGTAAAAAATGAAGATTTTGAATTTTCTGCTTCACTTTGCTGCTATTCTTGTGAAACACCTAAAGGATTAACACACTTACTGAATGTCATTTTGAATACTTTGAGGGGTAGAGTTTTTATAGTGGGGTCATTTGTGGGGTATTTCTAACAAGAAATCCCCTCAAATCCACTTCAAACCTGAACTGGTCCAAGAAAAATTTCGATTTTGAAACTTTTGTGAAAAATTGGAAAATTGCTGCTGAACTTTGAAGCCCTCTGATATCTTTTTTTTCAAAAGTAAAAACTTGGCAACTTTATGATGCAAACATAAAGTAGACATATTGTATTTGTGAATCAAAATATAATTTATTTGAAATGTCTATTTTCCTTAAAAGCAGAGAGCTTCAAAGTTAGAAAAATGCAAAATTTTCAATTTTTTCAAAAAATTTGGGAATTTTTCACCAAGAAATGATGCAAGTATCGACAAAATGTTACCACTAACATAAAGTAGAATATGTCATGAAAAAACTAATCAGAAAAAAAGGTAAAAGCATCCCAGAGTTATTAATGTTTAAAGTGACAGTGGTCAGATGTGCAAAAAACGCTCTGGTCCTACAGTGAAAATTGGCCTGGTCCTTAAGGGGTTAAGGACCTTTGGAGGTATCACCTGTTGTGTCCGCATGATGTGTTATGTTACCCAGAGAGCACCAGTTGACCACATGACCTACAGCATGACCTATGGGCTTCTTGCTCATCTCCCCTAAATAAAAGGGGGAGCCATTACAATCTCTCTGTTATACCACCACTCCTGCTGAGGAACAGCAAAGCACAGACATCACAGATCCTGTGTCCAGTACACCTAGAGGCCATAAAGCCAGCACACCAGCTACATTGTCAGTAAGTCAACTCACCTATGTCTGCTGTCTCTAACAAAGGCAAGTCACTAGTCAAGTCAATGATAGTCAGAGTGCCTGTATTGAAGTCTGACCCAAAAGTACTGCAAGTTCCAGCAAGCTGCAAGGCCCTATCTGTGTTACTGGTCACCTCTCTGGGATTCTGGCCTAGCTGTAAAGACTTTAACAACTGTCTAACCTCAGTAAAGCTACCGTTAACCCTTACCTGGTCTTGGACTATTATTGCCCTGCCTAACCTTGGATAGCGATGTTACCGTTCGGGTGGTTACTGGAAAAACCACTCTGGTGTCACAAACATGAGGGGTTAATAACACCTTGTAAATAGGAGTATAACTAGGAATAATTATTATAATAGCCATATGACTAATCACAAAGCTTTACCATAAAATGAATAATTTTACATCCTAAAAGAAAACAAATATCAGTAATTACCAGGGCCAGATTAAAGGTGTCTGGAAGAGGGAGCACTTCAGTATGATGGGGCCCCTAAACAACACCCCCAAGCCAGTCCCCCCTCCCCTCCCACATAGACTTCTTGCCGGCTAGCAGGGGTGGACTGACAACTCATGGGGCCCCCCATGCACCCACACCCATATAGATTCCCTGCCCACATACAATAAATACATTTTTCAATTCATAAAGAAAATATTGCAAAATAATGCAATTTTGGAAGGTTTTTCAGGGGTGTGGGTTCGTTTCTACGCAATATATTTTACGATTAAAATTACAAATTATCTTCATTCTGTAGGTCCATATGATTACAACAATACCCAATTAATGTAGGTTTTGTTAAATGTTACTACTTTTTGTGAGAAAATTAACATGCATAAAATGTTCCCATTCTGAACCCTATAACACTTATTTTTCCGTATACAAGGCTATATGAGGGACCATTTTTCTGTGCCATGATCTGTGGTTTTTATCGATATCCTTTTTGTTTAGATGGGAATTTTTTTATCGCTTTTTAGACATTTTTTATGGTATATGATGTCACCAAAAAGCAGCAATTCTAGACTTTGCTATTTTTTTTTTTTTACATTTATGCCATTCACTGTCCTCTCCTAATCTCACCACTGAGTGATGACTGACATCACTCCCCGACATCACACTGAGTGCCCAGATATCACACCCTGATTTCACTGGTGACATCACCACTAAGTGCTCACTGACATCAACCCCCAAAAAGTAATGTAATGTATGTACACAGTGACCCCACCAGCAGAATAGTGAGTACAGCTCTGGAGTATAATACAGGATGTAACTCAGGATCAGTACAGGATAAGTAATGTAATGTGTGTACACACTGACCTCACCAGCAGAATAGTAAGTACAGCTCTGGGGTATAATACAGGATATAACTCAGGATCAGTACAGGATAAGTAATGTAATATATGTACACAGTGACCTCACCAGCAGAATAGTGAGTACAACTCTGGAGTATAATACACGATAAAACTCAGGATCAGTACAGGATAAGTATTGTAATGTATGTACACAGTGACCTCACCAGCAGAATAGTGAGAACAGCTCTGAAGTATAATACAGGATATAACTCAGGATCAGTACAGGATAAGTAATGTAATGTATCTACACAGTGACCTCACCAGCAGAATAGGGAGTATAGCTTTGGAGTATAAGACAGGATATAACTCAGGATCAGTACAGGATATGTAATGTAATGTATCTACACAGTGAATCCACCAGCAGAATAGTGAGTACAGCTCTGGGGTATAATACAGGATATAACTCAGGATGAGTACAGGATAAGTAATGTAATATATGTACACAGTGACCTCACCAGCAGAATAGTGAGTACAACTCTGGAGTATAATACACGATAAAACTCAGGATCAGTACAGGATAAGTAATGTAATGTATGTACACAGTGACCTCACCAGCAGAATAGTGAGAACAGCTCTGGAGTATAATACAGGATATAACTCAGGATCAGTACAGGATAAGTAATGTAATGTATCTACACAGTGACCTCACCAGCAGAATAGTGAGAACAGCTCTGGAGTATAATACAGGATATAACTCAGGATCAGTACAGGATAAGTAAAGTAATGTATGTACACAGTGACCTCACCAGCAGAATAGTGAGTACAACTCTGGAGTATAATACACGATAAAACTCAGGATCAGTACAGGATAAGTAATGTAATGTATGTACACAGTGACCTCACCAGCAGAATAGTGAGTACAACTCTGGAGTATAATACACGATAAAACTTAGGATCAGTACAGGATAAGTAATGTAATGTATGTACACAGTGACCTCACCAGCAGAGTAGTGAGTACAGCTCTGGAGTATAATACAGGATTTTTCTTTGTGGAAAAAAAAAGATGGATCTTTGCGACCTTGCATTGATTATCGAGGATTGAATAAAATTACAGTCAAGAACCGCTACCCACTTCCACGGATCTTGGAATTGTTTGATCGTCTGTGTGGAGCGAGGATCTTCTCCAAACTTGACCTTCGTGGGGCCTATAATTTGATCCGCATTTGTGAAGGAGATGAATAGAAGACAGCGTTCAATACTTGTGATTGACACTTTGAGTATCTATCTTGCCTTTTGGACTCTGATTAACTCCTGTAAGACTGCTGGAGCATTACAATTACATATTTTGTGACCTCCTATACTCCTGTGTTGTGGTCTATTTGGACTCCATTCTCATCTACTCGCCCAATTTTCAGTTCAGTCTTTCTTTTTTGGGCTACATCGTTACTAGTCAAGGTCTACAAATGGACCCTAACAAGTTGTCTGCTGTTCTGAACTGGCCACGACCTTCCGGCTTAAAAGCTATTCAGCACTTCCTAGTTTTTGCAAATTACTATCGGCAATTTATTCCTCATTACTCCACCTTGGTAGCACCTATTGTCTCCCTCACCAAGAAGACTTCTAATCCTAAGGTTTGGACTCCAGAGGCTGAAGAAGCTTTTAAACAGCTAAAGTCCGCCTTTGCTTCAGCCCCGGTTTTATCTAGACCCGATCCTAGCAAGCCTTTTCTTTTGGAGGTGGATGCTTCTTCAGTCGGAGCCGGTGCTGTTTTGGCGCAAAAGTCTTCTAAAGAAAGAAATGTAACTTGCGGTTTCTTCTCTAAGACCTTTTCTCCTGCCGAAAAGATTTATACCATTGGATATCGCGAGCTTTTGGCTATAAAGCTGGCTTTGGAGGAATGGCGTCATCTCTTGGAGAGCTCTGTACATCTGGTTAATATATATTCTGACCACAAGAACTTGCTTTATCTACAGACTACCCATCGTCTCAACCCTCGACAGGCCCGTTAGTCTCTATTCTTCTCCAGATTTGAATTCTACTTTCACTTTCATCCAGCAGAGAAGAATTTACGAGCTGACGCTCTTTCTAGATCTTCTGATGTTCTTGACCAGGAATCTTTCCCTCAACATATTATTCCTCCTGAACGTCTCATCTCTGCAGCACCAGCAAGTCTTCAGCACCTGCCTCCTGAAAAGACTTATGTATCCCCCCGTCTAAGACTCTGAGTCTTGAAATGGGTTCATTCCTTTCTTCTGGCCGGTTATTCCGGAGTTCGTAAGTCCTTGCAGCTCATCTTCAGACAGTATTGGTGGCCCAGTTTAAAACAGGATGTCGTAGATTTTGTCCATTCTTGTTCGGTCTGTGCCCAGGACAAGACCCCTCGTACTAAACCTGCAGGTCTGTTACAGCCTCTACCAGTTCCAGAGCTTCCCTGGACCGATATTGCTATGGACTTTATTACTGACCTTACCTCTTCTGGCGGCAATACGGTCATCTGGGTAGTAGTGGACTGATTCTCTAAGATGGCTCATTTTGTGCCACTGCCTGGACTTCCATCTGCACTGCAGCTTGCTAAGCTTTTCCTTTGCTATATTTTCCGCTTACATGGATTGCCTTCTCATATTGTCTCTGACCAAGGAGTCCAGTTCGTCTCCAAGTTCTGGCGGGCCCTATGCTTACGTCTCCAGGTTAAGTTGGATTTTTCCGCAGCTTATCACCCACAATCCAATGGACAGGTCGAAAGGGTAAACCAGGTTTTAGGGTTTTAGGAGACTATCTTTGCCATTTTGTCTCTGCTCATCAAGACGACTGGGTCGAGTCACTTCCCTGGACAGAGTTTTCAAACAACCATAGAGATACAGAATCCACTGGGACATCACCTTTCTTTGTGGTTTATGGACTTAATCCTCGTCCTCCTCTTCCCCTGTCTTCTTCTTCTGGAGTTCCTATGGTCGATAAGTAAGTTCAAAACTTTTCCAACATCTGGTAGAAGACTCGTCACTCTCTATTACATGCCACGTCCCGTATGAAATCCCAAGCGGGACGTGGCATGTAAAAAGGCGTTCTCCCGAGTTCTCTCCTGGTGACAGAGTCTGGTTGTCTTCAAGATATATCCACTTTAAGGTACCCAATTATAAACTAGGTCCTCGCTATCTGGGTCCTTATAAAGTTAAAGGGTAGCTCCCACCATCCGTTTTTTTTTTCGGTCCCTGCCTATTGCCCGTCTATCCCTAACCCCCTCCCTGCCTTTAAATTTTTTTTTACTATATTAAAATGTATTTTTGTCTGCCTGGTGTCAGTGCTTACTACCAGGCAGACTTCCCCAGCAGGAGTGACGTCACTGATGCCTGCTGGGGCCGACACTTCCGCCCTTAGTTCACTATACAGGGTGCCTCCAGCTGTTTCACCACAACAACTCCCAGCTTGCCCTGACATCTGCTGGCTGTCAGGGCATGCTGGGAGTTGTAGTGGTGAAACAGCTGGAGGCACCCTGTGGTGAAAACAATAACTTTGTTAGCGCAGCGGTGCTACCCGAACCCCGCTCCCCCCACCCCATTCCTCTAGTGCAGAGCAGCGGCGTCGCTCCCCCGAACTCCCATCTCAGGTACTTCTGATATTTGCATTGTTAAAGAGATTTTGGAGTTGAAGTTTATCAGAGGAAAAAGTTTTTTCCTTGAGGATTTGGGCCGGAGGAGAGGTCTTGGGAGCCGCAGGACAATATCTTAGACCGAGACCTCATTCAGAAATTCTTGTCCTCCAAAAAGAGGGGGAGACCAAAAGGGGGGGGGGTACTGTTATGGTGAGCTCTCCGGTCTGGCGCTCTTACCATGAACGCTCCCCTCCCCGCTCTCCTGTCCATGATTCGCATCGCAGGACGCACCTGCATGCGAATTACGACCCGCTTCTCACCTCCCTCTTCTCAGCCCTCTGGTTCCCGGCGCGTGCACGCCGACTGCCTGAAATTTAAAGGGCCAGTGCACCACTGATTGGTGCCTGGTCCCACTGCTATGTTATATAAAGCAGCTCCTCCCTTTCCTCCCTGCTGGATCTTCAGTGACCCTAGCCTGAGATTAAGCATTCCCTATTGTCTGTTGCCTTGCCTGTGTTTATTGACCCTTCCACTACGTTTTTTGACTACGCACCTTTGCTGCCTGCCTTGACCTTCTGCTAAGTCCGACTAGGCCTCTTCCTTACCCTTCTGTACCTCGTCTTTGCCCAGCTACCTGTGTGGTTGAGTTGTATCGGGGGTAGCAACCTGGGTGTTGCCTGCCGCAGCAATCGCTCCCTGATACGGCCCGTGTCATCTGCCACACAGGTTAGAGGATGCACATCCAGAACCATTACAACCAGACTACTCTTCTGGCTGCTTGGGAACTTTAGCTCCACCCAAAGTCACATGATCGTGACATCACCACAGGTCCTCAAAGCAATCATCCCCTCCAGCATTCAGAAGGTACAGAGCAGGTCCTGATCGGGCAGTCACTGTCATTATGTTCTGTGTGGAAAACCCTGTTTTTTAGTGACTGTCGACCAGGACCTGCATGATGCAGAGGGAGCAGGATCCCCTTTCTTTCCTGGCCATGTGGGGCCTGGAGCAGGAGCTCCAAAAGCTCCAATGATAATCTGGCCCTGGGAATTACAGATCGCTGGACACTACACATAACAAAAGCAACCAGACCACAGGGATTATATCCCCACTAAAACACCAGGAACCAGACTTCTGAATGTTCCCCTGACTGTACCAGATACATCGTACAATGATTACCAACAGTGCCCAAATAACAGTTGTGCGGTGCCCTTCATTTTCACATCAGGAATACTCCTGCATGCTGTATTATTATTACCATAAACTATGATAAAGCTGCTAACAGTGTAAACAGGGCCTAAGTAGGGTAGGGTTGGAATTTCTCATTTCTAGCTTTGTTTATATATCCCTGTGAATGTCCTCTCTGTAATATCCATACACATTATGAAAAGTATGATCTTGTCTCAGGACCTCAATAATATAAATGTATGTATAATACTTAAAATATTTGTTGTATTTTTAAAAATTTCTATGACATGGCATCTTTCCAGGGAACATTTATAATACACAAAGTCAGGAAAGAATTTTGAATTAGACACTATTGGCCCCTGCCTAGGGCTGCCCTGTGGGAGTGTAGTGGCTGAGCCACTAGTCGACTTCATTACTTATGGACACGTGATATAGCTCTTCCATCTTATAACAGAATACATAGAGGGAGAGGAAAAGCCCATAGCAACTAATCCGATTGCCTTTTTTTAAATTAAAGAAGTGATCTGATTGGTTGCTATGAGCAGCTGCTTTATTTTCCCTCTGCACAGGTTTTGATAAATCTCCTCTTTGGTCTTACTGCACTTGGTTTTGCCTGGTGGAAGTTCAGGTATCCATAAAATGCAGGTCTTGTTTGTGAGACATTTATGGGCAGGGTTCTTTTTTTTCCTCACAGATCTGTTGCACCTCCTCATCCTTGTTTCATACCTTCTGCAACCACTTAACTCTTTGATATTTATCATTTCTGCTTTTCCTCTTTGTGTCTCTCTGATACCTCATATGCCTACTCACCTTTCTCCTTTATCCACCTGTGCTAGAGCTGAAATTTGTAATTTATTTTCTATTTTACAGATATTTGAGTCACTGTATGGAACCATAGCAGAAAGTGGATTGCACCCCTCCCCCCAATATGATCATACTCAAGAGGAAATGATTTCAGGAAATGGAAATGTTTGAATTCTAATGGCTATCACACTGTCCGCTCTGCCCTTCATCATCCACAGCAATGCCTAATGTTGGGTTCACATATAAACAGTGATTCAGCAATGCCTAATGTTGGGTTCACATATAAACAGTGATTCAGTTTAGTAAAGCCAGCCTAAAACTTGCCACAACTGATGCCACAATTGATGACAAAGTGCATTAGTTGTCTAAGATCCGGCCAATAGGAAATGCCGCCGGATCACCGTATTTATGTGACGGGGGCCTAAGGCTAGGTTCATATATGTCCGGTGTCCAGCATAGGTTAACTCAGCCTAAATGTTGATGCAACTGATGCCAAAACTGATGACAACATGCATTAGTTATCATCAGTTGTATAGCATGCGGCGTCCATTGTTTCTGAACACAAGCTGCGTTCCCCTGTCCAGTGCCGCCCGGTGTGTCCAATCATCCGGCGTCCAAATTGAGATGCCAGATGAATGTGGACTGTCCCATTCAAATGAATGGGATCAGTTCTAGCATCAGTTTTCCTCTGATGCTTTTTAGCAAGCAACGGAGGGAAAAGATGACAGAGGCCGGGCATATGTGAACGAGCCCTTAGAGGGTGGTTGTCCTTGCTAGCTTCCTAGTTATTCCTTTACTGTGTATACAGAGGTGATACAGTAATTGTCATTGCAGTCCTATCGAAAAACCACAAAGAATTATAATTTGTGACAAATAACAAACCCAGCTGTACTAACCTAAAAAAGAGCCCCTCCTCTATACAATACCTCTCTGATGCCTCAAATATCTCTCTCCATGTTTGCTGTACCTCTTCATATCTTCCTGCCTTCTCACACATATGATGTACTAAAGTAAAATAAATCATGTCATCCATGGTGGATTCTATGGTATGTTTATAGCACAGTGTTTTCCAACCAGGGTGCCTCCAGCTGTTGCAAAACTACAACTCCCAGCATGCTGGAAATTGTAGTTTTGCAACAGCTGGAAGCACGCTGATTAGGAAACAATGCTATAACAGCATGTTGTATCTGCTTATATATATATATATATATATATATATATATATATACATACACATATAAATTATAATGTTATTTCCAGTAGTACTTAACACAAATCAATGTTTTTTTTTTTGCTAAATTTATTTAGTAGGCGTCAGAGTTTTATGTTAGTGGTGATTATATATATATATATATATATATATATATATATTTGGGGAACAATGCTATAACAGCATGTTGTATCTGCAAATATATATATATATATATATATATATATATATATATATATATATACACACATATAAATTATAATGTTATTTCCAGTAGTACTTAACACAAATACATTTTTTTTTTTTGCTAAATTAATTTAGTAGGCGTCAGAGTTTTATGTTAATGGTGAATAAATATATATATATATATATATATATATATATATATATATATATATATATATTGGGAAACAATGCTATAACAGCATGCTGCATGTATATATATATATATATATATATATATATATATATATATATATATATATATACAGGGCTCAAGTCCTGCAGGAACGCATGGGAATGGAGTTCCTGCACTTTTTCCACAGCAGGAACACTGTTCCCATTAGCAGGATCCTGCAGAACCAGCCCTTGAGTGGAAATTTAGGTGAGTTCCCACACTTTCCTCCCAGGACTTGACCCCTGTATATATATCAATTATAATATGTTATTTCCAGTCGTACTTACCACAGATCTATTTATTTAAAAAAAAAAATGTATTTGCTAAATTTATTTAGTAGGCATCAGAGTTTTATGTTAATGGTGAATTAATGACAAAGAACAGATGCCCTTTAAATTAAATTGTTACAAAACTATATGGTTATGGATGTATTATAGTTGTTACTTTGCTGGTGAATGGCAAAAATAACAGGTTAGTGCAAAAATATTGGTGTGTTCAGTAGAACTAGAGGTTCAGGGAGTGAAGTATAGAAAAGTCTCCATAGAAATGCATTAGTTGTTTGGGTGGATTGATCTGTCTGATGAATGACTCTGGGGGTGGATGGTTCAATGGTGCTATATACTCCTCAGCCTCTACTAATAATATGACACCAAGTCTACAGATCACACACTGACACCAAGGACAAAGGATAGGGACAATGGACAATAATGTCCTATGTACAGGCCTTTACTCATTCCTGGACAACCTGCTGCCATACCAAGCTTATTTACAACTACAAGTCCCAGGAGGACTACAGGTGACCCAAAGCCTGGTCAGTACACTGCCCTAAAACAGAGCACCATTGCTGGCAGCCTGATAGGCCTGCTCTCTTATAGCTACAGCCACATAATCACATCAGAAAAGCAAATCCACCCACTTACCCCCAATTCATCCAGATGAATGAATGTGATTTATTGGTGGGACAGAACAATTTTACGCTCACATTGCACACATTTATTTGTCAATTTATTTACTTTACACTTCTATTCCTCTTTACTGTAAATATTTGTATTTTCAATTCTGATTCTGTTTGATTTTGTCACACCCCAAACAGTAACTGAAGAAGATTGTGATGATGATGATGATTGCAACATTATTATAAAAAAAAGTAAAATAAAAAAACAAAACAAAAAAACAATATCTACCTATCTATCTATATATAACGTATATATGGTATATTTTTACACAATAAAATAAAAATGAAAAGTCTGCCATAATCTGACTAGGAGGGAAAAAAAATCATATTATATCAATAGTAGATTTAGTAGTGATGATGAAGATGGCAATATTATTATTAAAAACAAAAAAGTAAAAGAAAAGAAAAAAACAATAAATAAATATAAATATACAATTTATATATGGTATATTTATACACAATAAAATAAAATTAAAGTTAAAAATCTGCCATAATCTTACTAGGAGAAAAAATATATATATATTATATCAATAGTAGATTTAGTAGTGATGATGAAGATGGCAACATTATTATGGGGGGAAAAAAAGAAAAGAAAAGAAAAAAAACCAATAAATATATATAGAATTTATATATGATATATTTTTACACAATTAAATTAAATAAAAATGAAAAAACTGCCATAATCTTACTAGGATAATATATATATATATATATATCAATTGTAGATTTAGTAGTGATAGTGATGATGATGATGATGATACTAATAATAATAAATAGTAATGGAGGTAATAATAATCTATATGTGGTAATAGTAGAGTTGCTGGTAGTTGTAATAATAATCAAATTAATGGGATGAGTAGTAGAATACTAGGACTAGGAATAATGAATAATAGAATGTATATATTTTGTTATAATAATAGTATACGTTACAATAGTAGCAATAACAGTAATTTGTCATGATAAAAAGTAACACAAAAAGGTAAGATTAGTACTGGTTTATTAAATAATTAATTAAATATTTGGTAATTGATTTCTGGTAATTTGGTAATTAATAATAACAACAGTGGGGGTAGTATTAATGAGTATGATGCTGATAATACTAATAATTGTAATGGCCATTACAAATAGATAATAGAAAGACGAATAGATCGATATATAGATAAATAGGTAGATAATAGAAAGATAGATAAATAGAAGGGTATATAGTTAGATATGAGATAGATAAATAGAAGGGTAGATAGATATTAGATAGATAGATATGAGATAGATAGATAGATAGATAGATAGATAGGAGATAGATAGATAGATAGATAGATAGATAGATATGAGATAGATAGACAGATAGATAGATAGATAGATAGATAGGAGATAGATAGATAGATAGATATGAGATAGATAGATATGAGATAGATAGATAGATAGATAGATATGAGATAGATAGATAGATAGATAGATAGATATTAGATAGATAGATAGATAGATATGCGATAGATAGATGGATATGAGATAGATGGATATGAGACAGGTAGATAGATAGATAGATAGATAGATAGATAGATGGATAGATATGAGATAGATAGATAAATAGATAGATAGATAGATAGATGGATGGATATAAGATAGATAGATATGAGACAGGTAGATAGATAGATAGATAGATATGAGATAGATAGATAAAAAGATAGATAGATGGATATGAGATAAATAGATAAATAGATAGATAGATAGATACCGTATACACACCACACAATGATATCTATGGCTCTGTCACACCGCCCAATGCACTTTTGCCCTGATATTTTCTTTTCTGTTTCTTATTATTCTGTATTTGTATTTGTGTTATTCATACAAAAGCATTTTATCTGAATAAAGTCGTTATTTGTGCTGTCATTTTGCAAAGGTATCAACAAAATATAATAATATATATAGGGAAGGTGTAAACATGTAGTTGTCTCTTTCCTTCTAAACAGAAAGAAATGTCAGCAGGCAGGAGATCTAGTATATATGTAGATGTCTGTGGTTACTATAGTTTGTGTATATAATGTGTCCTTATTATACTATGTCGGCATCAAGTGCATCGTTTTCATGCTGTGTGTATATATGTTGTCCTTATTTCCCTGTGTGTATATCATGTGTGTTTGTTGCATTATGTTTTAGTACTTTGTAGTTATTTTATAATGTGCGGTTATTGTATTGTGCGTATAATTCGCGATTATTATAGTATGTATTAGGTGTGTATGTAATGTATGCTTATTATTCAGTGTGTATACTGTGTAGTTATGCTGTGTGTGTGTGTGTATATATATATATATATAGTGTGTATGTACTGTGGTTACTATATATGTGTACATTGATTTTCCTCACCTACATTTCTCACTATACCGATACAATTCCACTCTCAACTGCTCACAAATAGTCCTTTCATTCAGCAATAAATTATTTGTTTTAACTATTTTCATTATTATTGTAAATTATTTGTTTTAACTATTTTCATTATTATTGCAAATTATTTGTTTTAACTATTTTCATTATTATTGTAAATTATTTGTTTTAACTATTTTCATTATTATTGTAAATTATTTGTTTTTAACTATTTTCATTATTATTGCAAATTATTTGTTTTAACTATTTTCATTATTATTGTAAATTATTTGTTTTAACTATTTTCATTATTATTGCAAATTATTTGTTTTAACTATTTTCATTATTATTGTAAAATATTTGTTTTAACTATTTTCATTATGGTTGTAAATTATTTGTTTTAACCATTTTCATTATTATTGTAAATTATTTGTTCTAACTATTTTCATTATTATTATAAATTATTTGTTTTAACTATTTTCATGATTATTGTAAATACTATTTTATTAGTATATTTCTTATACATATTAATAGTAGTATTGTATAATAATGCAAGCAAAATTAATACTAAATCATTGTTTTATTGTTACTGTTAGAATTATTATACACTACTGATAAATGGACAATTGACACAATATCGTTAGAATTATTATTATTGTTAGATTTATCATAGCAATCACTCATTAATACAATATTATATATTAATTATAATTATTACTATTAGTATACACTGTTGATAAATTGATGATTGACACAATATTTCCTATTATAATAATCATTATTGTTAGAATTATTATCATTGCTACCACTGCATGATACAATAATCATATTATTATTTTTTTTAAACAGACTCACTGATAAAATATAGTATTATATATAGTAAAATAGTATTATTTTTATGCTATTATATTATTATTATTATTTCTATGCTATTATATTATTATTATATTACTATTATTTTTATGCTATTATATAATTATTATTATTTTTATGCTATTATATTATTATGTTTATGCTATTATATTATTATGTTTATGCTATTATATTATTATTATTTTCATGCTATTATATTATTATAATTTTTATGCTATTATATTATTATTATTTTTATGCTATTATATTATTATTATATTATTACTATTATTTTTATACTATTATATTATTATTATTTTTATGCTATTATATTATTATGTTTATGCTATTATATTATTATTATTTTTATGCTATTATATTATTATTATTATTATTATTTTTATGCTATTATATTATTATTATTATTTTTATGCTATTATATTATTATTATGCTATTATATTATTATTATTATTATTATTATTTTTATGCTATTATATTATTATTATTATTTTTATGCTATTATTGTTAGGAAGCATTGCTCACGAATAGACCAGTTCCTCACTGACACAATATTATAGTTAACCTGCTTGGTGTTATTTTGTATCTGGCAGCTATACACATTATATATAGTAATCCCATCACCTCTAGAGTTTATCTGTAAATCTGCATTATTTGTGGGATGATTTTCAGCAGTGTGTGTGTATATGAAGGTGTGCTATGTTAGGAATAGATGTGAAAACATTTCTGATGGGGATTTTTTTTTTCTATATCTTAAATTGTTATGTTTAGTGTGTCCTATTCTTTCCAGATTGACATCATACAATGGGCTATCTATAGAGAACTCCAGAACTATAAAGATCACACAAGCAATGATATTCTATATACTTCATACAGTGCAGTGATATAATATTACAAACCTTACACCAGTGTTTCCCAACCAGGGTGCTTCCAGGTGTTGCAAAACTACAACTCCCAGCATGCCTGGACAGCCGAAGGCTGTCCAGGCATGCTGGGAGTTGTAGTTTTGCAACACCTGGAGGCACCCTGGTTGGAAAACACTGCCTTAGACAGTGTTCCATTGTGCTATACATCATACATAGTGTTCTATATAATGCAGTGCTATCATTATCTCCATCTTCCTGGAGTGTATTGCTATACATACATAGTATTCTATATCTGTCTGGGGTACAGCCCTATACATCATGGATAATGTTCCATATATTCCTAGAATGTAGTGCTATATATCATACATAGTAAAGTGCAGTGCTATACATACATACTGTTCTATATTTATACATACATACTGTTCTATATCCACCTGGAGTGCAGTACTGTATATCATACAGAGGATTCTAGATCTACAGAACAGGCTTTACTGTTAGACATCAATATTACAACAATGCTATAGATGATATAGATAGTGTTCCATATAGTTTCCCATATGTGCCTGCATATTACACAACATATAGTGATGCTATAACACTGCCCAGCATATACATTGTCACTTCTGCAATGCTATGCATGTGGTTTGTGTGCAGTGCGGTAGTGAGATCCACCATACACTTGATATACGTGCAGTCTCCTGGGATAAGAGCACAGAACCACATCCAAGGCAGACCCCATGTCCTCTCCCCATAGCACCCCGTCTATCCTCAGGAGCCCATTGCAGCTGCAGGATGGAGAGGATGGTTGTACTTACAGTTCAGGTGAGTAAGCCCTCTCCTGTGTCTTCTGTGCTGGACACTCATATTTTCTATATATTTCTTCCACATACACTTATAAGAAGTGGGCTTTTTGCATCCTACTGCAGCATTTTATACATGATGAGCCGTCAGTAATGGGATTATTAAACAAAAACCGTCTCAGGCGCTGGCGTTAACCTTTTTTTAAATGGCTAATTAGGTTTTGCACAGAAAAATTAGATTTAACATTGCTTACATTGCCTGCATTTCAGTGGCTGCAACAATAATGGAGGAAAGAATGGGGAATGCACTCTAAGAGATAATACTGAATTAACTCTTTTAACACATAGCACAAGCTTCATATGCTGTTTGCTAAGAAGAGAATATTTCCATGATCAAATAATATATACATAAAAACTAATTACATGGGATTGCTGACTAGGGCAATTAGGTTCCTGAAGAAAATATAAAGGAGCCGTGCGCCCTCTGCTGGCAGATCAAAAGCACTGCATGTGAGGCAGGCGTTGTACATGAATGAGGCTACAGACAGATGCACATTATTATTACAAGTATGATGATTATTCTTATTATTCCTGCTGCTATTAGTACTAAGGATCATTTTCTCAGCTATATAAAATGTGTATCTGTCTATGTATCTAGTTATTATCTATCTATCTAGCTATTATATCTATCTGCCTGTAATCTTATATTTATCTTTATATCTCAAATCTGTCTGTGTCTCTATCTTTCTGTCTATCTCACGTCTATCTTTTATATCTGTTTATCTATCTACCTACCTAACTGTATCTATCTGTATCTATCCGTCCATCCGTCTATCTATGTCATCTCTGTCTTTATCAATGTATCTGTCTGTTCTTTCTTTCCTTCTATAGAAGATTGATAGCAGAAAAGGAATCTATCTAATCCTACGTCTATTGGTTCAAGACTACTTCTATGAACTTACAGTATTTTGGCTAACAGAAGCCATTATTTTCTTATTTGCCTGCCCCCTCCTGACTAGTTCCTGGTGGGTCAGGTATGTCTGATGAGCTGGCATGGTTTACCTATGTTGGTGTGGTTGGGTGAGATTGAAAATAGTTGCATGCAGCATTTTTCAATAAAGCTACTTAAAGGGGTACTTCGGCGCTTAGACATCTTATCCCCTATCCCCATCTTATCCCCTATGACAGCTGTCACGCCCTCCCAAAGGCTTGCATTGAAGGGGTGAAGTGTGACGTCACACGGGGCGGAGCTGTGACGTCACAATGCTCCGTCCCTGTGATCGACAGTAATCAGACCCGGAGCGAACACGTTCCGGGGACTGATTTTAACGGGGTGCAAGATCACGGGGGTCCCCAGCGGCGGGACCTCCACGATCAGGCATCTTATCCCCTATCCTTTGGAAAGGGGATAAGATGTCTAAGCGCCGGAGTACCCCTTTAAGGGGTTGCTGAATGCACCTCATCTAGCTTGTGCATCATGTGTTCCCATCTAGGGAGGTTTCAGATCAGATCTTGCTGCGTTCCCCAATCCAGCATCCCCCATCCGGCAATAGCAAAAAAAAGGACACTGGATGATACACAACTGATGAACTTTTGGCATCAGTGTGGCAATTTTTGCACAGTTTCGCATACATGTAACGCTAGCCTTGCAACATTTTCCATTCCAGCCTGCAGAAATAACTGGTTTTCTGAGCTGGCTCACTGCATATACTAGAAGTCTAGTAAGTGAAAGTACAAGGTTCCTCTGTATGTATCCACTTAAATATCCAGGGCCAAGTTGATAAGTAACAAATCAGGGTTTTATCATTATCCAACCTATATTTAGATCATCCACAGATTCGCACAATGTCTTAGAAACCGTATAACCTTGGTAAACTTACTTTATTGCTTTTAGTGTCCACATGGTCCCAGTCCATCTAATTCTATAGTTCTGAATAATATTTTATGTGGTATTCTACTTCCTTTTAAGAAAAAGTGAACTAAAGATCAGTAGGAAAACAGCATGGGGACACTGGAGTTAAAGATTAGTAAGACAATTTGTCTTGGATCTTGAGTAAGAGAGGAAGGCTAACTCCTCCAATACTCTTCCTGTGGAGTTACCAATAGGTCTCTGTGGGGTGTACATCTTTCAGGATGCAAGTAGTTACAGTGATTCTTTATATCAGCAGGCCTGGGGAGTGTGGGAGCAAAGGTTTGTGCTCTTGAGTTGACATTTTGCTCCAAACTTTTCTGGCCAAAACACCAGGAGTTTATGTTGTTAAGACATAGTGCAGCCAAAATACTCCATGGAGTCTCACATTTAAATCATTCATTTAATACAGGCTTTAGCCCATAATCAGTAAATTTTTATTATGCAAATGAAAAACATAATTTCCACATCGATTACATGAAATCATAATACTATACATAACAAAACATAAAACCATATCGAAAGCAGCATGAGCAAAACAGAAAAAAGCAAAAACAAAAATTCAAAGCAATAATACACCATTACAACAATTAAACTTGGAACTAACTGGACCATCCAGGTAAAGAGTTACATATATCCGGCGTAAGGCGAAACTGGGTGAAAATTGCCACAACTGATGCACCAACTGATGCCAGAAGTGCATCATTTGTGCATTATCCGGTGTCCATTGTTTGTGAACGCAGCAAGATGCGTTCCCCTCTCTGTGCCGGTCCGGCGTGTCCAACCATCCATCGTCTAAACTGAGACACCAGATAATGAATGGATCAGATGAATGGGATCAGTTCTGGCTTCATTTTCCCTCCGGGACATTTTTTTTGCAGCACCAGAGGGGGGAAAAAAAACTGAAGACGCACATATGTAAAGGAGGCCTTATTGTCCAGAGTTGCATTACCCATTGGTCAAGCTTCAGAGCTGAAATCTCCCGTCATTTTTAGTTTTGTAAGACTCTGCATATAGACTGTAGGTAACGCTTACCAATGATTTGCATTCTGTACAGTAATCTAAAAGAAACCCCCAATATAGGAACTTTTGTTCAGTTGTCAGCGGAATGTATGTTGACTGTTTCCAACAACACCCAACAATGAAAATGCAGCACTGTGCCTAAATCCAGGCTATAGCCCTGGTGATGTAATAAAATGCATATATTAGGATACTTTACATCTTTATGAATATTATATCTATATCTGAACTGTAAACTGGTAAGATGAGTGTTACGCCGAGCACTCCGGGTCCCCGCTCCTCCCCGGAGCGCTCACAGCGTTCTCCTATTCGCAGCGCCCCGGTCGGACCTGCCGACCGGGTGCGCTGCGATAATGTTCCCAGCCGGGATGCGATTCGCGATGCGCATCCCGACTCGCTTACCAGACCCGTTCCCCGTCTGTGCTGTCCCGGCGCACGCGGCCCCGCTCCTTAGGGCGCGCGCGTGCCGGGTCTTTGCGATTTAAAGGGCCGGTGCGCCACTGATTGGCGCATGAGGTTTAATCAGTACCTTCACCTGTGCACTTCCCTACTTATACCTCACTTCCCCTGCATTCCCTTGCCGGATCTTGTTGCCATTGTGCCAGTGAAAGCGTTTCCTTGTGTGTTCCTAGCCTGTGTTCCAGACCTCCTGCCGTTGCCCCTGACTACGATCCTTGCTGCCTGCCCTTCTGCTACGTCCGACCTTGCTCTTGTCTACTCCCTTGTACCGCGCTTATCTCAGCAGTCAGAGAGGTTGAGCCGTTGCCGGTGGATACGACCTGGTTGCTACCGCCGCTGCAAGACCATCCCGCTTTGCGGCGGGCTCTGGTGAATACCAGTAGCAACTTAGAACCGGTCCACCGACACGGTCCACGCCAATCCCTCTTTGGCACAGAGGATCCACCTCCAGCCAGCCGAATCGTGACAATGAGTAAATAAAATTGTGGCAAATTTGAGCAGGATAAATCTATGGTTGAATTGAGTGTTTTCTTTGTAGTTTGCATCAGGTTTAATAGTTGTTCCATTCAAGAAGAATAAAATTAAATCCTGACATTACATTTTTGTTCCAATATTTTGTAGTAAGATGAATCACCAAAGTAAATCTGTCTTACACAGCAATGAATAAAATTCTTAAGATTACACAAACTATTAAGTGTTGCGTTTCTGGGTCTCCACATCTGTCTCCATTGTGTGTGCACGTGGACGTAAAGTTTAATGCCCACAATTACTGTCACCTCCATTGACTGGTTCCAAACATTGGCCTGCCTTCCTACATGTTTCATCCTATTCAGCCAGGCCTGCCAAAACGCTGCCGTCACCCGGCTTAATTGACAGAATTCTTTCTTCTCTATTTAAACGTCCGCCATGAGAAGGGGGAGCTATCACTGCACATTCACATTTCACTTTGTACAGAAAGCAATGTGAAACAATAGGAGGAGAAGGACAAGCAATGAGCATGGCAGATGACAAGAGTGAAAAGGCCGCTTCTGACTGATCTGCCCCAGCTATGTTTTTCTTTTGTCTCTTAAGGCTTTTGAATAGACTAAAGAACATGTAGCTAATAGTAAGGTGGACAATTATGTAGATGTTAGAGCCTTAGATCCTAAAGTCACAAGAAGATACAGCCTATACACACATTTATACCGCATATTCTATAAGTTTTGGCTACATGCATTAGATTGCCTGCATGAGAAGTCTTTGCTGGTTTTTGGTGAACCTTTACCTGTATATTTGGGGATTGCATTAATCTAACATCAGAATTCTCGTCTTTGTTGAGTAGGGCTGATTCTGATACTAGATAGGGCATCTACAGACAGCTTGTTGGGATCCTCACCATGGCATAATATAAAGTAGCCACAAATATTGGACTGACAGCCTCTCAAGACAACTGGAAGGAATCTGATTGTGGCTCCACTGCTCTGCCTAAGGCTATGTTCAATTGGCAGAATTTCCAAGTGGAATTCCACAGAAATATTCCATTGACTTTAATGGGATTCTTCTGCACCGTGCACATGGGCAAACTTCCACTTATTTCCATGTTTCTGCTGTGGAGATCCTGATTCTGGCATCTGCAGAACCAGTGAACCTGTTCAATACTTCTGCAGATTTAGCTCGAAAATGCATGGCCATCTATAGAGACAGTGCACTTCCAAGCGGTCCTAGGGCTGCCGGAACATGCAAATGTACGGAATGTCCAATCAGAAAACACTGGCACATTTTACGCCACGTGAACATAGGCTTATAGTGGAATTTCTCACAATCATAGGGGGAGTGATTATTATCAGTGTATGTTCTAACCTTGCGGCGGCCATATGTGAACTATGCCCACAAGGGGTAGCCAATAGGCAAATATTATACCATATTTGTATATAATTCCAGGAACATAATACAATCCAGTATTATCTAAGGAGCATGCCTCCAGGTGTTGCAAAACTACAATTCCCAGCATGTCTGGACAGCCTTTGGCTGGGAGTTGTAGTTTTGCAGCAGCTGGAAGCATGCTGGTTGGGAAACACTGTTTGCTCACAGGAACTTCTTACAACATTGCCTTTTAGAGAGCATGAATGTCATAGAGGGGGATCATCCAATTTAAGACCCCTTTCTATCAGCATTGGCAATGCTGTTCTTGCAGGACATAACAGGGGTGCACTTAGAGGTTTTCAGTTATTCAGAAACCCCTTTTTTCACCCTCTGTGAATAAGTGAGCATATATGACCCAATAGTTTTATTAGGAAGACATGGCAGATCACATGTATACTCTGTGGAACATTTCTAGCAAAAAAACTGATTCTAAAGGGAATAAAGAATGTAGAAATAGGAGGAGCTAAGGGGTAAGATTGGCAGGTCTATACTGTATGTGTAGGTAGTTTAAAGCAGAAGACCACTGCATGGTGTGTGAGTGAGGTGGGTGGGGTAAACAACAATAGATATAATTACCAAATCAGAAATTAAATAATGCAGGGTAATTATATGAGAAATCATGTGATCGCATTATCTAGTTCTTGAAAACTGAAAATAAACTAATGCAGAAAGAATATAATAAAAACCTTTTTAAATTACAAAATATATTATTATTTAAAAATATTAATAAAAAAAAGTACAGTAATTGGTATTGTTACGCCGAGCGCTCCGGGTCCCCGCTCCTCCCCGGAGCGCTCGCTACACTCTCCTCACTGCAGCGCTCCGGTCAGATCCACTGACCCGGGGCGCTGCGATACCGCCTCCAGCCGGGATGCGATTCGCGATGCGGGTAGCGCCCGCTCGCGATGCGCACCCCGGCTCCCGTACCTGACTCGCTCTCCGTCGGTCCTGTCCCGGCGCGCGCGGCCCCGCTCCCTAGGGCGCGCGCGCGCCGGGTCTTTGCGATTTAAAGGGCCACTGCGCCGCTGATTGGCGCAGTGGTTCCAATTAGTGTGTTCACCTGTGCACTTCCCTATATCACCTCACTTCCCCTGCACTCCCTTGCCGGATCTTGTTGCCATCGTGCCAGTGAAAGCGTTTCCTTGTGTGTTCCTAGCCTGTGTTCCAGACCTCCTGCCGTTGCCCCTGACTACGATCCTTGCTGCCTGCCCCGACCTTCTGCTACGTCCGACCTTGCTTCTGTCTACTCCCTTGTACCGCGCCTATCTTCAGCAGCCAGAGAGGTTGAGCCGTTGCTAGTGGATACGACCTGGTCACTACCGCCGCAGCAAGACCATCCCGCTTTGCGGCGGGCTCTGGTGAAAACCAGTAGTGACTTAGAACCGATCCACTAGCACGGTCCACGCCAATCCCTCTCTGGCACAGAGGATCCACTACCTGCCAGCCGGCATCGTGACAGTAGATCCGGCCATGGATCCCGCTGAAGTTCCTCTGCCAGTTGTCGCTGACCTCACCACGGTGGTCGCCCAGCAGTCACAACAGATAGCGCAACAAGGCCAACAGCTGTCTCAACTGACCGTGATGCTACAGCAGCTACTACCACAGCTTCAGCAATCATCTCCTCCGCCAGCTCCTGCACCTCCTCCGCAGCGAGTGGCCGCTTCTGGTCTTCGACTATCCTTGCCGGATAAATTTGATGGGGACTCTAAGTTTTGCCGTGGCTTTCTTTCCCAATGTTCCCTGCACTTGGAGATGATGTCGGACCAGTTTCCCACTGAAAGGTCTAAGGTGGCTTTCGTAGTCAGCCTTCTGTCTGGAAAAGCCCTGTCTTGGGCCACACCGCTCTGGGACCGCAATGACCCCGTCACTGCCTCTGTACACTCCTTCTTCTCGGAAATTCGAAGTGTCTTTGAGGAACCTGCCCGAGCCTCTTCTGCTGAGACTGCCCTGTTGAACCTGGTCCAGGGTAATTCTTCCGTTGGCGAGTATGCCGTACAATTCCGTACTCTTGCTTCAGAATTATCCTGGAATAATGAGGCCCTCTGCGCGACCTTTAAAAAAGGCCTATCCAGCAACATTAAAGATGTTCTGGCCGCACGAGAAATCCCTGCTAACCTACATGAACTCATTCACCTTGCCACTCGCATTGACATGCGTTTTTCCGAAAGGCGTCAGGAGCTCCGCCAGGATATGGACTCTGTTCGCACGAGGCGTTTCTTCTCCCCGGCTCCTCTCTCCTCTGGTCCCCTGCAATCTGTTCCTGTGCCTCCCGCCGTGGAGGCTATGCAGGTCGACCGGTCTCGCCTGACACCTCAAGAGAGGACACGACGCCGCATGGAGAATCTCTGCCTGTACTGTGCCAGTACCGAACACTTCCTGAAGGATTGTCCTATCCGTCCTCCCCGCCTGGAAAGACGTACGCTGACTCCGCACAAAGGTGAGACAGTCCTTGATGTCTACTCTGCTTCTCCACGTCTTACTGTGCCTGTGCGGATATCTGCCTCTGCCTTCTCCTTCTCTACTATGGCCTTCTTGGACTCCGGATCTGCAGGAAATTTTATTTTGGCCTCTCTCGTCAACAGGTTCAACATCCCGGTGACCAGTCTCGCCAGACCCCTCTACATCAATTGTGTAAACAATGAAAGATTGGACTGTACCATACGTTTCCGCACGGAGCCCCTCCTAATGTGCATCGGATCTCATCACGAGAGGATTGAACTTTTGGTCCTCCCCAATTGCACTTCCGAAATTCTCCTTGGACTTCCCTGGCTTCAACTTCATTCCCCAACCCTGGACTGGTCCACTGGGGAGATCAAGAGTTGGGGTCCCTCTTGTTCCAAGGACTGCCTAAAACCGGTTCCCAGTAACCCTTGCCGTGACTCTGTGGTTCCTCCTGTAACCGGTCTCCCTAAGGCCTATATGGACTTTGCGGATGTTTTTTGCAAAAAACAAGCTGAGACTCTACCTCCTCACAGGCCTTATGATTGTCCTATCGACCTCCTCCCGGGCACTACTCCACCCCGGGGCAGAATTTATCCTCTGTCCGCCCCAGAGACTCTTGCCATGTCCGAATACGTCCAGGAAAATTTAAAAAAGGGCTTTATCCGTAAATCCTCCTCTCCTGCCGGAGCCAGATTATTCTTTGTGTCTAAAAAAGATGGTTCTCTACGTCCTTGCATTGACTACCGCGGTCTTAATAAAATCACGGTTAAGAACCGCTACCCCCTACCTCTCATCTCTGAACTCTTTGATCGCCTCCAAGGTGCCCACATCTTTACCAAACTGGACTTAAGAGGTGCTTATAATCTCATCCGCATCAGAGAGGGGGATGAATGGAAAACGGCATTTAACACTAGGGATGGACACTTTGAGTATCTGGTCATGCCCTTTGGCCTGTGCAACGCCCCTGCCGTCTTCCAAGACTTTGTTAATGAAATTTTTCGTGATCTCTTATACTCCTGTGTTGTTGTATATCTGGACGATATCCTGATTTTTTCTGCCAATCTAGAAGAACACCGCCAGCATGTCCGTATGGTTCTTCAGAGACTTCGTGACAATCAACTCTATGCCAAAATAGAGAAATGTCTGTTTGAATGCCAATCTCTTCCTTTTCTAGGATACTTGGTCTCTGGCCAGGGACTACAAATGGATCCAGACAAACTCTCTGCCGTTCTAGATTGGCCACGCCCCTCAGGACTCCGTGCTATCCAACGTTTTTTGGGGTTCGCCAATTATTACAGGCAATTTATTCCACATTTTTCTACCGTTGTGGCTCCTATCGTGGCTTTAACCAAAAAAAATGCCGATCCCAAGTCTTGGCCTCCTCAAGCGGAAGACGCCTTTAAACGGCTCAAGTCTGCCTTTTCTTCGGCTCCTGTGCTCTCCAGACCTGACCCATCTAAACCCTTCCTATTGGAGGTTGATGCCTCCTCAGTGGGAGCTGGAGCTGTCCTTCTACAAAAAAATTCTTCCGGGCATGCTGTTACTTGTGGTTTTTTTTCTAGGACCTTCTCTCCGGCGGAGAGGAACTACTCCATCGGGGATCGAGAGCTTCTAGCCATTAAATTAGCACTCAAGATTTCCTGTTATTATTTACACCGATCACAAGAACCTCTCCTACCTCCAGTCTGCCCAACGGCTGAATCCTCGCCAGGCCAGGTGGTCTCTGTTCTTTGCCCGATTTAATTTTGAAATTCACTTTCGGCCTGCCGATAAGAACATTAGGGCCGATGCTCTCTCTCGTTCCTCAGATGCTTCTGAGGTTGAACTTTCTCCGCAACACATCATTCCTCCTGACTGCCTGATTTCCACTTCTCCAGCCTCCATCAGGCAAACTCCTCCAGGAAAGACCTTCGTTTCTCCACGCCAACGCCTCGGAATCCTCAAATGGGGTCACTCCTCCCATCTCGCAGGTCATGCAGGCATCAAGAAATCTGTACAACTCATCTCTCGCTTCTATTGGTGGCCGACTCTGGAGACGGATGTTGTGGACTTTGTGCGAGCCTGCACTATCTGTGCCCGGGATAAGACTCCTCGCCAGAAGCCCGCTGGTTTTCTTCATCCTCTGCCTGTCCCCGAACAGCCTTGGTCTCTGATTGGTATGGATTTTATTACTGACTTACCCCCTTCCCGTGGCAACACTGTTATTTGGGTGGTCGTTGATCGATTCTCCAAAATGGCACATTTCATCCCTCTTCCTGGTCTTCCTTCTGCGCCTCAATTGGCTAAACAATTTTTTGTACACATTTTTCGTCTTCACGGGTTGCCTACGCAGATCGTCTCGGATAGAGGCGTCCAATTCGTGTCTAAATTCTGGAGGGCTCTCTGTAAACAACTCAAGATTAAATTAAACTTTTCTTCTGCATATCATCCTCAATCCAATGGACAAGTAGAAAGAATTAACCAAGTCCTGGGTGATTATTTACGACATTTTGTTTCTTCCCGCCAGGATGACTGGGCAGATCTTCTACCATGGGCCGAATTCTCGTATAACTTCAGAGTCTCTGAATCTTCCTCCAAATCCCCATTTTTCGTGGTGTACGGCCGTCACCCTCTTCCCCCCCTCCCTACCCCCTTGCCCTCTGGTCTGCCCGCTGTGGATGAAATTTCTCGTGATCTTTCCATCATATGGAGAGAGACCCAAAATTCTCTCTTATAGGCTTCATCACGCATGAAGAAGTTCGCGGATAAGAAAAGAAGAGCTCCTCCCATTTTTTCTCCTGGAGACAAGGTATGGCTCTCCGCTAAATATGTCCGCTTCCGTGTCCCTAGCTACAAGTTGGGACCACGCTATCTTGGTCCTTTCAAAATTTTGTGCCAGATTAATCCTGTCTCTTACAAACTTCTTCTTCCTCCTTCTCTTCGTATTCCTAATGCCTTTCACGTTTCTCTTCTTAAACCACTTATCATCAACCGTTTCTCTCCCAAATCTGTTCCCCCCACTCCTGTTTCCGGCTCCTCGGACATCTTCTCCGTCAAAGAGATTCTGGCATCTAAAAAGGTCAGAGGGAAAAATTTTTTTTTAGTTGATTGGGAGGGTTGTGGTCCAGAAGAGAGATCCTGGGAACCTGAGGACAATATCCTAGACAAAAGTCTGCTCCTCAGGTTCTCAGGCTCTAAGAAGAGGGGGAGACCCAAGGGGGGGGGTACTGTTACGCCGAGCGCTCCGGGTCCCCGCTCCTCCCCGGAGCGCTCGCTACACTCTCCTCACTGCAGCGCTCCGGTCAGATCCACTGACCCGGGGCGCTGCGATACCGCCTCCAGCCGGGATGCGATTCGCGATGCGGGTAGCGCCCGCTCGCGATGCGCACCCCGGCTCCCGTACCTGACTCGCTCTCCGTCGGTCCTGTCCCGGCGCGCGCGGCCCCGCTCCCTAGGGCGCGCGCGCGCCGGGTCTTTGCGATTTAAAGGGCCGCTGCGCCGCTGATTGGCGCAGTGGTTCCAATTAGTGTGTTCACCTGTGCACTTCCCTATATCACCTCACTTCCCCTGCACTCCCTTGCCGGATCTTGTTGCCATCGTGCCAGTGAAAGCGTTTCCTTGTGTGTTCCTAGCCTGTGTTCCAGACCTCCTGCCGTTGCCCCTGACTACGATCCTTGCTGCCTGCCCCGACCTTCTGCTACGTCCGACCTTGCTTCTGTCTACTCCCTTGTACCGCGCCTATCTTCAGCAGCCAGAGAGGTTGAGCCGTTGCTAGTGGATACGACCTGGTCACTACCGCCGCAGCAAGACCATCCCGCTTTGCGGCGGGCTCTGGTGAAAACCAGTAGTGACTTAGAACCGATCCACTAGCACGGTCCACGCCAATCCCTCTCTGGCACAGAGGATCCACTACCTGCCAGCCGGCATCGTGACAGGTATTGACACATTTGTAACGATTCATACTATTATAAAATGTAGTATTGTTATGATCATTATACTGACCTGTGGAAGGTAACACTTTATTCATGATACATGAAGTACAAAATTTAGAAATTAAAAAAGCCAATGACAGAATTGATTATTTACCACATCCACCTTCTGCCGAGTTAATAAAAATTCATCAATAACACTAAAATATAAATGACTAAAGTTCACCAGCGTCCCTGTTTCAGTGTACATCAATATGAACTGCAGAAGAGTAGAATAAGTCCTGACACCAAAATAAACACTTTACAAATTTTACTGACTCCTAACATTCCAAACATCCCTCTCCCAATACAAATCAATGGATGAGATAAAACAATTAACGGAAACTGTTACTATGGCTATGTTCACATGACGGAATATTTGTGGAATGGCCGCCCATGTTTTCACAAAGAGCGAGCGACAGCAGAGTATTCCATCACCAGGACGGTTCAGAAATGCGCCGTCTCCATAGATGGCAATGCATTTTCGAGCGGATTCTGACAAAAGAATGGATATGTGAATTCTTTGGTCAGAGGCCGGAATTGGAATTTTTGCCGTGCGCAATGCGATTCTGCTGTAACGGAATTTACAAATGGACTTTTTCAGCTGGATTCTTGTCGGAAATTCCATTGGATGTACATGGCCTAACAGTGCAGTATATGAATATCTGTGTTATATCCATTCTCAGATCCTTAAAAATGAAAACTCTTCTCCTTTGTAAGTATCAGTGTGTAGAAAAACCAAGTTTCCAAAATGACATAGCGGTGAGAATAGCATTAGTTACAGAGGATTGCTCCAGCCGGTAGATACCTGTCAAGTTTATTAAGAAAGAGGCCACTGCTATTAGGGAATACAGCTGTTATGAATGGGGTCTACAAGAATGTTTAGGCAAGAGGTATGTGTCATATGAATGCCAGGACCCAAGGGTTTGGAGCAGAACATTGCCAAAAGCATCACTGGCTTACTTTCTTCTCATAGTACAACATGGTGCCACATCTCCCCCAGGTAAATGACACACGCGTACCTGGCCGTCCATATGATGTAAAAGAAAACATGAATGTAGTGATGCTGATGGGTCACTAGACTGCATAACCAGACTTCAATTTAGCAGTCACACTTCCTGAGTCTTATGAATAGCTCCCAGTATTCACACGCCCCCATGACTTATAATAGAGCAGAATAGTGGGAAATTCATACAAGCGCATATGAAAAAACAAATGTCATAAGCAAAAACAAATGACAACTCACCATTAGATGTCAATGGCCAATGGAAAAAGTAGTCTTTCAGGGAGTAGTTGTTTTGCAGAGGATGGCTAAGATAAACAACAAACACTAAACAGGACAACATGCCAATTATGCCGCATGGTGTTTTTTTGGCCAAAAAAACGCTGCGGCCAGATGTTAGCTGTAAATCAGTGAGAAATCGCAAAATTCTTTTTCCACTGCGTTTTTCAGTTTGACTTTTTTTAATCCTTTTGGCGTTTTTTCACTCTTTGGCAGTTTTGCAAAGTCACAGCATGTTGAGCCTATGGCGTTTTTTCCCCTGAAATTTTGGCGTTTTTCTCCCATAGAAGTCTATGGGAGTAAAAAAAAAAGACAAGAAAAACGACCTGTGGGTTTTAACTTTGGCATTTTTGCAGGTGGTTTTATTCTTTTTTGGACTTTCCAAAAAAGTGATGGAGATACATTTTTTAATAAACTTTCGTAGGGTACCAGTAAAAAAAATATTACAAAAAGATACAGTAGTGATGGAAAAAATTGTATTTAACGAAATGTATCTTTTTTTTATAACGAAATTTTAATACATTTTTAAAGAGGGATCAATTTATGTGTGCGGGCAGGGCACCAAAAATGTAACCGACAATAATAAAAAATAAATGTAGTGTGTGTGTGTGTGTGTTTTTCACTTTTTATTTTTTAGGTAGTACTACTACTCCCAGCATGGAACACACTGTTCCATGATAGGAGTAGTAGTACTTGTACTAATTGACAAATCACCCGTGTCACTTCTGACAACAATTGTGATCCTTCTGTATAATTTATAGATGCGGCGGCCAATCTTCTATGGTCCCCTGCACTGAAGTAGATATACACCTATTCATATTTCTTGCAGAGAGCTGTGATTGGCCAGATGGCTCCAGCCAATCACAACTCTCTGTGGGTAATATGAATAATAGGTATATATACGGCATATACTCATACTACAGTGGGACCAGAGAAGAGCAGCCGCCCACCCGCATCTATACATTATACAGGACAATCACAGGAGTGTCAGGAGTGACACTTGCTGCGATCTGTCTATTAATGCAGGTACTACAGCTCCTAGCATGGAGCAGAGTGTACTCCATGTTGAAAGTAGTAGTACCTGCAGTTAAGGACAGATCACAGTGGGTGTCACTCCTGACACCCGCTACGATCGCCCTTCTCCTTCATCCCTGAGATGCAGAGCGGCTTTCTCCTGATACTCACTCGTTCATATTTCCCTCTGAGAGCGGTGACTGGCTGCCACCATCCGGCCAATCCCCACTCTGGGCGGAAAATATTAATGAGCGAGGTGAATTTCTATTCACATCACTGTCCGGCACAGAGTACAGAGCAGAGATGTGAGTGCTGTATAGAGCAGCTCCACATCTCTGCTATATTATGGATGATGCATCGGGTGTCAGGAATGACACCCGGGGAATCTGTCTATTAGTACAGGAACTATTACTCCCATCATGGAACAGTGTTTTCCATGCTGGGGGTAGTAGTACTACCTAAAAAAAATATAAAAAAAAGTGAAAAACACACACACTACATTTTTATTATTGTAGGCTACATTTTTAGTGCCCTGCCTGCCCACATAAATTGATCTCTGTTTAAAAATGTATTAAAATTTTGTTATAAAAAAATATAAATTTCATTAAATAAATTTTTTCCATCACTACGGCATCCTTTTTTTCTTGGTATCCAACAAATTTTGAAAGAAGACGCCAAAGGAACCAAAAATGCAATTTCCACTCAAATGCAAACATGCCAGAAAAAACGCCAGAAAAAACATCAGGTGCAAGAAATTGCACTGGCGTTTTTTCTGGCGTTTTATTCACACACAAAAATGCAGGGAAAAAAATCAGGTGTAAACTTAGCATCAAGGAAATATCTGACATCAAGATGATGAAAAACTTAATAGGCACAACTCTGCAATACACCAGAAAAACTTCCAAAAATCGAATGCTTAGACAGATTGTACATACATAGACATCAAGGCACTACCATAATTAATATAATACACATCTGAGGCTACACGAACACTTAAACAGACTAAGGCATCACCAAGCCCTAAGTACAACAAAAACCTGGCATGGACAATATTCCAAACTAAAACCAAAACTAGTCCTGCTGCCTGTCCCCCATCATGTTCCTTCCTTCTCCCATTCTGTTCCTGCTATGTCCCACAGGGGACACGCACATGCTCTCTTTGTTCTTTATGCTGGCTGTGTGTTCAACCAAAACCTGTCTTCCACCTGTCCTTGCTTAGCATCTCCTATTTGAGGCTGTGCCATCCACTGATGACTGAGCAACATTGTGGTATACCATGGTCTGTTTGTATTTTCCTGTGTTCTTGAGTTACCTGCATCTGTCTAGTTATGGCATCTGCTCCTGCTGCTTATACTTGTTGAACTCTGCTATATCACCAACATCTGGACTGATTAACCCCTGCTGAGTGATTTACCTGCACAGACTTCTCTGCTGTTAACCTGCTCTGCTGTAAATTCTACATACAGGTAGGGTTGCCACCCAGCCGGTATTTTACCAGCACAGACGGTATTTTAATGCCTCTGCTGGTAATTTTGTAGAAAAAGATATGCAAAAGCCGGTATATTTTAGGAAAAAGCCCCCAGCCACTGCAGACAGAATCAAATGATGTACCCTTAGCCTCCCTGCCCTGGCCTTGCCTGTAACAGATCACTGTTGTAAGGTCACGGCCCTTGCTGCATAACAAGCAGCCGGTGCTGTGGGCACTTTAAAACAGTGTGCTGGGGCGGTGGCTGCAGGGACTGTCAGGGACCAGTTAGTTCCCCCCACTGGCACCGAGAAGAAGCTGGCAGCTGCCTTTACGCTTCACCTGAGCCTGCTGAAGACATACAGGCCAGGTAAGTAGGTGCAGGCAGCGGAGGCACAGGGGGATCTGGGGGGGGGGGGGATCAATTGAAATGAGTAAAAGAGTATGGCATGGGGAGGGGATCAACTGAAATGGTTAAATGGTTATGGCACAGGGGGATCAGTGGGAGTGGGGGATAAATCAATTAGAATGGTTATGGCACAAGGGGATCAGTGGAAATGGGGGGATGAATCAATTGGAATGGTTATGATACGGGGTTAAGAGGGGGGGATCAATTATAATGAGTTAAAGAGTATGGCACAGGGGGGGGGGATCAATTGTAATGATTATGACACAGGGGGATCAGAGGGGGATTAATGTGATGTCACATATATAATTAATTATGAAAATTTGAATGGCAGGTATTTTCCGGCAAGAAAGGTGGAAACCCCAGCGGCCCCTCCATGATCCACTCTTACCCGGGGTGCCCATGAGTTGTGAGTCCACCCCTGCCTCCCACTATGGACCTCACTGCCAGACTCCAGAGGCTGAGGGGTTAATTTGCTGATGCTGGGTTGGTACGTGACAGGACATGTCTGGACATGGGCAGAGCTTACTGTTCTGTCATGCATATATAATTAATTATGCAAATTAGCATGCCCAGTATTTTTTTGCAAGAAAGGTCGCAACCCTACATGCAGGTTATATAATGGACAGAAATAATGCTAATTCTCATGTATACACAAGACAGCTAATACTGAAGAAATGATGGATACAGCTTAGTACTTGAATGAGTAACTGCTTAGCAATACAGGTATGATAAGAGAGCAATACTATACTTAAAGGGGTTGTCTCATTGTCAGGACAACAGTTTATTTATGTCCTAATAGGACAAACAGCATCTCTGTCTCTAGCAGATTTGGGCTGCCCATGTATACCAGCCATTCGTGTTCAGGTAAAGTAAGACTGAAGCCAGAACCCCCGTGATTAGCTGGTTGCCAGGATAGCCAACATTTAGCTATGGTTTCTGAGCATATGCATATGCAAAAACAGGCAGTAACTGTACAAAAAGATAGTTTTATGGTAAAGTGAACATATAAAATGTGTAAAACTTAAATGGGCACTGCCACAAAAATTTGTGACATATCATAGAGACATAGCAAAAGTTTTGATCGGTTGGGTTATTCAGACCCAATCGATCAGACTCCAACAGATCACAGCTTTTGACATATCTTTACAACATGGGAAAAGTTTGTATTTTATGACAGGTACACATTAAACTGTTCCAGAACCTTCTTTTATTGCCATATTATTGTGTATTGCTTTTGCGTTTGTTCCTGAGGCATTATTGGGGAATCTAAAGTATCCCTGGCAGCTCTTCTCTATTACTAAATCATTGACCTGGTTTATAAGTACATATCTGAGTGGTCACCATGACTTTTATTATGAACTCTGGGGACCATTGGGTGGGTACTATCGAAGACACTATATTAAAGTTATAGTATAAGAACATATGGTAGATGCCCTAATTAAAAGAGTAAGGATTGTATCCATGACAGATTCCTACAAAATAGAGAAACTGTACCAAAGAGGAGCTAGTGGTGCATAGATCAAGCTGAAAGGCTGCGGGCACGTGTCTTGTACAATTTTTATAAATTGACTTTTCTTAAAGATGCCATCAATGGTAATCCCTTTAAAATTTCACATGTCCTGGTCTAGAGAAATGACACCATCAATCTCGGGAATAGACTTATGCCAGTTCTGTGTGCCAGTTTCCAGGCAACAGGCAACAATTTATCTTAGTTTGGTGTCCACAGATGGACACAGTCGAAAGACTCTGGAAGTTTCATAAACTTATATGCCCTTCTGCGTTCATACTTTATTTCACAATGTGAAACTTTTTTAGGAATCAGAATAACCTCTGGTTTGTCCCTCATTAAAAAAAATATGTAAATACTTAAAACTCCCAGATAAAGTGTTGTGAACTGGCTGATGTCTCCTTCTGTAAAATGTATAGGACAGATAGTCTATTAGCAATACATGCTGTCAGCACCGCTCAGGCTGCTAACCAAACTCAACAGAAGTCAAAAGGGTCATCGAAATAGAAAACTCTATCTTAACTTTTATTTTATAAATATCCTATGCTAGGCAAGTTACAGTATCTGTCCATGTCATGTGACAGAGAGACAGGAGAAAACACACCTTTGATGCATCTCTATGACATGTCAAACGTTTTTATAAATGAAAGGTACCATTTAAAGCAATTTGAGAACATGAGGTTTTGTGTTCCCCATCTGAACAGAGTGGTGATTTGGCATGCGTGCTGCTTTATCAACCCTTTGGATCTGACAAAGATTGTTGTTTGCTATATTTATCGGGATACCAGTCATCATAATTGCTAAAAAATTGCATAATTAATCAGATTGGCAGATCGTGTTGAAAAACATTTCAAGCATATCTAGTCTTCCCCAACACTTCAAGCATATCTAGTCTTCCCCAACATTTCAAGCATTTCTGGCCGTTCACAATTTTTAATAGCTCAAGGATAGGGGCAGGACCTAGTGGTGGCTCACTGATCGTACTTAACTACACTTGTGAAAGGGTCTTTTTACAGTAGACATTTATAAAATGTCCCAAGCAGATTAGATACATTTCTTATTGTGGGTGTTAGAGAATGAAGGCCCTGTGTCCCAATATGTGCTTCTTAGTTCAGCAGAACAGTGCGATGTTGTTTTTGTTGCTATTAGTTCAGCAGAACTTAACTACAAAGGGGTGGAGAGGAGAGGAAAAGTCAACTGCAGATATACCTATACTCTCGAGTATCCATTAGGAGTTGAGCACTCAGTGTTTCCCAGTCTTCCTACATAAACCTTGTGGGAGAGGAATCCTCATATCCCGACTTCAGATTCCAACCTCATATCCCAACCTCATATTTCAACCTCATATCCCCTCCTTATATCCCGACATCATATCTCGTCCTCATATCCAGTTCTCATATCCTGACCTTATATCCCTTCCTCATATCTTGTCCTTATATCCCGACCTCATGCCCCCTCCTCATATTCTGTCCTCATATCAAGACCTCATATCCCTACCTTATAATCCTCATATCCTTTTCCCCAAAGCAACTATTCTCTACGCCTGCCGGATAGTCGGCAGGATGTTTAAAAGTTCTGGACAACCTCTGCAGCCCAAAAGTAACATGATCAGGAGATGTATCAGGAGACCATTTACTTACATCCCCCATCCTCACAAATAGGGGTGGGATAGGGTATATTTAACTCTACTATATTTTTAGATGACATAAAAGTAACATGTACCAAAAATGTTTCATCGAAATACCTTAAGTCATTTGGAAGTGATGCTGGAACATACATACCCAACCCAAGAATATTTTGGCTCTAGTGAATGGTAAGGGACTTATAACCATTAATACCAGAGGTCCTAGGCCACTTTCAGCATAGTTTAAACATGTCATATGTCAGCTGACTTGCGACAATAGGTAAAATTATTCCACTATGTATGACAGACAATACTCAAACATGACGTCCTACATGACGCCGTGAATTTTCAGATCATGGGGTACAAATAATATTCACAAAATATTGACAAAAAGCAAAATGTCAAAATAATTTAGTTCCAAAGAATAGCTGTATTGAACAATGTTAGATTATACTTAATTTATGGATTATTAGCTTATGTACCAATATCAAAGCTTTATAATAAATTCATATTGACACAATTGCATGTATTGGATGTGTGTGCACAACAGAGGAAGTCACAGTCAATGCATTCACCATAATACACATCTCTCACTGGAATTGCCATTGGTATTGTCATTGCCATTGTCATTCATTTAGAGCTAGGTATGTTTCACTGTTTACAATCCACCCAGCTATAACTACATACTGAATGACCTACATCTGGAGTCACCTATAAGTGAATGATGATTTCACATTACATGAAAGTAAATGACATATATACATATCTTTTAATGACATATATTCTGAGTTACATAACCATTAGTGAAATCCATTTCAAGTTACATCTCAATTGATAAATAGAAACAGACTTAATGGCATCCTAAGCAGGGGATAACTGTTTGAGTGGTCCACATAGCTTTCATTGTATTGCAATTGAAAGTTTCTATACACCATCTGAATGTATAATGAGGAGACAAATGTTCTAATAACAATCTGGAATTCAATGTCACAGATGCATTAGATGTCTACTATAGGGCGGCTTAGAATTACCTCGAAACAGCACTGGCTTGCTTGTGGGGGCAGAAACAATATAAAACTGAATGAATAGTGAATTCACATTTGGTTGCATCATAAGCAGGGGTTAAAGTTGACAAAAATGACTGACACCTTACCAGACTAGCTTTAAGAGGCACGGACATTGTTGAAAATGTTTGTTATATTGCAGGACTCATTATAATATGCCTACAACTGTAAAAAAAAAAAAAAAAAAGTAAATTAAAGCTCAAAATAGCCGCCAATAGGGGTCCCCTGTCTTTTAGCCAGACAGATTAGTCTAGATTTTGCAACATCCTGGATACCGGCTGTAAAGCGTGCCGGTATCCAGTATAAGCGATCCCTGCAGTATCATGTAGAGTGTATGCGCGGGCACGCACAGGCAGTGCGGAAAATACTCATGGGCCCTACTGAAGTTTTTGTCTAAACCTCACCCCCTCTCCCCCCCTCCTGCCTCCGGGACATGCACCAAGGTTAGTTTCATAGTAACTCAGCCCCTGTAGAGCAGTGAGCGAGGCCTTACCTTTCATGCTATTAGGCGCGGAGGAGTCTGCAGCCGAGCTCTGTGCTTTCTGTCCTTTGTGCTGCAGCAGCATAGAGCTCTGTACTAGAGGGCTGCATTGGGATTGTGCCCCTCCTATGTCTCCTCACCCTGCCATCGCCGCCCCTCCCTTGCCATTTTGTGGAGCCCGGGTAGCCTGCCCTGGAGGATCGTGACTGTACCTGTACTGCGGCCCCGGCTGGGTCTGCAAGTGTCTGCATCTCAGCAATCCTCCCAGCAAGGTCCTCTGAATATTGGGCAAAATGCACTGCAGAGCATTGCACTCTGGTGTCTTCCAAAGACGCTAGGGTGCAATGCTCTGCAGTCTGCTCATGTCTCCCCATGTGTATAGCAGTGTGTGTATGTACACTCCTATACAGGTGGGGGTATGTGCAGAGCATTGCACCCTAGTCTGTACTACTGACAATGGTTCAATGTTCTCCAGCCAGCAAGATGAAATAGTAAGCAGCAGCAGCAGCAGATAAATGCTTTTTTCTCTGTATATATAGGTCCTAGACACATAAATTATGTGCACACGATCAGTATTAGGTACTGAGTAACATTACTTTTTTTTTTTTTTTCACTATGACAGGTACGCTTTAAGAGGTTGTATTCCATTTGTTTTTTCAAGTCACAATAGGACATGTGGTGTCACATATTTTGAAAGCTATAACAGGTAATTGGCCACTTTAGGTCAGCCTGTCTAAAAGGGCCTTTTGAAGGCTACCCTAAAAATAGCTGATTAAATAGTTTCTCACTGCTGTGACCACCATTAATCTGAATAAAACATGTCATCAAGTGTTCAATTCCCCTGCAGCCTCCACATAGAAGAAATTAACATTGAAATCAATGTTCATGTTATGTACGTTAATATTCTGTACATATCCTGTGGATAGGTAACAAGCATCTGATTGGTAGGGGCCGATAGGATAGGGGATAAGATGTCTGATCGCGTGGGTCCTGTCGCTGGGGACCCTCGCAATCTCTCATTGCAAAGATCGCTCCCTGGCTAATGACGGGGAGGATACAGGGGCCGGAATATTGTGACGTCACGCCCCCTCGTGATGTCACGTCTCGCCTCCTCAATGCAAGTCTATGGGAGGGGGTGTGGTGGCTGTCACGCCCCCTCACATAGGCTTTGATTGAGGGGGCGGGGGCGTGACATCACAATACTTCGGCCCTTGTATCACAGGTCTGACCACAGAGACCCCCCGTGATCTCCAGTACAGCATCTCGGCACTCCTTGTGCATGGAGCAGAGTCAACACGTCCCCCTCAATGCATCTTTATGGGAGAGCCAGAGATACACAAGCACTATACCCATGTATCTCTGGCTCTCCCACAGAGATGCATGCAGGGGGCGTGTTGACCCCGCTCCATGTTTGAGGAGAGCCTGAGTGCTGTAAAAGAGGTCAGAGGGAGGTCCCACCAGCCCTATCCCCTGCAATCAGACACTATCCTGTGGATAGTGGATAGGAACTAAAGTAGTGGAGTAGCCCTTTGAGTTATAAAATTGGGATAACCTCATTACAGTGGTTATCCAAGGAGTTGAAAAGGTATTTTCCTTTTCCTTGATCCATGGCAGCTTGATTTTGGCTTAGTGACATCTAAGCCCGATACTTACTCCCCAGCTTGAAGGGATTGGGCTGTGATGATGGGGCAGGTATTATCTTGTGTCACCTGAATGTGGGTGAAACCAAAATAATACCTGTTCCACTGTCATAGCCTACAACAAGAGGAAAAACTATTTGGAGAGAGCACAAAGTTGGAAGGAAATGAGGAAAGGTAATACATTTTCAGCTTCTTGGATAACCAGTTATAAAGAGTCAATGTCCAATTGGAGACACATTTCCAAACCTGATGGTGCCTAGTCCCTGATGATTTGTGCTTCCTAGTTTTGTCTTGACACAATGAAATAGCCCTATAGCTAAACACTTGTCATAGCAGTAACCCACCTCAGTCAGAGATTGGCTGAACATATCCTCCTGCTGAGAAGAAAGCCGGAAGAGCAGATCAGCGGGGAGGAAAGTTCAGTCTTTTTAGTTGTTTAGCCCAGTCTGGTCCATTTAGACATAAAATATAATCCCCTGACAACACCTTTAAGCAGAAGCTAAGAAAACTTAACCCCTTAAGGACTGAGCCCTTTTTCACCTTAAGGACTGAGCCCTTTTTTGCAATTCTGACCACTGTCACTTTAAGCATTAATAACTCTGGGATGTTTTTTCGTGACATATTCTACTTTAACATAGTGGTAAATTTTTGTTGCTACTTGCATCCTTTCTTAGTGAAAAATCACAAAATTTCATGAAAATGCATTTTTCTAACTTTGAAGCTCCCTGTAAGGAAAAAGGAAATTCCAAATAAATTATATATCGATTCACATATAAAATATGTCTACTTTATGTTGGCATCATAAAGTTGCCATGTTTTTACTTTTGGAAGGCATCAGAGGGCTTCAAAGTTCAGCAGCACTTTTCCAATTTTTCATGAAAATTTCAAAATCTGAAGTTTTCAGGGACCAGTTCAGTTTTGAAGTGGATTTGAGGGGCTTTCATGTTACATATTACCCCGTAATAAAAACTGCACCCCCAAAGTATTCAAAATGACATTTAGAAAGTTTGTTAACCCTTTAGGTGTTTCACAGGAATAGCAGCAAAGTGAAGGAGAAAATTCAAAATCTTCATGTTCACACTCTCATGTTCTTACAGAGCCATTTTTGTAATTTTTACAAGGGGTAAATTGAGAGAAATCCCCCCAAAATTTGTAACCCAATTTCTCTCGAGTAAGGAAATACCTCATATGTGTATGTAAAGTGCTCTGGAATCCCCTATGGTGCAAGAACAGCAAAATAAATAAATAAATAAATAAATAAACACATGGCATACTATTTTAGAAACTACACCCCTCAAGGAACGTAAAAAGTGGTACAATGAGCCTTAACACCCCACAGGTGTGTAACAACTTTTCATTAAAGTCGGATGTGTAAATAAAAATATTTAAAAAATGTAACTAAAATGCTGTTTCCCCCCCCCTGATTTCAAATTTTTACAAGGAGTAATAGGAGAAAATGCCCCCCCCCCCCCCCAAAAAAAAAATTTGTAACCCTATTTCTTCTGAGTATGGAAATACCTCATGTGTGCACATCAAGTGCACTGCAGGCACACTACAATGCTCAGAAGAAAAGGAACCACATTTGGCTTTTGGAAAGCAAATTTTGCTGAAATGGTTTTGGGGGCATGTCGCATTTAGGAAGCCCCTATAGTGCCAGAACAGGAAGAAAAAAAAAACTACATGGCACACGATTTTGGAAACTACGCTCCTCAAGGAACATGACAAGGAGTATAGTGAGCCTTAACATCCCACAGGTGTTTGACGACTTTTCGTTAAAGTCGGATGTGTAAATGGAAAAAATATTTTTTTGCTAAAATGCTGTTTTTCCCCAAATTTTACATTTTCACAAGGGATAATAGGAAAAAATGCCCACCATAATTTGTAACCCATGTGTGGAAGTCAAGTGCTTTGCTGCCGCACTACAATGCTCAATGGGTGTCGTTTCCAAAATGGGGTCACACGTGGGTATTCATTTTTTTCCGTTTATGTCAGAACCGCTGTAAAATCAGCCACCCCTGTGCAAATCACCAATTCAGACCTCAAATGTACATAGTGCGCTCTCACTCCTGAGCCTTGTTGTGCGCCCGCAGACCATTTTACACCCACATATGGGGTATTTCCGTACTCAGGAGAAATTGTGTTACAAATTTTGGGCATCCTTTTACCTCTTGTGAAAATAAAAAGTATGGGGCAACACCAGCATGTTAGTGTAAAATTTGAAATTTTTTTACAGTAACAGGCTGGTGTAAACCCCAACATTTCCTTTTCATAAGGGGTAAAAGGAGAAAAAGACCCTACAAAATTTTACTGCAATTGCTCCCGAATACGGAAATACCCCATATGTGGCCCTTAACTGTTTCCTTGATATATGACAGGGCTCCGAACTGAGAGAGCGCCATGCGCATTTGAGCACTAAATTAGGGATTGCATAGGGGTGGACATAGGGGTATTCTACGTCAGTGATTCCCAAACAGAGTGCCTCCGGCTGTCGCTAAACTCCCAGCATACCTGGACAGTCAGTGGCTGTCTGGAAATTCTGGGAGTTGTTGTTTTGCAACAGCTGGAGGCATTTTTCATTTTTATTCGGGGGGGGGGGGGGGGGGGGGCAGCGTAAGGGGGTGTATATGTAGTGTTTTACCCTTTATTATGTGTTAGTGTAGTGTAGTGTTTTTAGGGTACATTCACACGGGCAGGGGTTTACGGTGAGTTTCCCCTTAGGAGTTTGAAGCAGGAAAGTCACTGTAAACCTGCTCGTGTTAAGTATCTTGTACATTCACATGGGGGGCTCAAACCTCCAGCTGTTTCCAAACTACAACTCCCAGCATGCACTGACAGACTGTGCATGCTGGGAGTTGTACTTTTGCAACAGCTAGAGGCACACTGGTTGGAAAACCTTCAGTTAGGTTCTGTTACCTAACTCAGTATTTTCCAACCAGTGTGCCTCCAGCTGTTGCAAAACTACAACTCCCAGCATGTACTGATCGCCGAAGGGCATGCTGTTAGATGTAGTTATTCAACAGCTGGAGGTACGCAACTACAACTCCCAGCATGGCGAGACAGCCGTTTGCTGTTCATGCATGCTGGGAGTTGTAGTTTTGCAAGATTTAGAGGGCCATGGTTTAGAAACCACCGCACAGTGATCTCCAAACTGTGGCCCTCCAGATGTTGTAAAAAACTACAAATCCTAGCATGCCCAGACAGCAAACTGCTGTGTGGGCATGCTGGGAGTTGTAGTTTTGCAAGATCTAGAGGGCCACAGTTTAGAAATCACTGCACAGTGATCTCCAAACTGTAGCCCTCCAGCTGTTACAAAACTGCAAATCCCAGCATGCCCAAGCAGCAAACAGCTGTCTGGGCATGCTGGGAGTTGTAGATTTGCAACATCTGGAGGGCTACAGTTTAGAGACCACTGTATAGTGGTCTCAAACTGTAGCCTTCCAGATGTTGCTAGGCAACTCACCGGCTTCTGTAGTCTGCAGCAGGGAGCCAGCCGCACGTCATCGACGCCCACTGCCGCTGCTAATGGTGAGTGACCTCCAGTGCCGGTCACTGTCGGTTCCCCCGTTCTGCCCGGACTACTGTAGGTGGGCAGGATGGGGGAAAAGAATCTTACCCCCTCCCCGATCTGCTATTTGTCGGTCGCTTCTGACCGAGCAATAGCAGGGATAGGAGGGGTGGCACCCCTGCCACCGCACTCCTATCCCTTCAGGGGGATCAGGATGTCTTGGACAGCCCCAATCCCCCTTATTTTCCGGGTCACCGGAGACCCATTTGACGCAGAATCGCCGCAGATTTGCGGCGATTGCCAACATGGGGGGTCTCAGGACCCTCCTCGGCGATGTGACGGGATGCCTGCTGAATGATTTCAGCAGACATCCCAGTCTGGTCCCTGACTGGCTAGCGGCGGGGACCCAAATTCCCACGGGTGTACCCATACACCCTCAGTCATTAAGGATTCTAAAACGGGGGCATATGGATACGTTAAGGGTTAAAAGGGTATTCCAGGGAAAAACTTTAGATATGTAAGGATTTCTCCCTGGGGATAGCTCTGGGATCGTCCTTGACACTGCCACAGGACACGTTTCTCCTTCAATCAGCAGGCAAATAACAGTACTTTATGCAAGTCCCGCCCCTCGCCAGCTTTATTAGACAGGTTACAGGATAAATAAAAAACATAAGGCAGGAACAAACAAAACCCTAGACCGTCTAGTCACTGACTACATCTAGTCACTGACTACACAACCCAGCATGCCCTGACTATCAACTGGTGGGCTTTTCCTGGCCAGTTAAACTTATGCCTTCTGCAACCTTCTACTCACTGTTCACACACAGCGTTTGCAACCTCTTGCTGTGTGTCTTGTCCACATCAACCTTGGGGCCACTCACAGCTTGGGCAGTGTGTTCCTCACCAGGACCCCTGCCTCCCCCCAAAGCCACCTTGCTGTCTTCTGGGGAGAGCCCAGACTACTCTGTTTGACTTCCTTTAAAACACACTTCCCCTTTCTGCTACCTCATTAATTAGGCCACAGGTGGAGGTTTCCACAGGGTTAGCTAGGGAAATACACCCTTCCCTTGCCACAGTGTCACATTATATATATATATATATATATATATATATATATATATATATATATATATATCTCAACTGGCTCCAGAAAGTTAAACAGATTTGTAAATTAAAAATCGTAATGCTTCCAGTAGTTATCAGCTGCTGAAGTTGAGTTATTATTTTCTATCTGACCACAGTGCTTTCTGCTGACACCTCTGTTTGTCTCAGGAATTGTCCGAAGCAATGGAGGTTTGCTATGGGGATTTGCTCCTACTCTGGACAGTTCCTGAGACAGACAGAGGTGTCAGCAGAGAGCTTTGTTGTCAGACAGAAAATAACAACTCAACTTCAGCAGCTGATGACTACTGGAAGGATTAAGATTTTTTTAATAGAAGTAATTTACAAATATGTTTAACTTTCTGGAGCCAGTTGATTATACATATATATATATATATATATATATATATATATATATATATATATATAAGTTTTTTCCTGGAATACCCATTTAAAAAACACCCCAAGAAATAGAACTTTGACCTTAATATGCAATATATTGCTAAATATTTGCCAACAATTGTTTTCTAAAATCTAAAACACTTTTCATATGTGTCTACACATAATCATCACCAACATCACTGTCATCAAATATATATTTCTTACCGTAAAGTTCCAATACTTGAACCACTTGCAAGGTCTTTCATGATGTATGTAGCTACGTGGCATCTCGTAGTACATCAGTGTACTATATTTCTCAATGTAAATAGTGGGGTCCATTCATTTTCTAACAGAAATGACCCCTGCTGGAGGCACTGTGGATAACACTGGGAACACATTATCAAAGTGAATCTTCACCAATAAACTGTTTCATGGTGTACATGTATAATTCATCTACATAATCTACATTCATCTACATGTTGAGTAACTTTGTACATACATTGTATTACTTATCGTATACTGATCCAGAGTAACAGCCTATATTACATTCCAGAGCTGTATTAACCATTCTGCACTTTTCATAATTCTTCCAGTGTGTCTGCCTACAGATTCCTGAACTAATTTGCTATGAGCTAATGTAGAAAAAAGTAACTGCCTCATTGCTTCATCAGCAAAGCCATGAGAGATGCAATATGTCTGGTGTTAAACTTGACTGTTTACAGTAGCAATAAGCAGAATTTTGAATGCAGCTCTGGACTATAGGGCCAAGTCCACATGCAGCAGAAAATTTCTGTTGTGGATCTTACCATAATTCTGCAGCGAAATCCACGTTTTATGCTGTGATATTGACAGTGGTTTACTCTCTTTTATAGTTTGTAGGAAAAATTTACTACAAAGGCAGCATAAAGCTCTCCAAATACAGGCAGCTATGGGTGAGGGCAGGCAGTGATAAGGTTAGTGCCCTGGAGATACAGCAAATACTGTATGCATTGTCCCTCACTAATGTAGAGCAGCAGGGAGTCTGGGCACAAACTAGAGTCCCTGCTCCTGTATGCAGAGGCACAAACTAGAGACCCTGCTCCTGTATGCAGAGGCACAAACTAGAGACCCTGCTCCTGTATGCAGAGGCACAAACTAGAGTCCCTGCTCCTGTATGCAGAGGCACAAACTAGAGTCCCTGCTCCTGTATGCAGAGGCTTAAACTTGAGTCCCTGTTCCTGTATGCAGAGGCACAAACTAGAGTCCCTGCTCCTGTATGCAGAGGCACAAACTAGAGTCCCTGCTCCTGTATGCAGAGGCACAAACTAGAGTCCAAACTCCTGTATGCAGAGGCTTAAACTAGAGTCCCTGTTCCTGTATGCAGAGGCACAAACTAGAGTCACTGCTCCTGTATGCAGAAGCACAAACTAGAGTCCCTGTTCCTGTATGCAGAGGCACAAATTAGAGTCCCTGCTTCCGATGCAGAGGCACAAACTAGAGTCCCTGCTCCTGCATGCAGAGGCACAAACTAGGGTCCCTGCTCCTATATGCAGAGGCACAAACTAGAGTCCCTGCTCCTGTATGCAGAGGCACAAACTAGGGTCCCTGCTCCTATACGCAGAGGCACAAACTAGAGTCCCTGCTCCTGTATGCAGAGGCAAAAACTAGGGTCCCTGCTCCTGTATGCAGAGGCAAAAGGAGAAAAAGACCCTACAAAATTTTACTGCAATTGCTCCCGAATACGGAAATACCCCATATGTGGCCCTTAACTGTTTCCTTGATATATGACAGGGCTCCGAACTGAGAGAGCGCCATGCGCATTTGAGCACTAAATTAGGGATTGCATAGGGGTGGACATAGGGGTATTCTACGTCAGTGATTCCCAAACAGAGTGCCTCCGGCTGTCGCTAAACTCCCAGCATACCTGGACAGTCAGTGGCTGTCTGGAAATTCTGGGAGTTGTTGTTTTGCAACAGCTGGAGGCATTTTTCATTTTTATTCGGGGGGGGGGGGGGGGGCAGCGTAAGGGGGTGTATATGTAGTGTTTTACCCTTTATTATGTGTTAGTGTAGTGTAGTGTTTTTAGGGTACATTCACACGGGCAGGGGTTTACGGTGAGTTTCCCCTTAGGAGTTTGAAGCAGGAAAGTCACTGTAAACCTGCTCGTGTTAAGTATCTTGTACATTCACATGGGGGGCTCAAACCTCCAGCTGTTTCCAAACTACAACTCCCAGCATGCACTGACAGACTGTGCATGCTGGGAGTTGTACTTTTGCAACAGCTAGAGGCACACTGGTTGGAAAACCTTCAGTTAGGTTCTGTTACCTAACTCAGTATTTTCCAACCAGTGTGCCTCCAGCTGTTGCAAAACTACAACTCCCAGCATGTACTGATCGCCGAAGGGCATGCTGTTAGATGTAGTTATTCAACAGCTGGAGGTACGCAACTACAACTCCCAGCATGGCGAGACAGCCGTTTGCTGTTCATGCATGCTGGGAGTTGTAGTTTTGCAAGATTTAGAGGGCCATGGTTTAGAAACCACCGCACAGTGATCTCCAAACTGTGGCCCTCCAGATGTTGTAAAAAACTACAAATCCTAGCATGCCCAGACAGCAAACTGCTGTGTGGGCATGCTGGGAGTTGTAGTTTTGCAAGATCTAGAGGGCCACAGTTTAGAAATCACTGCACAGTGATCTCCAAACTGTAGCCCTCCAGCTGTTACAAAACTGCAAATCCCAGCATGCCCAAGCAGCAAACAGCTGTCTGGGCATGCTGGGAGTTGTAGATTTGCAACATCTGGAGGGCTACAGTTTAGAGACCACTGTATAGTGGTCTCAAACTGTAGCCTTCCAGATGTTGCTAGGCAACTCACCGGCTTCTGTAGTCTGCAGCAGTCTGCAGACAGTGGTTTACTCTCTTTTATAGTTTGTAGGAAAAATTTACTACAAAGGCAGCATAAAGCTCTCCAAATACAGGCAGCTATGGGTGAGGGCAGGCAGTGATAAGGTTAGTGCCCTGGAGATACAGCAAATACTGTATGCATTGTCCCTCACTAATGTAGAGCAGCAGGGAGTCTGGGCACAAACTAGAGTCCCTGCTCCTGTATGCAGAGGCACAAACTAGAGACCCTGCTCCTGTATGCAGAGGCACAAACTAGAGACCCTGCTCCTGTATGCAGAGGCACAAACTAGAGTCCCTGCTCCTGTATGCAGAGGCACAAACTAGAGTCCCTGCTCCTGTATGCAGAGGCTTAAACTTGAGTCCCTGTTCCTGTATGCAGAGGCACAAACTAGAGTCCCTGCTCCTGTATGCAGAGGCACAAACTAGAGTCCCTGCTCCTGTATGCAGAGGCACAAACTAGAGTCCAAACTCCTGTATGCAGAGGCTTAAACTAGAGTCCCTGTTCCTGTATGCAGAGGCACAAACTAGAGTCACTGCTCCTGTATGCAGAAGCACAAACTAGAGTCCCTGTTCCTGTATGCAGAGGCACAAATTAGAGTCCCTGCTTCCGATGCAGAGGCACAAACTAGAGTCCCTGCTCCTGCATGCAGAGGCACAAACTAGGGTCCCTGCTCCTATATGCAGAGGCACAAACTAGAGTCCCTGCTCCTGTATGCAGAGGCACAAACTAGGGTCCCTGCTCCTATACGCAGAGGCACAAACTAGAGTCCCTGCTCCTGTATGCAGAGGCAAAAACTAGGGTCCCTGCTCCTGTATGCAGAGGCACAAACTAGAGTCCCTGCTCTTGTATGCAGAGGCACAAACTAGAGTCCCTGCTCTCGATGCAGAGGCAAATCCTCTACAAAAATTGCTTATGAAATGCTGCATAAAATCTGCAGCATTTTTGGAGAAACTTTAGGAAGACTACCCCATTATTCAGACCACATTTCATGTGTCAGATTTTCAATCCATCATACATTATGCATAGTGGTATTTTTCACCACTTTTGGTTGTTTGATTGGTAATTGTGGTTGGTCTTTTCAAAGAGGCATCACTGTATGTGAATCCTTCAGATAGAGTCTAGGGTCATGTCCACATGTGGCAGAAAGTTTCAACTATATATATTACAACAAATTTGAGGTGAATCTGCAGTAGAATCCATTAGTATTTACATATGCATTTTAGTTCAGATATCAATCCGCTACATCTTCAACTTGCCTGGTACTGTAATCCACAGTGGATTTTAACTGTGCAAATACACAGGCAAACGTGCAGCATTGTAGCCATGTGAGAATTCAGCCCCATGGAGACTTTGGGTGGCTTACATAGGGATCACATGAAATATTTTCCTCCTTTGTACGTAATGACTTGCGGTCATGAGATGCAGCCAAGAGATGACCCTTCATGCCACTGAGGAGAATAGGGATTTGGTGCTGGACACTAACTAAATGTATCCTGTTTTGTAACATACTGTGGACAAAGTGCCAAACCAGTATCAATGAGGTCAAAGGGAAGAGCCCCAGCACAGAGACTTTTAGCCCAGGTTTGCAGATATTTTCTTTGCCTGACAGCCATCAGTCACTAAGGTACAGCATGGTCATGACTGAGAGTTTTTTAATATGGTCCCAGAGGAAGGATAAAGCAACTTGTGTGGTAGGCCGACAGGAGCAGGGTCTCTATTGTTATGCGTGAACACTGACATGACACATTCTTTAGGATATTACACACCCAGGACTTCTATGCTGACCAGATCAGTGTTCACATATTTTTGATGCTGATTTTTAAAAGGGAAAAACATTGCAACAAATAAACAATTTTAGCAAACCCTTAGTTGTACAAAAGTTTTATTAATCATTACCTGTGTAGATCAAGTTATTTTTCCTAACATTTGCCTGTGCGTATGTCATGGGAAATTCCCCCAAATTTGTCAAAAAGGTGCATGTTCTTTATAAATAGGCTGAAATGAGAATGCACAAAAATGAGCAACAATTTAAAATTGTTGCACTTGATAAATTAGCTTCCATTGCAAATGTCAAAGCACATGCAACTTAATCTTAACAAATATTGATAGAAAAAAAAACCTTAAGCAGTGTTGAAGCGAAAAGTCCCAAAAATGTTTAATTATAAATTATAAATGTACACAAAAAACTGTGTACAGACAATACAAAATTAACCCCTATGTCTTTACAGGTTGGAAGCCTCTGAAGGCATGGAAAGCTACCCACTGTCTTGAAATGGTATACATAAAATTTGATTTTTATTTATCCAATTGCATTTTTCACAGTTACATAGTTTATAAGGTTGAAAAAAAAACAAGAGTCCATCAAGTTCAACCTAAAACCCTACTGTGTTGATCCAGAGGAAGGCAAAAAAAAAAAAACATGAGGCTGATGCCAATTGCCCCATGACAGAGGAAAAATTCCTTCCAACCCCAATATGGGGATCAGAATAAATCCCTGGATCAGCATTCTATCCCCATGAATCTAGTATCTATAACCTGTAATATGATATTTTTCCAGAAAAACATATCACAACATCATGTGGCAGAGGGTTCCATAGTCTCACTGCTCTTACAGTAAAGAATCTCTGTCTGTGATGATAGTGAAACCTTCTTTCCTCTAGACGTAGAGGATGCCCCCTTGTCATGGTTACCGTCCTAGGTATAAAAATATAAAAAAAAATATTTCTGTACTGTCCACTCATAAATTTATACATTGTTATCAGATCGCCCCTAAGATGTCTTTTCTCTAAACTAAATAACCCCAAGCTTGATAACCTGTCTTGGTCCTGTAATCCTCCCATACCATCAATTATCTTTGTCGCCCTGCTCTGCAACCTCTCCAGTTCGGCCATGTCCTTCTTATATACAGGTGCCCAGAATTGTGGTCGGACTGGTAATTTATACAGCGGCAAAACTATGTCCTTGTCACAAGCCTCTATGCCTCTTTTGATACATCCTAAACATGACTTTATTAGCCTTGGCAGCAGTTGCCTGGCACTGATCACTAAAGTTGAGCTTATTGACCACCAGTACCCCCAAGTCCTTTTCAGTAGAAATTTTACCTAATGTTTTATTATTCAGGACATTATTGTTCATTTTATTTTTACAGCCCGAGTGCATAACCTTACATTTATCCACATTAAACTTCATTTGCTATGTCTGTGCCCAAGCCTCCAGCTTCCTCAGATCCCTCTGTAATATTATATTATCCTCTGTGGTGATCACCTTACCCAGTTTAGTGTAATCTGCAAATATATAAATTCTACTAGATAGTCCCTCTACAAGGTCATTAATAAACATATTGAAGAGAAGTGGGCCCAGTACAGACCCCATTTACATATATCCTCCCATAGTCCGAGCATCCTCATTTTATGTACTAACCTTTTGTGTGCAACAGTAACAAATACCTTAGAAAAGTCCAGATATACAACATCAGCAGCTTCACCAGTCCAATCTATAACTGGCCTCCTCATAGAAGCTGATCAGATTGGTCTGGCAGGACTGATCCTGCATTAACCCATGTTGGTGCTGTTTTAGAAGGTTATTTTCATTAAGATATTCTAGAATGGCATCTCTCAAAAAAACCTAAAAAAATCTTAGCGACAACAGATGTTAAACTTACAGGCCTATAGTTCTCAGGATCTCTTTTTAAATATTGGCACTACTTTTTTGAAGTATAAGATTCCATCAGTGTTGCCGGCTATGCTTCATTGGGGGGGGGGGGGGGGGGGGGGGGATATTCAAATTAGCTCTGCTTCAGAATAAAAAAAAACTCTACCTATAGGTGGCAATAGAGAGACTATTGTCTTCCTCCAGGAGGAAAGCTAAATTGCATGCTGCATAGTATAAGTATGGAATGAAAGCAAAGCATACAGAACATAAGTGAACAAACAACCCTTATGCTAATGTTTTCCACTGGATGAAATCAAACCTAACATCAGTGCTAACCAGGGAACCAAAATGAAGTCAATTAGAGATTTGTTATGTATTTTCCCTATTGGAGGCTGCAATATGTATTCCAAATAATTTTAACATAAACAGGATGTGTGAGCTTTTTTTTTTTTTACATTATCACAGGATAAGAATACCAAGCTGATCCTTTGGGAGTCTGATTGCAAGACACATGGCGGTTAGTGCTCCATTCATTCTCCATGGAGCTTCCAAGCATTGCAGACTTTAGTGCTTGGCAATGTTCAGAAGCCCTATAAAGAATTACAAGAGTGTTGTCTGAACATGTGACATTTCAGCTCTGTTTTGTGATTGGGGGATAAGGAATAACTTCTCGGGATAAGAATACCACTTTAGGTAAAAGGAAATATGAATGCTGAATCATCTTTTCTTAGAACTTTGAGTTGTGCTATTGCTTTGTTTCCCTCCCTAAACTGTTAGACTAAACTGACAACTATACATTACTATTCCTCTTGTCATAGGGCATGACATTTCCCAACTGGTACTGACAGAGTCAGAGTTTTATATACATATTCTATTCTGGTTTATATACATATACTAAAAGAATCACAAAGAATGGCACAAAGGGCATGTTGTGCGCACATACACATAAATATAGCTTCTTGTGTGTAACAAATACACTCTTATTGTCATCTATAAATTTAAGGCTGTGTTCACAGGGGTGCGGTTTTTCCCCCATTTTTGATGCTTTTTCCTGATATTTTGCCATGATTTGGGCAAAAATAGCATAAAAATGTGGGCTATTTTATCTCAGCGCAATAGCACAAAAAAGTCCAAATCTCAGGAAAAGTGCATGAAAAACATGGAAAAACTCCCCTGTGTGAATTGTTTAGTGGCAGTAATAAAAACAGATGCATATGTATATTTTAGATTGTCCATCAGTTCGCAGTTCTTAGCAAATGTCTTAATATTAGTTTTGTGAATTGTTTAGTACACACAAAATGTTTGTCTGTCTGTAACTTTTGTCCAGACCAAAAAGCACAAAAGACAGAGGTTTTCTCCTGTGATGCAAGATAATATGAACATCACCCATAATATATGACATATTAATGTCATGTGTTAACATGAGAAGCGGGGATGTACTACTAGGGCACAAGGTGGCTGACAATGAGCCGGTCAAAGGTTAGGGAAAGGAAAATGCAAACATGGATTCAGAGAATAGACCAGCACAGTACCAGGGACGGAGAATGTGAGCAGGTCAGGAGGTAGAAGGCAGCATGAAAGGTCTGGGAGGAATTGGTTATACATTACTATCAACGGGTTCTCCATTATTGAAATCACATGACAATTAGATTATACGAAATGGAAAGAGCAGGTTCTACAGAAACTGGACACTTTCACAAGACTGTTATTCAACAATATAGCGTCCATATTATGTCTGCAACACTTGGACCTCCCATAGCACTACTGAACCGGATCTAGATTATCATAAGACCTGTAAAACTGATAATTATCACATGAGTCCATCTTTGCCACACGGCTTTCCCAGATTTAGGAATAGAAAACCTGCACTGCTATACAGTAATGTTTCTGAGATCATTGCACAACAAGGCAGATTTTCTATTCAAAGACAGATGGTTCTGTGGTGGCCTCACATTTTTCGTCATCCAGCCTACACACAAAGAAATCAAATTAAGCAGAAAGGAGCTTAAAGCATCAGATCCCACAAAAACAAAAAAAAATGTTATATGTTACTCAGTACCTAATCCTGAGCACGTACATATAGTTTTTTTTTTTATCTCTATCAGCCATATTACACAAAAAAATTGCATATTAAAGCTGCTCATTGTATTTTCAGCTGTCTCAAAGGGAGGGGGTATGTCCCTCTCTTGCCTGCACTGTGATGACTCCTCCCCCTCCCTCACTCTGCTATGTAACCCTTTCCTCTCTGGTTTTATACTGTACACACACACCTGATGATTATTGGAGATTTCCTGTATTCTACCACCAAAGAAAATATGGTGAGTGTATAACTTACCTCTTCCTAAATGAGCACAAAGGTTTAGTGCTAAAAGTAGTGTATTTTTTATGCATACATTTTCTATATGTTTGTTACGCCGAGCGCTCCGGGTCCCTGCTCCTCCCCGGAGCACTCGCGGCGTTCTCCTCTCTGCAGCGCCCCGGTCAGACACGCTGATCGGGAGCGCTGCACTGACATTCACAATGGGGATGCGATTCGCATAGCGGGACGCGCCCGCTCGCGAATCGCATCCCAAGCCACTTACCCGTCCCGGTCCCCGGCTGTCACGTTCTGGCGTGTGCGGCTCCGCTCTCTAGGGCGCGCGCGCGCCAGCTCTCTAAGATTTGAAGGGCCAGTGCACCAATGATTGGTGCCTGGTCCAATCAGTCTGATTAGCCTCCACCTGCTCCCTGTCTATATAACCCCACTTCCCCTTCCCTTCCTTGCCGGATCTTGTTGCCTTGTGCCAGAGAAAGCGTTTAGTGTTGTCCAAAGCCTGTGTTCCAGACCTTCTGCTATTGCTATTGACTACGAACCTCGCCGCCTGCCCCGACCTTCTGCTACGTCTGACCTCGCCTCTGCCTAGTCCTTCTGTCCCACGCCTTCTCAGCAGTCAGCGAGGTTGAGCCGTTGCCGGTGGATACGACCTGGTTGCTACCGCCGCAGCAAGACCATCCCGCTTTGTGGCGGGCTCTGGTGAAAACCAGTAGCAACCTAGAACCGGTCCACCGACACGGTCCACGCCAATCCCTCGCTGACACAGAGGATCCCCATCCAGCTAGCCGAATCATAACAATGTTGCTATGTCATTCATGTGTATCATCCTTTCCCAGTCCTGTAATGCTGGGACTTGTAGTTTTGGAATAGTTGGAGGTACAGTGTTACACTCTGCGCTCCGGCCGCAAGCACCGTCCGTCAGCAAAGAGTCTCCATCTGCCGGCAGGGCTGGGATTCACATCGCGGGACGCTCCCACATGCGAATCCCAGCCCGTTACTCACCATGCTCCGTTGCCGCCTCCTACCCTGTGTCTCAGCTCCGGCGTGCCGGCGCCGGAACTCTGAAATTTAAAGTGCCAGTACGCCCATAATTACTGTCACAGCTGTCACTACATTATTAAAGTTCCTGCACCTCCCCCCTTTCCTGCCAGATCTTCAGTGCCCCTAGCCTGACATTAAGCATGCCATATTGCCTGTTTGCCTTATCCGTGTATCCAGACCTTCCCGCTACATTATAGACTTTGCACCTTTGCCAGCTGCCTTGACCTTCTGCTACGTCGGACTACGCTACTGCCTTATCCTTCAGTACCTCGCCTTGCCCAGCTACCTGTGTGGTCAAGACGTGTCGGGGGTAGCGACCTGGGTGTCACCTGCTGCAGCAAGCCAATCCTGCCTTGTGGTGGGCTCTGGTGAAGACCAGCGGCACCTTAGACTCCGCTCCCTGATACGGTCCAAGTCATCAGCCAAACAGGTAAGAGGATCTACATCCAGCTCCGTTACATATAGTGTTTGGATAACTCTTTTTTGCAGCAGCATTGCCTTCAGCCGTGTGCCTATAGCTTTTGCAAAACTACAACTCCCAGCATGCACAGACATCCTTTGATTGTCCAGGCATGCTTGGAGTTGTAGTTTTGCAACAGCTGGAGGCATATGATTGGTAAAACTCTGTTACAGCAGTGTTGCTGCAGGCTGTGTTCCTCCTGCAGCCTTGTCAATCAGCCATCTCTTGTCCATGACCCTTGGACACCCTCATGCTGCTGTAGGACTCATCAGTGTCCCTTGTGGTATGGGGACCCCTAGTGGTGGTATTTTTAAAGGAAGTGAAAAAATTTGATTTTTTTAACCTCTTGGGGACGCAGGTCGTAAGCATACGCCCTGCATCCCCGATCTTTAAGGACTCAGGGCGTACCTGTATGCACTGGTCCAGTATAATGGGTTTAAATCGTTCTCATTGGCGGAGAACAGGTTAAACCCGGTGGGTCCCGGATGCTATGAGCGGCCGGGACCCAAGCCTAATGCCGGGCATGGCCGATGCCCGGCATTAACCCTTTAGACGCCACGATCAAACTAAAGTAAAAGAATCCCGGCAGGTCAGCAGAGCTGATCGGGACTATTGTGACAAAATCGCAATGTCCCGATCAGCTTACCGGACAGGAGGGTCCTCACCTGCCTCTTCGTCCGATCAGCGATCTGTTCCTCCATGCCTGTGCAACAGACTAGAGCAGCAGATTGCTGGTCACACTGAACAGTGCTTTGCAATGGCAAAACACTGATCAGTGTATGCAATCAGAAGATTGCATGTTTTAAAAATTTTCAATTTTAAAAATAAAATGTTTTAATAAATCTTTTATTAACCCCTTCCCTATTAAAAGTTTAAATCACCCCCCTTTCCCCATTATTTAAATAAAATAATGTAATAAACAATAAAAAGAATCATATGTGGTACAGCCACGTGTGTAAATGTCCAAACTATTAAAATATTTTTTGCTAAACCACACGGTCGATGGCGTACACGTAAAAAAAAATACCAAAGTCCAAAATTATGCATTTTTGGTAACTTCATATACCATAAAAATATTAATAAAAAGCGAACAAAAAGTCCCATCAAAACAAAAATGGTACCAATAAAAACTACAGATAACGGCGCAAAAAATGAGCCCTCATACCGCCTTGTACACGGAAAAATAAAAAGTAATAGGTGTCAGAATATGCCAATTTTAAACATGCTGATTTTGGTGCATGTAGTTTTTAATTTTTTTAAGTATTAAAATAAAATAAAACCTATATAAATTGGGTATCCTTGTAACCGTATGGACCAACAGAATAAAGATAAGGTGTCATTTTTACCAAAAAGTGCACTGCATAGAAACGGGAGATTGTTTTTTTGTGACATATTGTACTTTATATAAGTGGTGCATTTTTGTTGACGAAAAACTTCAAAAAATTGTGAAAAACGTTAAAATTTCTGGCGTTTTTTTTAACTTTTTTTTTATAGTGTACACTGTGTGGTAAAAGTGATGTTATATTTATTCTGTGGGTCAGTACGATTATGGCGATACCCATTTTATATAGCTTTCTATGTTCTTTTTCCTTTTCTGAGCAAAATTATTTTTCTGCCATTCATTTTCCAACAGCCGTAACTTTTTATTTTTATCCATTTTATCCCCGCCGCTGGGGACCCACGCGATCTCGGTGCAGCCCCCTGCATTCTGTGTCGGGCGCTGCCTCCGAGATGAGGACGTCACAGCCACGCCCCCCTAGTGATGTCCCGCCACGTCCCCTCCTTTCATGTCTATGGGAGGGGGCGTGACGGCCATCACACCCCCTCCCATAGACATGGAGGGGGCATGGCGTGACATCACTAGAGGCGTGGCAGTATAAAGCCGTAATACCCCTTTAAGTTCTACTTATGAGGGCTTACAACCTGCAAGGGAAATAAATAGTAGGTGAGGGAGACAGGTGTCATCTGTGAGCAGGTGAAGAAGCTGCTGTTCCTAGGGCAATACAGTAGCAGGAGGATTTTGTAGGTTATATGCTTTCTTGAAAAGATGGGTTTTCATGTTGTTCTTGATGTTGAGTGAGATGCTGGATATGTCGGGGTAGCAAGTTCCATCGTATGAGGGAAGCAAAGGAAAAATCTTGAAGATGGTTGTGTGAGGTGCGACCGAAGGGAGAACACAGAAGGTCTTGAGAGGATGAGAGATTACTTAAGGGGTAGTATCGGAAGATCAGGTATGGAGGGGAAGTATGGAGAGGACAGGTTATGGACGACATTGTATGCAGGAGCAGATTAATGCTGCTTTCATGCAGTGGCCGGGCAGCACAGTGTTGGCGGAACACAGTAGTATGAAGTCTAAGCGGGAGATGTCTGGGCAGCACAGAGCTCTCTCTGCTGGTAACACTTCCGCCTATGGCCCTATAAGGTCTCCTTTGGTCTCCCTTCCTCCAGAAACCCTGGGAAAGTAACTGTGGCCGCACAGCTGATTCTAAAGGGTGACAGAGGTCTGTAAGAAGACTTACGGAGAAGAATAAGTGTGTGACAGTATTATATTCAGGAGCACAGTGTGTAAGTATTATATTCAGTGGTGCAGTGTGTGGAGCTGTTGTTTTTAGGGACAAAAGTATGAGCTACTATAAGGAGGTTGTCTTGGTATAGAGGATGAGCTGTTGCAGACATAAAGCACTCAACCCCTTAAGGAACAGGCCCATTTTGGCCTTAAGGACCAGACCAATTTTATTTTTGCATTTTCGTTTTTTCCTCCTCGCCTTCTAAAAATCATAATTCTTTTATATTTCCATCCACAGACCCATATGAGGGCTTGTTTTTTGCATCACCAATTGTACTTTGTAATGACATCACTTATTTGCACATTTTGGAAGGTTTTGTTTTCAGGCTGTACACTTTCCGGTAAAAATGATATGTTTTCTTTATTCAGTGGGTCAATACGATTAAAATGATACCCATGTTATATGCTTTTCTATAATTGTACCACTTAAAAAAATCTCAAACCATTTTAACAAAATTTGTATGTTTGAAATTGCCCTATTTTGACCACCAATAACTTTCAAATTTTTCCGTATATGGGGCGGTATGAGGGCTCATTTTTTGCGCCATGATCTGTAGTTTTTATTAGTACCACTTTTGTTTAGGTTTTACGTTTTATACATTTTTTATAAAAAATTTTTGGAATAAAATGTGACAAAAAAGCAGCAATTTTGGACTTTTAAAATTTTTTTTACATTTATGCCGTTCACTGTACGGGATAATTAACCATATATTTTAATAGTTCAGACTTTTATGCACACGGCAATACCAAATATGTGTATTAATTATCTTTTTTACGCTTTTTTGGGGGTAAAATGGGAAAAACTGATGTTTTACTTTTTTACATTTTTTTCTTTTTAATTTTTTTACACTTTTTATTTCCCCGTAGGGGACTATCTATAGCAATCATTTGATTGCTAATACTGTTCAGTGCTATGTATAGGACATAGCACTGCTCAGTATTATCGGTGATCTTCTGCTCTGGTCTGCTCGATCTCAGACCAGAGCAGAAGACCCCGGGAGACGGCCAGAGTCAGGTGAGGGGACCTCCGGCTGCCATGCTGGACGATCGGATCGCCACGGCAGCGCTGCGGGCGATCTGATCATCCATTCAAAATACCGCACTGCAGCAGATGCCGTGATCTGTGTTAATCATGGCATCTGAGGGGTTAATGGCGGACATTCACACGATGGCGGATGTCCGCCATTACCGGCGGGACCCTGGCTGCTGATAGCAGCCGGCACCTGCCGCGCATGACTCGAGCACCGCTCCGATGCTCGCGATCATGGCGGTGCGTAAATGTACGTCATGGTGCGTTAAGTACCACGTCACCATGACGTACATTTACGTCAATTGTCGTTAAGGGGTTAAATGGGTACTCCGGTGGAAAACTTTTTCTTTTTTTTTTTAAATCAACTGGTACCAGAAAGTTAAACAGATTTGTAAATTACTTCTATTAACAAATCTTAATCCTTCCAGTACTTTTTAGCTGCTGAATACTACAGAGGAAACACAGAGCTCTCTGCTGATATCACGAGCACAGTGCTCTCTGCTGACATCTCTGTCCATTTTAGGAACTGTCCAGAGCAGCATATATTTGCTATGGGGATTTTCTCCTACTCTGAACAGTTTTTAAAATGGACAGAGATGTCAGCAGAGAGCACTGTCCTCGTGATGTCAGCAGAGAGCTCCAAAAAGAAAAGAATTTCCTCTGTAGTATTCAACAGCTAATAACTACTGGAAGGATTAAGATTTTTTTATAGAAGTAATTTACAAATCTGTTTAACTTTCTGGCACCAGTTGATTTAAAAAAAAAAAAAGTTTTACACCGGAGTACCCCTTTAACCCCTTAAGGACTGAGCCCTTTTTCACCTTAAGGACTCAGCCATTTTTTGCAATTCTGACCACTGTCACTTTAAACATTAATAACTCTGGAATGCTTTTAGTTATTAATCTGATTCCGAGATTGTTTTTTCGTGACATATTCTACTTTAACTTAGTGGTAAAATTTTGTGGTAACTTGCATCCTTTCTTGGTGAAAAATCCCAAAATTTGATGAAAAATTAGAAAATTTTGCATTTTTCTAACTTTGAAGCTCTCTGCTTGTAAGGAAAATGGATATTCAAAATAAAAAAATTTTTATTCACATATACAATATGTCTACTTTATGTTTACATCATAAAATTGATGAGTTTTTACTTTTGGAAGACACCAGAGGGCTTCAAAGTTCCCCAGCAATTTTCCAATTTTTCACAAAATTTTGAAACTCGCTTTTTTTCAGGGACCAGTTCAGGTTTGAAGTGGATTTGAAGGGCCTTCATATTAGAAATACCCCATAAAAGACCCCATTATAAAAACTGCACCCCCCAAAGTATTCAAAATGACATTCAGTCAGCGTTTTAACCCTTTAGGTGTTTCACAGGAATAGCAGCAAAGTGAAGGAGAAAATTCACAATCTTCATTTTTTACACTCGCATGTTTTTGTAGACCCAATTTTTGAATTTTTGCAAGGGGTAAAAAGGAGAAAATTTTTACTTGTATTTGAAACCCAATTTCTCTCGAGTAAGCATATACCTCATATGTCTATGTTAATTGTTCGGCGGGCGCAGTAGAGGGCTCAGAAGGGAAGGAGCGACAAATGGTTTTTGGGGGGCATGTCACATTTAGGAAGCCCCTATGGTGCCAGAACAGCAAAAAAAAAAACACATGGCATACCATTTTGGAAACTAGACCCCTCGGGGAACATTACAAGGGGTAAAGTAAACCTTAATGCCCCACAGGTGATTCACAACTTTTGCATACATAAAAAAAAATAAAAAAATTCCCTAAAATGCTTGGTTTCCCAAAAGTTTTACATTTTTAAAAAGGGTAATAGCAGAAAATACCCCCCAAAATTTGAAGCCCAATTTCTCCCGATTCAGAAAACACCCGATATGGGGGTGAAAAGTGCTCTGCTGGCGCACTACAGGTCTCAGTAGAGAAGGAGTCACATTTGGCTTTTTTGAAGGAAATTTTGCTCTGGGGGCATGCCGCATTTAGGAAGCCCCTATGGTGCCAGGACAGCAAAAAAACCCACATGGCATACCATTTTGGAAACTAGACCCATTGGGGAACGTAAAAAGGGGTAAAGTGAACCTTAAAGGGGTAGTCCAGTGGTGAAAAACTTATCCCCTATCCTAAGGATAGGGGATAAGTTTGAGATCGCGGGGGGTCCGACCGCTGGGGCCCCCTGCGATCTCTCTGTACGGGGCCCCGGCTCTCCGCCGAGATAGCGGGTGTCGACCCCCGCACGAGGCGGCGGCCGACACGCCCCCTCAATACATCTCTATGGCAGATCCGGAGATTGCCGAAGGCAGCGCTTCGGCTCTGCCATAGAGTTGTATTGAGGGGGCGTGTCGGCCGCCGCCTCGTGCGGAGGTCGACACGCCCCCTTCCCGCCAGCTGTCGGGGCTCCATACAAGAGATCTCGGGGGGCCCCAGCGGTCGGACCCCCCGCGATCTGCAACTTATCCCCTATCCTTAGGATAGGGGATAAGTTGCTCACCACTGAATCACCACTGGACTACTCCTTTAATAACCCCAAAGGGGTTTCACAACTTTTGCATATGTAAAAAAAAAAAAATAATTTACCTAAAATGCTTGGTTTCCCCAAAAATTTACATTTTTACATAGGGTTAAAGCAGAAAATACCCCCCAAAATTTGAAGCCCAATTTCTCCCAATTCAGAAAACACCCCATATGGGGGTGAAAAGTGCTCTGCTGGCGCACTACAGGTCTCAGAAGAGAAGGAGTCACATTTGGCTTTTTTGAAGGAAATTTTGCTCTGGGGGCATGCCGCATTTAGGAAGCCCCTATGGTGCCAGGACAGCAAAACACCCCACATGGCATACCATTTTGGAAACTAGACCCCTTGGGGAACGTAACAAGGGGTAAAGTGAACCTGAATACCCCACAGGGGTTTCACAACTTTTGCATATGTAAAAAAAAAAAAAAAAATTTTACCTAAAATGCTTGGTTTCCCAAAAAATTTACATTTTTACAAAGGGTTAAAGCAGAAAATACCCCCCAAAATTTGAAGCTCAATTTCTCCCGATTCAGAAAACACCCCATATGGGGGTGAAAAGTGCTCTGCTGGCGCACTACAGGTCTCAGAAGAGAAGGAGTCACATTTGGCTTTTTGAAAGCATATTTTGCTCTGGGGGCATGCCGCATTTAGGAAGCCCCTATGGTGCCAGGACAGCAAAAAAAAAACACATGGCATACTATTTTGGAAACTAGACCCCTCGGGGAACGTAACAAGGGGTTAAGTGAACCTTAATACCCCGCAGGTGTTTCACGACTTTTGCATATGTAAAAAAAATAAAAAATTTTTTACCTAAAATGCCTTTTTTCCCAAAAATGTAACATTTTTAAAAAGGGTAAAAGCAGAAAATACCCCCCAAAATTTGTAACACAATTTCTCCCGAGTACGGCGATACCCCATATGTGACCCTAAACTGTTGCCTTGAAATACGACAGGGCTCCAAAGTGAGAGCGCCATGCGCATTTGAGGCCTAAATTAGGGACTTGCATAGGGGTGGATATAGGGGTATTCTACGCCAGGGATTCCCAAACAGGGTGCCTCCAGCTGATGTAAAACTCCCAGCATGCCTGGACAGTCAGTGGCTATCTGGCAATACTGGGAGTAGTTGTTTTGCAACAGCTGGAGGCTCCGTTTTGGAAACAGTGGCGTATCAGACGTTTTTCATTTTTATTGGGGAGGGGGGCTGTGTAGGGGTATGTGTATATGTAGTGATTTTTACTTTTTATTTTATTTTGTGTTAGTGTAGTGTAGTGTTTTTAGGGTACAGTCACATGGGCGGGGGTTCACCCTAGTTTCACGCTGGCAGTGCCGAAGCTCAAACTTGCAGCCGGATACTTACTGTAATCCTCCGCCCATGTGAGTGTACCCTGTACGTTCACATTGGGGGGGGGGGGGACATCCAGCTGTTGCAAAACTACAACTCCCAGCATGTACGGTCTATCAGTGCATGCTGGGAGTTGTAGTTTTGCAACCGCTGGAGGCTCCGTTTTGGAAACAGTGGCGTACCAGACGTTTTTCATTTTTATTGGGGAGGGGAGGGGGGTTGTATAGGGGTATGTGTATACGTAGTGTTTTTTACTTTTTATTGTGTGTTAGTGTAGTGTTTTTAGGGTACAGTCGCACGGGCGGGGGGTTCACAGTAGTTTCTCGCTGGCAGTTTGAGCTGCGACAGAAAATTTGCCGCAGCTCAAACTTGCAGCCGGATACTTGCTGTAATCCTCCGCCCATGTGAGTGTACCCTGTACGTTCACATTGGGGGGGGGGGAGACATCCAGCTGTTGCAAAACTACAACTCCCAGCATGTACGGTCTATCAGTGCATGCTGGGAGTTGTAGTTTTGCAACAGCTGGAGGCACACTGGTTGTGAAACACAGAGTTTGGTAACAAACTCAGTGTTTTGCAACCAGTGTGCCTTCAGCTGTTGCAAAAGCTACAACCCCCAGCATGTACGGACAGCGGAAGGGCATGCTGGGTCTTGTAGTTATGCAACAGCTGGAGGCATACTACTTTGGCTGGGGACTGTAGTTATGCAACAGCTGGAGACACACTGGTTTGCTACATAACTCAGTGTGCCTTCAGCTGTTGCAAAACTACAACTCCCAGCAGTCACCGACAGCCAACGGACATGCTGGGAGTTGTAGTTATGCAACCAGCAGATGCACTACTACAACTCCCAGCATGCACTTTAGCTGTTGGTGCAAGCTGGGAGTTGTAGTTACACAACAGCTGAAGGTACACTTTTCCATAGAAAAAATGTGCCTCCAGCTGTTGCAAAACTACAAGTCCCAGCATGCCCATAAGGGCATGCTGGGAGTTGTGGTGGTCTGCCTCCTGCTGTTGCATAACTACAGCTCCCAGCATGCCCTTTTTGCATGCTGGGAGCTGTTGCTAAGCAACAGCAGGAGGCTGTCACTCACCTCCGACGATCCTCGCCGCACAGGTCAGTCCCTCGTCGTCGCCGCCGCGGCCGTCGCTCCTGGGGCCCCGATCCCAACATTGACGCCGGGGATCGGGGTCCCCAGCACCTGGGATGCACGTCCCGCACCCGCTCACGTCCTCCGGAAGAGGGGCGGAGCGGGTTGCGGGAGTGACACCCGCAGCAGGCGCCCTGATTGGTCGGCCGGTAATCCGGCCGACGAATCAGGGTGATCGTGAGGTGGCACCAGGGCCACCTCACCCCTGCAGGCTCTGGCTGTTCGGGGGCCGTCGGAGACGGCCCCGAACAGCCTGTAATTCCGGGTCACCGGGTCACTGGAGACCCGATTGACCCGGAATCTGCCGCAGATCGCTGGACTGAATTGTCCAGCGATCTGCGGCCATCGCCGACATGGGGGGGCATAATGACCCCCCTGGGCGATATGCCCCGATGCCTGCTGAACGATTTCAGCAGGCATCGGGCACCGGCTCCCCTCCGGCTACCGGCGGGGGGCCGGGATTTGATAGGACGTACTTAAACGTCCTGAGTCCTTAAGGACTCGGAAAAGGAGCCGTTTGAGTACGTCCTGCGTCCTTAAGGGGTTAAGACGTCCGGACATCAAACACTACAGTGGAAATTAAACAAATCATCTCAAGAGAAAAATAAACAAATACAGAAAAGACGTCACCTGTAAGTCACTGTTAGTGTATGTGATGTTGTCACTTGTAATGTCTTTAGCAGCTATGGGTGAAACAACAACTTCCATTATATCCCCACCATTGCTCAGCAGTAGTTTCACATGGTAAAGCTACAGCACGCCCTAACCTGACTTGTAAGTTGGTATGTTTGATTATCAGAGTAGAAGTAATTTTCTGTGCGCTACACCACAGGATATCGGCATCCCGCCTCGGCCGGTGATGGGCTGAGCGCACTGTCATGTAAGGAGCTCTTGCCCCGCCTTCTCCCTGATGCCCAGGCTCCTTGCATGACAGTGTGCTCAGCCTATCAACGGCTGAGGCGGGACAGTATACAAAAAAAGAAGGTTGCAGCAGCACTCTTGGTCAAAAAATTGAGGCTCTTAGCACACTTTTTGATCAAATGTGTCCCCCCCCATTCACCACACGTAGGTGGCCTCATTTTTCATGGGACCCTAACACACATTCTGAGCCTAACACTCATAACACTCATCTCTGCTGGGCATATAGCCTCTGACTGGGTGACATGCTGGATCCATTATCAATTATATACCTCCTGTGAAAAGGGGGAGGGGTGCACGGCTACAGAGGGTGCCATTCCCCCTAAGTTGCACAAAAAAGACAAAAAGAAAAATTGCCAACACAACTACCTAACACACGGGTGCATGCTGCTGTGACAAATACAGAGTATACAAACAAAGAAGGTTGCAGCAGCACTCTTGGTCAAAAAATGGCTTTTACAAATCTGTATAGCTTTCTGGCACCAGTTGATTTAATTACCCCTTTAATTACTTACTATTGGGGGGGGGGGAGCAATAAGGGCTATTATCACAGCCTTCATGCTTGTTACATAGCTCTCTCAGACAATGATAATACTAAAATACGAAAAAGAATGTATTATACTGTATTTATATAAATATATTCACTACCTTTGTGATATTCAAGCCCTTCCTGAAATTTCTGGCTTAGCATTTAGGCTGCGGACACTTGTAATGAATACGATGCTCAGTGATGTGTTTTACTGAAAGAGAACATTGTCGGAATGTGAACTGACAGTGCAATAAATGACGGCTACACTTACAGATGTCTGTGGAGTATCTGCACCACACATAAAAAGGTTTCTATTGCCCTGATAAATACAACATTGGATTGAAGAAGACAACTAAATAATGAAAAAACACATTATTGCAGCGTGTAATAAGATCTTTCTGCAGCCATTTAACAGCTATTGACAAGGCACCAAATGGGCTTGAGTAACAGGAAGACCAAATTACAATTACAATACCTGATTGTAAGACATCCAGCAAAAACATCTCCTGTACCAGAATGATATTGGAATCGCAGAGTAATGTAATCATTTCTCGGAGAGTCATTTTCTGAAATCTATGTCTCTGCAACTCTCTATATACAGGGCTCTGTTTAACACGCCATAATCTTATAGTATTGATATATAGTTCTCGGCACAATCTGGAGTAACTTAATCAATTCTGGAATGAGGCAGTCTGTTTCTACTAGTTTGGATAATAACTATAGCAGCAGGATGTTTCCAGAGAAAAGGGATCGAAGGGTCCGTAATAAAGTAGATCTCATTGGAGTTGTGCATATACGTGCTGTTCATTTAGTGACTCACTTTGGAGCCAGTTTATATAAATGAAAAGCAAACTTCTATAAAATTCAAAATCTCAGTGATGTCATCTTTATAACCAACTACAGCTAAGTAATAGGGCCCAGCTTTAATAAACCTAAAGGGGTGGTTATCAAAAGTCTTCTAGTGTAATTGTCCAAATTGCATTTAAATGGATTTGCTGTTTTTCAAGGGTCTTTTTAATGTTTAAGAAAAATTTCCATCAAACCTTATTTACCATGTTATGTCAAGAGGTGGCACATGACAAGGGATACAGTAAAGAGACACCTCTAGTGTGATGGACAGTCCCACTAAGACCCTACACAAGGTATAATACAGTGTATTACTTTTTCACTGTCTTTTTTGATTTATGAAACTAATGGAAGTGTTTTTTTTTACTTTGAGTATCACATTCTTCCCAAATACCAGTTGTGTTGGGTAACAGAACCATTTTGCCCTTGTCCAGGACTCATTAGTGATCTGGTTTAGTTATACAGTCATGGCCGTAAATGTTGGCATATCTGAAATGTTTCTAGAAAATGAAGTATTTGTCACAGAAAAGTATTGCAGTAACACGTTTTTCTATACACGTTCCTTTATTCCCTTTGGGGGACATGTATAATTATGTGTCTATTGAAGACACAGTTCTACCCCTTTACACTTCTTGTCTATTGTACACTCTTGCTCAGAATTTACTAAGGCTGTACACTCCTTTGATAAATCATGTGCAAATATAGAAACGCCCCCCCCCTCCCCTCGCTCTACCATACACTCCTTCTCTACCTCACAGGAAAAGTGGACGTAGGGATTTTGTTCTATTGCTGTGAGGTCGGATTCCATTGAGGTTTTTTGTCCATCAGCAAAAATGCCAGAAAAACTGTCAGTTTAAATTTACTAAACTTTTAGTTTTTTTCTCTTTGAAATTTAGATACGTGAATACGGAGGACTATGTCAGATTTGGTGGATTGCGACGATGAACAGCGTTTTTTTTTTTTAATGTCAATAAAAGGGTTAACGATGGCTTTGGGGGTGTGTTTTTTAAATAAAATGTTTTTTTCAATGTGTTGTGTTTTTTATAATTGAATTTCCAGGCTTAGTAGTGGAAGGCATCTTGTAGACAGAATCCATCACTAAGCCGGGGCTTAGCATTAGCCCCCAAAACAGCTAGCGCCAACCTCCAAATATTACCCCGGTACCCACCGCCACAGGGGTGCCGGGAAGAGCCGGTACCAACAGGCCAGGAGCACTCCTGGGCCTAGGCGGTAACAGGCTGGCGTTATTTAGGCTGGGGAGGGCCAGTAACAATGGTACTCGCCCACCATGGTAACGTCAGGATGTTGCTGCTTGGTTGGTATCTGGCTGATACTGAAAAAATGAGGGAACCACACACTTTTTTTTATTTATTTATAAAAAACAAAAACAAAAAACGCATAGGGTTCCCCCTATTTTCAGTATCGGCCAGATACCAACCAAGCAGCAACAGCCTGACGTTACCAGGGTGGGCGAGGACCATTGTTACTGGCTCTCCCCAGCCTCAATAACGCCAGCCTGTTACCACCTAGGCCCAGGAGCGCCATTTTTGATGCTCCGGGCCTGTTGGTACCGGCTCTTCCCGGCATCCCTGTGGCGGTGGGTACTGGGGGTTAGCGCTAGCTGTTTTTGAGGCTTAACGCTAAGCCCTGGCTTAGTAATGGATTCCGTCTATAAGACAGCTTCCACTACTAACCCTGAAAATTCAATTATAAAAAACACGGACACATTGAAAAAAAATTAATAAAAAAAAACACTCCCCCACAGCCCTCGTTAACCATTTTATTGAAATAAAAATAAAAATAAACATTGGTCATTGTCGCAGTTCACCGAATCTGACGTAGTCCTCCGCATTCACGTATCTGAAATGAGAAGAAAAGAAAAACAAGAACTATGATTTAGTAATTTTTTTTTTGCTCTTCCCTGGGAAGAGTGCACATACGGCAGCGTGTTCATAAACAGGGAGCCTCCAATTGTTGCTAAACTACAACTCCCATCATGAGGGTCTGTAGTAAAGCAACAGCCCCCCAGAGGCACACTGGTTGCAAAACACTGAGAGTTTGTTACTTCACTCAGTGTTTCCCAACCCGTGCACCGCCAGCTGTTGCAAAACTACAACTGTATGGTTGGTCAGTGCATGCTGGGAGTTATAGTTTTGCAACAGCTGGAGGCGCACAGGTAGGGAAACACTGAGTTAGGAAACAGACAATGTTTCCCAACCAGTGTGCCTCCAGTTGTTGCAAAACTACAACTCCCAGCATGCCCAGGCAGCCGAAGGGCATGCTGAGAGTTGTAGTTTTGCAACAACTGGAGAAGAACAGTTTGGAGACCACTGTGTAGTGGTGTCCAAACCGTAGCCCTCCAGATGTTGCAAAACTACAACTCTCAGCATGTCCAGACTGCAAAGGCATGCTGGGAATTGTAGTTTTGCAACATCTGAAGGGCCAATGTTACAGAACTACAACTCCCAGCATGCCTGGACTGTCTGGGCATGCTGGGAGTTGTAGTTTTGCAACATCTGGAAGAGCACAGATTGGAGATCACTGTACAGTGGTCTCCAAACTGCAGCCCTCCAGATCTTACAAAACTACAACTCCCAGCATGCCAAGACAGCCAAAGGCTGGACATGCTGGGAGTTGTAGTTTTTAAACTACCAGAAGCAGCAGTGAAGAGCTTCACTGCTGCCTCTGATGTAGATGCCGCCTCCGCCGCCTCCACTTACCCGCCACCGCCAACCCGTGTGCCTCCAGCTGTTTGGTAAGTGCCGCGGTCCCCGCCGCAGCTCTCGGGGTCATCTTCCCCTGCTGTGCCCGGACTTCTAGCGGCGGGCAGAGCAGCAGAAATGAACTTTACCCCCCAGTCAGCTCGTTCACTGTGATTGATCCACAGGGACCAATCACAGTGATCGTTGACCAGGACCATCGACAGATGGTCCTGGGGGGTGTTGCAGAAGTTGTCCCCTGCTGGAAACAGCGGGCTTCTGCCAGTTAACTGAGGATTAACTGGGTTAACTGAATGCCGTTTATAAACGCGGATCGCAGCAGATCTCCAGAATGATCTGCTGCGAACCGCATTTAACCCCTTAAGGACCCATGACGTATGCATACGTCTCCACACCCTGGGCTTTAAGGACCCATGACGTATGAGTACATCATGGCGTTTTCCGGTCTCACTGGGTGGAGATAGGAACGGTATGCCTGCTGAAATCCTTAAGCAAGCATGCCGTGCAAATGCAGAGGGGGGTCCCGGGACCACCGCATGTCGGCGATCGCCGGAGATCGCTTGCGAAATCACGCAAGCGATCTTCGGCGATCCGGGTCACTTGTAACCCGATGACCCGCAAATACAAGGTGATCAGCGGTGTACAATACACCGCCAATCACCTGCCGTTGCTGGGGAGCGGTGACAATACTGTCACCGCCCCAGCAACGCTGCTATTGGCTGGCGATCGTCCAGCCAATAGCAGAGCGGCAGAGGAGGGGTTAACGGTCCTTCCCACCACTGTACCCGCTCTCTGTGTTCAGTGAGCGGGTGCAGCAGCAGGAAGAAGACCGTTGATCCCCCTCTCGGAGCTCTGGAGCCCCCTCAGTAGCCATTAGAATAGGGAAAGAGGCTTGCAGGGACAGGTAGGTGTAATAAAGTATAATAAAGTAAAAAGAAAGTAAAAAAAAACAAAGTAACCGTTATAATAACGGTGTATGGTTGATAATCACACACCTTTATATACTGTGATACACCAAGCACCACATACTCACTTCCCCGCCACCCCCCCCCCCCTCCCCCGTAGAAAAAAGGCGATGGCTCGACGGGCATTTTCGGCAGCGGAGGCTTACGCTTTTTTAGCCTCCGAATCTGCCAGTGAGGACGAGGAAGATCCTACTTTTTTGTGTTCTTCCTCGCCCTCCTCATCATCTAGCAGTGATGTTGAGCCCCCTGCACGGCGGCGGAGAGGCCGCCAGTCGAGGCCACGCACCCCCCATGAGAGTGACCCAGTGGCCGACACTAGTACGAGTGGCAATGCCGCTTGTAATAGGAGTCCGGCCCCCCAGACAAGTGCACCGGAGCCCCCTTCCGGTGACCGTGTCTGGAGCCCCCCAGAGGGTTATCAGCCACGGATTCCTGAGTTTGTTGGCGACTCAGGAATCCGGATTGACATGGCTGGCTTCACTGATCTGGACTTTAAAGTTTTTTTTCAGTGACAGCCTGGTCAATCTAATGGTGGAGCAAACGAACTTGTATTCCCAGCAGTTCATTGCCCACCACCCCGATTTGTTTTTGGCCAGGTCCAATGAATGGCGCGCCATTGATGCAGCGGAAATGAGGACATTTTGGGGCCTCACGCTGCATACGGGCCTGGACAAAAAACCAACTGCTCGTCATTACTGGAGCGGGGATGTCCTCTACCAGACCCCGCTTTACAGTATGGCGATGACACGGAAGTGGTACGAGGAGATTCGGAAATGCCTGCATTATGCATATAATGCGGCATGTCTGCCCCGAGGTGATCCCGCCCATGACCGGCTTTACAAAGTGAGGCCGGTCATCTATCACTTTGGGGCCAAATTTTTGGAGGCCTACGTACCGCTTAGGGACCTCTCGGTAGATGAGTCTCTCATCAGTTTTAAGGGGAGACTCATCTTCCACCAGTATATTCCCTCAAAGTGGGCGCGGTATGGCTTGAAACTCTACAAACTTTGTGAGAGTACCTCCGGGTACACTTACAAGTTTAGAGTATATGAGGGACAAGATTCCTGTATTGAACCCCCAGAATGTCCCCCCACTCTGGGTGTTAGCGGGAAACTCGTTTGGGACCTTGTGCACCCATTGCTGGATAAGGGTTACCACGTGTACGTGGATAACTTTTATACCAGCATCCCTCTGTTCAAATCCCTTTCTGACAGATCCATGTCTGCTTGTGGGACCGTGCGGAGGAAACAGAGAGGCCTCCCTCTAAATTTGGTCCAGACGCCTATCCCCAAGGGTGAGTCCCGTGCCCTCACCCATGATAACCTGTTGTTGGTGAAGTATAAGAGGGATGTCCTTATGCTCACCACTATTCATGGGAACGGCAGCACCCCTGTCCCTGTGCGAGGTACCGTGGGACCGGTCCTCAAGCCTGATTGTATTCTGGACTACAATCGGTATATGGAGGGAGTTAATCTCTCAGAGCCATATAACACCATGTGGAAAACACGGGCATGGTACAAAAAAGTTGCGGTCTACTTGGTACAGGTTGCCATGTACAACGCTTTTGTACTATCCCAGTACGCTGGCAACACAGGGACATTCCCCCAGTACCAAGAAGAAGTCCTAAGGTTCCTGATCTTTGCTGACCGGGAAAGATCAGGCCGGACTTCCCAAGGGTCTTGTCACGATTCGGCTTCCAGGTAGTGGATCCTCTGTGTCAGCGAGGGATTGGCGTGGACCGTGCTAGTGGACCGGTTCTAAGAGGCTACTGGTTTTCACCAGAGCCCGCCGCAAGGCGGGATGGTCTTGCTGCGGCAGTAGCAACCAGGTCGTATCCACTAGCAACGGCTCTACCTCGCTGACTGCTGAGAAGGCGTGGGACAGAAGGACTAGGCAGAGGCAAGGTCAGACGTAGCAGAAGGTCGGGGGCAGGCGGCAAGGTTCGTAGTCAGAATGGGTAGCAGAAGTTCAGGTACACAGGCTTTGGACACACTAAACGCTTTCACTGGCACAAGGCAACAAGATCCGGCAAGGGAGTGCATGGGAGGAGGTCAGATATAGTCAGGGACCAGGTGGAAGCCAATTAAGCTAATTGGGCCAGGCACCAATCATTGGTGCACTGGCCCTTTAAGTCTCAGAGAGCTGGCGCGCGCGCGCCCTAGAGAGCGGAGCCGCGCGCGCCAGCACATGACAGCAGGGGACCGGGACGGGTAAGTGACCTGGGATGCGACTCGCGAGCGGGCGCGTCCCGCTGTGCGAATCGCATCCCCAACGGCCATGACAGTGCAGCGCTCCCGGTCAGCGGGACTGACCGGGGCGCTGCAGGGAGAAAGACGCCGTGAGCGCTCCGGGGAGGAGCGGGGACCCGGAGCGCTAGGCGTAACAGTACCCCCCCCCTTAGGTCTCCCCTTCTCTTTGTCCGGTAACTGCCTCCCCTGGGATGAGGACACCGGGAAAGAACGGAGGGTTTCCTCAACGGCAGGCAGTACAGCAGGAGTGGGAATGGGGAGGGAGGGCAGAGGGCGAGGCCTGGCACGGGGCAGTGTGACACCAGGACGGGGGCCATGGGGAGGCACCGAGGCTTGCCTGACGGGACTGGGAGGGGGGGAGAGGCACTTCCTGTGGCAGGCAGAGTCCCAGTTCCTGATCTCCCCGGTGGTCCAATCAATGGTGGGGGAATGAAGCCGGAGCCAAGGCAGACCGAGGAGGACCTCAGAGGTACAGCCGGGGAGAACGAATAGCTCAATCCTCTCGAGGTGGGGTCCAATAGACATGAGGAGGGGTTCTGTGCGGTAACGCACGGTGCAGTCCAATCTGGCTCCGTTGACCGCGGAAATGTAGAGCGGCTTGACGAGACGGGTCACCGGGATGCTGAATTTATTAACAAAGGACTCCAAAATAAAATTCCCGGAGGCACCAGAGTCCAAGCAGGCCACGGCCGAGAGGGAGGAGTTGGCTGTAGGAGAAATCCGCACGGGCACCGTGAGACGTGGAGAAGAAGACTTAGAACCAAAAGATGCCACACCCACGTGAGCTGGGTGCGTGCGTGCGTTTCCCAGGCGTGGAGGACGGATAGGGCAATCCACCAAGAAATGCTCAGTACTGGCACAGTACAGACAGAGATTTTCTTCTCTACGGCGATTCCTCTCTTCCTGGGTCAGGCGAGACCGATCCACTTGCATGGCCTCCTCGGCGGGAGGCCCAGGCGTAGACTGCAAAGGATGCTGTGGGAGAGGTGCCCAGAGATCAAAGTCTTTTTCCTGGCGGAGCTCTTGGTGTCGCTCAGAAAAACGCATGTCAATGCGGGTAGCCAAATGGATGAGTTCTTGGAGGTTGGCAGGAATCTCTCGTGCGGCCAGCACATCCTTGATGCGACTGGATAGGCCTTTTTTAAAGGTCGCGCAGAGAGCCTCGTTATTCCAGGATAGTTCAGAAGCAAGAGTACGGAATTGTATGGCGTACTCGCCAACGGAAGAATTACCCTGGACCAGGTTCAGCAAGGCAGTCTCAGCAGAAGAGGCTCGGGCAGGTTCCTCAAAGACACTTCGGACTTCAGCGAAGAAGGACTGGACTGTGGCTGTGGCAGGATCATTGCGGTCCCAGAGCGGTGTGGCACAGGACAAGGCCTTTCCTGAAAGAAGGCTTACTACGAACGCCACCTTAGACCGTTCTGTAGGAAACAAGTCTGACAACATCTCCATATGCAGGGAACACTGAGACAAAAATCCACGGCAGAGTCTGGAGTCCCCATCAAATTTGTCCGGCAGGGACAAGCGGAGGTTAGGAGCGGCCACTCGCTGCGGAGGAGGTGCAGGAGCTGGCGGAGGAGATGGTTGCTGCTGTAGCAGAGGCAGAAGTTGCTGTAACATGGCGGTCAACTGCGACAGCTGCTGTCCTTGTTGGGCAATCTGCTGCGATTGCTGAGCGACCACCGTGGGAAGATCAGCGAGACTTGGCAGCGGCACCTCAGCGGGATCCATGGCCGGATCTACTGTCACGATTCGGCTTCCAGGTAGTGGATCCTCTGTGTCAGCGAGGGATTGGCGTGGACCGTGCTAGTGGACCGGTTCTAAGAGGCTACTGGTTTTCACCAGAGCCCGCCGCAAGGCGGGATGGTCTTGCTGCGGCAGTAGCAACCAGGTCGTATCCACTAGCAACGGCTCTACCTCGCTGACTGCTGAGAAGGCGTGGGACAGAAGGACTAGGCAGAGGCAAGGTCAGACGTAGCAGAAGGTCGGGGGCAGGCGGCAAGGTTCGTAGTCAGAATGGGTAGCAGAAGTTCAGGTACACAGGCTTTGGACACACTAAACGCTTTCACTGGCACAAGGCAACAAGATCCGGCAAGGGAGTGCATGGGAGGAGGTCAGATATAGTCAGGGACCAGGTGGAAGCCAATTAAGCTAATTGGGCCAGGCACCAATCATTGGTGCACTGGCCCTTTAAGTCTCAGAGAGCTGGCGCGCGCGCGCCCTAGAGAGCGGAGCCGCGCGCGCCAGCACATGACAGCAGGGGACCGGGACGGGTAAGTGACCTGGGATGCGACTCGCGAGCGGGCGCGTCCCGCTGTGCGAATCGCATCCCCAACGGCCATGACAGTGCAGCGCTCCCGGTCAGCGGGACTGACCGGGGCGCTGCAGGGAGAAAGACGCCGTGAGCGCTCCGGGGAGGAGCGGGGACCCGGAGCGCTAGGCGTAACAGGTCTGGAGTTATAGGCGCCAGGATCGTCCCAGGCCAACACTTTCCAGGTGAGGTCCCTTACAGTGGAAAGAAGGGGCGATCCCAGAAAAGATGCAGAGTGTGTTTCAGGAAGGGGATTCGGAAGGACACCACATATCAATGTGACACTTGCCCAGATAATCCGGGCCTCTGCATAGGCTGCTTCAGGGAATATCACACTTCCATGGAGCACTAAATTTTCCCTTTTCAGTTTAATTTTCCATAATTTGACCAATGTACCAAGTCCAGAGTACATTCCAAAATTAAACCCCCATAAATCACTAAATTGCCCAAAAAAACCTTTAAAAAAAAAATACCTGATAAGACCTCTGGGGGTGTTTTTCAAAAATGGGTCATAGGTCATGGAGTCACTATCATTGGGGCCTTTTTTCTATGTTGCCTCAAATGCGCAGCGCTCTCTCTCCACCTTCCCAGAATGATGATTCAGAGCATAGGGTTTGTGGAGGGCATATTTTTTTAGTTTTGGCTATGCTCAGGGTCATCATTCTGGGAACATATCCTATTTTATTGTTTTATAATTTTCTGGCCCACTGTACCCCATATTACGGGCCTCTTTACCCCACCTGTCTACCCCAGTTACGGCCCGTTGTCCCCCATAGTGTTCCCCTATTTTAGGGCTCAGTGCTCGCCCCATTAACGCTCCTTGAGGGGGGGTCCCACATCCTGGCTCCATATCAAGCTCAAGGTCCCTGACTGCGCTCCCACTCAAGCAAGACCTGCTTTGCACCCGCCAAGCCAAAATCATCAAAAAATAAGGTATGTTCTTACTCCAAAGAAATGTATTTACAAATTGTGGGGGTCTTTTCTGCTATTAACCCTTGTAAAAATGTAAAATTTGGGGGGAAACACATTTTAGTGAAAAAAATATATATTTTTTTACATATGCAAAAGTCTTACTTTACCCCTTGTTACGTTCCTCAAGGAGTCTAGTTTCCAAAATGGTATGCCATGTGTTTTTTTTTTTTTCTGTCCTGGCACCATAGGGGCTTCCTAAATGCGACATGTCCCCCCCATTTCAGCAAAGTTTGCAAATGTGACTCCTTCTCTTCTGAGCATTGTGGCGCCCCTGCAGTGCACTTGACGTCCACTTATGGGGTACCTCCATACTCAGAAGAGATGAGGTTACAAATTTTGGGGGGTCTTTTCTGCTATTAACCCTTGCAAAAATGTGAAATTTGGGGGGGAAAACACACATTTTAGTGAAAAAATTATGATTTTTTTTTACATATGCGAAAGTCGTGAAACCCCTGTGGGGTATTAAGGCTAATTTTATTCCTTGTTACGTTCCTCAAGGGGTCTAGTTTCCAAAAAGGTATGCCATGTGGGTTTTCTTTTTTTTTTTTGCTGTCCTGGCACCATAGGGGCTTCCTAAATGTGACATGCCCCCCAAAAACCATTTCAGAAAAACATACTCTCCAAAATCCCCTTGTCGCTCCTTCGCTTCTGAGCCCTCTACTGCGCTCGCCGAACACTTTACATAGACATATGAGGTATGTGCTTATCGAGAGAAATTGGGCTACAAATATAAGTATACATTTTCTCCTTTTACCCCTTGTAAAAATAAAAAAATTGGGTCTACAAGAACATGCGAGTGTAAAAAATGAAGATTGTGAATTTTCTCCTTCACTTTGCTGCTATTCCTGTGAAACACCTAAAGGGTTAAAATGCTGACTGAATGTCATTTTGAATACTTTGGGGGGGTGCAGTTTTTATAATGGGGTCATTTGTGGGGTATTTCTAATATGAAGACCCTTCAAATCCACTTCAAACCTGAACTGGTCCCTGAAAAATTGTGAGTTTGAAAATTTTGTGAAAAATTGGAAAATTGCTGCTGAACTTTGAAGCCCTCTGGTGTCTTCCAAAAGTAAAAACACGTCAATTTTATGATGCCAACATAAAGAAGACATATTGGAAATGTGAATAAAAAAAAATATTTGGAATATCCATTTTCCTTACAAGCAGAGAGCTTCAAAGTTAGAAAAATGCTAAATTTTCAAATTTTTCATCAAATTTGGGGATTTTTCCCCAAGAAAGGATGCAAGTTACCACAAAATTTTACCACTATGTTAAAGTAGAATATGTCACGAAAAAAAAATCTCAGAATCAGAATGATAACTAAAAGCATTCCAGAGTTATTAATGTTTAAAGTGACAGTGGTCAGATGTTCAAAAAATGGCCAGGTCCTAAGGTGTAAAATGGCTGGGTCCTTAAGGGGTTAAATTAAAAAGCCAGTGGTACATGCGTCTACATCGTGCTGCCACCGGCTCCTATATACAGTGCATTGTCATAATTCATAATCCCCGCCGGGAGACGGGAGCTCTGATTGGAGAATTCAGCAGCTATTAAGTACAGGAAGGATTAAGATTTTTTAATAGAAGTAATTTACAAATATGTTTAACTTTCTGCTACCAGTTGATTTAAAAGAAAAAAGGTTTTCACAGGAGTACCCCTTTAACTATAGAAGCCAGCGGCACATGCGTGTACACTGCACTGCCCGAAAGCTCCTATATACAGCTCTTATAAGTAAGTCATAATCCTCGCCGGGAGAGGGGAGCTCTGATTGGTTAATAGCTATCCACCAATCAGAGCTCCCCTCTCCAGGTGGAGGCGATTATGAATTATGACAGTGTATATAGAAGGCAGTGGCAGCACGATGTAGCCGCATGTACAGCCGATTTTTACAGTTAATAAATGCGAATCGCAGCGGGTCTCTGGAGAATGATCTGCTGCGATCTGCACCTACAACTCCCATCGTGGGCAGAGTCTGTCCCATGATGGGAGTAGCAGTCCTTGCTTTGGTACGTGTCCTCCGAGGTGGTGTATATTTGTGCAAGAAAATGCCATTTGCGCATTTTTTTTGCGCAAAAAAAAAACAACGCAGTTAGTAAATTGATTCTACGATAGGAAATGCTCTATGGTAGAACTAACCGTAGAAAAGGTAATGAAGAATTCTATCAAAATTTGCGGGAAAAAAAGACGCAAAAAAAAACACTTGCACTTTTTTTTTTCCGCAAAAAAATAGACACAAAATAGCTCTATATACAATGATAAATTCCCCCCTTTGTGTGTATTGGAGCTAAACCAAAGAAATTAGGAAAAAAAGAAAATTGGACATAATGTCACACCAAACTCCAAAAATGGGATGGACAAAGTTATTGGCGCCCTTTCAAAATTGTAGATGAATAAGGCTGGGTCCACACTACGTTTTGTCCCATACGGGAGCGCATACGGCAGGGGGGAGCTAAAAGCTCGCGCTCCCGTATGTGACCGTATGCGCTCCCGTATGTCATTCATTTCAATGAGCCGACCGGAGTGAAACGTTCGGTCCGGTCGGCTCATTTTTGCGCCCTATGCGCTTTTACAACCGGACCTAAAACCGTGGTTGACCACAGTTTTAGGTCCGGTTGTAAAAGCGCATACGGCGCAAAAATGAGCCGACCGGACCGAACGTTTCACTCCGGTCGGCTCATTGAAATGAATGGCATACGGGAGCGCATACGGTAACATACGGGAGCGCGAGCTTTTAGCTCCCCCCCTGCCGTATGCGCTCCCGTATGGGACAAAACGTAGTGTGGACCCAGCCTAAGATGGTTTCAAGCATGTGATGCTCCTTTAAACTCACCTGGGGCAAGTAACAGGTGTGGGCAATATAAAAAGCACACCTGAAAGCAGATAAAAAAGAGAGAAGTTCACTTAGTGTTTGCATTGTGTGTCTGTGTGTACCACACTAAGCATGGACAACAGAAAGAGGAGAAGAGAACTGTCTGAGGACTTGAGAACCAAAATTGTGGAAAAATATCAACAATTTCAACTGATTTAAGTTATTTTTTCCAAAGAGTGTGCAACCAAATATTAAGTTAAGGGTGCCAATAATTTTGTCCAGACCATTTTTGGAGTTTGGTGTGACATTATGTCCAATTTGCTTTTTTTCCTCCCTTTTTTGGTTTAGTTCCAATACACACAAAAGGAATAAACATGTGTATAGCAAAACATGTGTTACTGCAATCCTTTTCTGTGAGAAATACTTCATTTTCTAGAAAATTTTTAGGGGTGCCAACATTTACGGCCATAACTGTATGTGTAATTTCCGGTGTACACCCCCAATAAAAAATAAAAAATAAAACACACCAACCCATACAATACCTTTCTTTACTATATTCTGTTCTATGGCGTAATGTACTCTATTTCGGTATTACATACTTTATTTTTTGCACTGTAGAGTTTTTGGCCACAGACTAATTGTGCCCTGTGCAAAAGCTTATGTATGTCAGGAGCTTTTCCCAGATTCCATGTTAAATGTAGATTACTAATGTGATCTGAACACCCCTAAAGAATCATAACATATCATAACACATATGCAGGTAAAATGAGAGAGGGCCCTGCCTGCAAGGGCTAACAATATATCCACAATGATTCAGCAACATTAGAGAGGTTATCCAGCAGCTGGGGGGGGGGGGGGGTTTGGGGGATGCGATTTGTTAAAAATGCCTGTTCTGTAGAATATAACAAAACAAACATTTTCTTACCTCCAGCACTCCTACGATGCATCTAGTGTCTTGCTCTGGGCCCTGCAGCAATCCCCTTTCTGAGCCCAGGCCTGACTGTTGGGTTCAGGAAGTACCAGGGCCCAGTGTGATACTGCTGGTCAGTGAATTGCTGGCTGAGGCAGGACATCACTGCGGCCAGCGATTTGCTAAGCAGCAATGGTACACACTGGACCTAGGTGCTTCCTGGGCCCAACACGTCAGCCTGCTGCTTAAAGCGTACATGTCATAATGCAAAAATAAATAAAAAGTAAGTGATGTCACTCAGTACCTAATCCTGATCATGTACATATTTTTATGTGTCTAGGACCTATATATCCCTAACAAATAGCATTTATATGTTGCTCACTTGCTTTGTCTTCTTGCCTTATGGAGGGGGCGTGTCAGTCTCTCTCCCTTACTGTGGATGACTCATCTGCTCTAAGTCTAGGAGTAGCCTGGCAGTCTGCAAATCACTGCACAGTAGTTTTTATGCATACATTTTCTATCTGTTCCTAGTAAAGCTGGATGCTAATCAACATAGCTGTCACTATGTGTGTCATTCAGCTTTCACAGATTCCTGAATGTCTGATCAGCTTCTTTGTCATTCGGGAGTCAGAGAAAGCTTTGGCTGTTCAAGCATACTGGGAGTTGTAGTTGTGCATTGCAACAGCTGGAGCTGCAGTGTTTGTAAAACACTGTGTTAGAGCAGTGTTGCTTTTAGATGTTGCAAAACTACACCTCCCAGCATGCCCACACATCCTTTGTCTATAGTTTTGCAAGAGCTGGAGACACACAGCTGGAGAATAAACAGCTCTAACACAGAGTTTTACAAAGATTGTACCTTCAAATGTTAGGAACAGCTGAAGGCTGTAGTGGTGCAATGGTGATCTCCTATACTGGATACCAACAAACTTTACAGCCGGTATTCAGTATGCTGCAAAATACAGAGTAGTCTGTCTGCATAAAGACAGATGACCCCTAGTGGCAGCTATTTTCATTTTAGATTTTTTTTGTACAATTTACATATTTTTAATAAATGTATATTTAAAAGAATCATCTTATCATTAGTACTAGAAAATATAAAAAGTTTTTCATAATGACAGTGCCTCTTTAAGAAGTCAATCTTGGGCCATGCAGATTTTTGCAGCAGTTTGTCAATTACTGTATTATGCAAATCCACAGCAGACAATCTGCAGCATAAATGTTCTATCTGAACATACCCGTGATGTGAATAACTGCTAAAATGTTATGACTTTTATGGGCATGGAGTCTTACCACAGACTGAAGTAGTTCTCAAAATAATTTTTATAGGGAACCTGTCACTAGTTTCATGCTGCCTGAACCAGAGGCAGCATGGTACAAGTGGAAGGATGTGCCATATTAGAGAAATCATAGTTGTAATTTAGCATGAAAATGGGCTCTGAGCCATCATCGGAGGTCCACCGAACCTGATCACCAGATTTCTCCTTATAAGCAAATAGGGCAAGATCTATCAATCATAGCCAGGGGACCACCCTGATGAATCAGAGCACCATTCCCGGACAAAAGTTACAACTATGATTATTATTATTAACGACGAAAATTTACCACCAAAATAAAGTATAATATGTCACGAAAAAACAATCTCAGAATATTCGGTAAAAGCATTTTAGAGTTATTAATGCGTAAAGTGACGGTGGCCATAATTGCGAAAAAGGGCTGCGTCCTTAAGGGGTTAAAGGTGTACTCCGGTGGAAATAATTTTTTCACTGACAGCTCCTATTTTATTTTATTTTTAGTACAATTTTTATATTTTCTAGTACTAATGATAAGATGATTCTTTTAAATATACATTTATTAAAAATATGTAAAGTTTTTCATAATGACAGTGCCTCTTTAAGAAGTCAATCTTGGGCCATGCAGATTTTTGCAGCAGTTTGTCAAATACTGTATTATCACCAGAGACCCGATCAGCCCGGAATAGCAGAAAATCGCATGTCTGAATTGACATGCGATTTTCTGCGATCGCCGACATGGGGGGGGGGATGCCTGCTGAATGAATTCCCACGTGCGCATGAATACGCCCCACGTCCTTAAGGCCTTGGGATGCAGGGCGTATGCCCTGAAGAGGTTAAGCAACACAGCAGCTCCACTTTTCTTTTGCACCAGTTTGCTAAATCTTCCCAGTTGTCTCAGACTTAATGCATTTGTGGCGGATGGGCCATACGTACAGAAGGAAACATTCTCAGAACTGGTAGATGCTGCATTTCTTTCTAAATTAGTTATGTGTACAATATTAACCCCTTAAGGACCAGGCCATTTTATACCTTAAGGACCGGAGCGTTTTTTTGCAATTCTGACCACTGTCACTTTAAACATTAATAACTCTGGAATGCTTTTAGTTATCATTCTGATTCCGAGATTGTTTTTTCGTGACATATTCTACTTTAACTTAGTGGTAAAATTTTATGGTAACTTGCATCCTTTCTTGGTGAAAAATCCCAAAATTTGATGAAAAAAATGAAAATTTTGAATTTTTATAACTTTGAAGCTCTCTGCTTGTAAGGAAAATGGATATTCAAAATAAAACATTTTTGGGTTCACATATACAATATGTCTACTTTATGTTTGCATCATAAAATTTATGAGTTTTTACTTTTGGAAGACACCAGAGGGCTTCAAAGTTCAGCAGCAATTTGGAAATTTTTCACAAAATTTTCAAACTCACTATTTTTCATGGACCAGTTTAGGTTTGAAGTGGATTTGAAGGGTCTTCATATTAGAAATACCCCATAAATGACCCCATTATAAAAACTACACCCCCCAAAGTATTCAAAATGACATTCAATAAGTGTATTAACCCTTTAGGTGTTTCACAGGAATAGCAGAAAAGTGAAGGAGAAAATTCACAATCTTCATTTTTTACACTCGCATGTTCTTGTAGACCCAATTTTTGAATTTTTGCAAGGGGTAAAAAGGAGAAAATTTTTACTTGTATTTGAAACCCAATTTCTCTTGAGTAAGCACATACCTCATATGTCTATGTTAATTGTTCGGCGGGCGCAGTAGAGGGCTCAGAAGGGAAGGAGCGTCAAATGGTTTTTGGGGGGCATGTCACCTTTAGGAAGCCCCTATGGTGCCAGGACAGCAAAAAAAAAACACATGGCATACCATTTTGGAAACTAGACCCCTCAGGGAACGTAACAAGGGGTAAAGTGAACCTTAATACCCCACAGGTGATTCACGACTTTTGCATATGTAAAAAAAAAAAAAAAAATGTTTTACCTAAAATGCTTGGTTTCCCAAAAATGTTACATTTTTAAAAAGGATAATAGCAGAAAATACCCCCCAAAATGTGAAGCCCAATTTCTCCCGATTCAGAAAACACCCCATATGGGGGTGAAAAGTGCTCTGCTGGCGCACTACAGGTCTCAGAAGAGAAGGAGTCACATTTGGCTTTTTGAAAGCAAATTTTGCTCTGGGGGCATGCCGCATTTAGGAAGCCCCTATGGTGCCAGAACCGCAAAAAAAAAACACATGGCATACCATTTTGGAAACCAGACCCCTCGGGGAACGTAAAAAGGGGTAAAGTGAACCTTAATACCCTACAGGTGTTTCACGACTTTTGCATATGTTAAAAAAAATTATAATTTTACCTAAAATGCTTGGTTTCCCAAAATTTTTACATTTTTAAAAAGGGTAATAGCAGAAAATACCCCCCCAAAATTTGAAGCCCAATTTCTCCCGATTCAGAAAACACCCCAAATGGGGGTGAGAAGTGCTCTGCTGGCGCACTACAGGTCTCAGAAGAGAAGGAGTCACATTTGGCTTTTTGAAAGCAAATTTTGCTCTGGGGGCATGCCGCATTTAGGAAGCCCCTATGGTGCCAGAACCGCAAAAAAAAACCACATGGCATACCATTTTGGAAACCAGACCCCCCCGGGAACATAAAAAGGGGTAAAGTGAACCTTAATACCCTACAGGTGTTTCACGACTTTTGCATATGTTAAAAAAAAAAAAAATTTTACCTAAAATGCTTGGTTTCCCAAAATTTTTACATTTTTAAAAAGGGTAATAGCAGAAAATACCCCCCAAAATTTGAAGCCCAATTTCTCCCGATTCAGAAAACACCCCATATGGGGGTGAGAAGTGCTCTGCTGGCGCACTACAGGTCTCAGAAGAGAAGGAGTCACATTTGGCTTTTTGAAAGCAAATTTTGCTCTGGGGGCATGCCGCATTTAGGAAGCCCCTATGGTGCCAGAACCGCAAAAAAAAAACACATGGCATACCATTTTGGAAACTAGACCCCTCGGGGAACGTAACAAGGGGTAATGTGAACCTTAATACCCCACAGGTGATTCACAACTTTTGCATATGTAAAAAAAATAAATAAATTTTTACCTAAAATGTTGGTTTCCCAAAAATTTTTGATTTTTAAAAAGGGTAATAGCAGAAAATACCCCCATAATTTGTAACACCATTTCTCCCGAGTACGGCGATACCCCATATGTGACCCTAAACTGTTGCCTTGAAATACGACAGGGCTCCAAAGTGAGAGCGCCATGCGCATTTGAGGCCTAAATTAGGGATTGCATAGGGGTGGACATAGGGGTATTCTACGCCAGTGATTCCCAAATAGGGTGCCTCCAGCTGTTGTAAAAGTCCCAGCATGCCTGGACAGTCAGTGGCTATCTGGTAATACTGGGAGTAGTTGTTTTGCAACAGCTTGAGGCTCGGTTTTGGAAACAGTGGCGTACCAGACGTTTTTCATTTTTATTGGGGAGGGGAGGGGGGCTGTGTAGGGGTATGTATATATGTAGTGTTTTTTACTTTTTATTTTATTGTGTGTTAGTGTAGTGTAGTGTTTTTAGGGTACAGTCGCACAGGCGGGGGGTTCACAGTAGTTTCTCGCTGGCAGTTTGAGCAGCGGCAGAAAATTTGCCTCAGCTCAAACTTGCAGCCGGATACTTACTGTAATCCTCCGCCCATGTGAGTGTACCCTGTACGTTCACATTGGGGGAGGGGGGAACATCCAGCTGTTGCAAAACTACAACTCCCAGCATGTACGGTCTACCAGTGCATGCTGGGAGTTGTAGTTTTGCAACAGCTGGAGGCTCCGTTTTGGAAACGGTGGCGTACCAGACGTTTTTCATTTTTATTGTAGGGGTATGTGTATATGTAGTGTTTTTTTTACTTTTTATTTTATTGTGTGTTAGTGTAGTGTTTTTAGGGTACAGTCGCACGGGCGGGGGTTCACAGTAGTTTCTCGCTGGCAGCTTGAGCTGCAGCAGAAAATTTGCTGCAGCTCAAACTTGCAGCCGGATACTTACTGTAATCCTCCGCCCATGTGAGTGTACCCTGTACATTCACATTGGGGGGGGGGGACATCCAGCTGTTGCAAAACTACAACTCCCAGCATGTACGGTCTATCAGTGCATGCTGGGAGTTGTAGTTTTGCAACAGCTGGAGACACACAGGTTGTGAAACACCGAGTTTGACAACAAACTCAGTGTTTTGCAACCAGTGTGCCTTCAGCTGTTGCAAAAGCTACAACCCCCAGCATGTACGGACAGCGGAAGGGCATGCTGGGTGTTGTAGTTATGCAACAGCCGGAGGCATACTACTTTGGCTGGGGATGCTGGGGATTGTAGTTATGCAACAGCTGGAGACACACTGGTTTGCTACTTAACTCAGTGTGCCTTCAGCTGTTGCAAAACTACAACTCTCAGCAGTCACCGACAGCCAACGGGCATGCTGGGAGTTGTAGTTATGCAACCAGCAGATGCACCACTACAACTCCCAGCATGCACTTAAGCTGTTTGTGCAAGCTGGGAGTTGTAGTTACACAACAGCTGAAGGTACACTTTTCCATAGAAAGAATGTGCCTCCAGCTGTTGCAAAACCATAAGTCCCAGCATGCCCATAAGTGCATGCTGGGAGTTGTGGTGGTCTGCCTCCTCCTGTTGCATAACTACAGCTCCCAGCATGCCCTTTTTGCATGCTGGGAGCTGTTGCTAAGCAACAGCAGGAGGCTGTCACTCACCTCCTGCTGCTGCTTGATCGCCGCACAGGTCAGTCTCGCCGCCGCCGTCGTCGCTCCTGGGGCCCCGATCCCAACATTAACGCTGGGGATCGGGGTCCCCAGCACCAGGGGTGCACGTCCCGCACCCGCTCACGTCCTCCGGAAGAGGGGCGGAGCGGGTGCGGGAGTGACACCCGCAGCAGGCGCCCTGATTCGTCGGCCGGTAATCCGGCCGACGAATCAGGGCGATCGTGAGGTGACACCAGTACCACCTCACCCCTGCAGGCTCTGGCTGTTCGGGGCCGTCAGATCAGCCAGTAATTCCGGGTCACTGGAGACCCGATTGACCCGGAATCGCCGCAGATCGCTGGACTGAATTGTCCAGCGATCTGCGGCCATCGCCGACATGGGGGGGCATAATGACCCCCCTGGGCGATATGCCGCGATGCCTGCTGAACGATTTCAGCAGGCATCCGGCCCCGGCTCCCCTCCGGCTAGCGGCAGGGGGTCGGGAAAGGACAGGACGTACTCCTACGTCCTCGGTCCTTAAGGACTCGGAAATGGGGGCGTAGGAGTACGTCCATTGTCCTTAAGGGGTTAAATATACAATATATATATATATATACTATTATATACTATTTGCTTGAGTTTGACAATGTATCTTCATTTAATTTACACAATGTCCAGTCCTCTGAAAGAAAGCGGAGAGGAAGGCCACACATACCCATTGTGGAGTGGCACGCTGAGCTTTCTTCACTTTTCATCATTTCTCAGGAAAACAATCTTTATTTGTCTGTTATGATGGTGGAGTACAGCTCGGATGACATACAATACAGAAAATAAATGGCACTTCTTCTCTACATAGAAGGGCCCTATTGTAAGAATGGTCTGCATCCATCATTTGTTAATGATTTACAAACAAGATTTTGGCCTCAGGTTAGACTAGCAGAAGGCAGAGGATGCTAGATTGTACACTATTGATAGATGCTATAGATGGATCGGAGTATATTTTAGCTATTTTCTAGAAAGCTATACACAGATCATTTTCCCAATCCATATTGTAATACATTTGATGAATCTCTTAATTAGAAGATAAAAAAATCAAAAGCGTCTTTCTTGAAATGAAACAGGTAAGAAAAAAGAATATTTGTCATTTATTTATGGTTGTTCGGTGACTCTCGGTTACTGGACGTCATATTAGATGAAATGCCAAATGACACAACATGGATAAATGTCACTGTGGTCTACAACTAGATGACCTGTCCATATGATCAAGTTATCACACAGGAACAATAGATATACACAGAGACTGAGTTTAATAACCTCTTTACATTTAAATGGGCACTGTCATGAAATCTAAAAATTTATATGTTATAATACCGTATTTATCGGGGTATACCACGCACCGGCCTATAACACGCACCCTCATTTTACCAAAGATATTTACCCAAATATCCATGGTAAAATGAGGGTGCGTGTGTGCGCGTGTATACCCCGATACACCCCCAGGAAAGGCAGGGGGAGAGAGGCCTTCGCTGCCAGCTTCTCTCCCCCTGCCTTTCCTGGGGTCTAGAGCCCTGCTGCCGGCCCTTCTCTCCCCCTGGCTATCGGCGCCGCTGCCCGTTCTGTCCCCCTGACTATCGGTGCTGGCACCCCATTGCCGGCGCCGATAGCCAGGGGGAGAGAAGCGGCGTTGACAGCCAGGGGGAGAGAAGGGGCCGCGGCACCCATTGCCGGCGCCGCTGCCCCGTTGCCTCCCCCCATCCCCGGTTGCATAATTACCTGTTGCCGGGGTCAGATCCACGCTGCTTCAGGCCTACGGTGTGCGTCCCCTGCATCGTTGCTATGCGCTGCACGGCACGGCGCATGACCTCAGTGCGCTGCGCCGTGCAGCGCATAGCAACGACGCAGGGGACGCACACCGAAGGCCTGAAGCAGCGCGGACCCGACCCCGGCAACAGGTAATTATGCAACCGGGGATGGGGGGAGGCAACGGGCCAGCGGCGCCGGCAATGGGTGCCGCTGCCCCTTCTCTCCCCCTGGCTGTCGGCGCCACTTCTCTCCCCCTGGCTATTGTCGCCGGCAATGGGGCGCCGGCACCGATAGTCAGGGGGACAGAACGGGCAGCGGCACCGATAGCCAGGGGGAGAGAAGGGCCGGCAGCAGGGCTCTAGACCCCAGGAAAGGCAGGGGGAGAGAAGCGGGCAGCGACGGCCTCTCTCCCCCTGCCTTTCCTGGGGGTGTATCGGCGTATAACATGCACATAGACTTTAGGCTAAAAATTTTAGCCTAAAAAGTGCGTGTTATACGTCGATAAATACGGTACTTAAGTACTACAACATATCTCTAATATTCTTTAATTAAAAAAAGTGATTTTAAACAAGTTTAAAATCACTTTTAAATTTGGCCACTAGGGGTCGCCCTCCTAGTGGCCGAATGCATTCGGCAGTGACGTCACTACTGGATTTCGACTCATTTAAGCCTGGCAATGAGTCGAAATCCAGTCACTGCGGTGCTCGCTCCCGCCTGTCAATCAAACAGGCGAGAGCGAGCACGCTGATAGCTGGGGCTGCACGCATAGGCCACTGGCCTCGCGCGCGGCCCCGCCCCCGTTACCCTGTCCGGAGGCAGCTCATTGATCCTCCGGTAAGTCTGCACCACTAGAGGAATGGGGTGGGGGAAGCAGGGTTCGGGGGAGCGCCGCCGCTCAGCACTAGAGGCATGGGGGGGGGGGAGCGGGGTTCGGGAGAGCGCCGCCGCTGCTGCTTCAGCAGCAATTTTCAAACTTTTTGCAAAATTTTCAAAATCTGAATTTTTCAGGGACCAGTTCAGGTTTGAAGTGGATTTGAAGGGTCTTCTGGTTAGAAATACCCCATAAATGACCCCATTATAAAAACTGCACCCCTCAAAGTATTCAAAATGACATTCAGTAAGTGTGTTAACCCTTTAGGTGTTTCACAGGAATAGCAGCAAAGTGAAGGAGAAAATTCAAAATCTTAATTTTTTGCACTCGCATGTTCTTGTAGACCCAATTTTTGAATTTTTACAAGGGGTAAAAGGAAAAAAATCCTCTCAAAATTTGTAACCCAATTTCTCTCGAGTAAGAAAATACCTCATATGTGTATGTCAAGTGTTCGGCGGGTGCACTAGAGGGCTCAGAATGGAAGGAGCGACAAGGGGATTTTGGAGAGTGAGTTTTTCTGAAATGGTTTTTGTCCCATTTAGGAAGCCCCTATGGTGCTAGGACAGCAACCCCCCCCCCCCCACATCGCACACTATTATGGAAACTACACCCCTCAAGGAACGTAACAAGGGGTACGGTGAGCCTTAACACCCCACAGGGGTAATAGGAGAAAATGCCCCTCAAAATTTGTATCCCCATTTCTTCTGAGTATGGAAATACCCCATGTTTGGACATCAAGTGCACTGCGAGCGAACTACAATGCTCAGAAGAGAAGGAGCGTCATCGAGCTTTTAGAGAGATAATTTGTTTGGAATGGAAGTCGGGGGCCATGTGCATTTACAAAGCCCCCCCGTGGTGCCAGAACTGTGGACCCCCTCCCCACATGTGACCCCATTTTGGAAACTACACCCCTCACGGAATGTAATAAGGGGTACAGTGAGCATTTACACCCTACTGGCGTTTGACAGATCTTTGGAACAGTGGGCTGTGCAAACAAAAAAATTATATTTTTTATTTTCACTGACCACTGTTCCAAAAATCTGTCAGACACCTGTGGGGCGTAAATGCTCACTGTACCCCTTATTACATTCCGTGAGGGGTGTAGTTTCCAAAATGGGGTCACATGTGGGTATTTATTTTTTTGGGTTTATGTCAGAACCGCTGTAAAATCAGCCACCCCTGCGCAAATCACCAATTTAGGCCTCAAATGTACATAGTGCGCTCTCACTCCTGAGCCTTGTTGTGTTTTTTTTTACACTTACAGGCTGGTGTAGCCCCCAACTTTTCCTTTTCATAAGGGGTAAAAGGAGAAAAGGACCCCAAAATTTGTAACGCAATTTCTCCTGAGTACGGAAATACCCCATATGTGGCCCTAAACTGTTTCCTTGAAATACGACAGGGCTCCAAAGTGAGAGAGCACCATGCGCATTTGAGGACAAAATTAGGGATTGCATAGAGGTGGACATAGGGGTATTCTACGCCAGTGATTCCCAAACAGGGTGTCTTCAGCTGTTGCTAAACTCCCAGCATGCCTGGACAGTCAGTGGCTGTCCAGAAATGCGTGGAGTTGTTGTTTTGTAAGAGCTGGAGGCTCTGTTTTGGAAACACTGCGGTACAATAAGTTTTTCATTTTTATTGGGGGGGACAGTGTAAGGGGGTGTATATGTAGTGTTTTACCCTTTATTATGTGTTAGTGTAGTATAGTGTTTTTAGGGTACATTCGCACTGGCGTGTTACGAGTTTCCCGCTAGGAATTTGCGCTGCGGCGAAATACTTGAAGCAGGAAACTTACTGTAAACCTGTCGTGTGAATGTACCCTGTATGTTCACATGGGGGGGGGGCAAACCTCCAGCTGTTTCAAAACTACAACTCCCATCATATACTGACAGACCGTGCATGCTGGGAGTTGTAGTTTTGCAACAGCTGGAGACACACTGGTTGGAAAACCTTCAGTTAGGTTCTGTTACCTAACTCAGTATTTTCCAACCAGTGTGCCTCCAGCTGTTGCAAAACTACAACTCCCAGCATGCACGGTCTGTCAGTACACGCTGGGAGTTGTAGTTTTTTAACAGCTGGAGGCACACTGGTTGGAAAACCTTCAGTTAGGTTCTGTTACCTCACTCAGTATTTTCCAACCAGTGTGCCTCCAGCTGTTGCAAAACTACAACTCCCAGCATGTACTGACAGACCGTGCATGTTGGGAGTTGTAGTTTTGCAACAGCTGGAGGCACACTGGTTGGAAAACCTTCAGTTAGGTTCTGTAACCAAAGTCAGTATTTTCCAACCAGTGTGCCTCCAGCTGTTGCAAAACTACAATTCCCAGCATGTACTGATCACAGAAGGGCATGCTGCGAGATGTAGTTATGCAACAGCTGGAGGTACCCAACTACAACTCCCAGCATGCCGAGACAGCTGTTTGCTGTTTGGGCATGCTGCGATTTGCAGTTTTGCAACATCTGGAGTGCTACAATTTAGAGACCACTGAACAGTGATCTCCAAAATGTGGACCTCCAGATGTTGCAAAACTACAACTCCCAGCATGCCCAAACAGCAAACAGCTGTGTGGGCATACTAGGAGTTGTAGTTTTGCAAGATCTAGAGGGCAGTATAGAGATCACTGTGCAGTGGTCTCTAAACTGTAGACCTCCAGCTGTTGCAAAACTACAACTCCCAGCATGCCCAGACAGCAAACAGCTGTGTGAGCATGCTGGGAGTTGTAGTTTTGCAACATCTGGAGGGCTACAGTCTAGAGACTACTATAGTGGTCTCAGACTGTAGCCCTCTATATGTTGCTAGGCAACTCACCGGCTTCCGTCGCATCCAGGGAGCCGTCCTCTTCTGCCGCACGCCGCCTGCAGATCTCTGTCGCCGCCCGCCGATCACCGTCGCTCTGCTGCCTCCGGACGGGTAAGTGATCTTCGGCTCCGCTCCTCTTCGTTTTCCCCGTTCTGGCCCACCTATAGTGGGTGGGCAGGACGGGGAAAACAAAAGTAAACCCCCCCCGCCCCCGATCTGCTATTTGTGGTCTCGTCTAGACCACCAATAGCAGGGATAGGAGGGGTGGCACCCGTGCCACCTCACTCCTATCGCTTCAGGGGACCGCGATCCCCCTTATATTCCGGGTCACCATAGACCCGGAATGACCCGGAATCGGCGCAAATCACAAGTGTGAATTCACTTGCGATTTGCGCCAATCGCCGACATGGGGGGGTCTAATGATCCCCCTGGTCATTTGCACGGGGTGCCTGCTGATGGATATCAGCAGTCACCCCGGTCCGGTCCCCGCCCGGCACGCAGCGGGGACCGAAATTCCCACAGGCGTATGGATATGCCCTTCGTCCTTAAGTACCAGGACGCAAGGGCGTATGCATACGCCCTTCGTCCCCAACAGGTTAAGGACTCAGGGTTTTTCAGTTTTTGCACTTTCGTTTTTTCCTCCTTACCTTTTAAAAATCATAACCCTTTCAATTTTCCACTTAAAAATCCATATTATGGCTTATTTTTTGCGACACCAATTCTACTTTGCAGTGACATTAGTCATTTTACCCAAAAATTCACGGCGAAACGGAAAAAAAAATCATTGTGCGACAAAATCAAAGAAAAAACACCATTTTGTAACTTTTGGGGGCTTCCGTTTCTACGCAGTGCATATTTCGGTAAAAATGACACCTTATATAGGTTTGATTTTGTCGTACTTCTGGAAAAAATCCTAACGACATGCAGGAAAATGTATATGTTTAAAATGTCATCTTCTGACCCCTATAACTTTTTTATTTTTCCACATACAGGGCGGTATGAGGGCTCATTTTTTGCGCCGTGATCTGAAGTTTTTATCGGAATGATTTTTGTTTTGATCAGACTTTTTGATCACTTTTTATTCATTTTTTAATGGTATAAAAAGTGACCAAAAATATGCTTTTTTTGGTCTTTGGAATTTTTTTGCGCGTACGCCATTGACCGTGCGGCTTAATTAATAATATATGTTTATAGTTCGGACATTTACGCACGCGGCGATACCACATATGTTTATTTATTTTTTTTATTTACACTGTTTTATTTTTTTTATGGGAAAAGGGGGGTGATTCAAACTTTTATTAGGGAATGGGTTAAATTACCTTTATTAACACTTTTTTTTTACAGTGTTATAGGTCCCGCGGCGGTCCCGAACAGCCCAACTGACTAGCCGGGATAGTTTCCCTTTCACTTTAGAAGCGGCGGTCAGCTTTGAAGGGTTCTAAAGGGTTAATACCGCACATTGCCACGATCGGCGATGTGTGGTATTAGCCGTGGGTCCCGGCCGTTGATGAGCACCGGGACCGACGTGATGTGATGCGGGGTCGCAGCGTCGTTAAGGGGTTAAAGGGGTGCTTCAGGGAACTAAACCCATAGCCCATCCTTCCCCTTTTACCAACCTATGTATTTGTTTAAATATCATTCATTAGCTATATAGAGCAGTTTACCTCTTTCAGCTGTCACTTACATGCAGCAAGTGAGAGAAAAATTTAATTTTTAGATCCACTTTGTCTCTTTGTGTAAGAGCAGCCCCCTCCCTTCAAGACAACACCACCTGATCTCTGTCTGATTTCTGTTTGGTCTAGAGCTCTGGCTGTGCAGCCACACCTCCCCCTCCCCTCCCTGTGTGAGAGCTTTTGAGCTGTGAGAGAAAAGCAGTGAAGATTATTAGTCACAACTGAGCATATAGCTGCTGTTTTTCTGTTGAAAATCTAATCATTGACTTCTGCTACTCAGAGCACAGCATGATTAATTGTTGGGGGAATTATAGTTTAACCTGTTAAGGGCCCAGGGCATACCTGTACGTCCTGAGTCCGCTCCCGATCTATAACGTGTGCCACGCGGGTCAGGCCCAGCCTCTAACAACGGCCGGGACCCGTGGCTAATAGCGCGCGGCATTGACCCTTTAGACGCGGCGTTCAAAGTTGAACGCCGTGTCTAAAATGAAAGTGAAACCATGCCGGTTAGCTCAGGGAGCTGTTCGGGATAGCCGCGATGAAATCGCGGCATCCCGAACAGCTTACAGGACAGCTGGAGGGTCCCTGCCTGCCTCCTCGCTGTCCGATCGCCGAATGACTGCTCAGTGCCTGAGATCCAGGCATGAGCAGTCAAGCGGCAGAATCATCGATCACTGGTTTCTTATGAGAAACCAGTGATCAATGTGAAAGATCAGTGTGTGCAGTGTTATAGGTCCCTATGGGAGCTATAACACTGCAAAAAAAAAGTGAAAAAAAAAAGGGAATAAAGATCATTTAACCCCTCCCCTATTAAAAGTTTGAATCACCCCCCTTTTCCCATAAAAAAAAACTGTGTAAATAAAAATATGTGGTATCGCCACGTGCGGAAATGTCCGAATTATAAAAATATATAATTAATTAGACCGCACGGTCAATGGAGATCAATAAGTCCTAGCAATGCAAAAATGGTACCGCTAAAAACTTCAGATCACGACGCAAAAAATTAGCCCTCATACCGCCCCATACGCGGAAAAATAAAAAAGTTATAGGGGTCAGAAGATTACAATTTTAAACGTATAAATTTTCCTGCATGTACTTATGATTTTTTTCAGAAGTACGGCAAAATAGGCCGTGATCTGAAGCGGTACCATTTTTGTATTGATCGGACTTATTGATCACTTTTCATTCATTTTTTCATGATATTAAAAAGTGACCAAAAATACGCTATTTTGGACTTTGGAATTTTTTTGAGCGTACGCCATTGACCGTGTGGTTTAATTAATGATATATTTTATATAATTTGGACATTTTAGCATGTGGCGATACCATATATGTTTATTTTTTTATAAAATGTTATAAAAAAGCAGCTATTTTGACCTTTTTTTTTTTTTTTTTTTTTACGTTCACGGCGTTAACCGTACGGTATCATTAACATTTTATTTTAATAGTTGGGATATTTACGCACGTGGTGATACCAAATATGTTTATAAAATATATTTTTTAATGGGACAATTTAAATTTTTATTGGGGGAGGGGGTTTTTCAAATTTTTTTTCTTTTTCTTTTACTTTTATTTTTACACTTTAACCCCTTGCCGCAGAACGCCAGGTTTTTACGGCGCTGCGGCACAGGAGCGTTATGAAGCGAGCTCAGGAGCTGAGCTTGCATCATACCCGCACGGTCCTGGCTGCTATCAGCAGCCAGGACCCGTGGCTAATGCCGGACATCACCATTCCGTCAGATGTCCAGCATTAACTCTTTAGACGTGGCAATCAACTTTGCATTGATCAGTGTTATTGGCGGTTGATTGCTCAAGCCTGGATTTCAAGCTTGCAGCAATCAATCGCCGTTCGGAAGCGCAGGAGGCAGGTAAGGCACCCTCCTGCTGCGTCCCGGCAGCTCAGTCAGGCTAATCGAGACATCGTGACAAAATCACGATGTCCCGATCAGCTGGGAAGCAGCAGGAGGGTTCCTTACCTGCCTCCTGCGCGTACGAACGCTGATTGATTGATCAAACGCCGATAACACTGATCGATGAAAAGTTATGTCTTTGCAGTGATCTGTGGAAAAGATCAGTGTGTGCAGTGTTATAGCCCCTATGGGAGCTATAACATTGCAATAAAAAAAGTAAAAAAAATTAAAAAAAAGTGAATAAAGATCATTTAACCTCTTCCCTAATAAAAGTTTGAATCACCCCCCTTTTCCCATAAAAAAACCCAGTGTAAATAAAAATAAACATATGTGGTATCGCCCCCTGCGTAAATGTCCAAACTATAAAGTTAATTAAACTGCACGGTCAATGGCATATGCGCAAAAAAATTCCAAAGTCCAAAATAGCTGTCACGATGCCGGCTGGCAGGTAGTGGATCCTCTGTGCCAGAGAGGGATTGGCGAGGACCGCGCTAGTGGACCGGTTCTAAGTCACTACAGGTTTTCACCAGAGCCCGCCGCAAAGCGGGATGGTCTTGCTGCGGCGGTAGTGACCAGGTCGTATCCACTAGCAACGGCTCACCTCTGACTGCTGATGATAGGCGAGGTACAAGGGAGTAGACAGAAGCAAGGTCGGACGTAGCAGAAGGTCGGGGGCAGGCGGCAAGGTTCGTAGTCAGGGTGGATAGCAGAAGTTCTGGTACACAGGCTTTAGACACACAAAACGCTTTCACTAGGCACAAGGGCAACAAGATCCGGCAAGGGAGTGCATGGGAGGAGGTTAGATATAGTCAGGGACCAGGTGGAAGCCAATTAAGCTAATTGGGCCAGGCACCAATCATTGGTGCACTGGCCCTTTAAGTCTCAGGGAGCTGGCGCCCGCGCGCCCTAGAGAGCGGAGCCGCGCGCGCCAGCACATGACAGCAGGGGACGGGAACGGGTAAGTGACCTGGGATGCGATTCGCGAGCGGGCGCGTCCCGCTGTGCGAATCGCATCCCCAACGGCCATGACAGTGCAGCGCTCCCGGTCAGCGGGACTGACCGGGGAGCTGCAGGGAGAAAGACGCCGTGAGCGCTCCGGGGAGGAGCGGGGACCCGGAGCGCTAGGCGTAACAATAGCGTATTTTTGGTCACTTTTTATAAAATAAAAATATGAATAAAAAGCGATCAAAAAGTCTGATCAAAACAAGAATGGTACTGATAAAACTTCAGATCACGGCGCAAAAAATGAGCCCTCATACCGCCCCGTACATGGAACAATAAAAAAGTTATAGGGGTCAGAAGAGGACAATTTTAAACATATACATTTTCCTGCATGTAATTATGATTTTTTTCCGAAGTAATAAAAAATCAAACCTATATAAGTAGGGTATCATTTTAATCGTATGGACCTACAGAATAAAACTAAAGTGTCATTTTTTATTTATTTTTTAATATATTTTTATTTATTTTCACGTAAAGAAAATAACAGCACATGAGCCAGGACAATCCCTGGACTGGATACTAGTGCATATCAAATAGTGACATAGGATAAAACAGGAAGACATAGGAAAACAGAAACAAAACAAGAAAGAAAGGCCACCGAGGATCCCCTTCAAGATCACATTAGTGCCTGACCGCCGACTGTACATCAAGGCACTTATACTCGTATCTACAGACATCGAGCAAGCGCAAACAAATGGAAGACAAACAATGTCAAGTGGGTACTATATTACTATATCTGCAGAAAACGGACCGCGGCCCCAAGGAAAACACAAGTTGTAGTAAAGATGTTATGGAAGTGGTACCTGCAACCTCCCTAGGGAGCCCGCAAGGGCCCTCGTGAGGTACCACGTAGTGTCCCGAAAAGGTCCCATCACTCTTGCTATCTCTTGGTCAGTGCAAAAAGCCATCAAGAACGGCCGCCATTTTTTAAAGAATGCCTTAGCCGATTTTTCTTTTGTACGTTGTATGTCAGTCAGATCCATAAATAAATACCTTTTCATCTGCAGCATAATTTCCCCAATAGAGGGGGTCGTGGGTAACAGCCAGTGTGTTAAAATACACCTTTTAGTAACCAATAAAAAGGTATGTATCAGTAAAGAGATGGTGGTATGTTCAGGCGGGATGTGAAGAACCAAAAGCTTGGGGTCCAAGGGTAATGAGACTTGTAGGCGGCCCCCCAAGAGCGCAAAAAGAGACGCCCAGAGCGACCTAGAGGAAGAGCACGTCACCAGTCCGTGCAACAGATCCGAGCGGTAAGTCCCGCACTTCGGACAGCTCTCAATGCGCTCCGGGCGGTTCGGTGTGCGGGGGAAAATAAAACCATACGTTGCGTGGTGTATTATCCGAAACTGTGTCTCCCGCCATTATTCATTGATTATAGCTTTACGCACCTTCGCCCATCCCTCTAAGATCGGGACAGTGAGATCAGGTGTATTCAGTTTAGTCTCCCAGTAGGAGAACAGGGAGGCTCGTGAACCCTGTTCACCTCTTCTAGTGATATGTCGGTATAGCAAAGATAAAGAGTGATAGCTCCCGTCATGAGTGATAAAGTGATCAAAGGACGTGCTGGTTGCTTCTTTCGACAAGTCCCTCAATCTCGGCCCTAAAAATCCCATAAGCTGTTGGTATGGCAGAAAGTGTTCTGGTGGGAGATTATATGTCGGAGAAAGTTCCTGAAATGTGAGGTATCTCTGATCTGTTGGTGAAAATAGATGCTATACCTTCCCTATCCCCATTCTCCTCCAGATCCCAAACATACTGTTTGCCTTCCCCATGGGGAATTCCGGTAGGCTCCACAATGGCATATGTTTGCTCAGTAGGAACGGTAAGCGCATGTGGGATCAAAGTGTAATTTTTAATGAAAAATGTACTGCGTAGAAACAGAGGCCCCCAAAATGTACAAAATTGCATTTTTCTTCCCTTTTGTCTCACAATGATTTATTTTCTGTTTCGCCGTAGATTTTTGGGTATAATGACAGATGCTATTACAAAGTAGAATTGGTGGCGCAAAAAATAAGCCATCATATGTATTTTTAGGTGCAAAATTGAAAGGGTTATGATTTTTAAAAAGTAAGGAGGAAAAAACAAAAGTGCAAAAACAGAAAAACGATATGTTCTAAAGGGGTTAATAGTCCTTTATAGCAATCATTCGATTGCTAATACTGTTCAGTGCTATGCATAGGACATCTTTGCAGAGGAAGGCTTGTGAGCCCTCAGCATGGTGTGAACCACTTGGGAAGAGAAACCGAGGGTCCTCAGAACCGCTGTCTCAACTGCCACGCGGTCAAAAGCAGAGACGGTAAATAGGGGTGGCACAGGAGACCTGATATAGGAGGTCTGGACGATAGGGAAGGTGCAGAGTTAAGTAGTACAGGAGTCTTACCACAACGGCGTACCACGCCCTCCGGGGCCAGTCTGGGCCACGAGAATGGCGGGAACGCCCTCTGCTGTGAGTTTCCTCAGGACCCCAAAAAGAAAGGAAGGGGAGGAAACAGATAAGGTAGGGCAAAGCCCGCCCAATAAACAGATAAGGTAGGGCAAAGCCCGGCCAAGAAAGAGGAGCGCTTGGTTGTAGTGGGAAGTGCAGAGGTCCACGCCTGGAGCGCCCCAGAGGTTGCAGATCACTGCAAACACCTCCGGATGTAGGGACCGCTCGCCTTGGATGACTGAGGACCGGCTGAGAAAGACCACATCCCAGAAACGCCCGGAATGAAAAGCCCTGAGATGGCCGGAAACCTGAGTTCCGCCAAGAAGCAAGCAAGAAAGGATTGCCCTAGGCCCCAACATGTTGAAGGGAAAAAGGGCTTCTCGAGGGATCAAGGCCCCAGACCGGCCAGTCCTTGAAAACACCTCCCCAGCCCGACAGACTGGCAGGGAGGGGCAGGAAGGAGCGCCCCCGAAAAAGCAGGGGGGAAACGAAGCCACCATAGAAGGGACCGACAAGACTGTCGAGTGACAATGGAGACCTGTCCCACCGGAAGAGAATCACCAATTGAAGAGGTCGGTGATGAAACTGGGCAAATGGCACGGTCTCCACGGCCGCCGCTAACCGACCCAGGACATCCATGCAAAAGCAAATGGAAACTGGAGCAGGGTGCCGAAGTCATCGGACTCTTTATAAGAGAGTCAGCCGATTGGTCGGCGGAGTTGAAAGCGGGCAAAGGCCGAGTCAAACTGGAGCCCCAGGAAAGCGGTAGGACTTGTCCCGAATGACCATCCAACCGAAGAGAGACAAGGTCTGGAGGTTGAGACTAAGACTCTCCAGGATCTGGGCCCTGGCTGGGCCCTGGCTGGAGCAACTGTTGTCCATAAAAGGGGCTATCACAGGCGCCAGGACTTTGTTAAAGGTCCGCGGAGAAGTGGCCAGACCGAAATGGAGGGCCACAATAGAAAATGACCGTCCGGAACTGCAAAGCAGAGGCACCGTTGATGACCGGAACAATGAGATGTGGAGGCAGGCATCCTTGATGTTCACCGAGGAACGAAAATTCCCCATGAACCAGGGACGCCAGCACCGAACGGAGAGACTCCATTCGGGATGGAAAGCAGAAGATGCTGGCTGAGATACTCGAGAACCAAGATTGGGCGAACAGAAACGCCTTACTTGGGGACCACAAAGAGGTTGGAATAAACCTCAAAAACGTTCCCCTGAAGGAACCGAGACAGTGAATGTGCGTGGTCCAGGCATCCCGAAAGAGTAAGAGGCGACCAACCACCTGAAAAAGATCGGCGGGTGGGAGTGACCCATCAGATCGAGGAAGGCCTACGGGTGCCTGATGGGGCCGCAAAACGGCCTGAACGGATAGCCGACCTCCGGGAGGGACAGGTCCGGAAGGAGGGAGCCCTCTTCCCGTGAAGGCGCCCGGCTGGACCCTTTGTTGGTACCTTGTGGTGGCAACAAAGGTCTGCAGAACCCGAAGGCGGACTTACGACGGAAGCGGTTCTGTGAGCCGTATCCAGAGGTAATAAAGAACTCTTTTCCGCCCGACGCCTCACTTCCTGAAGGCGGCGTCCACATTCCAGGCTTTAAGCCACATGGAGGGATGGTGGCTACCAGGTAGCTTGTGGCAAAGGCAGCACAGTGGCTGCGCATGGAACAGAAAATCTCCAGCTGCTGAGCATCGGGAGCTAGATTAAATAAATCCTCCAGAGGGATCTTGAAAACTACCCTGGAGGAGATGGGAGACCATACTGAAAGGGCCCGTGACCCCCAGGCCGAAGCAAAAGCAGGAAGATCCTGCTGTCTCAAAGGCAAAGTTTGCCAAAGTCTCCATCTTCATGTTGGCTGGATCTTGAAGGCAGCCGCATCAGCCAAAGGCCCGGTAGGCGCCTTAGAGAGGCGGGAGACCGGCAGATCCACAGTTGGAGAGGAGGTCCACCGAGCAATGAGGTCCTTGGCGAAGGGATACCGCACTTGAACCTTCTATGTTTCCTGAAACTTCTTGTCAGGTGCCTCCAGGCGGATACCAGTAGGGCGTAAAATTCAGCGTGAGAGCTGAAGGTCTTGGGTGCCGGTCGGGCACGAAGAAAAGCAGACTTCTGGAGCCACGTCCGAAGTTCCTGGGTCCTTTAGATGGAAGGTGTATCTTATGGCCGAAACCAATGAGTACACCACATCAGGCATCCATGCGTTCCTTTAAGTCGGAGGCCGAATCAGAAACCTCATTCGGAAGTTCTCCAGGTGAATGGGAACGAGGTGAGGCCAGGGCCGGTTTTAGACTAAGTGTGGCCCTGGGCAAAAATGAAAAATGGGGCCCCCAGATTGCGTGACCAAAGATCACTATGTAGTGCCCGCTGAATTGTGCTGCATCGTGGCTAATGCGAGTAAATGAGACTGCGCTGCAAACCCCAAATGGCTGTGACTACAACATGAGAAACGTAATAATTCCATCCAGGATGTATTTGTGGCTGTGGTAATTTGGGGTCGCAATGTGACCCCATTTAGTGCAGATCAGCTCCCCCCTTTGCAAAAGTGAAGTGCACGGACAGCTGTGGAGCAACAGCAACTTGTAAGGACACACGTAGGGAAATCCACCGCAAAACAGCATCATAACATGTATGGTCACAGGAAAACACAGGGTCACAGAAAGCCATACATTTTATGATGCTGTTTTAAGGGTTTAATAAACCCCCCAAAGAGCAAGAACTGATTTGTGCTGGATTTCTCCGTGTGTGACCACATTTACTTACATTAGCTAAGATTCGGCACCATTCAAGGAGAACAACATGGTGATCTTTGACTGTGCGACCCATTTTTGCCATGTAGCCCTCACCAAATATTGTTACCTTGCTCTTTATACAGTAATAGTCACCGCACACAGATAAACAGTGATCTTAACGCTACCTATCAGTAATAGCGCCCACATATACTATAACGCTAAGTTCACTGACAGAATGTCCACATGGAGAATCTCAATGCAGATAATCCGCAAACTGCAGGACACCGACATAATATGCCACCACTAGGACTGCACAGGAATGCAGCGTCTCTTAGACAGCCATGCATTCTGTGCAGATACAGAAAATTGAATTTCCGTGCCGGAAACACCTGTGGATCCGCCAGTGACCCGACCCATTTTGTGCCTTCAGCTGTTGCCACCCCCCTTCCCCCACCTCACCCGCCTGTTACGCCGAGCGCTCCGGGTCCCCGCTCCTCCCTGGAGCGCTCACAGCGTTCTTCCATTCGCAGCGCCCCGGTCAGACCTGCTGATCGGGTGCGCTGCGATAATGTTCCCAGCCGGGATACGATTCGCGACGCGGGACGTGCCCGCTCGCGATGCGCATCCCGACCCGCTTACCAGACTCGTTCCCCGTCTGTGCTGTGCCGGCGCGCGGCCCCGCTCCCTAGGGCGCGCGCACGCCGGGTCTTTGCGATTTAAAGGACCGGTGCACCACTGATTGGCGCATGGGTTTTATTCAGTACCTTCACCTGTGCACTTCCCTATTTATGCCTCACTTCCCCTGCCGGATCTTGTTGCCATTGTGCCAGTGAAAGCGTTTCCTTGTGTGTTCCTAGCCTGTGTTCCAGACCTCCTGCCGTTGCCCCTGACTACGATCCTTGCTGCCTGCCCTGACCTTCTGCTACGTCCGACCTTGCTCTTGTCTACTCCCTTGTACAACGCTTATCTCAGCAGTCAGAGAGGTTGAGCCGTTGCCGGTGGATACGACCTGGTTGCTATCGCCGCTGCAAGACCATCCCGCTTTGCGGCGGGCTCTGGTGAAAACCAGTAGCAACTTAGAACCGGTCCACCAACACGGTCCACGTCAATCCCTCTCTGGCACAGAGGATTCACCTCCAGCCAGCCGAATCGTGACAGTAGATCCGGCCATGGATCCCGCTGAGGTCCCGCTGCCAGTTGTCGCTGACCTCACCACGGTGGTCGCCCAGCAGTCGCAACAGATAGCGCAACAAGGCCACCAGCTGTCTCAACTGACCGTGATGCTACAGCAGCTTCTACCACAGCTTCAGCAACCATCTCCTCCGCCAGCTCCTGCACCTCCTCCGCAGCGAGTGGCCGCATCCAGCCTCCGTTTATCATTGCCGGACAAATTTGATGGGGACTCTAAATTTTGCCGTGGTTTTCTTTCACAATGTTCCCTGCATTTGGAGATGATGTCGGACCAATTTCCAACTGAAAGGTCAAAGGTGGCTTTCGTAGTTAGCCTTCAGTCTGGGAAAGCCCTGTCATGGGCCACACCGCTCTGGGACCGCAATGATCCTGTCACTGCCTCTGTACACTCTTTCTTCACGGAGATTCGAAGTGTCTTTGAGGAACCTGCCCGAGCCTCTTCTGCCGAGACTGCCCTGCTGAACCTGGTCCAGGGTAATTCTTCTGTTGCCCAGTACGCCATCCAATTCCGTACTCTCGCCTCCGAATTGTCCTGGAATAACGAGGCCCTCTGCGCGACCTTTAAAAAAGGCCTATCCAGTAACATCAAAGATGTGCTGGCCGCACGAGAAATCCCTGCTAACCTGCATGAACTTATTCATCTTGCCACCCGCATTGACATGCGTTTTTCCGAAAGGCGTCAGGAGCTCCGCCAGGATATGGACTTTGTTCGCACGAGGCGGTTTCTCTCCCCGGCTCCTCTCTCCTCTGGTCCACTGCAATCCGTTCCTGTGCCTTCCGCCGTGGAGGCTATGCAAGTTGACCGGTCTCGCTTGACACCTCAAGAGAGGACACGACGCCGCATGGAGAACCTTTGCCTGTACTGTGCCAGTACCGAACATTTCTTGAAGGATTGTCCTATCCGACCTCCACGTCAGGAAAGACGCACTCCGACTCCGCACAAAGGTGAGACAGCTCTTGATGTGAATTCTGCTTCTCCACGTCTTACTGTGCCGGTGCAGATTTCTTCTTCTACCTTCTTCTCAGCTGTGGCCTTCTTGGATTCCGGATCTGCAGGAAATTTTATTTTGGCCTCTGTCATCAACAGGTTCAACATCCCGGTGACCAGTCTCGCCAGACCCCTCTACATCGCCTCTGTTAATAATGAAAGATTAGACTGTACTGTGCGTTACCGCACGGAACCCCTCTTAATGTGCATTGGATCCCATCACGAAAAGATTGAATTTCTGGTCCTCTCTAACTGCACTTCGGAAATTCTTCTTGGACTACCATGGCTTCAACGCCATTCCCCAACCCTTGATTGGACCACCGGGGAGATCAAGAACTGGGGTACTACTTGCCACAAGAACTGTCTTAAGCCTGCTCCCTGTACTGTCAGTCAAGACCCTGTGGCTCCTCCGATACCTGGTCTCCCCAAGGCCTATCTGGACTATGCTGATGTTTTTTGCAAAAAACAAGCAGAGACTTTGCCTCCTCACAGGCCTTATGACTGTCCTATTGACCTCCTCCCTGGTACTACTCCACCCCGGGGCAGAATCTATCCTCTGTCTGCTCCGGAAACACAAGCCATGTCGGAGTACATCCAAGAGAATTTAAAAAAGGGGTTTATCCGCAAGTCTTCCTCCCCTGCCGGAGCTGGATTTTTCTTCGTTTCCAAAAAAGACGGCTCCTTACGTCCTTGCATTGATTACCGCGGACTTAATAAAATCACTGTAAAAAACCGCTATCCCCTACCTCTTATTTCGGAACTCTTTGACCGCCTACGAGGCGCCTACATCTTTACCAAGCTGGACTTAAGAGGTGCATATAATCTCATCCGCATCAGGGAGGGGGACGAGTGGAAGACCTCGTTTAACACCAGAGATGGACACTTTGAATATCTGGTTATGCCCTTTGGGCTTTGCAACGCCCCTGCCGTCTTCCAAGACTTTGTAAATGAAATTTTTCGTGATCTTCTATATACCTGTGTTGTGGTCTACCTAGACGATATTTAGATTTTTTCTGCTAACCTAGAAGAACACCGCCGGCATGTCCGCATGGTTCTTCAGAGACTTCGGGACAATCAATTATATGCCAAAATGGAAAAATGTCTCTTTGAATGTCAATCTCTTCCCTTCCTAGGATACTTAGTCTCTGGCCAGGGACTCCAAATGGACCCAGACAAACTATCAGCCGTATTAGATTGGCCACGCCCCTCTGGACTCCGTGCTATCCAACGTTTCTTGGGGTTTGCCAATTATTACAGACAATTTATTCCGCATTTTTCCACTATTGTGGCCCCTATCGTGGCCCTAACCAAGAAAAACGCCAACTCTAAGTCCTGGTCTCCTCAAGCGGAAGATGCTTTCAATCATCTCAAAACTGCCTTTTCTTCTGCTCCCGTACTCTCCAGACCTGATCCATCTAGGCCCTTCTCGCTGGAGGTAGACGCCTCCTCGGTGGGAGCTGGAGCAGTACTCCTACAGAAAAATTCTTCCGGACATGCTGTTACTTGTGGTTTCTTTTCTAGGACCTTCTCTCCGGCAGAGAAAAACTACTCCATTGGTGATCGAGAACTACTGGCCATAAAATTGGCGCTTGAAGAATGGAGGCACCTGCTGGAGGGATCCAAATATCCAGTTATTTTATACACTGATCACAAGAATCTCTTTTATCTTCAATCTGCCCAACGGCTGAACCCTCGCCAGGCTAGGTGGTCGTTGTTCTTTGCCCGTTTTAACTTTGAAATTCATTTTCGCCCTGCTGACAAGAACAATAGGGCTGACGCCCTCTCTCGTTCATCGGATGCCTCTGAAGTGGAAGCTTCCCCGCAACACATTATTCCTCCGGACTGTCTGATCTCCACTTCTCCAGCCTCATCAGACAAACTCCTCCAGGGAAGACCTTTGTCTCTCCACGCCAGCGCCTCAGGATTCTCAAGTGGGGACACTCCTCACACCTCGCAGGCCATGCTGGCATCAAAAAATCCATCCAGCTCATCTCTCGATTTTATTGGTGGCCTACCCTGGAAGTTGATGTTGTTGATTTCGTGCGGGCTTGTACAGTCTGTGCCCGGGACAAGACCCCTCGCCAGAAGCCTGCTGGTCTCCTCCATCCTCTGCCTGTTCCTGAGCGACCATGGTCTCAGATTGGTATGGATTTTATTACTGACTTACATTTATCCCATGGGTGGTCGTTGATCGATTCTCCAAGATGGCACATTTTATCCCTCTTCCAGGTCTTCCTTCTGCACCTCAGTTGGCGAAACAATTTTTTATACACATTTTTCGCCTTCACGGGCTTCCTACGCATATCGTCTCGGATAGAGGCGTTCAATTTGTGTCAAAATTTTGGAGGGCCCTCTGTAATCAACTTAAAATCAAATGAAACTTCTTGTCTTCTTATCATCCCCAATCCAATGGGCAAGTGGAAAGAATTAATCAGGTTCTGGGTGACTATTTGCGACATTTTGTTTCCTCCCGCCAGGATGACTGGGCCGATCTTCTACCATGGGCCGAATTCTCGTACAATTTCAGAGTCTCTGAGTCTTCCACTAAATCCCCATTTTTTGTGGTGTATGGCCGTCATCCTCTTCCCCCCCCTTCCCACTCCCATGCCTTCTGGTTTGCCCGCTGTTGATGAGGTGACTCGGGACTTCTCCACCATCTGGAAAGAGACTCAAAATTCTCTCCTACGGGCCTCATCCCGGATGAAGAAACATGCCGATAGAAAAAGAAGAATTCCCCCCATTTTTTCTCCCGGAGACAAAGTATGGCTCTCCGCCAAGTATGTCCGCTTTCGTGTCCCCAGTTATAAACTGGGACCACGTTATCTTGGTCCATTCAAAATCAAGTGCCAAATCAACCCTGTCTCTTACAAACTCCTTCTTCCTCCTTCTCTCCGTATCCCCAATGCTTTCCATGTCTATCTCCTTAAACCACTCATCCTTAACCACTTCTCTCCCAAGGTTGTTGCTCCCACTCCTGTTTCCGGGTCCTCTGACATCTTTTCGGTGAAAGAAATTCTGGCATCCAAGACGGTCAGAGGTAAAAAAAAATTCTTGTTGATTGGGAGAATTGCGGCCCAGAGGAGAGGTCATGGGAACCCGAGGACAACATCCTTGACAAGAACCTTATCCTCAAATTCTCAGGTACCAAAAAGAGGGGGAGACCCAAGGGGGGAGGGTACTGTTACGTCGAGCGCTCCGGGTCCCCGCTCCTTCCCAGAGCGCTCACAGCGTTCTTCCATTCGCAGCGCCCCGGTCAGACCTGCTGACCGGATGCGCTGCGATAATGTTCCCAGCCGGGATGCGATTCGCGACGCAGGACGTGCCCGCTCGCTATGCGCATCCCGACCCGCTCACCAGACTCGTTCCCTGTCTGTGCTGTCCGGCGCGCGCCGGGTCTTTGCGATTTAAAGGGCCGGTGCGCCACTGATTGGCGCATGGGTTTTAATCAGTATCTTCACCTGTGCACTTCCCTATTTATACCTCACTTCCCCTGCACTCCCTTGCCGGATCTTGTTGCCATTGTGCCAGTGAAAGCGTTTCCTTGTGTGTTCCTAGCCTGTGTTCCAGACCTCCTGCCGTTGCCCCTGACTACGATCCTTGCTGCCTGCCCTGACCTTCTGCTACGTCCGACCTTGCTCTTGTCTACTCCCTTGTACCGCGCTTATCTCAGCAGAGAGGTTGAGCCGTTGCTGGTGGATACGACCTGGTTGCTACCGCCGCTGCAAGACCATCCCACTTTGCGGCGAGCTCTGGTGAAAACCAGTAGCAACTTAGAACCGGTCCACCGACACGGTCCACGCCAATCCCTCTCTGGCACAGAGGATCCACCTCCAGCCAGCCGAATCGTGACACCGCCCCTGGCCTGCTGAAAATGTTCCAAACGCTGGGGCAGTGGACTACCCCTTTAAGTAAGCAGCATAGTTCCCCCCCTCCCCCATATTAAGTTGGCAGCACAGTTCCCCCCCACATTAGGTTGGCAGTATAGTTCCTGCACATTAGTTTGGCAGTATAGTTCCCCCACATTAAGTTGGCAGTATAGTTCCCCCACATTAGGTTTGGCAGTATAGTTTCCTTTCATTAGGTTGGCAGTATAGTTCCCCCACATTAGCTTGGCAGTATATTCCCCCACATTAAGTTGGCAGTATAGTTCCCCGACATTAGGTTCGAAGTACAGTGGTCCCTCAACATATGATATTAATTGGTTCCAGGAGAACCATCATATGTTGAAACCATCATATGTCGAGTACATATGTCTATGTAAAAATGGTAATTGGTTCTGGGGCCTCGGAACCATTGTATGTTGAATACATATCTCTATGGGAAATTGCTAATTGGTTCTGGGATGACCATTGTATGTGGAGTGTATGGGGAGTTTATAACAAACCAGGGTGCCTCCAGCTGTTGCACAACTACAACTCCCATTATGCATGTACAGCCATTGACTGTCTGGGCATGCTGGGAGTTATAGTTTTGCAACAGCTGGAGGCACACTGATAGGGAAACATTGATGTATGGGGTGTATATTGTGTATATGTATTGTATGTGATGTGTGACATCGCATACAGTACTGTACAGTTCTTTAAATACCTTCAGGGGGGACAGAATGTCCTCCATTACCATCCTGCCGACTACAGCTCTATAGGAAAGGAAGGGGAGGGCAGCCAGCAGCTCATTGGATGCCTGCAGCAAGATGCTGCAGGCTATTGGCTATGGCTGCTCTGGGGGGGCGGGGCTTACACGGAGCTCACAGTGGAAGCCTGGGTGAGTTAGCAGGACAGCATGTGAGTAACAGGAGGCAGAACGGGGCACATTAAACAACTATCTGTCAGTTGCTGAAGTTGTCAGCGCTGTCAGATAGCTGTTTGTAGGATGGCCCCGAAACACAGCAGCATCATATGTCGATACTGCCTTCAACATACGATGGGCTCTGAGAGGCCATCATATGTTGAAATGATCATATGTCGGGGCCATCATAAGTCGAGGGGTCACTGTATAGTTCCTCCACATTAGGCTGGCAGTATGTCCCCCCCTCCCCCCCCATTAGGTTGGCAGTATACTTCCCCCACATTAGGTTGGAAGTATAGTTTCCTTTCATTAGGTTGGCAGTATGTTCCCCCACATAAGGTTGGCAGTATAGTTCCCCCACATTAGGTTGGCAGTATGTTCTCCCCACATTAGGTTGGCAGTATGTTCCCCCACATTAGGCTGGTAGTATGTTCCCCCACATTAGGTTGGCAGTATAGTTCCCCCACATTAGGTTGGCAGTATAGTTCCCCCACATTAGGCTGGCAGTATGTTCTCCCACATTAGGCTGGCAGTATGTTCCCCCACATTAGGCTGGCAGTATGTTCCCCCACATTAGGCTGGCAGTATGTTCCCCCACATTAGGTTGGCAGTGTGTTCCCCCACATTAGGCTGGCAGTATGTTCCCCCACATTAGGCTGGCAGTATGTTCCCCCACATTAGGCTGGCAGTATGTTCCCCCACATTAGGCTGGCAGTATGTTCCCCCACATTAGGCTGGCAGTATGTTCCCCCACATTAGGCTGGCAGTATGTTCCCCCACATTAGGCTGGCAGTATGTTCCCCCACATTAGGCTGGCAGTATGTTCCCCCACATTAGGCTGGCAGTATGTTCCCCCACAGACATACAGCCTACAACCATATACAATGTATGGCTGGAGGCTGTATGTCTATGTATTGCCCTGCTTTAGTGCTCCGACCACCGCTCCTCCTGGTTTATAGGCCATAGCAGTAGGTCCCGGGACCAGAGGAGCAGTGGTTGGAGCACTGAAGATGACGTGCCTCTGGTAACTTATCATGCTTGCCAGTGGGCGTCCTCCTGCTCGATGCGCCGCGCCTCCGTTCCTATGGGCGTACGCACGGGATGTCAGTGATGTCCCGGCGTGCGCTATCTCCCGGCGGCCCCTGCGTTTTTAAAGTTAATGCAGGGCTGCAGAGAGTTAATGGGGGCAACCTTGTGTCCCGAAAAGATCTTTCAGGACATAGGGATGTCCTTAATAGTGATGGGGGAAATTAATCTGGGGGGGGGCAATTGCCACTGATACTTACACTACCAATACTGCCAGGGCCATTTTTTTGCAACCCTAGCCAAAAGCTAATTTTGCCACCCCTTCACTCTGCCCTTTGACACACCCCACCTTACTACTGGGATGACACACTGTAACAAATCTTCTCATCATGTAATCACCTTACTACTGGGGTGACACTGTAACAAGCCTTCTCCTCATGTAATCTCCTTACTACTGGGGTGACACACTGTAACAAACCCCCTCCTCATGTAATCGCCTTACTACTGGGGTGACACAATGTAACAAACCTCCCCCTTATGTAATCTCCTTACTACTGGGGTGACACATTGTAACAAACCTCCTCCACATGTAATCTCCTTACTACTGGGGTGACACACTGTAACAAACCTCCTGCTCATGTAATCTCCTTACTATTGGGGTGACACACTGTAACAAATCCCCTCCTCATGTAATCTCCTTACTACTGGGGTGACACACTGTAACAAACCTCCTCCTCATGTAATCACCTTACTACTGGGGTGACACTGTAACAAGCCTTCTCCTCATGTAATCTCCTTACTACTGGGGTGACACACTGTAACAAACCCCCTCCTCATGTAATCGCCTTACTACTGGGGTGACACAATGTAACAAACCTCCCCCTTATGTAATCTCCTTACTACTGGGGTGACACATTGTAACAAACCTCCTCCACATGTAATCTCCTTACTACTGGGGTGACACACTGTAACAAACCTCCTGCTCATGTAATCTCCTTACTATTGGGGTGACACACCGTAACAAATCCCCTCCTCATGTAATCTCCTTACTACTGGGGTGACACACTGTAACAAACCTCCTCCTCATGTAATCACCTTACTACTGGGGTGACACACTGTAACAAACCTCCTCCTCATGTAATCTCCTTACTACTGGGGTGACACACTGTAACAAACCCCCTCCTCATGTAATCTCCTTACTACTGGGGTGACACACTGTAACAAACCTCCTCATCATGTAATCACCTTATTACTGGGGTGACACACTGTAACAAACCTCCTCCTCATGTAATCTCCTTACTACTGGGGTGACACACTGTAACAAACCACCTCATCATGTAATCTCCTTACTACTGGGGTGACACACTGTAACAAACCTCCTCCTCATGTAATCTCCTTACTACTGGGGTGACACACTGTAACAAACCGCCTCCTCGTGTAATCTCCTTACTACTGGGGTGACACACTGTAACAAACCTCATACACACATCATACATACCTACATCATAGATACACATCTAACACACATACACACATCATACATACACATCTATCATGCACACATAATACATATACACACACATCATACAAAATCATACACATACATATACAATACACATCCCCAACCCAAAGCCTCTCCTTACCCCCAGGAGATGATTGCTGGAGATCGGGTTGGCTGAGGCTGCGTTGCTGGTGTTCCAGGGTCACATCAGCAGGGGCTCCCAGCAGCCCTTGGCCTCCTCAGCCCTGGAGGGCCACAGATAGTAGAAGGAAAAAAAAAAGTGCTGTCAGCAATCGCCTGGGCCCCGGAGCAGTGGAGCGCAAGCAGGATGTGAGGGGATTTACTAGTGGAGCGCTGCCTGCGTGGTGACGTCTGATAAGTGGAGCGCAAGTAGGGCTCCTCCAGAATGCTCAGGACAGGGGGAGGATTTTACCACGATTTTGCGCAAAAGGGAGTATTGTTAGTAATGCCCTAAAGCTTTTCAGGAGCCCTCTTTTGGAGGGGGGTCCTAGGCAACTGCCTAGGATGCCCCGCCCTAACGCCGGCCCTGGGTGAGGCAGCCCTGGAAGAGGTCGGGCACGATGAGAGGAAACTTCTGGACCACGTCCGAAGTTCCTGGGTCCTTTAGCTGGAAGGTGTCTCTTATGGCCGAAACCAATGAGTACACCACATCAGGCATATCCGTGCAGTCCTTGTGGATGAGGTTTGTGAGTCGGAGGCCGAATCACAAACCTCATCCACAAGTTCTCCAGGTGAATGGGAACGAGGTGAGGCAGCCCTGGAGGTTGGGCACGATTAAAGGAAATGGAGGGGCGGCCGAACCCACCGGGTCTGGTAGACAACCAGGGTAGAATAGCAGGGGGGTCTGGGGGAGCAGTGGAGCAGGCAGAACAAGTGGTTCAGCAGAACCAGACATTTTTGAGATACAGCTTTTACAGATGTAATGAGTGGCTAACGCTCCAGTTAACTGTTTAGAGGGAGCAAATGGGTTCAGCAGAACCAGGCATTTTTGGAATTACAGCTTTTACAGACAAAATGATGAACTAATGCTCCAGTTGTCTGTGCAGCCCAAGTCTGTGACCCCAGGGCAGCTGCTGTGAGGAGAACTCCGTTCTACTGGAGAAATGCCGGCCAATAGCAAAAGAGGGGCGGGCCAGGAGCAAGGGCACTGCTGATTGGCCCCTGCCTCTCACAAACGCGTGCACAGCGCTGATTGGAGGCTAATTCGTGCCTCTTAGAAGCCCCGACAACAGAGGGGGCGGAGCTATAGTGCCCTCAGCTACTGAAGGTCAGTAATGGCGCCCATGCCCGCTCCTCTACCCGAGCGCACTGTCATTCGCATATGCGCTTGCGGGGAAGCGAGCAAGCGAGACGCAGCCGACTGCTGCCGAAAGTGAAAGTAAACCGGCGCTTCATGCGCCCGCATAGTAAAAACGCTGCGGCTGTCAGCCGCTTAAAGAAACACACACACCACACACACATATCGTTCAGGAAAGTGAAAAGTATGAATAAAGCTGTGCCCCAGTCCAAAAATGCTCCTGCTCACCCCAGCAATAAATATAGAAAAAACCCCTGTCCAGGCCAGCCCCTGAGAAAAAGTGGGCAAAAAGTGAGGGTCTCCAGAGGTTGCAAGGCTGTACCTAAGGAGAAAGGGAATATATTCACCTCAGTCAGAAGAACTTACCTAATGGAGTCTTCTGTGAGGTATTCAGTCAGCTTTCTGTCACCTGCATCACGCTGAGCTACCATGTGCGAGCGAGGCAAGCAGGGAAATAGGGGGACCCGGACTCATGAGGTACAACCCTAGGCGCTGACCGTTGGCGAGAGGGGGTTAACAGCGCATATACGCAATGTCTGTGCCCCCTCAATCGCAATGTGGAAACAGTGAGCCGCAGTTCCTGAATCCCCACCTGAAAACATGAAAGAAAAAGGAATAAAAAAACTAACACATCCCTAACTAGGAAAATAATAAAACATAAGGCCTGGTCTTGAGAGAACTCCAGACCATGTCCACCTCCTTAAGACACTAAACTAAAACTGATTATCTCAGGTGCCTGTGGGCGGGTATACCCTGCTGAGAGGAGCCGACTTCTCTTGTTGCCATAGTGTCGAGCCTCCTAGAGACAGCAGCATACACCCATGGTCTGTGTCCCCCAATGGAGCCGATAGAGAAATTAAATTTTTTTCACTAAAATGCTGGTGTTACCCCAAATTGTACAAGGGGTAATAGGAGAAAAATCCCCCCAAAATTTGAACCCCATTTTTTCTGAGTATGGAAATACCCTATGTGTGGACGTCAAGTGCTCTGCGGTTGAACTACAATGCTCAGAAGAGGAGGAGCGCCATTGAGCTTTTGGAGAGAGAATTTGGTTGGAATAGAAGTCGGAGGCCATGTGCGTTCACAAAGCCCCCCATGGTGCCTTAACAGTGGACCCCCTACATGTGACCCCATTTTGGAAACTACACCCCTCACAAAATTTTAAATTTACATCACACTGGCATTTGATAGATCTTTAAAACAGTGGGCTGTGCAAATGAAGAATTACTTTTTTCATTTTTACAGACGACTGTTCAACAAATCTGTCAGACACCTGTGGGGCGTAAATACTTACTGTACCCCTTATTACATTACGTGGGGGTGTCGTTTCCAAAATGGGGTCGCATGTCCACTGTTCTGGCACCATGGGGGTAAACACACATGGCCTTCAAATTTTCTCTCGAAAAGCCCAATGGTGCTCCTTCTCCTTCTCAGCATTGTAGTGCGCCCGCAGAGCACTTTACATCCACATATGGAGTATTTCCATACTCAAAAGAAATGAGGTTACAAATTTTTGTTTTTTTCCTATTTTCCCTTGTGAAAATGAAAAATTTAGGATAACACCAGCATTTTAGTGAAAACATTTTTTTTTTTTCATTTTAGTTTCCAGGTAGGTGTTTGAGCTGCGGCTGAAAATTGGCCACAGCTCAAACTTGAAGCAGGAGTCTCACTGTAAACCCCCGCCTGTGTGATTGTACCCTGTACATTCACATGGCGGGCAAACCTCCAGCTGTTGCAAAACTACATCTCCCAGCATGCACTGACAGACAGCGCATGTTGGGAGTTGTACTTTTGCAACAACTGGAGGCACACTGTTACCTAGCTCCGTAGCTCAGTATTTTCCAACCAGTGTGCCTCCATCTGTTGCAAAACTACAACTCCCAGCATGTATTGATCACCTAATGGCATGCTGGGAGATGTAGTTATTAGGGGTGTGAATCGCCAATAATTTGGCGATTCGATTCGAATCACGATACCAGGGTGGCGATTCGATATATCGCAATATATCGCGATACTGTCATGTTGGCGATATATCACGATATATCGCGATATTCCCTATTAAAAGCTTGGGAAAACTTATTCTAGCTGAGAAAGAACAAGGTCCCGCGCGAGTTGTCCTGTGAGTGCGTACGTTCTCCTTCCTGTTTGTTCTGAGTCTGTAGTCTCGCGGTAGCAGCCTGCGAGTGGGACAGAGCTGATAACAGGTACACTGCCAACTAGTGATCAGGAGTTTAAGTGTTATGAAAAAAATAAGACAGACAAATAGGACTGTGACTCAGTGAGTGAAATACAGTAAATGTTAATTATAATAATTTATAAAAAAAATCGATTCTCAGAATTTTAAAATCGATTCAGTATCGCGGAACAAAAAATCGCGATAATTGCGCAAATCGATTTTTTCTTACATCCCTAGTAGTTATGCAACAGCTGGAGGCACGCAACTGCAACTTCCAGCATGCCGAGACAGCCGTTTGCTGTTTGTGCATGCTAGGAGTTGTAGTTATGCAAGATTTGGAGACGTACAGTTTAGAGACCACCCCACAGTGATCTCCAACCCGTGGCCCTCCAGATGTTGCAAAAATACCAATCCCAGCATGCCCAGAGAGCAATCTGCTGTGTGGGCATTCTAGGAGTTGTAGTTTTGCATGATCTAGAGGGCCACAGTTTAGAGACCAATGCACAGTGATCTCCAAACTGTGGCCCTTCAGCTGTTGCAAAACTACAAATCCAAGTATGCCCAAACAGCTGTCTGGGCATGCTGGGAATTGTAGCTTTGCAACATCTGGAGGGCTACAGTTTAGAAACCACTGTATAGTGGTCTCCAAATTGCGGCCCTCCAGGTGTTGCTAGGCATGGGACCGGAATTCTCACAGGCATACAGGTACACCCTGGGTCCTTAAGGATTAGGGATGCAGGGCGTACCTGTATGCCCTGCATCCCCAAGAGGTTAAGGGCTGGAGGGGTATTATGAGTAGTTAGGGAATGTAGCCTGAGTTAGTTTAAAAAAGGTACTTTTTAAATGGTACGTGTATTTTAATGTTTCCTTTTATATATATTCTGAACACTTAATTGTTTGTGCACCATTTCACAGCAGACATTTCTGCAACTGACATATTTAGTTCTACAGTATGTGCAAAGATTTATGCAAGTCACATGACTTAGTTAGTTTCTATGCAGAAACTACTAGAAAGCCTGAGGAAAAAGTATTCCAAGTACAGAGTTTTGGAACCAAACCTGTTATGTCTGGCTATAGTCAGAGAAAGGGGAGGATGTCTCCCAACTCTGCTCCTGTTGGGTAGATCAGAGCCTGGTATAGCTAAGGCTAAAGAGCATAACCAGCCTGTCTGTTCTCTGCTAGGTCATGTGAGAATGTTTAAGGCCTAGTCAAAAACCTATTTAAGTTAAAGCCTGTTATAAGCAGATCTGGTCAGTTCGCAGTAATCACAGCACTGTGAGGCATTCAGGAGGTTTCATCCAAGACTGTTTCCAGTCCATGTTGGGAGGACAATTATCTCCAATATCCTGTTTCCTGAATTATCTAGTCAGAAGAGGCCAATAGCTGAGCAAGGACTATTCTGCAAACACTTAAGTCTTCCAGCCAGAATTAGTGCTGCATCACAAACTTTAGAGTACACCCTGCAGTAAGGAATCGCGCAGCATTTTAGTTATAAAGTTGGTGACCTCTTGCTATCAGTTATGGTATTTTGGGGGTTTTGACCAATGCAGTATTGTAAGCACTAAACTTCAACAGGAAATCTGCAGTGAAATCTTCAGTGACAAATGTGCACTAAATAGTCTTGATTTTAGTGTAGATTACCTTGCTTATTAAAGAACAGCTGTTTATGAAAAATTAAAAACTATACTCACTTAACCAATGCCACAGCGATCCCAATGCTGCAGCTTTCCTGGTCTTTGCCAATTTCCAGCAAAGCTGTGTTGACCCATGGGAACACCATAACCTGTGACTGGAGGCAAGCAAACTGAGTGCAGTAGGGGACCAAGGAAGTCCTGACTCCGTGCTATTGGGGATATTGATAAACATTTGATTAAAATTTCACTTCTGTCTTAAAATCAATGCTGTAAATCTGTAAAAAAAAATCCACAGCAGAAATTGACTTTTTGGGGAGTTAGAAATCTGCACTTCAGGTCAATTCCTTTGTGGATGAGATTTGTTAAAGTCTCATCTATTTTACTGCTGTTGCTGTATTCTGCTTTAGATTTTCCATCCAGAAATCTGATTAGAAAATCTGTAGCATTTCTGCTACATGTGAACGTAGCCTTAGAAAGCATTAATCAAGAAGACTGTACCCTATCATGGCAAATCCCTCTGATTACTCTGGGACCATTTATCCTCATAGCTGCCATTAGTGCCGTAACTGCAACGCGAGGTAAATGAGACTCTAAAGAATTTCCAGACTCTGGAGACCTCAGAGGTGAAATCCTAGCAGAAAGCTCACTGAGTATGAAAGCTTTACCCTGTATATTACACTCACAATATACCCAATTTCATCAGTGCCCGCTGCAGACAGAATCTCTGATTGATATGTTTCTGGGTAGAAATTCACCAGTGTGCATGGACCCTAAGGAAACAGGCCATAAGGGGATGTGTTAAAGCATTATTGTCATTAAAGGGGTACTCCGGTGGAAAACAAGTGGTAAACAAATGTTTTCAAATTAACACGGGCCAGAAAATTTTAACAGATTTGTAAATTTTCTTCTATTTTAAAAACGTAATCCTTCCAGTACTTATCAGCTGCTGTATACTACAGAGGAAGTTGTGTACTTCTTTCCAGTCTGACCACAGTGCTCTCTGCTGCCACCTCTGTCTGTGTCAGCAACTTTGCTCTTGCTCTGGACAGTTCCTGGCACGGGGAGCACTGTGGTCAGACTGGAAAGAACTACACAACTTCCTCTGTAGCATACAGCAGCCGATAAGTAATGAAAGGCTTATGATTATTAAATAGAAGCAATTTACAAATCTGTTTAACTTTCTGGCACCAGTTGATTTGAAAAATGTTTTTCCCAACGGAGTACCCCTTTAACACTTATCCCCATCCAGACATGTCAAAAGTTTAGATCACATCAGGTCTCAGTACTGATAGAAACTGCGATTGAGAGTTATAACTGGGTTAAGTAAAATACCGTCTACCTGAATAAGTCGGCTGGGGTGGCTGTCCAGGCATTGAAGGGCACTGCTGTGCCCTTCACCCTTTTATAACTCGCAATCACAGCTTGAGCCGCAATGCGGTCTAAACTTTTCATATGTCTGGACGACACATCTAAAGTTTATGTTAATGACAGTAATGCTATAGTGATTTGATAACATCCCCTCTCTTTACCCTTCCTCATTGGCAGCACAGAGGATGTAAGCACATTCTAATAATGGAGCGTGTTGGGGTCGTCTCCTTTGGGACTTTTTCAGAGCTTTTCTTGGGTTTAAGGCAGTGTTTTCCAACCAGTGTGACTCCAGCTGTTGCAAAACTACAGCTCCCAGCATGTTCAGACAGCCTTCGGCTGTCTGGGCATGCTGGGAGTTGAAGTTTTGCAACAGCTGGAGAACACTGGTTGGGAAACACTGGGTTCTGGTGGCCATTCAGATGAGCTGCTCTGTCGTAGCTAGAGGGGCTCCCTTCTCTATGATGTCTACATGGACATTGCTTCAAAGCTCCCTAAAGACAAAGAACACTATAGGGCAGTATTATTTATAATATTTTGGCGGTATTATTCTTGTATGACAACTTTTTTTCTTTCTCTCTGTACAATGGTATTTTTTGGCACAGTATGGAAGTATTTGGTATCTTTATGGAAATTTCATACGGAACCCCTGCCGGTATTACACTGGCACAGCCGCCATTTTGCCCACACTGCAGGAATCTTTATTTCTACTTCTATTTAGTGCAATATGCTAGGAGTTGTAGTTTTGGTTTGGGGCAGGTGCAGAGCCATAGGCTGTATCGGGGCATGCTGGGAGTTTCGTAACTAACAGCAACACCCAAATTTAATAAAAAGTTATCAAAAATTCCATCAAAACAAAAGTGATACCATTAAAAACGGCAGATCACAGCGCAAAAAATGACCCTATAACATCCCCGTATACGGAATAATTATTAGAATTATAGGTATCAGAAGAGGGCAGAATTTGGGCCGCATATGTATTGTATCTCTTACATCACTTTCTGTGATGTCACGCATGTATAATTAATTATGCTAATTAGTATGACCGGTATTTTTTTTTTTTGCAAGAAAGGTGGCAACCCTATATGGAAATGTAATTTGTATATGGTATACGGCATATCTATCATACACATTGTATAATATATACTATACATATATAAGTCTTTTGCAGCACTACAGATATAATAAGAAATACCACTGGTGCCAACGTCCACAGCTCGATGACAACTCCACAGATATCCACACAAGGCGCAGCACTCCATGTGACAGGAGATAATAAACTACACGAATGTTGATATGTTGTGCTGCGCCCTTTTGTGTGTGTGTGTGTATGTATATATATATATATATATATATATATATATATATATATATACACAGTGTATATATATATATATATATATATATATATATATATATACACATACACTCTGCCCCTACTACCTGAATGAATTGCTGTCTACATCACTACCTAAGCTGAGCCGTATCCCCGTCCCATAGTGGGTTGCTTCACCTCACATGACTGCATCCACTATGCGGAAGATTCTAGAACTGTCATCCCGTCTTTTTCATTGGTTCTTCACCCTGCCAATCACCGTGACGTTCTTAGTTTTGCGACCGGTCTCGCCACACTTCTGTCGTGGAGCCACGCCTCTCTTTCGTCTTTCCCTGCAGTCATTGGCTGGGCTACAGGTGACGTCATTGGGTTGCTGTCGCTACCGGAGGAAGAAAGTGTCCGCTAGAGACCAGTGTGTGCGGTAAGGAGGGGTACCGGGGGCACGGGGTGGGCACAGGAGACCGGTGGGGGGCAGCATAGTGCGGGGGTGACCGGGCTGTGTGCTGCTGGGGAGTGTATGGCGGCGTCCTGTAGAATGAATGGGAGCCATGATGCTGGAGGCCTGAGCTGTCACTGCATCCCCTGTGTGTAGTGAGGCTGGCTGTGACATTGTGTTACATTGTGTTGTATGGATGTTGTCCACAGCCTATACACAGCCTATATTAGGCAGAAGTGCACTAAAAATCAAAGGATTCTTCCGGGAACTAAAACTTATCCCTTTATCAACAGGATTAGGGAAAAGTGCCTCATTGTGGGGCGATGACCGCTGGGACGCCCTAAATTCCAGCCAGGCCAGGGCCCTCCTTCATAGATGAACACAGGTGACAGGACCCCCATCTTAGCTGATGATTGGCTGAGCAGACTGTCACTTGTGCTCATCTTGGAAGGTGGGGGTCATCGTGCACTTAGGATAAGTAAGTAGCAGGGCCCTGTACAGAAGATTGCGGAGGGTCCCAGCGATCAGACCCCCCATGATCAGACACTTATTACCTGTGGATAGGGGATAAGTTTCAGTTCCCCGGAAAGCGCTTTTTTTAATTAATATTCTAATTAGGGTGTTTGGTGCACTGGGGGTGTTACTTTACCTCTAGGTGCACTATTTTGCCTGCTCTCCTCTGTAACAGCGCCTCCCCTTGGATAATTTATAGTCCGACTGCTAAGACCCTCTGTGATCTCCTGGATGGGAAAGGTGAAATTCTTTTTTTTTTTCTCAATATGCCCAGTATTCCGCTATTAATGAAATACACCTTGCCGCTGCTGCCGTAAATTTTGCGCAGCGTCAAATACGCTGCGTATACGCCCTGTGGGAACGCACCCTTAAAGGGGTACTCCGGTGCTTACACATATTATCCCCTATCAATAGAATAGGGGATAAGATGCCTGATCGCGGGAGTCCCGCAGCAGGGGACGCCAGTGATCATGCACGCGGCACCCCGTTTGTAATCAGTCCCCGGAGCGTTTTCGCTCCGGGTCTGATTACGACCGACCGTAGGGCCGGCGTTGTGTGACGTCAAGCCTGTGCCCCCGTGTGACGTCACACTCCGCCCCTCAATGCAAGCCCACGGGAGGGGGCGTGACAGCTTAGTTCACTTTCACTATTACTTTGGATTTTAATATGTTCCATTAAAGCCTTACTTTTATCCAGGATAGCCCAGCCCCCCCCCCCCCCTCCCCCTCCCCCTCCCCGCAGCACCATTGCGGGGGAGCAATCCACTGTGGAGGTAGCCAGAGGGCTTACCTCTGCGTCATTGGTGTCTGTGGCTCTTCATTGGATTGAGCCTGGCTAACCAGGCCCCACCAAATGAGCACAGATCACACAGATCAATAAAGTGTGGAACTCCATTGATCTGTATGAAGAATCAAACGATTCCTCCTAAATGTACCCTAAGGGGACTAATAAAGTGTGAAAAAAGGTTAAAAAACACCCATCAACCCCTTCCATGTTAAAAGTTTAAATCACCCTCCATTTCCCATTTTCCATATAAAAAAAAAGAAAAATATTTGGTATCGCCACGTGCGTAATTGTCCCAACTTTTAAATTATGTTTCTGATCCTGAAATATAAAATGAAGCATAAACGCAAAAAAAAAAGCAAAAATTGCTGATTTTGATCACATCCCCAAAAAAAGTAATAAAATAAGTACCAAAAACATGCATTTTTGGTTTCAGTTTTGAGGCAAGCGTAGCCTAAATTTTCAGTTTTGTCCCAAAATGTACCTTTCGGTGCATCTTTACTACACTGCTCACAAAAATAAAGGGGACACTTAAACAACACAATGTAACTCCAAGTCAATCACACTTCTGTGAAATCACACTGTCCACTCAGGAAGCAACACTGATTGACAATCAATTTCACATGCTGTTGTGCAAATGGAACAAACAACAGGTGGAAATAATAGGCAATTAGCAAGATATCCCCAATAAAGGAGTGGTTCTGTAGGTGGTGACCACAGACCACTTCTCAGTTCCTATGCTTCGTGGCTAATGTTTTGGTCACTTTTGAATGCTGGCAGTGCTTTCACTCTAATGGTAGCATGAGACGGAGTCTACAACCCACACAAGTTGCTCAGGTAGTGCAGCTCATCCAGGATGGCACATCAATGCAAGCTGTGGCAAGAAGGTTTACTGTGTCTGTCAGAGTAGTGTCCAGAGCATGGAGGTGCTACCAGGAGACAGGCCAGTACATCAGGAGACGTGGAGGAGTCCGTAGGAGGGCAAAAACCCAGCAGAAGGACTGCTACCTCCACTCTTGTGCAAGGAGGAGCACTGACAGAGCCCTACAAAATGACCTCCAGCAGGCCACAAATGTGCATGTGTCCACTCAGATGGTCAAAACAGACTCCATGAGGGCCCGACATCCTCAGGTTGGGGTTGTGCTTACAGCCCAACACCGTACAGGAAATTTGGCATTTGCCAGAGAACACCAAGATTGGCAAACTTGCCACTGGCGCCCTGTGCTCTTCACAGATGAAAGCAGGTTCACACTGAGCACCTGTGACAGTCTGGAGACGCTGTGGAGAATGTTCTGCTGCCTGCAACATCCTCCAGCATGACCGGTTTGGCGGTAGGTCAGTAATGGTGTGGGGTGGCATTTCTTTGGGGGCACGCACAGCCCTCCATGTGCTTACCAGAGGTAGCCTGACTGCCATTAGGTACCAAGATGAGATCCTCGGACCCCTTGTGAGACAATAAGCTGGTGCGGTTGGCCCTGGGTTCCTCCTAATGCAAGACAATGCTAGACCTCATGTGGCTGGAGTGTGTCAGCAGTTCCTGCAAGAGGAAGGCACTGATGCTATGGACTGGCCCGCCCGTTCCCCAGACCTGAATCCGATTGAGCACATCTGGGACATCATGTCTCGCTCCATCCACCAACGCCACGTTGCACCAAAGACTGTCCAGGAGTTGGCGGATGCTTTAGTCCAGGTCTGGAGGACATCCCTCAGAAGACCATCCGCCACCTCATCAGGAGCATACCCAGGTGTTGTATGGAGGTCATACGGGTGCGTGGAGGCCACACACACTACTGAGCCTCATTTTGACTTATTTTAAGAACATTACACCAAAGTTGGATCAGCCTGTAGTGTGGTTTTCCACTTTGATTTTGAGTGTGACTCCATATCTAGACCTCCATGGGTTGATAAATTTGATTTCCATAGATAATTTTTGTGTGGTTTTGTTGTCAGCACATTCAACTATGTAAAGACGAAAGTATTTCATACAATTAGTTCATTCATTCAGATCTAGGATGTGTTATCTTAGGGTTCCCTTTATTTTTTTGAGCAGTGTATTTACGGCAGTATTTCTGTTTTCAATTTACAATATGTGAACATAGCCTGAAGCTGCACTATCCTTTTTCTGCAGACATTTCCAGTTTTTCCAGTGTGTTGTAATCTTCAGAACCCACTTGGGATTGTGTGGGCAGTCACTCCCTCTGTGTGATGATGATGTCAGACAGAAATAGACACATTGGGGGAGATTTATCAAAACCTGTCCAGAGGAAAAGTTGCTGAGTTGCCCATGGCAACCAATCAGATCGCTTCTTTCATTTTTGAATAGGCCTCTTTAGAAATGAAGGAAGCAATCTGGTTGCTATGGGCAACTCAGCAACTTTTCCTCTGAATAGGTTTTGATAAGTCTTTCCCATAGTTTCTAGTGAAAAATAGAATTTTTTTTTTATATAAGGTCACATGTTACATTAGTGACTTATGTGCACTGTATCCTCAGTATAGTGTATGTTCTTTTCATATATACTTTATCTGTTACACAATGTACAATCCTTTAAATGGGCGTCCACAGTGCCTGTCCATGTGCTGCCGCCCTTTCTGTGTTAATATTCATTTCAAGATGATTCTCACTTAATTGTAGCTGTGGTGAAAGTTATTAAAGAGGTGCTCCAGCATTCTAAAGCTTAGAGCCGGAGGCCGGGACTGTGACATCAGACACGCCCCCCTCATGACATCACACCACACTCCTCCATTCATGTCTATGGGAGGGGGTGTGTCATAGACATGAATGGAGGGGTGTGGCCGTGGCATCATGACCACTGCTGCAGGAACCCGGCGTTTGTTTAGCACTCCAGGTGCTGCCGGAGATCGCGGGGGGCCCCAGCAGTGGGACCCCCCCATGATCAGACATCTTATCCCCTATCCTTTGGAAAGGAAATTTGATATCTAGCAGCAGAGTGCCCATTTAAATAGGGCCGATACCCGTTATTTGCATCGTATCGGGGACTTGTCTAATGTCCCCAATACCAAAGCCGATACCTGGTGGAGTGCTCCGCTGCTTCTCTGATCCGCATCATGCCGTAGCCCTGTTCTGCCGTGCCCTTTACTGCTGCTGCTCCATTCTGCCGTCTGCATTATGTTGTCTTATGGAGGAGCATGTGACACACACGTCACTCCACCTCCTCCCCTGCGCCCAGCGTAACGCTACGGAGGAAGCAGAGTGACGTGTGTGTCACATGCTCCTCCATAAGACCACATGATGCAGACGGCAGAACGGAGCAGCAGCAGTAAAGGGAGCGGCAGAACGGGACAGCGGAGCGGCGGCAGGCAAGTAAGCAACTACAAGTGGGGTCCTCCTGGCTACAAGGGGGTGGGTCCTGCTGGTTAAAAGGGAGGTCCGACTGGCTAAAGGGGGGGGGTCCTGCTCTCTAAAAAGGGGGTCCTGCTGGATACAGGAGGGCTGATACAAATGTTTACAGGGTAGGCTGCTGTCTAATGTCTGCAACTATCTATACTACTTACAAGGGGATACTACCTATTATTAAAGACAATCTTACAGCAGAGTCACCTGCACTAACTTAAATTTATAGGTAGATGCAGGTGACCCGGTTTCTACCACTGCTCAGCATGTGGTCATAGGTCTCACCGCCAATGCAAATTCCCTGTTCTGTCCAATGGAGAAGAGAGAAATCTTGGCTCATACTACAGCAGCCGCCTCCATTGTACACAACAAGGAACCCACATATCATACGGTAAGCAGCGCCAGAAACCGGGTCACCCTGGTGTCAGATTCCCTTTAAAATAAAAGTACTCATACTTGGTATCGGCAAGTACTAGAATTAAAGTATCGGTACTTGGTCTTAAAAAAAAAAATGGTATCGGGACATCCCTACCTTTTAAATATTGTCCCATTCATAGGACAATGCTGATTTTTTTATTTATTTATTTATTATTATTTTTTCATTCCTAAAGAATGAAAGCAACTGAAGTTTTTTTTAAAAAAATGCCCTACTAGATAAGTTTCTTCAATGACCTGAAAAAGTAAACACATTAAACAAATCATACACCGGTTACATCATAAGTAGTAACTTAAGTTGTAACATTATGTAACCGGTGAATGATTTGTTGACTTTTTTGGGTCATTGACCGCATTTCCTGAACTGATAATCTCATATATAATACATAAGTAAACTAAAGAATTCTTTAGTAGGAATAATTTCATATGGTTCAAGAACCTCCCACAGAAACGTGAACTGTTTTACAGCCTGACTGGTTTATTAAAATATATATTAAATTACTTAAAGGGGTATTCCTAGCTAATGAAGTGATGGTATATTGCTGGGATTTTTCCTCACTGTATAGTCTTAGGGGAGGTCATACTGCTCCTGAGAAAGAAGCCGTGGTGCTGATTTAGCGCTGTGACCCCATTCACTTAGGGATCTGTATTGTAACCACCATTCACTTAAATGAAGCTGTGCAGGGATCTGTATTGCTGTGCTGCATAGTGGGTGACTGGGTGTCATTGTCAATGGGCCACAGAGATGAATCATTGCTATGCTGGCTACATTCTCAGGATTAGTGGGGGTCGCAGAAGTTGGGTCTCCACCAATTGTAAAGTAACGGGTGATCCTAGTGATATGCCATTGTATTATAAGAAGGAAATGCCCCTACAGCGTCTAATCACATGTACTGTATTTGAAGCTGCAGATTTTATGCTGCAGCATTCAATGCAAGCTACTGTAAATGACTGAACACAGCTTCAAATCTGCAGCATCAAATATACGTAGAATACTGTAGGTGTGAATAGACCCACAAACTGCAAGTATCATAATCCAGTGATATGTTAGATCACCCTTTCATGACCATTAGTGTACAGAGAGGTCGGGGGGGGGCTGTCGCGGTGGCGGTCGCGGCAGGGGAGCGGTGGCAGTGATAGTTCTCAGGACCCCTGGACAGGCAGGGGGAGAGAAGCGGGTGGCGGTGGCGGTCTATGGCACCGCAAAAGCCACTGCAGTGCATTGATTTAAAGCGCCCGCTTTAAATCAATGATCTGCAGCGGTGTCGTGGGGGGATAAATAGCCGATAACTTATACCGAAATATCGGTATAAGTTATCGGCTATCGGCCCTGACCTCCACCGATTATCGGTATCGGCCCTAAAAAAAAGATATCGGTCGATCCCTAATGAAAACCTTTTGACTTATGTTTTTGACATATCAGAAATGATAGCTACAGCACTGGTAACTAACATTTACAATAATCTTACCTATCTATTACAGATTTAGCGGACATGGCGGACTCCGTCCCTAACAACGCTCCTCAGGCAGGAGCAGTGGTGAGTAGATGTGTCATGGCTACACTTGCACACATACGTACCCTTGTCGGTAGTTCTCTCGGTATTGGCGGCAAGAGTAGCACTGCTTGCAGTAATATTTTTGCTGTGCCAACTATGAAACCCCAATGTACTGTGGTGTAAGTCAATGGGTTCCATGGGTTGCGGTATACAACAGATGTGGCCCAGCGTCGTGTCTTATGGCATCTGGTGACTGATTCACAGATTTGTATAACAATATGGGCTGTTTTAGTTTTGTGACCTTTGTTTGCTATCACCTCAGTAAATAAAAGCTGCCATTAAATATTAACTCTTTCCATTCTTTAGTACTCCCCAGCACATTCCAGGAGGGGGTTTTCAATGAATACATTGTCCTCAAATAGCTGTTGTCATTTTATGGCTTGTTCTTCTTCCTTATTTCTTACCAGCAGTCACTGTAACATAGACTATAGTATATACAGTCATGGCCGTAAATATTGGCACCCCTGAAATGTTTCTAGAAAATGAAGAAAAGGATTGCAGTAGCACATGTTTTGCTATGCACATCTTTATTCCCTTTGTGTGTATTGGATGTAAACCAAAAAAGGGAGAAAAAAGCAAATTGGACATAATGTCACACGAAACTCCAAAAATGGGCTGGACAAAATTATTGGCACCCTTAAGTAACACTCACTAAAATAAATGTTTACCCTTATGGTAAATAAAAAATATTTCTAATATACTTTGTTTAAAAAAAAAAAAAAAAAAAAATAATGAAGTTTTCTATGTTTTATTTGTGCTTAAAGGGTAGCTTCCACCATCCTATTTTTTATTTTTTTTTGCTAACCCGTTCCCTCCTCCTAACCCCCCCCCCCCCCCCCCCCCGCATGCACCGTTCCCTCATTACACTTGCAGTTACTGCAGAGTCCGGCAGCGGGCGTGCAGGGACAGAGGCGTCGGCGGCGATGTGCGGGAGGAGTGGCCTCCCAGCCAGTGGCCGGGGAGCCAATGCACTCACTCCCGCCTGTCTGATTGACAGGCAGGGAGCGAGTGCAGCGTAACTGAAAAAGGACTGATTGCCACTCCAAAATCAGTCCTTTTTCAGTGGCCGGTTTTTAAATGTAAATTAAACCTTTTTAATGAAAAAAAAATAAAATAAAAGTATATTAGAGATATGTTGTAGTACATAAGTACTACAACATATCAAAAAATTAAGTTGGTGACAGTGCCCATTTAAAGGTGTGATTTATTTTTTTTATTTTTTTTTATATTGCCCACACCTGTTACTTGCCCCAGGTGAGTTTAAAGGAGCATCACATGCTTGAAACAATCTCTTATTTTTCCACAATTTTGAAAGGGTGCCAATAATTTTGTCCAGCCCATTTTTGGAGTTTGGTGTGACATTATCTCCAATTTGCTTTTTTCCTCCAATGTTGGTTATGTTCCAATACACAAAAAGGGAATAAACATGTGTATAGAAAAACATGTGCTACTGCAATCCTTTTCTGTGAGAAAAAAACACAATTTTCTAGAAAAATTTCAGGGGTGCCAACATTTACGGCCATAACTGTATGTATGCATTTCCAAGCTTTACTTATCCAATAGTGCATTAAACAACTGTGTCACCATATTATTTATTTTTATAAATAAAATTATTCTATCAAGATAAAGCATTTCATTTATATATTTACTTTTAGGACAATGTAGTTTTAATGTTATTTATTAATAAAGTGTGTACTGGGGGCTGCCATTGCTGTAGCCTCTTTGTGGTGTGTCACTTCACAACGCCTACACAGTTGCTTTATGGCAGGCACAGGGCATGAGAAAGTTAAGACTAAGAGTGTCTCATAGAAAATTGTGGACTGCTTACTGCACATGTGCATAGCACAGGCTAGGTGAAATTTTCTTGAAGTCCATGAGGAGCAGTGGCCTATCAAGAGACATCTAGTCTGTTCTTTACCACTATTCAGACACCAACAAAATGGTGACAGTGGAATTGGAAAAAACTATAAATAATAAATAAACCCCTCCCTCTCCTTTTGCACATAGACAGAGGAGGAAGGTAGACAGGCGAGGTATATTTTGTAGAAGACAGACAAGTTCCTTGCTTTTACCAGATTCCTCATGTTAGCTCCCTCTGCTGGTCAACAGTGAGAGATATTACAAGTTATTTAATTTTTCATATTTTGTGACAAGTATATTTTTTTAAATATGTCCCCAAAAAATTATTTAACCTCTGAAAAAAAAATCACATTTAGTGACACATTCCCTTTTAAATGGGCACTGTCATGAAATCAAAAAATTGATATGTTGTAATACTTAAGTACTACAACATATCTCTAATATACTTTAATTAAAAAAAGTGATTTTAAAACCGTTTAAAATCACTTTTAAATTCGGCCACTAGGGGTCGCCCTCCTAGTGGCCGAATGCATTAGGCAGTGACGTCACTAATGAATTTCGACTCGTTGAAGCCTGGCAACGAGTCAGAATTCATTCACTGCGGTGCTCGCTTTGAAAGAAGAGGACGCGCGCAGGCTCCCTGGCAGGCCCCGACTCCCGGCGACAGGTAAAAATATCTATGTTGTGTCTGCTTTCAATGTGTTTTTGTGCTTTTGCGGGGGGGGAGGGGAGGGGGGGTAGTGTGTTGAGCGGCACATCGGGGCCAGGGGGGTTGCGGGCTGCGCGGCGGGAGCGGGATGTGCAGCCATTCACCTATACAGTATGCCTCCAGTTGTTTCCCCACTACAACTCCCAGCATGCCCTGACAGCCAATAGATGTCAGGGCAAGCTGGGAGTTGTAGTGGGGAAACAGCTGGAGGGACACTGAATAGGTGAACTAAGGGGGGGTGGGGAGTGAGTTGAGCGGCGCGACGGGGGGGGGGGGGGTTGCGGTCTGCGCGGCAGGGAGCGGGATGTGCACAGCGATCACAGGTACTGTTTTCAGCTATACAGTATGCCTCCAGTTGTTTCCCCACTACAACTCCCAGCATGCCCTGACAGCCAATAGATGTCAGGGCAAGCTGGGAGTTGCAGTGGGGAAACAGCTGGAGGCGCCCTGTATAGGTGAACTACGGGCGGAAGTGTCGGCACCAGCAGGCATCAGTGACGTGGTGCCTGCTGGGGAAGTCTGCCTGGTGGTGAGCACACTGTCAGGCAGACAAAAATGCATTTTTTAATATGTGTAAAAAATTTAAAATAAAATAATAATATGCAGGGAGGGGATTAGGGATAGATGGGTAATAGGCAGGGACAGAAAAAAAGAAAAAAATTGATGGGGGGGAGCTACTCTTTAAAGGAGTATCTCACTTCATTCAATTCCTGCTTGACAGTAAACAGGTCACAAAGTGTCCTTTGGCAGGATCACGCAGCGATCAGCTGTAAGCTGTGGGACAACCTGGACAATAACTGTTACGTTTCCCCGTGGGGTCACCACATGCAAATTAAAGGGGTACTCCCATGGAAAACTTTTTTTTTTATTTTTTTTTTTTTTAATCAACTGGTACCAGAAAGTTAAACAGATTTGGAAATCGCTTCTATTAAAAAATCTTAATCCTTCCAGTACTTTTTAGGGGCTGTATACTAAAGAGAAATCCAAAAAAGAAATGCTCTGATGTCATGACCACAGTGCTCTCTGCTGACCTCTGCTGTCCATTTTAGGAACTGTCCAGAGCAGGAGAAAATCCCCATAGCAAACAAAAGTACTGGAAGGATTAAGATATTTTTTAATAGAAGTGATTTCCAAATCTGTTTAACTTTCTGGCACCAGTTGATTTAAAAAAAATAAAATAAAAATAAGTTTTCCACGGGAGTACCCCTTTAAGGCATTACATTGTGCCCATTTATATCTCTGGGTTGCCATTGCAATGCAGGACATGACAACTAGAGATGAGCGAACTTACAGTAAATTCGATTCATCACAAACTTCTCGACTCGGCAGTTGATGACTTTTCCTGCGTATATTAGTTCAGCTTTCAGGTGCTCCGGTGGGCTGGAGAAGGTGGATACATTCCTAGGAAAGAGTCTCCTAGGACTGTATCCACCTTTTCCAGCCCACCGGAGCACCGAAAAGCTCAACTAATTTATGCAGGAAAAGTCATCAACTGCCGAGCCGAGAAGTTCGTGACGAATCGAATTTACTGTAAGTTTGCTCATCTCTAATGACAACCCCTTTCCACTCTGGCCAAAATACAAAGATAAGACTTTGTTCGCTCAGTTCTGTTCACCAACAAATGAGATATCTTCAGCCATGTCATTTTTATCATTAAAGGCATATCGTTAGTTAAAACGCTTATCCCTCTATACCCAAGTTTCCCAACCAGGGTGCCTCCAGCTGTTGCTAAACTACAACTCTCAGCATGCCCGGTCAGCCAAAGGCTGTCCGGGCATGCTGGGAGTTGTAGTTTTGCAACAGCTGGAGGCACCCTGGTTGGGAAACACTGCTCTATACACTATCTGGAGCACAAATAAATTTGTATAGTTTTGATGCATAACTCGCATCAATAAAATGAATATGATAATGTGCATAACATCTTATGAATATAATAATCAAATAGTTTTTGGCCTATATTAAATAAAATCTTCTTCATAAAATGGTGACCTCGTGAGTGTAAAACGCTAACATTTCTGATTGAATAACTTTATAAGGAATGATAAACGATCTTTTCCATTCTCTTCTACAGCAATTCCTGATGGCCAATAAACTGGACTCGGCCATGTGGCTGTCTCGGTGGTTCACAGTATACTGTTCGGCTTTATTTATTCTTCCGATTTTAGGGTAGGTTACTTTTTATGCTTTGTAAAATCTTCCTTAGATACATTAAAGTGTGAGGATTTTTATTTTAGGAGCAATAATAGAAAAACATATTTCGAGGGAATTCATATTATCCAATGTGGCCATGAAAGCCAGTGTATCTGGTCTATAAAAGTCTGTAGGGGAGATAAGAGAGGCCCATACACCTTAGACCAGTGGTGTCCAAACTGTGGCCCTCCAGATGTTGCAAAACTACAACTCCCAGCAAGCCCGGACAGCCGTTGGCTGTCCGGGCTTGCTGGGAGTTGTAGTTTTGCAACATCTGGAGGGCCACAGTTTGGACACCACTGCCTTAGACTAAGGCTGGGTTCACACTACGTTTTTGCCATACTGTTTTCAATCAAGAATACCGTATGGCAAATAAACGGATGGAACAGTATGGAAAAAAGTAAAACGTATGCGTTTTTAAACAGTATACTGTTTTTAAAAGTGCATACAGTTCCGTCAGTTTTTATAAAAAAAAAAAAAAAAAAACATCCATTTTTGAAAATGTTGTCCATTTTTAATGGGAGGGGTCTTGGGTGGGGACTTTAGGATTCAAATGCGCATGTGCAAAGTAAAAACGTATACGTTTTTCCCGTATGGAACCGTATACATGTGCGTTTCCCATTGACGTCCATGTTTAAAAAAAAAAAACGTATGCGGTTGCACCACGGTTTTTAAACCGGAGTCAAAACCGTGATTGACCACGATTTTGTCTCCGGTTTAAAAACAGTACTGCAACCGCATAATTTTTTTTTTTAACATGGACGTCAATGGGAAACTCACATGTATACGGTTCCATACGGGAAAAACGTATACGTTTTTACTTTGCGCATTTTAATCCTAAAGTCCCCACCCAAGACCCCTCCCATTAAAAATGGACAAAATTTTCAAAAACGTATGTTTTTTTTTTATTTTTTATAAAAACTGACAGAACTGTATGCACTTTTAAAAACAGTATACTGTTTAAAAACTTATACGGTTTACTTTTTTCCATACTGTTCCATCCGTTTTTTTGCCATACGGTTTTCTTTAGGAAAACGGATTGAAAACCAGTATGGCAAAAACGTGATGTGAACCCAGCCTAAGGGTTATGTTCACATTACAGAATTCAGCAAGAAAATATTTGTCCCCGAAACCCTCTTTCTACTCTATAGTAAAATGGAGCAGAAATGATGCAGAATTGGCACTTATTCTTAGAGGAATATAGTGTAGAAATCAAAATCCCATTCACTTAATGGGCTTTTACTTGTGGTTTATGCTGGAAAAATGAACATGTTTATTGTTCCACCGGAATATGGATCAGTGTTGGATACATCTGTGGGGAAATTCTTCTGTGTACACAATGAGAAGTGTGATGCAAGGCGGAATCTGCGCTGAATTAAACACAACATTTTGGACAGATTTTCTTTGGGGTGAACTAGCCCGAAAGGTGTGTTCGACTGTCTAAAGCAGTATTTTTCAACCAGGGTACCTCCAGCTGTTGCAAAACTAAAAGTTCCAGCATGCCCAGACAGCCTTTGGCTGTCTGGGCATGCTGGGAGTTGTAGTTTTGCAACAGCTGGAGGTACCCTGGTTGGGAAACACTGGTCTAAGGTGTATTGTTCTCCTTCCTAATGTATGATGTTGGTGGAAAGAAAGATCGGCTTGTTGGGTTTTTACTACCCGACCCTATTAATCTGGGGGAGAGAGGACGCTACCAGAGCTGTCTGGCTGCATCTTACCCCTCCTGATAGAGGAAACACGAATGTTTGGCTTCATTCATGTGAATGAAAAGGTAGGGAGAGTTAAAGGGGTACTCCACTCCCCTGCGTCCGGAAGTTTATTGTTCCGGATGCTGTGTGCGGGCTTCCGTGTTCAGGGCTGCCCCTGCCCCCTCAGGGAAAGTGTATGGGAAGGGGGCGTGACGGCCATTGCGCCCCCTTTGCATAGACTTTCCCTGAGGGGGTGGGCGTGACGTCACGAAGGGGGGCGGGCGTGATGTCACGAGGGGCAGCCCTGAACACGGAAGCCCGCACACAGCGTTCGGAACAATAAACTTCCGGACGCTGGGGAGCGGAGCTTCCGACACAGGGCAATGGAGTACCCCTTTAAAGCGCAACTGTCATGAACTCTGGGTGCTATAACCTGCACACAGCCTTTGTACTGTGTGCAGATGGTGTGTACAGCATTGTTTTTATCTTTGCAGGCTTTTATCACCCCAAAAAAATGCTTTTGATCACAGCCACACCGAGTCGGATAGGCGTGGCGCGAGGTACGCTATTCCCTGCTGCTGCCACGCCCACCCCCTTGTGTCAGCGCTGGGACCACTGTGTGTTTGACACACAGGTCCTAGCGCATGCGCCCTTCAGCTCATCTAACGTGCGCGCCGTTGGGTGTTATCCAGGCAAGCGCTCTCTCCCGCTGCCGTCGTCTGCCTCCTCAGTACGCCTGCGCAGTGCTAGAGGCAGAGAGCGCGCTTCCTCTCTGTCTCTAGTACCAGGAACGGTCCTGCACGCGCAGGCGCACTGAGGAGGCAGGTGGCGGCGGGAGTGAGTGCTTGCCTGGATAATATGCGGCGGCGCATGTGCTGGGTCCTGTGTGCCAATCACACAGCGGTCCCAGCGCTGACTCGGGGTGGGCGTGGCGGCGGCGGGGCATAGTGTACTTTACGTCACGCCTATCCGACAGTATGTGGCTGTGATCAAAAGCATTTTTTGGGGTGATGAAAGCCTGCAAAGATAATGTGAAAACAATGCTGTACACACCATCTGCACACAGTACAAAGGCTGTGCGTAGATTATAGCACCCAGAGCTCATGACCGAAGAAGCATTCAGCTGACACTTATTGAAAAGTGTGGATGGATGGATGGATGGATGGATATACACACACAGGGTGAGATTTATTAAAACCTGTCCAGAGGAAAAGTTGCTGAGTTGCCCATAACAACCAATCAGATCACTTCTTTCATTTATCAGAGGCCTTTTCAAAAATGAAAGAAGCGATCTGATTGGTTGCTATGGGCAACTCAGCAACTTTTCCTCTGTATGGGTTTTGATAAATCTCCCCCACAATGTCTACCATGTCATATGCCTTGACTAAGAAAAATCCTGCAGGTTTAAGATGTGCCAGATGTATCAAGTCTCATACATTTCAATAAATCCAGTACATCTGTGGCCTCTAGTGGTGTCATTCTAGTACATATTCCGGACAGTGCAGATCCAAACCTATATATAACTTAAATAATCAAAACACTTAAAATAATAAAACAATTTAAATAGAAAGAAAAGAAGAAAATGTAATTAAATACAGCAAGAAACTAAAAAAGGAGGCGGAAAGGGGAGGGAGGGAGGGTAGGGGACAGTCCGCACATTTCAATGTTCCAGAGGGCACTAGGACCGGTCATAAATGCGGCGCCTCATAGATGGCAATGCATTTCCGAGCGGAATTTGCAGAAAGAATAAGCAAGTCTATTCTTTCTGCAGACTCTAGTATTGTGAGGCAGAAACAACTGCTGCAGGAATTCCGCCCTGTACACAGTGCAGCAGAATCCCATTAAAATCAATGGGACTTTGCTGCAGTGGAATTTCCAAAAAAGAATATTGCCAGTTAATTCAGCTCACAAATTCCGCTGTGTGAACATAGCCTTGTAGCGCAACATATTGATCAAAGTGAACTAATGTTTTCAGGATTTGCTGGTATTAATGTGTTTTTCCCCTCTTCTACAGCTTGCATGAAGCTGCCAGTTTTTATCAGCGTGCCTTGCTGGCCAATGCTCTCACCAGTGCCCTGCGGTTACACCAGAGGTTACCACACTTCCAGCTGAGTCGGGCATTTCTGAGCCAGGCCCTGTTAGAGGACAGCTGCCACTACCTATTGTATTCACTCATCTTTGTCAACTCCTACCCCGTCACCAGTATCCTTTTCTATAACTACATGTAAAGGTGTTAAAGACAGGTCTTAATACATATAGGTTATAAACATTCATCTCCTATCCACAGAACAGGCAGCCATGTGGGTGAGGAGGAACAGAAGACTCTGGATCCCCATATTAGAGCAATCTTACATTTATCACCTATTTCAATGTTTCCCAACCAGAGTACCTCCAGCTGTTGCAAAACTACAACTCCCAACATGCCCGGACAGCCCTGGGAGTTGTAGTTTTGCATCAACTGGAGGTACCCTGGTGTGGAAACACTGCCCTATCCTATGAAAAGATTAGAGAAACCCCTTCAATGTCTTTGATTACCAATATCTTCAACCAGATAATGTTGTGAAAGTATTTAAAGGGATAGTTCAACTTGAAACACTTAGCCTGTATCCATAGGTGTAGGGGATAATTGTCAGATATGGGGGGGGAACAATTAATGGAGTTGTTTTACACATGCACAGCCCACAACTCCGTTCCGACAGGAGACTTTGCTCCCTGTCTGTGAGATGCTCAATCCAACCCAATGAGTGTGTTTGATTTTTTTGTTTTTAGCCAGTGAGACTTACCCAGCCTTTTTCAGCTCCGGCCATTTTTGCAGTGTTTTGCGGTTAGTCATAGTCTGTCTGTACAATATATAGCTACAGACTGGGCAGCACAATACTAATCAGAAGTGTAGTGTAGGCTTGTCTGTCATTACAGCTCCAACATAAATCATATGTCATGGTCGGAGAACCATTATAAAGCATTAGATCCACTGTATCTCTTCAGAAAATGACTATAAAGTAGAATTATCTTGTATTCCTTAATATGTTTTTTTCAGTGAGCATATTCCCTGTTCTCCTGTTTTCTTTGCTTCACGCATCAACATATACCAAGAAGGTCCTGGATGTAAGTACTCCCACGTTATTAGTTACTGTGATGTGTGTAATCTCTATTATGACAGACTTCTGTAAGGGTGGGTTCACACCACGTTTTTGCAATACAGTTTTTTTTTCAGATTTTTGATAAAAAAAACGGATTCCTCAACCTGACTAAACTTTATCAAAACGTATGTACAAAGTTTTATCTGTATACGGTTTGAAAAGTGATGTCCGGTTGCATCCGTTTTTAAAGAAAAAAAACCGCATACGTTTTGAACTTTTCACTCCATTATGAATAAAGTTTCACTTGTTTGATTGAAATTCCAAGAAAAAAAACTGTGCAAAGTCAAAAACCGTATGGTAAAAACTGGATGGAACCGTACACACATACAGTTCTGTACGGTTCCCATTGACTCCCATGTTAAAAAAAAAAAAACTTATACAGGTCAATACGGTTTTTCACCTGGACCAAAAACCGTGGTAGGCCACGGTTTTCTGTCCAGAAAAAAAAAAGTAAAAAACCATGTGGTGTGAAAAACGGAGACAACCGTATGCAATATGGTGCATACTGTTTTGAATGGAAAGTCTATGGGCACAGTTTTCTGTATAGTTGCATATGTTTATATTTTTTTTATTTTTTTTTTTATAAATTTTTTTTTTTTTTTAAACCGTATCCAAAAACTGTATAGAAAATCGTGGTGTGAACCCACCCTAATATGAAGGTATGTACTCTGTATTGTGAAATATCACTACTGGGCCCGGTGCTCTTTGACCGCCGCTTCTAAAGCGAAAGTGAAAGTATCCCGGCTAGTCAGTCGGGCTGTTCGGGACCGGGTGAAATCGCGGCGTCCCGAACAGCTGACCGGACACCGGGAGGGCCCTTACCTGCCTCCTCGGTGTCCAATCGACGAATGACTGCTCCGTGCCTGAGATCCAGGCGGAAGCAGTCAAGCGCCGATAACACTGATCACAGGCGTGCTAATACACGCCAGTGATCAGCATAGGAGATCAGTGTGTGCAGTGTTATAGGTCCCTATGGGAGCTATAACACTGCCAAAAAAAAAGTGTTAATAAAGGTAATTTAAGCCCTTCCCTAATAAAAGTTTGAATCACCCCCCTTTTCCCATAAAAAAAAATAAGTGTAAATAAAAATAAACATGTGGTATCGCCACGTGCGTAAATGTCTGAACTATAAAAATATATCATAAATTAAACCGCACGGTCAATGGCGTACGCGCAAAAAAATTCTCATACCGCCCTGTACGTGGAAAAATAAAAAAAGTTATAGGGGTCAGAAGATGACATTTTTAAACGTATAAATTTTCCTGCATGTAGTTATGATTTTTTCCAGAAGTGCGACAAAATCAAACCTATATAAGTAGGGGATCATTTTAACCGTATGGACCTACAGAATAATAAGGTGTCATTTTTACCGAAATATGCACTGCGTAGAAACGGAAGCCCCCAAAAGTTACAAAATGGTGTTTTTTCTTCGATTTTGTCACACAATGATTTTTTTTTTCCTGTTTCGTCGTGAATTTTTGGGTAAAATGACTAATGTCATTACAAAGTAGAATTGGCGACGCAAAAAATAAGCCATAATATGGATTTTTAGGTGGAAAATTGAAAGGGTTATGATTTTTAAAAGATAAGGAGGAAAAAACGAAAGTGCAAAAACGGAAAAACCCTGAGTCCTTAAGGGGTTAAGGGAGGATATAAGGAAGGTGCATTGTCACCTTATATCCTCCCTTATGGGGTCTATATGTTTTATCACACGGGATTTGTAATGCATACACTACTTTACTTGTGTTATACAGTGGTCCCTCAAGTTACAATATTAATTGGTTCTGGGACGACCATTGTATGTTGAAACCATTGTATGTAGAGACCATAACTCTATGGAAACCTGGTAATTGGTTCTGAAGCCCCAAAATGTCATCCAAAAATAGGAAAAAGTGAGGATTAAAGAAAAATAAGTAGATAACTAATATAGATAAAGCAAATCCTTACATATAAAAGTAAGAAAGATCTGCTGGGAGCTGTAATCACTGTCTATGTCAGTGTTTCCCAACCAGGGTGCCTCCAGCTGTTGCAACACTACAACTCCCAGCATGCCCGGACAACCCTTGGCTGTCCGGGCATGCTGGCAGTTGTAGTTTTGCAACAGCTGGAGGCACCCTGGTTAGGAAACAATGGTTTATGTAGAGGACAGGAGCTTCTTCAGGGTCCTATACAGTACACACAGTGTCCCAAATGGAGCCACCCTTATCTGGTGTCCAAAGGAGCAGCTAACCCTGGCACAGGTAAGGAGTAGTACAGAACGTGTAGTTCCTCCCTGTACTGTAGGGGGAGCTACCAGACACCAGTCAGTCCATGTACTTCAGTAATACAGGTGATTTACCAGTAAAATGCCCATTCTGACTGGTCAGTTCTTCCAGTAATTGACACGTTTCACAGATCTGGACTGTCCGGCACAATGCTGACAGTTAAAGGGGTATTCCAGGCAAAACCTTTTTTTTATATATCAACTGGCTCCGGAAAGTTAAACAGATTTGTAAATTACTTCTATTAAAAAATCTTAATCCTTCCAATAGTTATTATTATTTTTTAATAGAAGTAATTTACAAATCTGTTTAACCTTCCGGAGCCAGTTGAGATATATGTATATATATATGTGTATATATATGTGTATATATATATATATATATATATATATATGTGTATATATATGTGTGTGTATATATGTATATATATGTGTGTATATATATATATATATATGTATATATGTATATATATATATATATGTTTTGGCCTGGAATACCCCTTTAAGGTGTGCATGTGTGCCTTTTTTTTTCTATGTCTTTTAATGGGTTTTCACTAGTTTTTGGTGTATGTCACCCTTTACTATTTTTGGTGTATGTCACCCTTTTCACCCTGTCTATTGGCAAGCGTCTGACCCTTTTTATCAGCAAAGAAGAGTGTCTCAATAAATGTTTTAATATGGGCCAGCATTTTAATATTGTCCTCTTAAAGGATTGCATGGTGATTGTATGTCATGGCCAGCACTTGATCCTTTTTTTTTTTCTTGGAACCATTGCTAAGGCCCTGTTCACACTGCTCGGAATCCACATTTATTTTTTATTTTTTTCCCTGACTTGCGCTGCATGCCCTTTATTTCAATAGGTTTTGTGTTGGTCAGTTCACACGTCTATTGTTAGGCAATGACACATCAGATGAGGATGTGGATGATTAAACATGTTTCGTGTTCTACTGGAATTTTGATATTCTTTACATACAATAGGATTAAAATAATACCCATGGTTACATGATTTTCTATTATTATACTGCTTTTAAAAAAATGTAAACTTATAATTTTTTTTTTTTTTTTTTTACAAAATAAGTAGGTTTAAAATTGCCCTATTTTGACCACCTATGACTTTCTGATTTTTCCATATACAGGGTTGTATTTTTTTACGCAGTGATCTGTAGTTCTTGCATATATGTGACATGTAAATCACTTTTTATAAAACATTTTTGGAGTGTTATGTGACAAAAAAAGCAGCACTCCTGACTTTTTTTCTTTTTTTTTTTTTTTTTCTTCATTTACGCCGTCCACTGTACGGGGTAATTAACATTATATTTTGATCGGACATTTAAGCATGCAAATTTATAGCAATTATTAGATTGCTAATACTGTTTAGCACTATGCATAGGCATAGCACTGATCAGTATTATGAGCGAGCCTCTTCTTTGGTCTGCTAGAAGGCAGACCAGGGAAGAAGACCCCAGGAGAGCGGCAGAGGCAGGTGAGGCTAGAGCTGGGCGGTATGACCAAAAATGTGCATCACTGTATTTTTGTAAATTATGGTGGTTCCAAGGTATTTACCGCCTCCCCCCCCCCCCCCCCCATCATGATGTGATGGGCGCAGCTTCCCCCCCATTATTTGGAGGGGAGAGAAGCGCTCGCAGGTGACATATGATTAGTCCCCCGATGTGGAGGACAGCGCAGCACTGGGCTGATAAACGGGGAGAGAGAAGCAGAACAGCGCCAGGGGGTGACACATGATTAGTTCCCGTATGTGGGAACAGCGCGCTGCGGCTAATAATTCATTCATTCGAGGGGGGGGGTGGCCCAACCGGTATTGCGGTATGGGAAAAATTCATATCGTGCAGGAACATTTTTTTGGTATTCGGTATGAACCGGTATAACCTAGGTAAGGCAACCTCTGTCCATCATCTTGGCTGATCATATCTCCGTGGTCATGTCATGGGCGATCTGATTGGCTGTTACAATTGCCTCAGATACCATAAGTATTGATCACACTGCTGTCTGCCATTACCGGCGGGTGCCTGGCATCTGAAGGGCATGACGCGAGTGCAGAGCCTGTGCTAGCTTCATGTATACAATGTGAATGTATGTCTTGGTGCGTTAAGTTTATGCTAAAAACTTGCAAGAGTTTAAGATGCAGAATTGTCAGAAATCTTTGCAGATATGTCTGAAATAGCTTTTCTTATTTTTACTCTCATTTCAGGCCAAGGGTGCCAACAGTATGCCATTTGTCAGATCCTTGCTGGACAAACTGAACGCAAATCAGCAAAATATTCTGAAGTTTATCGCTTGTAATGAGATCTTCTTAATGCCAGCTACAGTCTTCATGCTGCTTAGGTATGAACCTGTGATACAGACTAGAGACATACTTGTATGCTGGGGGTTCCACGTCAACATGACATAACTGTTGTGCAATAGTGAGTGATGAGTGACACCATAAATCTCTTGGTAGCCTCATTGTAAACTGCCCCTTCTTATTCTGCTCTTTCTAATGATTGCTTATACCTATGTTGATTATGCTTGCAGTACTTGTTGAGGCCCACCACAATCTCCATGAAAAACATGTTTACAAAATAAGGCCAGTTTCACAACACCATTTGTGAATCTGACACGCTGACATATCCTTGCTCTTACGGGCACAGACACCATTCAGCCCAATGGTTCGAGCGGAATCAGCTAGTGACTACATTTGGGTCATTTTTTTAGCCTATATAAGTTGTCGGACTGAAAAATATGGCTTGCAGTACTTTCAGTTCAAGCCAAAGCTTGGATACATTTTGAAAATGATCTGAACGTAGTCTCTAGCTGACTACACTTGGGCCTTTTTCAAATAAATGGGGCCTGTTCCTGCCCAAGCACGGATACATCGACATCTCATTTTGGCAGTTCCTTGAGGTATCTGCGCCTCAGAAGCACAAATTGTGATGTGAACTCAGCTTTAAAGGGGTACTCCACAGCCAGCGTTCTGCAGTAAATGTTCTGAATGCTGTTTTTGCGCTGCAGGGGTCGACCACGCCCCCTTGTGACATCACGGCCACACACCCTCAATGAAAGTCTATGAGAGGGGGTGTGACGGCCGTGTTGTGAGAGGAGCTTTTATTTTGAAAAATTGTGACCTTGTGAGCTGCTTGCGCCTCATTCTGCACATTCTCATTATATTTTATTCTGACACTATGTAGTTAACCTGTACACATTTTTACATATTTTACAGTGGACAGGGAAGTTTGTTGCAGCCTTTTATTTACTACAGATTCCTGACGCTGCGTTATACCTCAAGAAGAAATCCCTACTGCCGGTAAGAGTCAGACATTTTCCTGTTCTAAAACTTAAAGGCTTTGGTCAGGTTTAATTGTCACTTTATAAATACTACTAATTTATGATTGATTTTAATAAACCATTTGGTTTCTGCAGCTTGCATATTACAGTACTGTAAGCTGCTTATTGCCTTTTGTGCCCCTACCAGTCTTCATCCTTTTGATGACTTATTCTGCAGCCCCTTTCTCCTCTTCTGATTCTTTGCTCTACTCCTATTTAATATACATTTATTTTATTAGATTTTATCTTAGATTCGTGTTCAGGAGAGTGGAAAGAGGCTGCAGAGTGAATTGTCAGAACACACACTAGCATTTTGCAGTGTTTGATGTATTGTAAGACAATTGTCAAATGATAGAAAATAAATGTAGTTAAAAATATTGGCCTAGATGTACCAATCTGTCTGTGACAACACGGATAGACTTTAAATCTGCCCCATTCATCAAGGTGTATCGGGCTGATTGATAAATCTAGAGACTGTCAAGTGAAAGTTTACACAAACTATTTTTGTTGCTTAAATGTGCACCAGAATTTGGTGCACCTTTTTTGGCATATCTAATGCCACGCCCCTTTTCCGTGAAGCTACATACCCGTTACATTCCCCTTTTCAGACAAGTCAGAAAAGTGCTAACAAATGTAGAAAATGCATAGTAAAAGTTTTGCTTAAACTGCCAAAATTCTGGTGCATGTGCTATAGTTAAAGGAGAACTCCGTAATAGGAAAATTGGCCCCCATACTGCCGGCAGTAAAAAAAATAAACCGGTACATACCTTCCTTCGCTCCCCCAGTGCCTCCGGTAACCGGCTCCGTCCTCCGCCGCGATCCTATTCCTGGTTGCCGGTGGTCGGCGAGTCATACTGTGCTCAGCCAATCACCGGCTGCAGCGAAGTCCCAACTTGGCCGGTGATAGGCTGAGCAGCAGCGAGACGTTTTCGGTAAATTACTTAAAATAACCATCATATGGAATTTTATGTGCAAAATTGAAAGCGTTATGATTTTTAGAAGGTGATGAGGAAAAATGAAAATGGAAAAACGCAGAAATTTTTTTTTTCAATTTATTTTTTTATAACACCTTTTTCCCAAAAGAAAACAAAAAACAAAAACAATAAAACTACAACCATTTCTGTGATTTCTACACAAAAGCTTCAAAAAGCTGGTGTGAAATTTTTGATGTAAACTGGACTCTCACCTCTTCGAAAATATCATGTAAAGCAGACAATATACGTGGACACGCCCACTTTTACAAAACTGACGTGAACAGTGTAAACCGCAGCACAAAGCTCTTTGAAAATGTGGTCGATACTTTTCGCGCCAAAATTTTGGTGCGAAATTGATTTTTTTTTCCTGCAAAATTCTTTGAGAATCTCCCTCACTGTCTGCAAAACACTGGCTTTGCGGATGCCATTGTGTGAAGTTGAGACCCTTGCACTTACACTGGACCACACAATGCGGCACATTAAAGGAGAACTGTAGTGCAATATAACTTAAAGTTATAGATTGCGGGGGGGTCCGAACGCGGCAGTCTGCAGGAAGCTCCGTGTCATCCCCAGCAGGAAGCCGCAGCAGATATGAGGAAGGGGGCATGTTGGCCGCAGTGTCATGCGGGGATGGAACGCCCCCTTCCAGCATATTGCTGCTGCCCCTTACAGGAGATCGCGGGGGTTCCCAGCGATCGGACCCCTGCAATCTATAACTTGTTACCTATCCTTAGGGGATAAGTTATATTGCACTACAGATCTCCTTTAATATTCTTGACAATACAGAAGTGATGCAGTTATATGAATTTGGAGAATTGGAGTTTTGGACTTGCATAGGCTGTCATGGTAAATATTCACGCCCCAATGTGTACATCAGGCCCGTGTGCAAGTTTATTTTTATGGTGAACTGGATAACCTGGGTCACAGCCGCTCCCGCCGCGATGTCTGTGATTCCTGTAGTCCAGATTTCCTTTGAGCAGTAGTACACCGCTCCAGTGAAGACAGTGCGCTAATATAAAGTATGTTTAATCCTCTGTTTTCCAGGACTTTGTTCACAGAGCTGAGGATTATCCTGGAGCACCTTGTAATGAAACCAGCATGTCCAGACTTTGTCAGAAGATTGTGTCTCAGCAGCATTGCCTTTATAAGCCGACTAGCACCAACCGTTGCATAAGTTATTCTTAATTAAATTATACAATATGTATGTAAATGAGCATTAGCAGCTGGTATTTCTGCTCTCTGTACGATATCCAGATGGTTTACAATGACGATGATGGCGTCCACACGAGCAATGCTGAATTCTCTTCTGCCTTTTTATACATCACTTTTACGATTTCTTAGAGTGATCCCTGTGACATGTTCCCCACAGGTGAATGTAAGCCTGGCTGCTATACCCTTTCACGTGAACCTAGTTTGTACATACTTGTACAAGTACTGTCAGGAACATCCTTTCCCATGATCGCCTTAGAAATTTGCAGCATGTTGTTGTTTTTTTTTTTTTTTTTTTTTTTTTTTTTTTTTTTAAATATGTAAGCTGCAAAAAATGCACAAGGTTCGTCTGAGAATAAACTTATTTGTGATATCTAAATGTTCTAGTTTCAGCTTTTCGGGAACAGAGTAGTTTGACTGTACAAATTTATCATGGATCTGTTCTATTTCTCTCTGGTTATATAATCTCCTTTGTATGAAGATTACAATTAAAATGTACATAGGATAAGCAAATTTAAACAGTGATTTTAGAACATTTTTGAGGTCAGTAGGTTCTGAAAATTTCCAACTCAAGTGTTTTTTTTTTTTTTTTTCCCCTTTTTTAAAGTGTACACATTCAAAAGATGCAATAAAATACCTACACCGATACAACCAAATACTGGTGTGTAGTATATTGAATTCCATGTATCTCCTGTGCTTTCTCTTCCTTTGCAGTACTGATCCTATGATGACTTAGCATGACACAAGAGCAAAGGGAGTCGGTACCATCTCTGAATAAACCTGGGAGGGCCATGGGATTATTCTTCCCTCTATATTATGCTAAATAAGAAAAAGCTGATATGCAGCAGACTTTTTGATGCAGACTTGCTTGCAATAACCTACATTAATGTACAGTTTCAGCGGTATGGATTAGGGATCAACCAATTATCGGTTTGGCCAATACTATCGGCTGATATTCACGATTTTGGACGTTATAGGTATCTGCAATTACCTTGCCGATAATCCGATAATGCCGCCCCGGCCAGAGACTGCTCCCCCATCCCCGGTTTTATAATTACCTGTTCTCGGGGTCCGCTCTACTTCCGGCTCCTGCTGCGTCCTGCATTGCGCCTCAACGTGACATCACCGACTGTGCGCACAGTGACAGCTCAGGACACCGCCGGAGCCAGAAGTAGCACGGGCCCCGGGAACAGGTAATTTATAAAATCGGGGATGGGAGAGGCAATGGGGCAGCGGTGGCGGTCTCTGGGCGGGGCGGTGGTTGGACGAAAGACTGTCAGGGCGAGAGAAGCGGGCGGCGGAGGGGGGTGCTGAAATAGCCGATAACTTATACAGATATTCCGGTATAAGTTATCAGCCTTAACGGGGTACTCCAGCGGTATATTTGTCATTTTCACTGTTCCACATGTCGCAGAGCAGTCTGCTAACCTGTAATATTTGCTATGGTCTCTGCTGTCCTTGCTGCTGCGTTTTTTTTGTTTTTCTATAGTTAGACTTTTGTTTACCTTTCTGTCTCCCTGTCTTTTGGTGTGTGGGAACTACAGTTCCCATGAGATCTTGCGTTGGCTTTTTTATTTTTTTTATTTTTTTCGGGCTGATGCTTCTCCAGAAGGTACGCCCTTATGGGCAGTTTTTTTTCTGTAGTCATGCCCCTGTTTGTATGTAGAATTCAGCCCCTTTTTTTTTCCCTAGTTGGTTCCGCCCTTGTGTGATTATGTGGGCGGCATCGTGATACTCACATGCTGGGTAGACAAACTTGCTAGCTGTGTTGTTGCTGTTGCATTGACCAATGAGCAGTTTCTGAACTTTCCCCTGGCTCTGATCACTGTGAACCAGGGACAGCTGCAGGGGGAGCGGGGATGAGCACCGCACGTAAGCTCAGCGGCTCCCGTCCCTGCACATCCCTCGGGCGCGTCAGGGGGTGGGGGGAGGGGCCGACTGTGCCAAGTCGCTCTGATTGGCTGCCGGCCAACCAAACATTACACTGTGAAAACAGCGATCACGTGAACAACAGGGTTCACGTGACCGCACTCTCTAAACAAGGATTGGACAAAGTACATCCAATCAACTAAGAAACTGCAGCAAGGGCGTTCCTGGGCAGGAGCCACCGAACAGAGCCATGAATATTCATGAGGGGGGTTCGGCCGGGCAAAAAAAATTAGAGGAAGGAGACCCTTACGTCACGAGCGCAACATGGCCGCCGACCAGGGGAAAAAAGTGGTCGCCAGCACATGGAAAAGGCAATGAACTACAAGACTTCCTGCATAAACACAAAAGGTAAATTTTCAATGAATGCAAAGTAGCTAGAAAAACGCAGCCAGAGGCATAGGAATGACCCTAAAGAAACTAAACTATGCCAAAAAAAAAAAATACCATCGCCTGAGTACCCCCTTTAAAGTCCACATAATCAGTATCGGCCCTGAAAAATCGATATCAGTCGATCCCTAGTATGGATAATGTTTGTAGAAGTTTTGACTAAAAAAAAAATTTCATGCATTAATCGACTTGTGGTGCGGATGTTTATTCTGCAGCATCTAAATTTTGGTCTCGGAAAGGCTGCAGATTTATTTTCTATTTTCCCCATTGACTTGAATGGGACAGTCAAAATTCACATTAGGGGTCTATTCACACGTACAGTATCCTGCGCAGATTTGATGCGCTGGATTTGTAACTGCTGATTAGAGCCTGTGCTCAGTCATTTAGTTTACATTGAGATTTGCAGAAGAAAATCCTGTGCATCAAATCTGCATACATGTGAACATGCATATTTTGCTGCAAAAACAGAATATCTGCAACAGTGAATTTCGGATACCTTTCTAACCCGTGATGTACAGGTACCTATGTATGGTGTTTGCTCAGGAGCTTGGCCCCCTCCACATACGGCGGGTTCTGGCTGTTGGGTGTTGATACCCACCGTAAATGACCAGCCTTGGAGATCAGGAGCAAATGCTGCATCTATTATATAGTTTTACTTTAAGTCATTGAGGATTCAGAAGTCTGATCGGCACTGCATCGCCGGGTGCTGATCAGTTGTCATAGTAGCTTAAAGGGGTACTAACAAACCGTACCGAACGCTGGAGCCGGCGCCGGGAGCTCGTGACAGCCCCGCCCCCTCATGACATTACGCCCACCCCCTCAATGTAAGTATATGGGAGGTCACGCCCCCTCCCATAGACTTGCATTGATGGGGCGGGGCGTGATGTCATGAGGGGGCGGGGATATGACCTCACTACCTCCCAGCTCCAGTGTTCGGAACAGTTTGTTCCAAACGCTGAGCAGCAGAGTACCCCTTTAAGGCTTCCATGGTTGCCTTGACAGATCTTCTAGTACAGCATGCCACAGGCCAATTTTAACATTTCCATTGTATTAAATGATATGAGTAATTAAGCATATGATTGTGGTACCACTGCATTCTTGCCACAATTTTCTAAAATCGTAGTAAAACGCAATTTTTTGGCAATTCGCTGTAGTACAGTGGCCTAGTAACACAACGTGTGAGCATGTGTTTAATTTGTTTTACTACTTTTTGGTATCATTGTAATCATACTGACCCATAGTACAATTTTACCATACAGAGAAAAAAAAAATTTATTAAACAGAAGTAAAATCAGTGTGGGTCTTAGAAGGTGGGTAATAGAGATTAGCGAAGTTACAGCGATTCGATTCGTCACAAATCTAGCGGCTCAGCGTTTGCTGACTTTAGCCTGTATAACTTAGTTCAGCTTTCAGGTGCTCCGGTGGGCTGGAAAAGGTGGATACAGTCCTAGGAGACTCTGCCTGAAATAGTGGCCTAACCCCTCGCACAAATTTGATTAACTGTTAACCAGCAAATCTCCACTTGTGGTCGGGTTAACATGAACGTGTAATGAACTAGTGAGGATGCAAATACTCATACCTGATATAACTATAAGCCTGAGGTGTGCCAATATTACAGGCGAGAATACGAACATATCTGATGAAATCTTTAGAGGTTAACGGAAAATAAATGAATCAATTGGGTTACCATGCAGCAGACCTAGCCATTTCTGGAAGACTTTTACAGGACACCAAGAATTATTACGGGGATAGAAGCTAATTACCGCCTGATTCATTTGTTGAGTCTTAGGCCAACACTAACTTAAAGGGGTACTCCGGTGGTCAACGTGTTTTTCCGTTTTTGACTTACCCTATTTGTTTTGTTTCATGTCTATTCTTGTGGTTTAGCCTACTCTATTTCCGTTCTTTGTTGTCTTTTTATCCCCCACTTTGTTTTCCTATCTTTGCTTCTATTTCCTGTTTCTTGCTGTGCTGAAAACTACAAGTCCCAGCATGCCACATGCCTTGCTGGTTTGGGGTGGCTTTTTATTTTTCCCCCCACCCAAGTTGGCCCCCTTATACACAGCACACTAATATAATCAGCCCTGGTTGAGATACACTGGCATACACACACAAAAGGGACTACAACTCCCAGCATGTCATTCAGGAGTCTTCAGTCTGTGGTATAACACCAGCATGCTGCCTCTGTAGTCTCCTGGGGGTTGTAGTTCACCACACCTCTATAGGGCTTACACCAGTGTTTCTCAACCAGGGTGCCTCCAGGTGTTGCAAAACTACTACTACCAGCATGCCCGGACAGCCAAAAGCTGTACGGGCATGCTGGGAGTAGTAGTTTTGATACAGCTGAAGACACCCTGGTTGGGAAACAATGCTTTTTGTTTGTAATAGGCAAATATAGAAACGAAGCCAGCTCACCCCTGGTCCGGATATCGAGCACGGAGAGAGTGCGGACTTGCACTCGCAGACAATAAGGAATATGGAAAGAACTCCAGCTCAGGTGCAGATCAAATCAATATGGCTTTATTTTACATCACGCCAGAAGCAACAAGTAACAGGTTGGAAGTGACACATTTCGGCCAGGTGCTGGCCTTAGTCATACATGACTAAGGCCAGCACCTGGCCGAAACGCGTCACTTCCGACCTGTTACCTGTTGCTTCTGGCGTGATGTAAAATAAAGCTATATTGATTTGATCTGCACCTAAGCTGGACTTCTTTCCATATTCCTTTTTGTTTGTAATATACTGAATAGGCTAGGACAGTGTTTCCCAATCAGTGTGCCTCCAGCTGTTGCAAAACTACAACTCCCAGCATGCCCAAAGGCTGTCGGGTCATACTGGGAGTTGTAGTTTTGCAACTGCTGGAGGCACACTGGTTTGGAAACACTGGTGTAACATGATGTGTATGCTGAATAGGCTAGGGCAGTGTTTCCCAACCAGTGTACCTCCAGCTGTTGCAAAACTAAAACTCCCAGCATGCCCAAAGGCTAACAGTGCAAGCTGGGAGTTGTAGTTTTTCAATAGCTGGAGGCACACTGGTTTGTAAACACTAGTATACACATAACAGGGACTACAACTCCCAGCATGTTTCATTCAGGAGTCCTCTCTTTCCCCCCCCCCCTCCCCCCCCTTCACACATAGAAATCATCCCCAGTCTGAGATGAATTTCGCTGCAGCCTATACATCCCCAGCCCGTGCACTTTATCCTCCCCTTCAGATAACACTCTTATCTTCTCTGTCTTCTTTCAGTGCAGACCTGTGTCCACAGAAGACAGAGCAGGGGGAGGGGAGATGTGGAGCTGTGTACGTCCTCCCTCTACCCCTGCTCTGGCTTCTTTCTCTCATGTAGACCTGCGTCCTCGGGGAGGGGGAGATGAGGGGCGTGGCTTCATTCTCTCATGCAGACCTGCGTCCTCCGGGAGGGGGAGATGAGGGGGCGTGGCTTCTTTCTCTCATGTAGACCTGCGTCCTCCGGGAGGGGGAGATGAGGGGTGTGGCTTCTTTCTCTCATGCAGACCTGTGTCCTCCGGGAGGGGGAGATGAGGGGTGTGGCTTCATTCTCTCATGCAGACCTGCGTCCTCCGGGAGGGGGAGATGAGGAGGCGTGGTTTATCTCTCTCATGCAGACCTGTGTCCTCCGGGAGGGGGAGATGAGGGGTGTGGCTTCTTTCTCTCATGCAGTTCTGAAAGAACAGAGAAAAAAAAAGCCATGACATGTTGTCCACAGCCTAATCCTAACCTGTGCACAACAGTAAGAGATCCAACACAGAACTTCCTGGCCCACAAACAGGTAAGAAAAAAAAGACACATGCTACACAAACCTATAATACATGTCAATTGCAAAAAACATGAACATTAAAAGAAGATGCAATATAGCCAAAAATCTTAACCACCAGAGTACCCCTTTAAAAAACAGAACTGGGGGGGGGGGTAACAAATGTTTGATGAGTAAGGTATGAGTACTGTACGGAGTTTTAATGAATTCACCCAGTATAAGAAAGCTGTAGTATCCTAAGTATATGACACCCCAAAAGGGTCGCTATCCAGTATCCTACTGAATTGTTGAAAACAGGCAGCGGACAAAGGCTCTCTAGAAGGGGGCCTAGGCTTCTCAGTCTTCTTGATACCTTTTAGGCTAGATTCAGACTACGGATTCCGAGTGCGGCCAGTGCTGACTGAATCAGTCGGCCCTAGGACCGCGCGGACACTGCAGTCTCCAATAGACTGCAATGTGTTCCGCGCGGATTTCCGCCTGAAGATAGAGCAACGCCTTTCTCGAGGCGGAAATTTCCAAGCGGATTTTCCGTTCACAAATTCCGCTTCACAAATTCCGAAATGTGAATTTGTGAACGGAAACCCATTCACTACACTATACATTTTAGCAAGCGGAATTTCCGCCTGCAATTTCAAACAGGAATTGCAGGTGGAAATTCCGTAGTCTGAACCTAGCCTTAAGGCTGCTTTAACCGGGGGAGCACAGAGTATGGAGGGAAGACTGGGGAAACTTAAAGACCAGAAATGTTGTATGCCTGCTAAATATAGTCGTATGGAATTGTGAGATAATTTTAGAAATGAGTGGCAAAATGAAACGAAAGCCAGGATGTATTGAATCTCAAATGGGGAATGTGTCGGGCATTTGGTTTGAAATTTAAGAAATGTGTTCCCTACTAGCTTATAGGACCTGGCAGTATTGTTGGATAATAAGTGGTTGATCAGATCTAGAGCGCCCGTATAGAACCTGTTTAATCCAGTGTCAAAGACCTGATCGGAGGTGCCAGCGTGGCAACTTCGTCTGCTTCCGGCATTACTTTGCATCAGCGGCTACGTTCTTAACCCCTTCAATATGAACACATTCAATATGAAACTTTCTTATCAGGGCTGTATATGTTAGCCTCCGAAGAAATTACATTATGGTAAGTGATTTAGACCTTCCTTTGCAAATAATGTTGCGGGTGCCAGTGTTGTCAGTGTAAAAAACAACCATCTTCCCATGCCACAAATGACCCCAAGTTATAGCGACTGCCACTATAGGGATGATTTCAAACAAGGCAGACGTTGAAAACTCTGGTAGTGCCAATAGTCCTGAAGGCCAAGACCCTGACAACCAGTGAGGGGAAAAATGGCCGCAAAACCTGTGGAAGCTGCTGCATCGGTAACAACAACTGGCGAGTCCAGACAGGCTTTGGGGACGAACATGGATACCCCATTCCATTCAGACGACAAGAAATGGTCCCAAATTATAAGATCTGCTTTAGCTTCTTGATCGACTACCACTGTCATGTTGTGGATAACTGCCTGAATGCGATCCAACTTGGTAACCTAGCCTCCATGTTGACTGAGTCAAGAATGATGCCCAAAAAGGAAATGGACATGGCGGGACCCTCCACCTTTTTATCTGCCACGGGGATATTCAGGTTATGAAGAACTAGAAGAAGCGTTTACAGGTCCTTGGGCTGGCAGGTTGGACTTTCGAGAAGTAAAAAATCGTCCAGGTAGTGTAACACATTCGTACAAGACCAATGATTGATCAAGATCCATTCTAATGCTGCAGAAAATGTGTCAAACAACCTGGGACTACTTTTAGACCCGAAAGTAAGTTTTGTTGCAAAATAGTATTGCCCGCACCATTTGATACCGTGCCATTGCCACAGATAACTTACTTACTCACTGGCAATAACTTAAAAGCATCAGAAATGTCAGTTTTAGACAGCCAAGTGCCAGGCCCAAGGAGCAAGATTTGCTGAATAGCTGCAACCACTAAAGTGTACTTAAGTGTAAACTCTCCTGATGGAATTAAAGAATTAATGCTGGGAATTGTGGAAGAATGGGGTGCAGACAAATGGTAAATCAACTGGAATTTATTTGAAAATTTACCACAGGCAACACCTATAGGACTAATCCTCCATTGATTAAAGGAAGCCCTAGAAAAAGGCCCTATGACAAAACCTTTAAGAATTTCATTCCTCAGGAGCTCAGCACTACCTCTGGGTTACCAGCAGCCGACTGCAGATTACGACATTCAAAAGTTTCCTGGGGGAGACACACCAGCCCGAAGAACCTCTGAATTGACCCCGCCTTTTCATGCTTCCGGCCCTGATTTCTTGGGCCATTGACTTTTCGGATGGGCTCTATGGCAAATGCAACAAATGTGCAACAACCTGCGTTGACTAAAGCGGCAAGAGGAAAAATTGAAATTGTTGCAAATTTGTGCATTACCTAAGTAATGCACTGGTCTGCCTAACTTATCCACGGAAGGCCTGGGCTGAGGTTTGGGCAATGGTCTGGACTCTGTGGCTACTGCATTAGGGCACCACCGGAAAAATGTCTACAAAAGAGTTCAGTGTCCAGTACGGCCCAGTTGGTAGTTTGCTGGAACTGAAACAGGGTAGCCACTGCTTTACCAGAGAATGAACGGTGGTAGTCATAAAATGCGAATCCACCGTTCTTGTACCCTAACTCCACCAATTTATGCAGGTATTGATCTAATTCCTATTGGGGCTAACAGCGCCACTACGTCCCTGTAAAGCCCAAAGGCTAGCACAAATTCCAGAATATTTAGAAGCCCGCTCCCTGCCTCTAGCACTGCGCAAGCGCACTGAGCTGGTGGCAGACAACGGGAGTGAGTGCTTTCTCTCTGCCTCTAGTGAAAGCAGAAGCAGTGCGTCTCTGGCACCAGGAGAAGAAAGAAGAGGAGTACGGGCACTGTATTTCAAATATCATAAAGGTGCACATAATATGTATAGGCTTACTGAAGTCAGACCGGACCACACATCATGGACATCGGGGGTGGGGACCTGTGTGTCAATCACACAGTGGTCCCAGCGCTCACTTACAGGGGATAGGAGTGGCAGAGGTGGGGCATTACGATCCCCAGCCACGCCTATCTGACAGTTGCTGACCGTACAATAAAACTATTTTCATGCTGATAAAGTGTGATAAACAGCAGCCAAAAGTATATCTGCATTACAAGTCATCATCTATACTATCATGTTATTAGTCTGGGGGTATAATATCCATGACTAATATAACTAAAGCAATGGAAATAGAAAAGGAGAAGACTGCATATTAGCTAATATATGTGATATAAGCCCCAACTTATCATAAACAAGTACAAAGGGGAAGATACGCTACCTAACTGGCTGTAAAAGACTTGACGAAGGGTGGAGACAGAATTAGCACTAACCTACAGAGATGACAAAACATAAAATGCAAATGAAACCCAACTAAAGAGCCGTGATAGGAATCTCGGGATTCCTGAAAGATACCAACAATGATGGATATTTATCAACGGGTTTAGTCAGGTTTTATTTACTATAATTGTCGCAAAATTGTCTAAACTTCGACTACGTGTGTTTTCGTGCGACAATTTGCATGAAGAACAAGAAAAGCAAGAAAATTTACGTAGTAAATTTTTCAAAATGGATTTGCTTTAGTCGGGTATTTATCAACTGCGACAGTCGTAACTGCGCAAAAAAAAGGTTAAAAATTGACTAAATTTACTCCATCTCCAACATGGAGCAGAAAAAGCTACTACCAAAGTAAAAAAGGAAAAATTGCTTACGTGAAAGAAAATCATCAACAGGCTGAAAACAGTTGATAAATAAGTCACACATAAGCAAAAAAAAAGTAAGGAAAAAATTACTAAAAAAAAGAATACATAAGCAAATGTCCCTCAATATGAACATAAAAACCCTACCACAATAGCGATAGACCATGGAATAAGGCACAGGGAAGCACGAGATTCGTCAAACGGATCTAAAGTAATGTACATGAATAAAATCAGAAATAGTTGTTAAAACCATTGACCCTTACTTATCGTGCTAGTAGTTTAGCTAGCTACTAGCGCACGTGGTGACGATGGACAGGTAAAAGCAGGGGGAGGGGGTTTGGTGAATCAGTGAATGATGTGGCAAAGGAGGGGATGGTGTAATATAATGGCACATCGGGGGCGGGGGGGGGGGGGGGGGTTAACCCCTTAAGGACCAGGGGGTTTTCTGTTTTTGCACTTTCATTTTTTCCTCCTCACCTGAAAAAAATCATAACTCTTTCAATTTTGCACCTAAAAATCCATATGATGGCTTATTTTTTGCGCCACCAATTCTACTTTGTAATGACATCACCCAAAATGTACGGCAAAATGGAAAAAAAATCATTGTGAGACAAAATTGAAATAAAAATTTTGTAACTTTTGGGGGCTTCTGTTTCTACGCCGTACATTTTTTTTTAAAATTGAGACATTCACTTTATTCTGTAGGTCCATACGATTAAAATGATACCCTACTTTTATAAGTTTGATTTTTGTTGTACTTCTGAAAAAAATCATAGCTACATGCAGGAAAATGGATAAGTTTAAAATTGTCATCTTCTGACCCCTATTACTTTTTTATTTTTCCGCATATGGGGCAGTATGAGAGCTCATTTTTTGCGCCGTGATCTAAAGTTTTTAGCGGTGCCATTTTTGTATTGATCGGACTTGTTTATCGCTTTTTATTCATTTTTTCATAATGTAAAAAGTTACCAAAAATACACTATTTTGGACTTTGGAATTTTTTTTGCTCATACGCCATTGACTGTGTGGTTAAAGTAATGATATATTTTTATAATTCGGACATTTTGGCATGCGGCGATACCACATATGTTTATTTTTATTTACACTGTTTTTTTATGGGAAATGGGGGGTGATTAAAACTGATGTTTATTCACTTTTTTTCACTTTTTTTTTGCAATGTTATAGCTCCCATAGGGGGCTATAACACTGCACACACTGATCTTTTACATTGATCAGTGGTTTCTCATAGGAAACCCGTGATCAATGATTCTGCCGATTGACTGCTCATGCCTGGATCTCAGGCACTGAGCAGTCATTCGGCGATCAGACACCTGGAGGCAAGGTAGGAGACCCTCCTTGTGTCCCACAGCTGTTCGGGATGCCACGATTTCACCGCGGACATCCGGAACAGCCCCCTGAGCTAGCCGGCATTGATTTACTTTCACTTTAGACGCGGCTTTCAACTTTGAACTTGAACGCCGCATCTAAAGGGTTAATAGCGCGCGGTACCGCGATCATTGCCGCGCGCTATTAGCCACGGGTCCCGGCCGTTGTTAGAGGCCAGGCCCGACCCGCTATGACGCGGGGCCATGTCGTGGCCCCGTGTTATAGAAAGGGAAAGGACTCAGGACGTACCGGTACGTCCTTGGTCCTTAAAGGGGTACTCCGCCCCTAGACATCTTATCCCCTATCCAAAGGATATTGGATAAGTTGTCAGATCGCCGGGGTCCCGCTGCTGGGGACCCATGGGATCTCCACTGCGGCACCCTGATATCATTACTGCACAGAGCAAACTCACTCTGTAAGTAATGACGGGCAATACAGGGGCCGGAGTGTTGTGACATCACGGCTCCGCCCCCTCGTGGCATCATGATCCGCCCCCTTAATGCAAGTCTATGGGAGGGGGCGTGATGACCGCCACGCCCCCTCCCATAGATTTGTATTGAAGGGCGGAGCCGTGACGTTGCGATGCTTCAGCCCCTGTATTGCCCGTCATTACACACAGAGCGAGTTTGCTCTGTGCAGTAATGATAGCAGGGTGCCGCAGCGGAGATCCAGGGGGTCCCCAGCAGCAGGACCCTGGTGATCTGACATCTTGTCCCCTATCCTTTGGATAGAGGATAAGATGCTAGGTGCGGAGTATCCCTTTAAGAGGTTAAAGAGGTTCTCCAGGGAAAAACTTTTTTTTATATATATGAACTGGCTCCAGAAAGTTAAACAGATTTGTAAATTACTTCTATTAAAAAATCTTAATCCTTTCAGTACTTTTAAGCTGCTGAAGTTGCATTGTTCTTTTCTGACTAAGTGCTCTCTGATGACACCTGTCTCGGGAACTGTCGAGAGTAGAAGCAAATCCCCATAGCAAACCTATTCTACTCTGTGCTGTTCCTGAGACAAGCGGAGATGTCAGCAGAGAGAACTGTTGCCAGACAGAAAAGAATGTGTCAACTTCAGCAGCTGATAATTATTGGAAGGATTAAGATTTTTTTTATAGAAGTAATTTACAAATCTGCTTAACTTTCTGGAGCCAGTTGATATATATATATATATATATATATATATATATATAAAAAGATTTTTCCTGAAATACCCCTTCCTTTAACCCCTTAAGGACCCTTGTCGTACACCTACGTCATGACACCCTGGTACCTAAGGACTCATGACGTACGCGTATGTCATGGAGAATTCCGGCCCCTGCCGCGCGCTGGGTGGGGATTGGACCGTGATGCCTGCTGAAATCATTCAGCAGGCATCCCGTGCAAACGCCCAGGGGGGTCATCAGACCCCCCCATGTCGGCGATCGCGGCAAATCGCAAGTGAATTCACACTTGCGATTCTGGGTCATTACGGGTCTTTGGTGACCTGGAATATAAGGGGGATCGCGGTTGTCTAAGATACCCACGATCCCCCTGAAGGGATAGGAGTGAGGTGGCAGGGGTGCCACCCCTCCTATCCCTGCTATTGATCGCCAGAATCGACGACAAATAGCAGTTCGGGGGCGGGGGGTTAACTTTCGTTTTCCCCGTCCTGCCCACCCACAATAGGCGGGGCAGTATGGGGAAACTACAGAGGACTGGGCGCCAAAGATCCACTTACCCGTCCGGAGGCAGCGTGCAACGGAGATCGTCGGGTGACGATGTCGTACGGCTGGATCCTACGGAAGCCGGTGAGTTGCCTAGCAACATCTGTGGCAACTATACAGTGGTCTCTAACTGTAGCCCTCCAGATGTTGCAAAACTACAACTCCCAGCATGCCCAGACAGCTGTTTGGGCATGCTGGAATATGTAGTTTTGCAACAGCTGGAGGGCTACAGTTTGAGACCACTACACTGTACAGATCTTGCAAAACTACAACTCCTAGCATGCCGAGACAGCTGTTTGCTGTCTGGGCATGCTGGGATTTGTAGTTTTGCAACATCTGGAGAGCCACAGTTTGGAGATCACTGTGGCCCTCCAGATGTTGCAAAACTGCAAATCCCAGCATGCCCAAACAGCAAGCAGCTATCTCGGCATGCTGGGAGTTGGAGTTGCGTACCTCCAGCTGTTGCATAACTGCATCTCCCAGCATGCCCTTCGGTGATCAGTACATGCTGGGAGTTGTAGTTTTGCAACAGCTGGAGGCACACTGGTTGGAAAATACTGAGTTAGGTAACAGAACCTAATTGAAGGTTTTCCAACCAGTGTGCCTCCAGCTGTTCCAAAAGTACAACTCCCAGCATGCACGGTCTGTCAGTACATGCTGGGAGTTGTAGTTTTGAAACAGCTGGAGGTTTGCCCCCATGTGAACGTACAGGGTACATTCACACAATCAGGTTTACAGTAAGTTTCCTGCTTCAAGTTTGGGCTGCGGCAAATTTTTCGCCGCAGCGCAAACTCCTAACGGGAAACTCACCGTAACCTGTCAGTGCGAATGTACCCTAAAAACACTACACTAACCCATAATAAAGGGTAAAACACATATACACCCCCTTAAACTGCCCCCCCCCCCAGTAAAAATGAAAAACGAATTGTACGGCAGTGTTTCCAAAACGGAGCCTCCAGCTGTTGCAAAACAACAACTCCCAGCATTTCAATACAGCCACTGACTGTCCAGGCATGCTGGGAATTTAGCAACAGCTGGAGGCACCCTTTTGGGGATTAATGGCATAGAATACCCCTATGTCCCCCCCTATGCAATCCCTAATTTAGTCCTCAAATGCGCATGGAGCTCTCTCAATTCGAAGCCCTGTCGTATTTCAAGGAAACAGTTTAGGGCCACATATGAGTTCCTCCATACTCGGGAGAAATTGCACTACAAATTTTGGGGGGCCTTTTCTCCTTTTACGCCTTATGAAAAGGAAAAGTTGGGGGCTACACCAGGTTGTTAGTGTAAAAAAATAAAAAAATTTACACTTAAAATGCTGGTGTTGCCCCATATTTTTTATTTTCACAAGCGTTAAAAGGAAAAAAAGACCCCCAAAATTTGTAACGCAATTTCTCCTAAGTACGGAAATACCCCATATGTGGGCGTAAAATGCTCTGCGGGTGCACAACAAGGCTCAGGAGTGAGAGTGCACTATGTACATTTGAGGCCTAAATTGGTGATTTGCACAGGGGTGGCTGATTTTACAGCGGTTCTGACATAAACGCAAAAAAAGAAATATCCACATGTGACCCCATTTTGGAAACTACACACCTCACGGAACGTAACAAGGGGTATAGTGAGCCTTAGCACCCCACAGGTGTTTAATGAAAATTCTTTAAAGTTGGATGAAAAAAAAAAAATAATTTCCCCTAAAATGCTGGTGTTACCCTAAATTTTTCATTTTCACAAGGGAAAATAGGAAAAAAGCCCCCCAAAATTTGTAACCCCATTTCTTCTGAGTAAGAACATACCCCATATGTGGATGTAAAGTGCTCTGCGAGCGAAGTACAATGCTCAGAAGAGAAGGAATGCCATTGAGCTTTTGAAGAGAAAATTTGTCCAGAATTGAATGCCACGTGTATTTACAAAGCCCCCATAGTGCCAGAACAATGGGCCCCTCCCCCACATGTGACTCCATTTTGGAAACTACACCCCTCTCGTAATGTAATAAGGGGTGCAGTGAGCATTTACACCCCACAGGTGTCTGAGAGATTTTTGGAACAGTTGTCCGTGAAAATGAAAAATGCAATTTTGCATTTGCACAGCCCACTGTTCCAAAGATCTGTTGTACGCCAGTGGGGTGTAAAAACTCACTGCACCCCTTATTAAATTCTGTGAGGGGTGTAGTTTCCAAAATAGGGTCACATGTGGGGGGGTCCACTGTTCTGGCACCACAGGGGACTTTGTAAACGCACATGGCCCCTGACTTCCATTCCAAACAAATTTTTTCCCAAAAGCTCAATGGCGCTCCTTCTCTTCTGAGCATTGTAGTGCGCCAGCAGAGCATTTGACCTCCACATTTGTGGTATTTCCATACTCAGAAGAGATGGGGTTACAAATTTTGGGGGGCATTTTGTTCTATTATCCCTTGTAAAAAATTTTAATTTGAGGGAAAACTAGCATTTAAAAAAAATAATTTACACATCCAAATGTAACGAAAAGTCGTCAAACACCTGTGGGGTGTTAAGGCTCACTTGACTCCTTGTTACGTTCCTTGAGGGGTGTAGTTTCCAAAATAGTATGCCATGTGTTTTTTTTGCTGTCCTGGCACCATAGGGGCTTCCTATATGGGACATGCCCCCCAAAAACCATTTCAGCTAAATTTGCTTTGCAAAAGCCAAATGTGACTCCTTTTCTTCTGAGCATTGTAGTTTGCCAGCAGTGCACTTGACCTCCACATATGTGGTGTTTCCATACTCAGAAGGGATGGAGTTACAAATTTTGGGGGGAATTTTCTCCTATTACCCCTTGTGAAAATTAATTAAAAATTTGGGGGAAAACTAGCATTTTAGTGAAAAAAAAATCATTTACACATCCAACTTTAACAAAAAGACGTGAAACACCTGTGGGGTGTTAAGGCTCACTGGACCCCTTGTTACTTGCCTTGAGGGGTGTAGTTTCCAAAATAGTATGCCATGTGTTTATTTTTTATTTTTTTTTGCTGTTCTGGCACCATAGGGGCTTCCTAAATGTGACATGCCCCCAAAAACCATTTCAGCAAAACTCACTCTCCAAAATACCATTGTCGCTCCTTCCCTTCTGAGCCCTCTACTGCGCCCGCCGAACACTTGACATACACATATGAGGTATTTCCATACTCGAGAGAAATTGGGTTATAAATTTTGGGGGGCTTTTCTCCTTTTACCCCTTGTAAAATTTCAAAAACTGGGTCTACAAGAACATGCGAGTGTAAAAAATTAAGATTTTGAATTTTCTCCTTAACAAAAAGACGTGAAACACCTGTGGGGTGTTAAGGCTCACTGGACCTCTTGTTACTTGCCTTGAGGGGTGTAGTTTCCAAAATAGTATGCCATGTGTTTTTTTTTTGTTTTTTGTTTTTTTGCTGTTCTGGCACCATAGGGGCTTCCTAAATGCAACATGCCCCCCAAAAACCGTTTCAGAAAAACTCACTCTCCAAAATCCCACTGTTGCTCCTTCCCTTCTGAGCTCTCTAGTGCACCCGCCAAACACTCGACATACACATATGAGATATTTCCTTACTCAAGAGAAATTGGGTTACACATTTTAGGAAGATTTCTCTCCTTTTACCTCTTTTAAAAATTCAAAAACCGGGTCTACAAGAACATGCCAGTGTAAAAAATGAAGATTTTGAATTTTCTCCTTCAATTTGCTGCTATTCCTGTGAAACACCTAAAGGGTTAACAAACCTTTTGAATGTCATTTTGAATACTTTGAGGGGTGAAGTTTTTATAATGGGGTCATTTGTGGGGTATTTCTAATATGAAGGCCCTTCAAATCCACTTCAAAACAGAACTGGTCCCTGAAAAATTTCAATTTAGAAAATTTAGTGAAAAATTTGAAAATTTCTGCTATACTTTGAAGCCCTCTGATGTCTTCCAAAAGTAAAAACATGTCAACTTTATGATGCAAACATAAAGTAGACATGTTGTATATGTGAATCAATATATCATTTATTTGGAATATTAATTTTCCTTATAAGCAGAGAGCTTCAAAGTAAAAAAAAAAATGCAACATTTTCAATTTTTTCATCAAATTTTGGAAATTTTCACCAAAATTTTACCACTAACATAAAGTAGAATATGTCACGAAAAAACAATCTCGGAATCAGAATGAAAGGTAAAAGCATACCAGAGTTAATAAAGCTTAAAATGAAAGTGGTCAGATGTGCATAAAAAGGGCCGGGTCGTACAGTGCAAATTGTCCGGGTCCTTAAGGGGTTAAATATAATGGTACGGGGAGGGGGGGGGGCTGAAATATAATGGCACAGGGGGGGTTGAAATATAATTGCACAGGGGGATGAAATATAATGGCACAGGGGGGGGGCTGAAATATAATGGCACAGGGGGGGTGAAATAATTGCACTGGGGGGCTGAAATATAATGGCACAGGGGAGTTCTGAAATGTAATGGCACAGGGAGCATCAGAGAAGGGGGAATATAATGGCACAGGGGAATGATATGGCACAGGGTGTGATAATGGAGGGGGTGAACTGGCACAGGATGATAGCAGCTATTCTAATGCTGATCATGGTACAATGTTGTGCATTGTTGACTCCCAATGTGGGTGCATACAATTGGCAGTATAGCTAGGAGTGTGTCATCAAACTATGTAAGGGTGTCACCATGAAAAGTTTGGAAAGCCCTGACTGAGGGAGTATAATTGTTTAAATGGGAGCCCTACCTGCCTACCTGATGGGGATCATATCTATCTGGGGCCTGTCTACCTACTGGGGGAGCTCTACCTAATAGGGGTCATTTCTATCTGGGGCTCTGTCTGGGAGCCCTACCTTTTTACCAACTGGGGGGGCATATATATCTGGGGCCCTATTTACATACTAGGGGAGCCCTTCATGCCTGCCTATGTGATGAGGGGACATACCTACCTGAAGGGGCGACTACCTATTTAATGGGGCGGACTTATTAGGGGCCCTTTCCACCTAATGGGGTGACATACTGGTCTGCCTATTAAGTTTCTATTAATCAAGACCTTATTTACAGACTTTTTTGGTTGAAATTATTTTATGTACCAGGACATAAGTAGACTGTGTTCCGTTTTAGTCCCTTGGGCATGTAGTTTTTTATTTTTATTTCCACAACCCTGAACATATGCTCCATTGAAAAAAGATAAGACATAATATTGACCGTCTTCTGGGGGAAGGGGGTTGGGGTCTTCTCATAAATGCTCATGCCAAGGTAGTTTGGGGAATAAGACATTTTTTAAGTAATAATTCTGAATAAAAAAAGGAAGCACTATGTGAACTCAAAAAGATCATTAGGTATTGGGCTTTCCCAGGTCTCACAAGACAGTAAAGCTTTGGGCTGTATAGCTCTAAAGGCATTGAATGATACGTTTTGAGTCCGCAAAATCTAAAAAAACCTAAAGGGTCCCCATTTTTGTTTTATCAAACAGACTCGGTAAAACAGCACAGACCCGCCGGTACCACTTCTGGCTTCAATCAGGTAATTCGAATAAAATAAGATGGCCAGCGCCAAGGTGTAAGATCTTCAATGCAGAAGCTTTATTGATGAAACACAATGGTTCTAATAGCAAACTGGCATGGATACACGAACCACTAACGCGTTTCACACTCACTGGGCTTAATCATAGAAGCGCATTGAGTGTGAAACGCGTTAAGAAGTTCGTGTATCCATGCCTGTTTGCTATTGGAACAATTGTGTTTCGTGAATAAAGCTTCGGCATTGAAGATCTTACACAGTGGCGCTGGACATCTTGTTTTATTCTAATTACCATTTTTGTTTTATGTAAGACCAAAGTATTTGTTGCTATCATTTCAAATTCACAGTTTGTTTGGTTTTTCACTGGACTTAAAGGGGTACTCCGCTGCTCAGCATTTGGAACAAACTGAACGCTGGAGCCGGCGCCGGCAGCTCGTGACATCTTAGTCCCGCCCCCTCATGATGTCACGTTCCTCCCCCCCTCAATGCAAGTCTATGGGAGGGGGTATGACAGCCTTTTGAAGTTTCTGTGAGGACTATGGTGATGTCTGGCACTTATTTTGGGCAACTCTGTCTTATTTACAGTCTCATTTATTACACAGGTGCTTGAATGGGGCGGTACAGGCCACCTGATTTCCTCAACATCAGAATTGACAAACCTTGTCTCTATGGACCTTACTATACGCAATAGGGCTCAGTTATGCCAAAACAGAAAAGGCCCAAACCTAAACTTTTCCCATAAAGTTGGAAGCATACATTTGTTCAAAACATCTTCGCATGCTGAAGCATTACAATTATCATTCACTAGAAATAACAGGTCTCTTCCAAACCCTAAAATAGTAGCACCATTTAATTATCTATGCACTCATTTTCATGGGAAAACAATGTATATCTCATGAGTATGTTGCACTTAAAGGGGTACTCCGGTGCTAAGACATCTTATCCTCTATCCAAAGGATAGGGGATAAGATGCCTGATCGCGGGGGTCCCGCCACTGGGGACCCCTGTGATCTTCCATGCCGCACCCCGTTAGAATCAGTCCCCGGAGCGTGTTCGCTCCTGGTCTGATTACTGGCGATCACGGGGTAGGAGCATAGTGACGTCACGGCTCCGCCCCGTGTGACGTGACGCTCCGCCCCCTCAATGCAAGCCTATGGGAGGGGGCATGACAGCTGTCACCCCCCTCCAATAGACTTGCATTGAGGGGGTGTAGCGTGACGTCACTCGGGGGAGGAGCCGTGACGTCACTATGCTCCGTCCTCGTGTTCGAGATGGACTCAGCCTGAGGACCTCCAGCATTCCGGAAGGTGGGTGCTGCATGGTAGATCCTGGGGGGTCCCCAGCGGCGGGACCCCCGCGACCTGACATCATATCCCCTACCCTTTGGATAGGGGATAAGATGTCTAGCAAAGAAATAATATATAATATCAATTTGAACTGTTGGCATGAATATAAGACAGCGTGTGCCTTAGGGAATGAACGCACTTTCATGTCCAGATGGGATATATGGCTAAACTGTCCTCATAATACATTGCCTGATGGGAACATAGATTCCTAGACTCTTCCCCCCCCCTACTTTATTTCTTATTCAATTATATACTTTACACATCGTGGTGATGAGTACCCTGATATGGTTCATACTGGTTTTTTTATTTCTTGGTTCTGTTTAAAATATGTTAGATCTAAAATACAGATGTATATGTCTTGCTTTTATGTACAATCAGCCTAGAGTTGACTTTCTCTACTCCATGTACCAAATGTGAATCGATGCACTTTTTATATGTTATCATCTCTTTGTGTACAACTTTTTTTTTCATTTGTACAATTTTCTCAATAAAAATTTACATGTAAAAAATAAAATAAAAAGATGTCTAGGGGAAGAGTACCCCTTTAAAGGGGTTCTCCTATGAAGGACACGCAAGGCCTATCTGCAGTATAGTGGATGAGTGTCTGATGGGTGAGGATTCAACCCGAGACCCCCATTAATAACCATAATAGAGGTCCGGTGTCCCCCAAATGAATAGGAAATGGTGATCTGAGTGTTTTAGAAGAGGGTTGCTGAGTACAGCACTCAACATTCCTTGTCTGGCCAAAAGAGTAAAATGTGCAGGCAGTACACATGCCTGACCACCACCTCATCCAAACTAGGGCCAAGGGAAGGCCGTTTTCATGATCAGTGAGGGTCCCAGTGTCGGATGAGTGTCTTTCATGGGAATGCATTTATAAAATCTTGACACGTGTGCTTGGCTCCTTGTTTTTTGTTTTTTTCCTATACAATTTAGTGGATTTCAGCCTTACTAAAAATCTCAGCAACAGTCTATAGGGCCTGGATCCACATTGCTTAGACCTTATGTTAGTACTTCCACCTATCCCCCAATGGTGTCATTATGCCAAGGACCACATGGCTCCATAACCACTGTTAATGCACAATGTTAAAATACAGTGAAACATTTATTGTTGTTTTCTATTCAGGGACTGAGGCGCAGAAATGCTAATGCAAGACTCCAGGGGAAATAAAATTCTCCTGCATATTTGAGAGAATGTGAAGCCCATTCAGTGAAATCTAATAAACATAATAATCACAGGTTGCTGACACTAAAGAAAAAGGACCTCATTCGACTTTAGTTTTTTTGCAGCGATTTACTGGTCCCCTCTGATTGTAAAATTGGATCAGCGCAGTAAATTATCCATACCACTAGCCGGCAACGTAAGTTCAGGGATCCATATCTGCGGAGTGTTCTGCTTAAATCAGCAAAAATGATACATTTGACGGTACGAAATTGGAAATATCAGGGGCTTTCTAGCGTGATTGAGGTAAACACCGGCTTTACTTGCAATTTGGAGTTGCCCTTTTTCACAGCATTTGCTTTGTATGGTAAATAATATTTCAAGACAAATTAAATTGCTGTGTTTCTCTGCTGGGCAGTTGTACGCAGGATTTATTGATGCCGAGAAAATGAAACATCTTAATGTGATTTCTCTTTATATTTGGGGGGAGTTTATTGAGATTTATTTACTGAGGTTTTTAGCTATGTACAAAGTTAATGCTGACAAGCGAAAATATTTTCATACATGAATTGTAGAATTTAGTGTGGTGTTTATTTTATTCCTATAAAGTTGACTCTCCACATAATGTTGAAGTTCATGCAACCCCATTTATAAGTTAACAATAGCAACAATAATGCACGGTATTGGATGGTATTTTTTCATAGTTGCAGATACCTTTGTCATGAAACAAAATTTAGGGTTGAATTTTTTTGGGGGATGTTCACAGAGTTTTTTTCACCTATTTTTGTAGCCTTAAAGGGGTACTCTGGTGGAAAACTTGTTTGGTGCCAGAAAGTTAAACATATTTGTAAGTTACTTCTATTAAAAAATCTTACTCCTTCCGGTACTTATTAGCTGCTGAATACTACAGGACTTTTTTTTCTTTTTGGAGCACAGAGCGCTCTGCTGACATCATGACCACAGTGCTCTCTGCTGACACCTCTATCCATTTTAGGAACTGTCCAGAGTAGGAGAAAATCCCCATAGAAAACATATGCTGCTCTGGACGGTTCCTAACATGGACAGAGATGTCAGCAGAGAGCACTGTGTTCCAAAAAGAAAAGAATTTCCTCTGTAGTATTCAGCAGCTAATAAATACTGGGAGGATTAAGATATTTTAATAGAATTAATTTACAAATCTGTTTGATTAATTTACAAATCAGTTGATAAAAAAAAAAAAAGTTTTCCACCGGAATACCCCTTTAAATGGGCACTGTCAGATCCAAAAACATTTTATATCTTGTCACTGATGAAAATGAAAGACCTTTTGTAATATGATTGTTCAAAAAATATTGAATATTTAATAAACTGCTTCTGAAAATCCCACCACTAGGGGTCCCCATACCTACTGGGACACTTACCAGTCCCGCAGCAGCATCAGGCTTGTCCATGAGTCATGGACAAGAGATAACTCATGGACGAGGCTGCATGAGCAGACAGACCAATCACCTCCCACCACAAGGGAGGGACACGCCCCCTTCTTCTAAGAGGATTTCTAACACTGTGATCTAATGAAAAGAGGGATTTTTATCATAAATATAGGTGATGGAGGCATAAAAATTAGATGTACATGGTTGTTATGATTCGGCAAGCTGGAGGTGGATCCTCTGTGTCAGAGGGATTGGCGTGGACCGTGCTGGCGGACCGGTTCTAAGTTGCTACTGGTATTCACCAGAGCCAGCCGCAAAGCAGGATGGTCTTGCAGCGGCGGTAGCAACCAGGTCGTATCCACCGGCAACGGCTCAACCTCTCTTACTGCTGAGATAGGCGCGGTACAAAAGGACAAGGCAAGAGCAATGTCGGACGTAGCAGAAGGTCAGGGCAGGCAGCAAGGGTCGTAGTCAGGGGCAACAGCAGAAGGTCTGGAACACAGGCTATGGACATACACTAAACGCTTTCTCTGGCACAAGGCAACAAGATCCAGCAAGGAAGGGAAGGGGAAGTGAGGTTATATAGACAGGGAGCAGGTGGAAGCTAATAGACTGATTGGGCCAGGCACCAATCATTGGTGCACTGGCCCTTTAAATCTTAGAGAGCTGGCACACGCGCGCCCTAGAGAGTGGAGCCGCGCGCTAGAACGGGACCGGGATGGGTGAGTGGCTTGGGATGCGATTCGCGAGTGGGCGCGTCCCGCTATGCGAATTGCATCCCCATCGTGAATGTCAGTGCAGCGCTCCCGGTCAGCGGGTCTGACCGGGGCGCTGCAGAGAGGAGAACGCCGTGAGCGCTCCGGGGAGGAGCAGGGACCCGGAGCGCTCGGCGTAACAGTACCCCCCCCCCCTTAGGTCTCCCCCTCTTTTTTTTTTTCTCCTTGTCCCTTCAAATGAGACGAGAACATAGGGGACGCCTCTTGAGTTTCCTTCCGGAACTAAAAGAAGTCCTGGGTAGCTACATCAGCGGCAGGTAAACCAGAAGAAGTGGGAATGGGGAGGGGGGGCAGAGGGTGAAGCTTGTCACGGGGCAGAGTGTCACCAGGAAGGGGGCTATGAGGAGCAGATGTGAGGCATCGTTTGTGACAAGCAGGACCCCAATTCTTGATCTCCCCGGTGGTCCAGTCAAGGGTGGGAGAATGACGCTGGAGCCATGGCAGACCGAGGAGGACTTCAGAGGTGCAGTTGGGCAGAACAAAAAATTAAATTTTCTCGTGATGCAGTCCAATGCTCATAAGCAAGGGCTCTGTGCGGTAACACACAGTGCAGTCCAACTTCACTCCGTTGACCGAAGAAATGTAGAGCGACTTGACAAGATGGGTCACAGGGATGCAGAACCTATTAACCAAAGAGGCCAGAATAAAATTTCCAGCAGAACCAGAGTCCAGGAAGGCCACAGCTGAGAAGGAGGAGTTGGCAGAAGGAGCAATCTGCAAGGGCACAGTGAGACGTGGAGAAGCAGAATTCACACCAAGGGACGCCACTCCCATTTGAACAGGGTGCGTGCGTGCGTTTCCCAGACGTGGAGGACGAATAGGGCAATCCACCAAGAAATGTTCGGTACTAGCGCAGTACAGACATAAATTTTTATCTCTGCGGCGAGTCCTCTCTTCATGGGTCAGGCGAGACCGATCCACTTGCATAGCCTCCTCGGCGGGAGGCACAGGGGTAGATTGCAAAGGGTACTGGGAGAGAGGTGCCCAGAGATCAAGGTCCTTTTCCTGGCGGAGCTCCTGGTGTCTTTCAGAAAAACGCTTGTCAATGCGGGTGGCCAAAAGGATAAGTTCTGTCAGGTTAGCTGGAATTTCTCGTGCGGCCAGTACATCTTTGATGTTGCTGGATAGGCCTTTTTTTAAAGGTCACGCAGAGGGCCTCGTTGTTCCAAGATAATTCAGAGGCGAGGGTACGAAATTGGATGGCGTATTCGCCTACAGAAGAATTTCCCTGGACCAGGTTCAGCAAGGTAGTTTCGGCAGAAGAAGCTCGGGCTGGTTCCTCGAAGACACTACGGACTTCAGCGAAGAAGGACTGGACTGAGGCTGTGGCAGGATCATTGCGGTCCCAGAGCGGTGTGGCCCAAGACAAGGCCTTTCCAGACAGAAGACTAATTACGAAAGCCACCTTAGACCGTTCTGTAGGAAATTGGTCCAACAACATCTCCATATGTAGGGAACATAGAGACAGGAAACCACGGCAGAGTCTAGAGTCCCCATCAAATTTATCCGGCAGGGACAAGCGGAGGCTAGGAGCGGCCACTCGCTGCGGAGGAGGTGCAGGAGCTGGCGGTGGAGATGGTTGCTGCTGTAGCAGTGGCAGAAGTTGCTGTAACATGGCGGTCAACTGCGATAGCTGCTGTCCTTGTTGGGCAATTTGCTGAGATTGCTGGGCGACCACCGTGGTTAGGTCAGCGAGACTTGGCAGCGGCACCTCAGCGGGATCCATGGCCGGATCTACTGTTATGATTCGGCAAGCTGGAGGTGGATCCTCTGTGTCAGAGAGGGATTGGCGTGGACCGTGCCGGCGGACCGGTTCTAAGTTGCTACTGGTATTCACCAGAGCCCGCCACAAAGCAGGATGGTCTTGCAGCGGCGGTAGCAACCAGGTCGTATCCACTGGCAACGGCTCAACCTCTCTGACTGCTGAGATAGGCGCGGTACAAAAGGACAAGGCAAGAGCAAGGTCGGACGTAGCAGAAGGTCAGGGCAGGCAGCAAGGGTCGTAGTCAGGGGCAACAGCAGAAGGTCTGGAACACAGGCTATGGACATACACTAAACGCTTTCTCTGGCACAAGGCAACAAGATCCGGCAAGGAAGGGAAGGGGAAGTGAGGTTATATAGACAGGGAGCAGGTGGAAGCTAATAGACTGATTGGGCCAGGCACCAATCATTGGTGCACTGGCCCTTTAAATCTTAGAGAGCTGGCACGCGCGCGCCCTAGAGAGCGGAGCCGCGCGCCAGAACGTGACAGCCGGGGACCAGGACGGGTAAGTGGCTTGGGATGCGATTCGCGAGCGGGCGCGTCCCTCTATGCGAATCGCATCCCCATCGTGAATGTCAGTGCAGCGCTCACGGTCAGTGGGTCTGACCGGGGCGCTACATAGAGGAGAATGCCGCGAGCGCTCCGGGGAGGAGCAGGGACCCGGAGCGCTCGGCGTAACAATGGTCAATGGTCGTGATTAGGTACTGAGTAACATAATGTTTTTTTTGTGTGATCTGACAGGTACATCTGTTTTTTTCCTCTTATGGGCACTTTAGTTTTACAGAAGTTTAACTCCTTAAGAACGCCTCCTGTTTTTACCTTAATGACCAAGCCTCATTTTTAAAATCTGTCATGTGTCTCTTTAAGTGGTAATACCTCTGACATGCTTTTACTTAGCGACGCGATTCTGAGATAGTTTTTTTGTGACATGTACGTGTTATTGGTGGTAAATCTTTGTTGATTCACACAGCATTTTTTGTGAAAAACTCCTAAATTGGAAAATTTCTGCCATGTTTATTATTATTATTATTTTATTTTTTATTTTTTTATGGCATTCACTGTATGGTAAAAAATGTTTTTTATTTTGTGGGTTGGTACGGTCATGCAATACCCAGTTTATATATCTTTTTTGTGTTCTTTTTCCTTTTCCAAGCAAAATCCTTTTTTGTGTTGTCATGTTCTGACAGCCATAACTATTAAATTTTTGGTCCAACCGCATTGTATCGGGATTATTTTTTGCAGAACAAGCGAACAAGCTGTACGATTTAATGGTACCAGTTTTGTGATTCATGATACCTTTTGATCTTTTTTATTCCACTTTTGGACCAATATTTTAATTTTTTTGCATTTTTTTTGTTGTTGTGTTTTTTTTAAAGCCTTCACCATATTGGATGAATACCATTATAATTTAATACCATTACGGATGCGGCAATACCTATTATGTATAGGTTTGGGTGTTTTTTATTTGGGTGATATATAGGGTTTTATTGGGAAAGGAGCATTTATTTAAAGAATTCCTGTCACCAAATAAAACTTTTAATATAGTGTTCCTTGTGTAATTAGCAGACACTTTCCCATTCACTTGCTTTTAAAATTATCAACATAAATATGTTTAAAATTTAACAGAAAAAATGGCCACTAGGTGGCTCTGTTCTGGTCCTCCTGGCCTGGCAGGAACCAAACTCAGGAAGTGCTTCTCTGCACTGAGCTTGATTGACAGCTGCACATAGCCTCAATGAAAGCTGCAAAGAGCCTCACTGAAACATGCATAGAGCCTCACTGATATATGCACAGAGCCTGAGGTTTTCTATTCATCACAGCACTGCAACGAAGTGAGGGCGGAAGTGGTCCCCCAGCAAGCTTCAGTGATGTCATGCCTGCTTGGAATAACCCACTTGCCCCTGCTGGGAGATTGCACTATATGAGCTTTTTAAAGCTCTGACATTTTTTTTAAGGGTGAGAGGAGTGTAAGGAGTAGTTAAGGAACATAGCCTGAGTTAGTTTAGAAAAGTTTATTTGGTGACAGGTACTTTTTAAATTTTTTTTACACTTTATACATTTAAAAAAAAAATCCTTTATTTCAAAATTTTTTTTTTTACAGATTATACAATGCTACAGGTTATACAATGCTGCAGTGCATCTGTGCTGCAGTGCATCTGTACTGCAGCACAGTATAACTGTTAGTATACCATGGTCCCTCAAGTTACAATATTAATCGGTTCCAGGATGACCAATATATGTTGTACCATGAGGGGTATGTATCAAACCTTGTTTGTCTCAATTTTTGGTGCAGTTGCTTTGTAGAGACAAATAATTGCGACAAACCAAATAGAACATTTTTTACAAAGTGACATTGGAAGTTGTGATTTCAGTTGCAATCATGCAGTGATCAGGAATTTATTATTAGCAAATTTTCAGTTTGTGGCATATTTTGGCACAACTACGCTTATTTAGGCGCAATTCTACACTAGTCCTGACATGCCTTAGAAACTGGCTGTGGACAGCATTATTAAAGAGTTGCAGGGGTTAAAAGTTACACATTTTGTCGCACGGGTTAAAAGTCGCACACAAAGTCGCAGAGAAATTTGATCAGCACCAGATTTATCACATGCCCTGCTCCATGTAATACATTTGGTGCAGGTACACATTTTTCAACACATGAATTAATGGAGTGAAAAGTCGTGCACCTCCACTTTTCATGAATACCCCCCATATCTCTATGCAAACCTCGTAATTTGTTCTGAACCTGTTCTGGGAGCTGTATATCACTGTCTATGTAGAGGACAGGAGCTTCTTCAGAGTCCTGTACAGTACATACAGTGTCCCAAAAAAAGTTAAATGGAGCTGTCCTCCCCTGGAGAAGCTATCCCTGGCACAGGCAAAGAGTAGTACAGAACATGTAGTACCTCCCTGTACTGTAGGGGGTGCTATCAAACAGCCAGTCAGTGCACGCACTTTAGGAATACAGGGGTTTTAGCAGTGAAATGCCCATTGTCATTGGTCGGTTCTTCCAGCCATTGACATGTTTCGCAGATCTGTACTGTCCGTAGCATTGTATGATGAGTCTGGTTTCAAGTTACAATGGTAAAAGACCATTTTACCAAGGCAACCAATGGGATCCCACGATCGCATCACCGATCTCTGTTGGTGAACAGGGGGAGCCCCCCTCACCCCTGTCAACCCCATCGATTTCATGATCATGGTACTTAAGGACCAAGGGCGTGCTTGTACACCCTAAATCTTTAACCTGTTTAGGACGCAGGGCGTATGCATACTCCCTGCATCCAGAGTCCTTAAGGACGTAGGGCGTATGGATACGCCCGTGGGAATTCCGGTCCTCGCCGCTGGCCGGTCAGGGACCGGACCGGGATGCCTGCGGCATCACGGCACATTGCCGAGGGGGTCCTGAGACCACCCCATGTCGGCGATTGCAGGAAATCGCTTATCAATTCAGACATGCGATTTTCTGCTATTCCGGGCTGATCGAGTCTCTGGTGACCCGATTGCCCGGAAAATAGGGATGATCGGAGCTGTCAGTGACAGCCCCGATCATCCTAAGGGATAGGAGGGAGGTTGCAGTGGTGCCACCCCCTCCTATTCCCTGCCATTAGTCAGCAATGAGTACTGACCAATGGCAGTTGAAGATGGGGGGTTGCCATGGAAACCCCCCACTCTGCCCACCCCTGGATGTTGGGCAGAACGGGGGGAGAAGATGCAGTGGGGACCGGCGATCATCAGTGGCATCAGCGGAGATCAGTGGCGCAGGTAGGGAGGCGACGGCGTGGAGCATCAAGGAAGGTTGTAGTAAAGCGATCTTTACTGCTGCATTCCTAGTGGTTGCCAAACTGCAACTCCCAGCATGCCCAGACAGCCAAAGGCTGTCTGGGCATGCTGGGAGTTGTAGTTTGGCAACATCTGGAGGGTCACAGTTTCAAGACCACTATTACAGTGGTGCCCAAACGTTAGCCCTCCAGATGTTGCATAATCAATATATCAATTATCAATATCAATATAAAATTTATTTGGAATATCTATTTTCCTTACAAGCAGAGAGTTTCAAAGTTTGAAAAATGCAAAATTTTTTAAATTTTCATGAAATTTTGGGATTTTTCACCAAGAAAGAAGGATGCAAGTATGATGGAATTGGGTAGAGGAGAATCCATTTTGTAATTCAAAGACTTGATATTCTCGGTCTAAGTGACTATTCTAATCTTCTTATGATTTCTACATAATTAACTTTTGAACTAGAGACGATGGGCACCTTATCTTCAAGAATGCAGACACTCTTATCTTTTCCTACCCCAGATGCGTCCTTGAAACAACGGTTCATTATATTTGAGCTTAAGCAATGTATATTTTGTATCTAACTTTCTTCTGCAAAAGATTTATAGTTTCCTGTGTTTTCTTACACTGTAAAGTTTAGTGCGCATGCCTTATTTGAAAATCACCTATATAAAATACACTTAAAAAGAGGGCTAGGCCAGTTCTGCCTTCAGCTTACAGAGACAACACTTGTGTTTGTGTCGTGATTTTGAATGGCAGGTAGCGTTGGAAGGAAAGTTGGGTGACTGCAGCCCCATACAGGCTTTCCACGCACTATTGGGAATCCACCGACAGAAGACATCTCGACCTTTTGGGGTCGAACCTAACATTATTTGGCGCCCGAACAGGGACCCGCTGCTGATACAAGGAGCATCTCAGCTATAGTGCGGGACCACTACGGCTCGGGCCTCCAGAGACCACAGATTGAAATCACCTGGCCAGGTAAGAAAAAGCTTTATTTTTCTTATATCTGGGCCCTCCTGAGATCTGTGGCTGTGGGTCCTGCACTTAGACTGGGTTTTAGAATCGCTAAACTCCTGTGATAGTGGGTCTATTTGAATAGACAATGAACCAATATACCTTCTGTCAGTTGGATAAGTACACTGTTACTCCGCATGGAGACATGGAATGAATGTATGAGCCAAGAGAGGATGGTATGTGATTTTATGAGGGTAGTGCCGAACTGATCTGTGAAAGCGCCTAACGGGGTCACAGATTATGCTTAACCCCTTCCCGCAAATGGACGTGTATACACGTCCAATACATTTTCTATCACCATGTCCGTTGGCATGGTGATAGAAACGTCATCTCAGCTGTTTTGGACAGCTGACTGATGACACTATGCAGCAGGGAACCAATCAGACTTGTCCCCTGCTGCAGATCATTGTCATTAGTCAGTCATTTAGTCACTGACTAATGACAAGGACTTGCAGGGTTCCGGGCTGATCGGGTCTCTGGTGACCCGATCGCCCGGAAAATAGGGATGATCGGAGCAGTCAGAGACCGCTCCGATCCATCCTGAGTGATAGGAGCGAGGTGGCAGCTGCCACCTTGCTCCTAAACCCCTGCCATTGGTTGTTAGGACTAGCGACCAATGGCAGGAGGGGGGCGGAAGGTTAGAGGTGAAATCCCCGCTCTGCCCCGCCCCTGGATGTCGGGGAAGAGCGGGGGGAAGATGGCGGATGGTCCCGGGACCAGCGATCATGTCCCGGGACCGGCGATTGTGTCGGGACCCGCGGCGGTATCCGGACAGACAGCGCGGGACCGGCGGATGCAGCGGCGGACGCAGCAGTGAAGATCAGCGGTAAGTGATCTTCACTGCTGCGTTCCAGGAGTTGCAAAACTACAACTCCCAGCAAGCCCAGACAGCCAAAGGCTTTCTGGCCATGCTGGGAGTTGTAGTTTTGCAACATCTGGAGGCCCACAGTTTGGAGACCACTGTGCAGTGGTTTCCAAACTGTGCTCTTACAGATGTTGCAAAACTACAACTCCCAGCATGCCCAGACAGTCCAGGCATGCTGGTAGGTTGTAGTTCTGTAACATGTGGCCCTTCAGATGTTGCCGAACTACAACTCCAAGCATGCCTGGAAGTCTAGGTATGCTTGGAGTTGAAGTTTTAAAACATCTGGAGGGCTACAGCTTGGACACCACTGCACAGTGGCCACCAAACTGTTACCCTCCAGATATTGCAAAACTAACTCCCAACATGTCTTTCGGTGGTCTGGGCATGCAGGTAGTTGTAGTTTTTCAACAGCTGGAGGCACCCTTTTTTGGGAAACACTGAGTTAAGTAACAAACTCAGTGTTTTGCAACCAGTGTGCCTCCAGCTGTTGCATAACTACAACCCCCAGCAAGCACGGACAGCCAAAGGGCATGCTGGGAGTGTTAGTAGTATGCCTCCAGCTGTTGCATAACTACAAGTCCCAGCATGCCCTCAGTTGTCACTGCATGCTGAGAGTTTGCAACGGCTGAAGGCACACTGGTTGTGAAATTTGTTACCTAACACAGTGTTTCGCAACCAGTGTGCCTCCAGCTGTTGCAAACTACAACTCCCAGCATGCACTGATAGACTGTACATGCAGGGAGTTGTAGTTTTGCAACAGCTGGAGGCACACTGGTTGCGAAACACTGAGTTAAGTAACAAACTCTGTGTTTTGCCACTAGTGTGCCTCCAACTCCCAACATGTCTTTCGGTGGTCTGGGTATGCAGGGAGTTGTAGTTTTTCAACAGCTGGAGGCACCCTTTTTGGGAAACACTGAGTTAAGTAACAAACTCAGTGTTTTGCAACCAGTGTGCCTCCAGCTGTTGCATAACTTCAAACCCCAGCATGCACGGACAGCCAAAGGGCATGCTGGTAGTGGTAGTTTTGCAACAGCTGGAGGTTTGCGCCCCCCCCCCCCCATGTGAATGTACAGGGTACATTCACACGGCCGGGGTCTACAGCGAGCTTCTTGCTACAAGTTTGAGATGCAGCAAGTTTTCCGCCACAGCTCAAACTCCCAGCGGCAAGCTCGCTGTAGACCCCGGCCGTGTGAGTGTACCCTAAAAACACCACACTATACTACATTACACAAAATAAAAAGTAAAACGCTACATACACATACCCCTACACAGACCCCCCCCCTCCCCCCCAAATAAAAAAATTCTCGTATGACACTGTTTTCAAAACGGAGCCTCCAGCTGTTGCAAGACAACTCCCAGTATTGCCGGACAGCGATTGACTTTCCAGGCATGCTGTAAGTTTTTCAACAGCTGGAGGCACCCTGTTTGGGAAACACTGCCATGGGGTATTTTTGGTATCGGAGGCAAGTGTCATTCTTGCATCCGGTTCCGTCCTTATGCAAATCCCTTATTTAGTCCTCAAATGCGCATGGCGCTCTCTCACTTCAGAGCCCTGTCGTATTTCAAGGCAACAGTTTAGGGCCACATATGGGGTATTTTCGTACTCAGGAGAAATTGCCTAGCAAATTTTGGGGGGCATTTTTCTCCTATTACCCCTTGTAAAAATGTAAAATTTGCGGGAAAACCAGCATTTTAGTGAAAAAAAAAATAATAATTTACACATCCGACTTTAACGAAAAGTCGTCAAAAACCTGTGGGGTGTTAAGGCTCACTGTACCCCTTGTTACCTTCCTTGAGGGGTGTAGTTTCCATAATAGTATGCCACGTCGATTTTTTTTGCTGTTCTGGCACCATAGGGGCTTCCTAAATGTGACATGCCCCCCAAAAACCATTTCAGAAAAATTCACTCTCCAAAATCCCATTGTCGCTCCTTCCCTTCTGAGCCCTCTACTGCGCCGATCGAACACTTTACATACACATATGAGGTATTTCCTTACTCGAGAGAAATTGGGTTACAAATTTTGGGTGGATTTCTCTCCTTTTACCCCTTATAAAAATACAAAAACTGGGTGTACAAGAACATGCGAGTGTAAAAAATGCAGATTTTGAATTTTCTCCTTCACTTTCCTACTATTCCTGTGAAACACCTAAAGGGTTAACATACTTACTGAATGTCATTTTGAATACGTTAAGGGGTGCAGTTTTTATAATGGGGTGATTTGTTTGGTATTTCTAATAAGAAGGCCCTTCAAATCCACTTCAAACCTGAACTGGTCCCTGAAAAATTCAGATTTAGAAAATTTTGTGAAATTGCTGCTGAACTTTAAAGCCCTCTGATGTCTTCTAAAAGTAAAAACATGTCAACTTTATGATGCAAATATAAAGTAGACATGTTGTATATGTGAATCAGTATATAATTTATTTGGTATGTCTATGTTCCTTACAAGCAGAGAGTTTCAAAGTTTTTATGAAATTTTGGAATTTTTCACCAAGAAATGATGCAAGTATCGTCGAAATTTTACTGCTATGTTAAAGTAGAATATGTCACGAAAAAACTATCTCGGAATCAAATTCATAAGTAAAAGCATCCCTGGGTTATTAATGCTTAAAGTGACAGTGGTCAGATGTTCAAAAAATGCTCTGGTCCTTAAGGTGAAAATGGGCTTGGTCCTTAAGGGGTTAAATCCCATATTATCACATAAACCATTATCTGGTTGCTAGCATGAGCCTGGAATAAATCATAAGTCAAGGACAGGATTCGTGTGATAAGCCCGTTTAGTCTGTGGGGAATAAGGTGTGGTAAAACACATCTAGACGGACACTGCCCCTATAAGAGTGATGTGGATGACGGTGAAAACGCCAGGTGAGCCTTTTAGCATATTAGTCGCCTAGGAGGAAGGCAACGAGGGAAAAGACACCTTACGAGGGTTTCCCCAATAAGCTACCTAGGACCAGACGGCTAGTATGAGTTAGCTAATGTCTAATACAGAATTGTCATGCATCACAGGTAAAGGCCAGGAGAGCCTTTTAATCAGGTAAAGGCCAGGAGAGCCTTTTTAACCTATTAGTCGCCTAAGAGGACGGCAACGGGGGAAAGACACCTACGGGTTTCCCCAATAAGCTACTTAGGACCGGACGGCTAAGGATGGGTCAGCTAATGTCCAAGAATGACGGAGAACCCCCAGATACACGCTCTTAAAACAATCCTTGAAGAGTTACATGGCAAGAATGCAGTAGTCCAGTTAGAGAAGCTCATGAAAGAATTCCATGTCAGCAATGAGAAACAGTTAGATGTAGAGTTTTGGGAAAGCATTGCAGAATGAAAGAGATGGAAAGTAATGCTATAGCAGGAATACAGGGATGTACGGAGTTAAGAATGAATTCAGAATGTGACAGTGATGGAGTAATCAGCGTTTGGAAAGATAGCAGGTTATGGGAATGTTGACAAGTTGAGTTGACTAAAGCTAAGTGAAGGAAATAGAAGTTTTTCTGTGAAATCTATGTGTATGTTTGTTATTTCCATACAAATTGTTTGTTTTTTCAAGTTGTGTTGTCTACTGTGTATGCAGGACATGGTGTGTCTAACATGCTACATTTTTAAGTGAGTCTTGTGATGGTAGAGAACGTGAAATGAAACTTTTTTTCTCTTCTCCTGGAACCTTTATGGTCTAAATATGGCATCTAGGGACTAGCCAGCGCCCAAAAATTCCAAGAGGAGGGGCTTGTACGTCACATACTGTAGACAAAGAAATAAGTGTTTACCTTATGGGATAGTTTGTGAATACTTTTTAGTAAATGTGGAAGTTGCCGGATTAGTGGAAATTCTGGAGTATGCAATGTTTTAGTTGAATGAAGCAGAATGTATTCTCTCAGTGAAGTTGTTTTAGAAGGCTACTGATAAGCTTTTGTGTCTGAGTATATATATATATCTTTGTGTCACTATTAGGTTTGTTTGGTTGTGATTTCTGATCTTCAAAGATAAATTCAATGTTTGTGTTTACTAATCCTGATCCTGTGTCACGATATCTGTTTAATATTTTAGTGTTCCCTATCTGTATCTAATTGTATGTCACTGATCATTCTTGGATTAGTCATTTAACCCTTGCCTCTTCTTGCTTATGCTGTTCTGTTTAACACCCTTGACTTGTAGCGGCTTGGTAGTCTGGGCTTCTTTCCCATCCAGTACACTCCTCTCTACACTAGATAACTGTGCCCTTGAATCCAGCTTCATTGCTCTCTGGTGGAGAATGACTGGATTCAGAGGGGGGAAGAGATGATGGGAGAGGGGCATAATTTAATAACAAACTCTGTGTATAATAATAATGATGATGAATGCCTGTATAGAGTTAATGTTACAGGAGACAGCAGGGTTCTCACATGATGGGGTATGCATTCTGCATGACACCAAGTATTCAAAAGAACAAACTCTCTACCTGCTTGCACAGGGCAAAAAGGTAATGAGTTGGCTGCACTAACTGGAGCTTACAGACTTGGCTGGGGTAAAACCGCTAACAGACTTATCTGAAAAACTTTTCTCACCTCTTCAGGCAGACCAATAAAAGATGCAGAGAGTTGGAGCACTCATGGAGGGGCTGCTAATGTCAGAGGAGGTGGGAATTGTCGAAATTAGGGTCCATACTAAGACTGGTACTTGCCAAAAATAATGAGTTGGCTGACACCACTACAGAGGCAGTCGCCGCACTGCCAGTGATATCTGTCAGAGACATGAAGGTAAGCGTGGAAAAAAAACCTTCACAACAGGCAGATGTTGCTGTAAAAAGAATCTTGGAGGATGTTAAGGGACAGAGGAGGGAAGACGGCATATGGGGGACTTCCGCAAAAGTTTGCCTGCCTAGAACTCTGTTTCCCAATGATAGTCCAAGTAATACATGGTAAAACACATTTTGTCCAAAGGGCCATGCTGCAAGTCATAGACAAATCCTGGATAGCCCCTGGTATCTCCACTACCGTAATAGCTTTTCTTCAAGCCTATATGACCTGTGCTTTATACAATCCAAGGAGGACTATACCAGCCCCCTGAAAGTATACCCAAAGCCACTCTGTCTGCTCTAGAGAGTCCAGGTAGATTACATAGGCTTGACCCCTTGTTCAGGCTATGTGTTTTTCTTGGTGTGTGTTGATCTCTTTAGGCTGACCTGAGGCCTACCCCATGGGGAGGATGTATTACAGTTATAACATTAGTATGAGAATCTGTCCTCATATGTGCAGTTCTTGTGAAAGTATCTGAAACTAACATGTGGGCAAGTGTTGTCTTTCCTTCCAGACCGGACAGCATTTAAGGAACCCACACTCTACAGCCTGGAGACGACGTGTATGTAAAGAAACATACCAGGAAGTCCCTCGAGCCCTGATTTGAAGGACCATATCAAGTCCTCTTGACTACAGCCAGCTGGATTCATGCATCACACTGCAAAAGGATGGTATCTGACCATGACAATACTTTGGTTTCTGTTTAACTGTCTAATATGTTACATCACAACCTTACATGATGAGTTACAAAAGCATCCAGATAACAAATTCTTGAAACACCACTTAATGTTGGCACAAAATCTTACAGTGAAAGATTGCTGGATATGCACACATGCTCCTACATCTGCCCAGAGTATGCCTTAGATTGGGCAACCCTGGTAGCAGGGAAACCTGAGCAGCTTTGGACAAGGACCACAGCAGATACTGACCTTTAAGGGGGGCTCCTGGGTAGCAAGTGAAGTCACACAAATACTAGACCTAGGACTAATACCCACACAGGGGATAAAGGTCAGTTTTAGCAGAACATATGTAAGTACTGATACATTTAAGCCTAGTCAAATAGAGAGGTACTTACATGACAAAAACTGGCTGAATAATACACTTTTTCCTCAAGGTACCGAAGAAGAGTGTCATAACATGACAGGACACCAAAAATGTAGTGAATCTTCATATTACCAGCCCTATGACCTGACATGTAATAACCCAGATGTAGGTTACTATGGCACATTAGGACAGAAACTCGTATGGTGCTACATGACTAACGCCTCAAGACTGATTGACAAAGTTAATAAACTGATTAATCAACATTCCTCATATTGGGAACTCCCAAGAGACATATATTGGGTATGTGGAAGGGGGGCCTACAAGTGGTTGCCAGTAGGGGTTAATGTACCCTAGCCAGACTCACTCCCTCGACTTTTGTGATACCCAACAAAGATGTTGACATGAGAGCAGTCCCAAGACACATGCTATACCAGATAGCAGCAGACAACAAGGAAAGAGAGAATGGAAGACCACACGTAGTTCAAATAGGAACAGCCAATAAACTCTTCAGCACTCTCTTTGTATACCCCTTGATGATGCAAATGTGGGACAAATTAGTTGAGGCCACTGACTACCTTGACGACCAAATATGACATTCTGGAAATCACTAACACCTCTGTGTCTGTACAAAATCAGTTGATGATAGTGACTAACCAGCACACGATAGTTCTTGATTACCTTACAGCTGCTCAAGGGGGAATGTGCCAGATTATAGGCCACACTTGCTGTCACTACAGACACCACAAGTACCATCCAGATGCACCACCAACTTGAAAACATACAAAAATTAAGAGAACAGTATGCTGAAGACAATGACAACAATAAAGATAAGTGGTGGGGAGACACTTTCTCCATAATGAACCCAGCCATCTTTTTGAAAGGTATTGGAGAATGGATAGGAGGTGCCATACACTTTATACTACAAGTCGCAGTTGTTATTTTTTTAATCTTATTTAGTTATAAAGCTTTTGATGATATGCATGCTGCAAATATAGAATCAGCAAGTACTGAGTATTGTTTACTTCAAATGAATGGGTTAACATAAGCATTGTATGCTGTTTTCCCAGGATGTAGAAGAAATAATGATCAGCATTTGTTTCCAGGTTCTCATGTCTCCTCTCTTTTCCTTTTGTTTCTAGATTGACATCACACCTGAAACACTCTTCTTGGTGAGGATGCCGGTCCATTACTCAGGGGACGGAGCCAATTTAAGAAGACTTGGTTCCCTCGGACAACTCGCGGTCTGGGATAGTACCTGAGGAAAGACCTGCTATACACCTGACCTGGAGGATCCAGTTCTTTCAGATGATGATGTCAAAGGGGGAAACGATGGAATTGGGTAGAGGAGAATCCATTTTGTATTAAGAGAATCCATTTTGTAATTCAAAGACTTGATATTCTCGGTCTAAGTGACTGTATTCTATTCTTCTTATGATTTCCACATAACTAACTTTTGAACTAGAGACGATGGGCACCTTATCTTCAAGAATGCAGTCACTCTTATCTTTTCCTACCCTAGATGCGTCCTTGAAACAATGGTTCATTATATTTTAGCTTAAGCAATGTATATTTTGTATCTAACTTTCTTCTGCAAAAGATTTATAGTTTCCTGTGTTTTCTTACACTGTAAAGTTTAGTGCGCATGCCTTATTTGAAAATCACCTATATAAAATACACTTAAAAAGAGGGCTAGGCCAGTTCTGCCTTCAGCTTACAGAGACAACGCTTGTGCTTGTGTCGTGATTTTGAATGGCAGGTAGCGTTGGAAGGAAAGTTGGGTGACTGCAGCCCCATACAGGCTTTCCACGCACTATTGGGAATCCGCCGACAAGACGTCTCGACCTTTTGGGTTCGAACCTAACAAAGTAACAATGAAAATTTACCACTAAAATAAAGTAGAATATGTCACGTTGGGGACCCCCGTGATCTTGCATGCAGCACCCCAGTTAAAATCAGTCCCCAGAGCAGCTGTCACGCCCCCTCCCATAGGCTTGCATTGAGGGGCGGAGAGTGACGTCACACCTCCGCCCCCGTGTGACGTCACGCTCCGTGGTCGCCGTTAATCAGACCCAGAGCGAACATGCTCCGGGGACTGATTTTAACTGGGGTGCTGCGTGCAAGATCACGGGGGTCCCCAGCGGCGGGCCCCCCACGATAAGGCATCTTATCCCCTATCCTTTGGATAGGGGATAAGATGTCTAAGTGCCGGAGTACCCCTTTAACCTCTTAAGGACCCATGATGTACCGGTACGTCATGAGTCCGCTCCCAATCTATAACACGGGGCCGGGCCTGGCCTCTAACAACGGCCGGGACCCGTGGCATGTAGCGCGGCATTGATCGCGGTTCCGTGCGCTATTAACCCTTTAGACGCGGCATTCAAAGTTGAATGCTGCGTCTAAAGTGAAAGTGAAACCATGCCAGTTAGCTCAGGGAGCTGTTCGGGATCGCAGCGGCGAAATAGCGGCATCCCGAACAGCTTACATGACAGCCGGAGGATCCCTACCTGCCTCCTCGCTGTCCAATTGCCGAATGACTGCTCAGTGCCTGAGATCCAGGCATGAGCAGTCAAGCGGCAGAATTATCAATCAGTGGTTTCTTATGAGAAACCCCTGATCAATGTAAAAGATCAGTGTGTGCAGTGTTATAAGTCCCTATGGGAGCTATAACACTGCAAAAAAAAAGTGAAAAAAAAGTGAATAAAGATCATTTAACACCTCCCCTAATAAAAGTTTGAATCACCCCCCTTTTCCCTTTTCCCATAAAAAAAACCCAGTGTAAACAAAAATAAACCTATGTGGTATCGCCGTGCACGGAAATGTCCGAATTATGAAAGTATATCGTTAATTAAACCGCACGGTTAATGGCGTACGTGCAGAAAAATTCAAAAGTCCAAAATAGTGCTTTTTTGGTCACTTTCGATCAATAAGTCCTATCAGTGCAAAAATGTTACCGCTAAAAACTTCAGATCACGGTGCAATAAATTAGCCCTCATACCGCCCCATACGCGGAAAAATAAAAAAGTTATAGGGGTCAGAATATGACAATTTTAAATGTATAAATTTTCCTGCATGTAGTTTTTCCAGAAGTACGACAAAATCAAACCTATATAAGTAGGGTATCATTTTAATCGTATGGAACTACAGAATAAAGATAAGGTTTCATTTTTACCGAAAAATGTACTGTGTAGAAACAGAAGCCCCCTAAAGTTACAAAATGGCGTTTTTTTTCTTCAATTTTGTCTCACAATGATTTTCTTTTTCCGTTTCGCCGTAGATTTTTGGGTAAAATGACTGACGTCATTACAAAGTAGAATTGGTGGCGCAAAAAATAATTTAGGTGCAAAATTGAAAGAGTTATGATTTTTTAAAGGTAAGGAGGAAAAAAAACGAAAATGCAAAAACGGAAAAACCCAGGGTCCTTAAGTGAGACCAGTGAGTATACCACCGAAAATTTGTTTAAACTAGTGCACAAGAATCTAAAAAATTATAATAAAACATGATTATACTTTATTAGGTATCAAGTTGAAAACATAAACATAGAACATAATGAATGAAATGAATACACAGACATCACTAAAAGACACTGGAATACTATAGATAGGTAGGTATGGATGAATGGATAAACTGAAATGGCAGCAAAGGAAGGATAACATATGTTTATCACTAACAGTGCCTGAACATACACAGGGGGGACCACAGAACAATCAAAAAAAAATAGCCCAAAGTGTATTAAGGATGCCAGACCATACCTACCAACCCCAGTGAGTGTCAGCTACTATCAGCAGCCAGACACTCACTGCTTATGGCTGGTTTTCTGCTGCTCGGCATTTAACCCTTTAGATGCTGTGATCAATGCTGATCATAGCATATAAAGTAAAAGTGCAAGTTTCCATTAGCTCAGTGGAACCCCCGAGGGTCTCCTTACCTGCCTCCTGTCTCTGATCGCCGATCCAATGATGCAGCCTGGCTTAGCCAGGCTATATCAGTGGATCGCTTATAACACTATGTAATGCTATGTCATAGGCTTGGCATTATACAATGAATGCAATCTGCCTACTATTATAGGGGGAGCTGCCTACTATTATGGGGGGGAGCTGCCTACTATTATGGGGGGGAGCTGCCTACTATTATGGGGGGAGCTGCCTACTAATGTGGGGGAACTGCTTACTATTGGGGGGGGGGACTGCTACTAATGTGGGGGAGCTGCCTACTAATGTTGGGGAACTCCCGACCTAATGTTGGGGAGCGGGGAGCTGGCAATCTAATGTGGGGGAACTGCAACCTAATGTGGGGGAACATGCTGCCTACCTAATGTGGGGGGGAACTATACTGCCTACCTAATGTGGGGGGGAACATGCTGCCTACCTAATGTGGGGGGAACTATACTGCCTACCTAATGTGGGGGGAACTATACTGCCTACCAAATGTGGGGGGAACTATACTGCCTACCTAATGTGGGGGGAACTATACTGCCAACCTAATGTGGGGGAACATGCTGCCTACCTAATGTGGGGGGAACTACAAGGTACTGTACATCGCGGTAGGAGGGGTAGTCTTATATGGCAAGTATATCCCAAACTACATTTTAACTGTAAAAGTTGGGGGTCGTCTTATACACCCAGTCGTCTTATACGTCGGCATATACGGTATATAAAAATTATGTAAAACCCCCTCTCCTAATAAAAAATCAAATGACCCTTATTTTCTCATTTAACAAAAATAAAAATAGTTTGGACATTTACACACGCAGTGATACCAAATATATTAAAATATGTTTATGATCCTGCACGGTAAACGACGTAAATGTAAAAAATAACAAACACCAAAAATACAGATTTTTATTCAGAGAAAAATTAACAAAAATCCAGTCAAAAAGTTGCATCACAACAAAAATGGTAATGGTAAAAACTACAGATCATGGAGCAAAAACTGAGCCCTCATACATCCCTGTATATGGAAAAATAAAAAAGTAATAGGGGTTAGAATAGGACAATTTTATGCATACCAATTTTGTTAAAAAAAAATAGCATTTTTTTTTATTAAAGTAGTACAGTAATAGAAAAACTATATAAAATTGGGTATAATGTTTTTTTTTTATTCAAAATAAGTTTTGTTGAAAAAGCTTTAGGAACACAATACAGGAACAAAGCAAAAACAACAGAGAAATTGAACACGAGGTCCAGGGGCCAATGGGGGCCCAAAAGGACAATAGATATAACATTGGAAAAATCGTAATTAGGCAATGCATCAAGTGCATGGTGCGTATCGTACAAACAAGGAATGAAGAATGCAGCGGAGTGCCTGAGAGGGATAGTAAGGTAAAGCAGTCAGGTGCCCAAGGGCATCAGTAGCTGCAAGCAAGACTGTAGAAAAGAGCAGGCCAAAAACCGAGAGAGAGGGAGCTAGGTCACGCCGCGTAGAGCAGAAAGAATCACTAAAGACAACACCATGGGGAAGAATACATAAAAATGATATCTAAAAGAAAGAGGAAACAAAAAGAGGTAGAGATAGAGAGCTCAGGAACAGGGAGGAGAACAAAGAGGGGGGGGGGGGGACCGAGAAACCAACCGGACGTGTGCAGGGAGCAAACCCAGGGTCCTATACCCATCTGAGGAACAGAACAAAGACCATGGGAGCCATATGGCCTCCATGCTGGCAGCATCAGACAGGAGGGTAGTTAGCAACTCTTCCATACGCCGGGTCTGAGCAACCTCCGCAAACCATTCGTCAATGGTAGGGGGGTTTTGGCCGCCTGAAGAAGGTGGGGTACTAGAGACCTCTTATAACTTGACTGCGCGATTGGAAACATAAACAACAGGACGGCCTCAGGGGTGTGAGGGATAGAGACACTGGTCACCTCAGAAATGATTTGAAGGACCAAACTCCAAAAGGGGGTCAGCGCAGCGCAATCCCACCAAATATGCGTCATTGTTCCTACTGCATTTCCACATCTCCAACACGTTTCAGGAACCGAAGGGTACCAGCGATGAAGCATCGCCGGGACTCGGTACCAGCGAGAAAGGATCTTAAAGCAGGTTTACTGGGCCTTGGTGGCAATCACCGCCTTATGAGTCAGAAAGAAACATCTGGACCACTCCTCAGGGGAGAATGTCCTACCCAGCTTGGTTTCCCAGGCGCGACAATAAGCCGGTAGGGAAAGAGATCCGGGGGAGATCAATAGATCATAGAGAGTGGAAATGCAGTGTCTAGGAGACGATGAGGCAGTGCAGAGGCGTTCAAAGGGCGTCAGTTCCCTATGCAGCGCAAAATGAGCAGGGAGCGAGGAATGAAAATGGCGCAGTTGGAGATAAGCAAAGGGAGCTCGTCAGGAAGACGGCCTCTCCAATAGCAGGGTATCCAGAGATTTGAGCTGACGCGCAGCCAGGATATGACAAAAACGGAGGGGAGCAGATAAGGAGGCTTCAAAGAAAGCCCCCTCAGAAAGCCCCCTCAGAGAAAGTCTGGGTGATCAGTTATTGAAAGGAGAGGGCCCTGACGATCAATTAAGCCACCTCCCACCCTCACATAGTGTAAGGAGGTAAGAGTGTGACGCGTGGAATGAGTGGTGGAGTAGGAAGTGAGGTAGGCCGGGGACCATGTCCAAGGCAGGGTGGCCAGGGCTTTAGGACAAACATCTTGGGCCAAACGCACCCACAGCTTAGAAGTGGAAATGTGCGACCAGTCAAGGACACGTGCATACACACAGGTTAGGAAATATAAACGACAATCAGGTAAACTCGCCCCTCCAGACAATTTAGGTCTGGAAAGCAGGAGACGGTTCAGGCGGGGCCGTGTCGATGACCAGACGAACAAGCCAAAGCATTGCTGTAACAGGCGCCAAAACGAGGAAGGGATATGGATAGGGATGGTCTGCAAGAGATATAGCACATGGGGTAATATGTTCATTTTAATGATGGCCATCCTACCAAACCAAGAGAACTCACTTCTATTCCAATTATTCAGGTCTGCACGAAACTGTGCCAACAGGGGAGAGAAATTGAGGGAGAACAATTGAGAAAGGTCGGATGGCATCTTTGTCCCCTAATAAGTAATACTACGGGAAGGCCATGTGAAGGGGAAACTTGAACGGAGGGAGGCTTCTGTGTGAGCTGGTAATGAAACGTTGAGCGCTTCCGATTTCGAAAAGTTAATTTTAAAATTAGACCACAGGCCGAAAGGCGGGCCATGAGGTTAGGCAGCGAGACCACGGGTCCGTAAGGTACACTAAAAGGTCATCTGCAAAAGCAGAACATTTACATTTGTGACCACCAGCAACCACCCCACAGATATTAGGGTACACTCTGATACTGGCAAGAAGGTGTTCCATCACCAGCACATACAGAAGGGGTGAGAGGGGTCAGCCCTGGCGTGTGCCGTTGTGAATGGGAAAAGGGTCAGAAAGCGTGCCATTAACCTTCAGGTGTGTAGTCGGGGAGCAGTAGAGGGCCATGATCCTAGCAGTGAATTGAGGGCCAAGGCCAACATGTTGTAGGGTTTGTGACAGGGAGGTCCAGGAGATGCGGTCAAAGGCCTTTTCTGCATCAAGGGAAAGGACCATCATAGGCAGTGCAGTAGTCCGCGCAAAATGAATAAGATCAATAGTCTTGATAGTGTTGTCCCGAGCCTCCCTCTCCGGCACAAAACCCACCTTGTCTAGGTGTATCAAGGAGGGGAGAATAGAGTTTAGGCTGACTGCCAGCAATTTGGAATACATTTTCAAGTCAACATTTAGGAGGGAGATGGGGCGATAGCTCGCACACAACTGGGGGTCTTTACCGGATTTGGGGATAAGAACTACATGGGCTACCATTGAAGAGGCAGGGATGGGATTGGAGGGGGAGATAGAATTAAAGGCCTGGAGCATAAGGGGGGAAAGGGAGTCAAGGAGGGTTTTGTCAAATTTAGCTGTAAAGCCATCGGGGCCCTGGCTTTTTCCACCCGAGAGGTCCTTGACAACCAGGGCCAGTTCCTACGGGGAGAAAGGAGCGTCCAGCATCTCCATAGTGTCAGAGGAGGAGGGGGGGAAGGAGATGGCATGGGCGGGGTGGAGGGAGGTTATATAGCTCAAAGAAAAAGGTATGAAAAGCAGAAGCGATGTCCTAGGTTGCGTGTAGCACCGAACCCGTCTGGTCGCGAATGCAGGGGACGTGAATCTGGGCCATCCTAGTGCGCAGCACCCTGGCCAGCATACGACCACTTTTATTACCATATTCATAGAACCTACTCCTCCCCATCTGGAGACAGCGGCCCCAGGATTCCTCCTGTAAACGTTTAACCTCGAGCATAGCTAACTGCAGTTTCCTGAAGACCGAGGGAGAGAGCAAGCGCTTGTGGGACAACTCAAGGGAAGAAACCAGATGTAGAGCATCACATAGGGCCTGGGCCCTAGCCCACTTAAGACGGGATCCATGTTTAATAAGGACATCCCGGAGGACACACTTAAGCACCTCCCATTGATAAAACGGAGCCGTGTGATCAGAGGCATGATCATCCAAAAATGTGGAAACAGATGTGATCAGTTCAGCCAAACATAAGGGATCAAGAAGCAAGGATTCATTAAGCCTCCACGACCAGGCTGACCTAGTCAGAGATGGAAGGTGAAGGGAGCAAAAGACTGGGGCGTGATCGGACCACAGAATGTTACCAATTGAGGAGGATGCAACCCAGGGCAGAGCAGCATTCTGGATCAGAATATAATCCAGCCGACTGTAGGACCCATGCGGAGAAGAGAAAAAACTACAGTCCCTATCGGACGGATGGTATAAACGCCATACGTCGGTAAATTGTAAAAGAGCAAGGGCACGCTTCACACGTTTAATGGCTGCATGAGACAGACTAACGCGACCCGCAGAATTATCTAATGTAGGGTCCAGAGTCAAGTTCAGATCCCCGCATAGGACCACAGTACCCGAGACCACCGGCAAGATGGAGTCAACCAGGTCGACTACAAAGCCCACCTGACCTTGGTTGGGAGCAAAAGCATTAATAACTGTGAGAATGGTAACCCCCCCCAGGAAAAGGCATAAAACAACAAACCTAGATAACGGGTCTAAAGTAACGTCAAGAACCTGGTGGGCCAAAGACTTGTGAAGAGCAATGGCCACCCCTTTAGTGCGCACCACCGGGTTATCGGCACAAAAGCAAACCGGGTAGTACCTGTTCTTAGGGGCAGGGGTACGACCCGACATAAAATGAGTTTCTTGGAAACAGGCGATATGTACCTTGCATTTATGGAGATGGTGTAGGATCTGAGTCCGTTTCGCTGGGGTCTTAAGGCCCTGCACATTATAGGAAGCGATGTTGAGTTCCGCCATAAACAAGAGCAGGGCAGAAAGCACACGTCCAGTCGGCTACCGTAAAGAAAAGAAGAGACGAGGGACAAAGCACAAAAAGGAACACAAGACAAAAGAAGGAAAGACAAAAATTCTGAAGAGAAAAGGGGGACAAGAGAAGGAAAGGGGAGGAAATGCACAACACTCAGAAGCAGCAGGGATAGAACTGCCGCAAGTCAAACTAAGAAAGTTATGGTCAAGGACCAAGGAGACAGGCGTCAGGAAAAGAACCCGGCGGTGTCTCCACCCTACGAGGGGGAAGCGGGAAGCAAGCAAGCAAGAGGGGAGCCGAATTCCAGCACCCCTATAGTAGCTGAAAAGAATAGGTGAGAGGAAAAGGTGACCTCAAGGGGAGAGCAGTATTAATGGAAAGGTGCCAAAGGAAGATGGGGGACACAAGATCCAAAAGAAGCAGGGTAAGAAGGTGCAGGAAGGGAGAAAAGCAGGTGAACTGATTAGTGGAGGGGAGGGAGGGGAACAAATAGATAAGTATGAAAGAACCAAAAATGAAAGAAAAAGGAGGAAGAGCTCCAGGAGCACGAATCGCCATATAAGACATCAGCAATCAGTGTAAATCTGCAAAACAGGAAATAAGGAAAACATAATATCAATTAGCATAACATCATGACAGTCATGTAGCATCAGAGGGCTCCGCCCTAGAGGAGGAAGGAACAGATTCCCAGTGAGTGACTAGCCTTTGACGGTGAGAGCCACGGGGTGGGAGACCAACACAGGCTTGCTTGGGTGATTTCTGGGGAGAGCGCTGGATAGGCCTTTTGGACACTAGAGGAGCGAGCATGGGCCATTCTGGCAAAGGGATGGAAGGAATGTCCAGGTCCTTAAGAAAACCCGGGAGGTCATCAGGAGTACGTAGAGTAAAAGTCTTGCCATCCATCCTAACCATGAGCGCGAACGGAAATCCCCAACGATAATTCAAGCCTCTCTCCCGCAGTATCCCCAGAAGCGGTCAGAGGGCCGCACGTTGGGCCAGGGTGTGGCGGGAGAGGTCCGGGTAAAGTTGCACTTCCACATCTTTGTATAGGATCCGGCGTCTAGTGCGGGCAATACGCAGAATGTCCTCCTTTAGGGCGTAGAAATGGACCCTGCAGATCACATCTCTAGGGCGTTGGTCATCCGGGTGGGGTGGGCGGAGAGCCCTATGGGCCCTGTACAGTTCAATGTGGGCATCAGCAGATCTGTCCAAGAGGTCATTAAATATCGCCAACAAAGCAGGATACAGTTCATCAGTTCCAACCGCCTCAGGTAGGCCTCGTAGACAGATATTGTAACGTCTACTACGATTTTCGATGTCGTCAAGATGCTGTTTTAAGACAAAAAGTGGGTCACTGTGTTTTTGCACTGTTTCCTGAAGAGCTTGGAGCAAAACTGCAGAGGAGTCATGTGCTGTCTCAACCGTGTCCAGCTTGGACGACAGGGCGGATACCTCAGTGCGAAGTTGAGCAAATTCTTGTTTGTATTCGAACACCATCTGTTTAGCCATGACCGAGAATTCCTCTCTAGTAGGTAATAAAGCAATTAAGAACTGGAGATCAGAGAAAGTAAGCGGCCTATCCGGCAGAAATGCAGGAGATGACAGACCAGCAGACGGTGCCCCCTGAGAGGGAGATGGCAGGGGAATAGGAGATGGAGAGGCATGGAACACAGGCAGAGTGCCTCTCAGGCTTAGTGGGGGGTCACACAGTGCAGGTGCGGTCATAGGCAGTCCATGCCAGCTTCAGGCTGGCCCAGAGTGGGGCAGAGGGACACTTCAAGGCCCCCCAGAGGTGGAGAGGGACACCGGTCACGAGCGTCCCAGGAGGATCCCTGGGGGCCACACTGGGAGGCCTGGGAGGGGTTCATCAGAGGGCCCTCCAGCAGGGGGGTGGGAGACCGTGAGTCCTGGGTGCCTAACAGCAGTGCAGGCCATGTGGGAGCGCCATGCAATATAGGGGTGGGAGCAGTAGGTGAGGCTGGGATAGCAACTGTGGCAGGAGCAATAGTTATGGGGGAGCAGGCAGCTGCGTAGCTTAGCTGGGGTGCTCTGCTCACTTGCGTCATCTCAGAGGTTCGATGAATCGCCGGCACACAGTCAGAGGCCGGGGGCTGTGCCGCACACTCCACAGCCCCGGCGCAGCATGTCAGCAGGTCCCGGCTGTCCTGTACTTCCGGTGTCTGTGGCCGCAGTAAAGAACCGGCCGGAGGCCGCAGAGGAGCAGCGAAGCTAGGAGCAGTGGTGTGCGGAGGTAGCAGGGTGGATGAAGGGCCTCCGGAGTCCCCTGTCTGCGCCGGAGTGGTGAAGGAGGGAGAGCACGGCCCGCCCCCGCAGGCCACGCTATGGGATCCAGGGAGGGAGAAGCAGCAGCCGCCATCTTGACCGGCGGCAATGAAGAGCTCCTTTTCGGCTGAGAGCGGGTAAAATACCGGGTGAGGCCACGCTGGGGGGGATGGCGGACGAGTCTGGGCCCCTTTACGATTTTTCTTGCAGGTGTTCCCCATGTAGTATCCCGGAGGTCACTGTGCAAGCAAGGGTGCAGGGACCGAGCTCCGGCACATGTCCTCACACCAGCATGGCTAGCCACGCCCCTTCATAAATTGGGTATAATTTTTATCTCATTGACATACAGAATAAAGGTAATATATAATTTTTAAAGTTTTCTTATAAATTTCCGCCCACAAATAATAATTTTTTGGTTTGCGGTACACCGATCACCGAATGACTGCTCAGTGCCTGAGATCCAGGCATGAGCTGTCAAGCGGCAGAATCATTGATCAATGGTTTCCTATGAGAAATCATTGATCAATGTAAAAGATCAGTGTGTGCAGTGTTATGGGTCCCTATGGGAGCTATAACACTGCAAAAAAAAGTGAAAAAAAAAGTGAATAAAGATCATTTAACCCCTTCCCTAATAAAAGTTTGAATCACCCCCCTTTTCCCATTTAAACAGTGTAAAGAAAAAAAATAAATAAACGTATGTGGTATCGCCACATGTGGAAATGTCCGAATTATAAAAATATATTGTTAATTAAACCACACGGTCAATGGCGTGCGCGCAAAAAAATTCCAAAGTCCAAAATATCGTATTTTTGGTCACTTTTTATATCATGAAAAAATGAATAAAAAGCAATCAAAGTCAGATCTATACAAAAATGGTAGCACTAAACACTTCAGATCACAGCGCAAAAAAGTGAGCCCTCATACCGCCCCAAACGCAGAAAAAATTTAAAGTTATAGGGGTCCGAAGATGACAATTGTAAACGTATACATTTTCCTGCATGTAGTTATGATTTTTTCCAGAAGTACGACAAAATCAAACCTATATAAGTAGGGTATCATTTTAATCATATGGACCTACAGAATAAAGAGAAGGTGTCATTTTTACCGAAAAATGTACTGTGTAGAAACGGAAGCCCCCAAAAGTTACAAAATGGCGTTTTTTTTCTTTCAATTTTGTCTCACAATGATTTTTGGGTAAAATGACTGACGCCATTAAAAAGTAGAATTGGTGGCGCAAAATATAAGCCATCATATGGATTTTTAGGTGCAAAATTGAAAGAGTTATGATTTTTTAAAGATAAGGAGGAAAAAACGAAAATGCAAAAACCCCGGGTCCTTAAGGGGTTAAACAGATTTTTTAATTACTTCTATTTCAAAATATTAATCCTTCCAGTACTTATCAGTTGCTATAGGCTCCGCAGGAAGTTATTTTCTTTTTGAATTTCCTTTCTGTCTAACCTCAGTGCTCTCTGTTGACACCTAGGTTTGCTGTGGGGATTTGTTCCTTCTCTGGACAGATTTAAAAAAAAAAATGTTTTCTTGGGGAGTTTTTAACATTCAGTTCTTCTGTTCATCCCCTGCATTTTCTAGTTTCTGCTGTTTACTCATTCTATACCGTGTCTAGTTCATTTATTCATATCTGTTGTTTATCTGGATTCCGGTTTCTGAACTGTTTGTTAGTATACTATATTCTGCTCTGTTTGCCTGTATATATTCTGTCTTGTATATCTGCTTGTTTGGTAGGCTTCTCTTTATGTTTCTGACCTGTGACCGACTATGTTTATTATTATTTTTTTAATGCCCACTGCACTTTAACGGAGGTAGGGACCGGAACCGTGGTTGTCGATCCGCCGTTTAGGGTGGATGGGCAAGTAGGCAGGGAGAGCGTTTCTAGGGACAGCTTAGGGCTCACTTCTCCCTGTCCACCCAGTGGCCATGACAGCAATATTTTAGTTTTTCCTTTTTAATAAATTAGCAAAAATTCCTAAAATTCTGTTTCCTCTTTGTCATTATGGGGAATTGAGTGCAGAAGGATGGGGGCAATTTTAACACAAGACTGCAAAATAAAATAATAATTATTATTAATAATTATTATTTATATAACGCTGCAACAAATTCTGCAGTGCTTTGCAATTTGCAACTTAACAAACTGTAAAAAAAAGTGAAAAGGTCTAAAAACTTTCTAAATTTGTTGGGGGGAGATTTATCAAAACCTGTCCAGAGGAAAAGTTGCTGATCAGATCGCTTCTTTCATTTTTAAAAAGGCCTCTGAAAAATGAAAGAAGCAATCTGATTGGTTGCTATGCTCATCTGAGCAACTTTTCCTTTGCACAGGTTTTGATAAATCTCCCCCATTGTGTGTATCAGGTTGGGTTCACAATATGGAATCTCTAAGGGCGGCCAGACATCAGTCAACGGTAGGACAGCACGGAAATTGGGGGAGATTTATCAAAACTTGTCTAGAAAAAAAGTTGCTGAGTTGCCCACAGCAATCAATCAGATCTCTACAATCTGATTGGTTGCTATGGGCAACTCAGCAACTTTTCCTCTAGACAGGTTTTGATAAATCTCCCCCATTGTCATCCCCGTAAACAGCAATGTATTCCACTTGGTATTACGTCAAAGAGTTTATTCTTGTGGTGGATGAAATTTAGCGGTAGAGGAATTCTTTAGTGTGCAGCAGAATCCTATTGACAGCAATAGGACCCTGCTGCACCAGAATTTCTGTGTGGAATTTCACTTGGAAAATTCATAGTGTAAAGCCAACGTTAGAGCCTGTTCACGCGATACCTAACAATACCTAATGTGAATGGGAGCTGACTGTATACCTACTGTGAATGGGAGACTGAGCTCTGATGTCAGCATCATATATAAATATATTAGAGAAGACTATACAATATATAGATATCAGAGCAGACTATATCGCCTGCTGTAAGTAGATAAATATACAAATGTAGGTATACATTTGCTGTTCATGCTGTGTCATCCTGTTATACAAATAAAGCTGTGTTGAAGTAACATAACCGCATTTTCGCGTATCCCCCACTAGATGGCGCCAATACGCAGCGCGTCGCTGGCTTTTTATGTCACACACACACACAACCTGTGACACAGACCCTCGCCGAGCGCCGTGTTTTGTCTCCTGGTTGTCGGCACCGCGCGCCATTTTCCTGAAGGCGATTCGCATTGAAAGCAACGGGCGATGTCTTCGACAAAATGGCCTCCATACTAGAGACACAAATCCACCGTTCTAGTGAAAGTATTCTTGACAGGTAACACAGACAGCTGGATGAGCTGTGTGTACCGCCCGGAAAGAATCACTATTGCACTATGGCTGGGGTGTCTGCCCGGAGCCGGGGCTGGTCCTCTCTCTGTAGGCTTTACCTGCGGGTTCATGCGGTATCGCCTAGCTGCGGACGGGCCTGTCATGGTGAGTAGGCTAATATTTAGGAGGACTGTGGCCCTAGGGTCTGGCTTATTGGGGGCCACATGTCATTTTTGTTTGTACTCCAGTATTTCCCAACCAGTGTGCCACCAGCCGATGTAAAGCTTCAACTCACAGCATGCCCGGACAGCCTTTGGCTGTCAAACCATGCTGGGAGTTGTAGTTTTGCAACAGCTGGAGGCACATTGGTTGGGAAACACTGATAGTGTATGAGAGGTCACATGTTCTGTTTATTATGGGGGAGTTTTTAGTGTGGGAGTCTCATGACCTCCATACACATCATACATTGCTCCTCTATCTATCTGTATGATCTGGGGATTGAGCTTAACCAAATTATTATACAATGTATATCACGGCTCTCCAACCTGTTGTAGAACTACAACTCCCATCATGCCATGAACGCTGCTTTTATATGGCACATGACCTCTTTTTAATCTGGTTTTGAAGGGGTTATCCAGGAATAGAAAACAGAGCTACTTTCTTTTAAAGGTGTGGTTCTGCAGCTCCGTTCCATTGAAGTGAATGGAGCCAAGTTATAAAACCACACCCAACGTGGGGACAGACGGGAAACTGTTTTAGAAAGAAATTAGCTCTGTTTGTTTCTATTCCTGGATAACACCGCGCACATGCCTGCTGATCCAGAACCAGTTTTGGATCCAATTCTGTATGCAACAAGCTGGATCTGTTACATCCAGCATCCCATGGGTTAAAACTGGGCACGCCGCCTGACCACATGGGGTCTGCATGCCATAGGTGATTGTATGACCACCTTTATATGACGGGTGTGGATGATGGGCAGCTATAGGGTGAGGTGGGGGATCCTGTAGTGTCCATTGTGATCTGAACGGTTCAAGGTTCAAATAGAAAAAGATTGCAGTGTAAACCTAGCCTTAGATCAGTTTCCATACATGCTGGGAGTTGTAGTTTTGCAACAGCTGGAGGCACACTGATTTGGAAACACAAAGAGGGAGATTTATCAACAGTGCAAAGGAAAAGTTGCCCAGTTGCCCATAGCAACCAATCAGGTTGCTTCTTTCATTTTGCAGAGGCCTTGTTAAGAATGAAAGAAGCGATCCGATTGGTTGCTATGGGCAACTTTTCCTCTCAGCAGGCTTTTATAAATCTCCCCCATTGTTTTTTGCACAGAGAATTTCCGTGCGGACATTCTGATTCTGACACAGGGTGTCTCAACTGTTCAAAACTACAATTCCCAGCATGTCCAGATATGGCTGTAAAATAAAGAGCACAGGGCTTTTTTCAGCCATTTACCGCTTACAAAATGATTTTTCTGCAGTGATCTTTATGAAACTTTTTTTTTTTTTTTTTTACAAATGAAATCTGGTTGCTATGGGCAACTGCTCCCCCGCACAAGGTTTGGTAACTCTCCACATAGCCTTAGTTAATATTCACATGCATTGTAAGGAGCATTTTCCTCAGTAAAGTTAATTTCCTGCGTCCTGTAGGTGCTCTTCTTATTAGAAGCAGCATCGGTCTGAATTGGGTTGTAATCCAATTACCTTTTATTCAGAGGCTCCATTGTGGAGTTCTGCTCTGGGGCATGTGACTGTAGTGAAGCTTCTGGAATGATTCCCGGCTCAGATGATTCTGGAGCCAATGGCAGACAGGGGTCTCTGCTTTGTTTGATTGTCATATACATTTAACTCAGCACAAGCTTATGGGGTTGCACATGACTTTGTGTACTTCATTTTACAGTCACCCTGTGGCATGTAGATCAAATACCTACGTACATATAGGGGGAGATTTCTCAAAACCTGTGCAGAGGGAGAGTGGTGCAGTTGCCCATAGCAACCAATCAGATTGCTTCTTTCATTTTCCACAGGCCTCTTTAGAGGCCTGTGGAAAATGAAAGAAGCAATCTGATTGGTTGCTATGGGCAACTGCACCACTCTTCCTCTGCACAGGTTTTGATAAATCTCCCCCATAGAGTAGAGGAAAACTTTTCCTAAGCATAACAAAATAGCGCCTGATAATACACAGCCCTGATAGCCTTTGTGAGGATTAGGAGTGTAAGTTTTATTCTGTCAGCGCTGGTGATATAGGAATAAACACTGTGCTCTAGGGGTTAAACAGCTGGAGATCACACGGGCACAGTGGTGCCCATGTGGTCTCGGTATTGTACATGCATTGCGCTCAGATTACCTTAAAGGGGTACTCCGGTGGAAAACTTTCTTTTTCAAAGCAACTGGTGCCAGAAAGTTGGACAGATTTGTAAATTACTTCTATATAAAAAGCTTAATCCTTCCAGTACTTATCTGCTGCTGTATACTGCGGAGAAATTTTCTTTTCTTTTTGAATTTCTTTTCTGTCTGACCACAGTGCTCTCTGCTGACACCTCTGTCCATGTCAGGAACTGTCTGGAGCAGAATAGGTTTGCTATGGAGATTTGTCCTACTCTGGACAGTTGCTGACACGGACAGAGGTGTCAGCAGAGAGCGCTGTGGTCAGACAGAAAGGAAATTCAAAAAGAAAAGAACTTCCTCTGTAGTATACAGCAGCTGATAAGTACTGGAAGTATTAAAGGGGTACTCTGGTGGATTTTTTTTTTTTTTTATGAACTGGTGCCAGGAAGTTAAACAGATTTGTAAATAACTTCTATTAAAAAAAATCTTTACCCTTCCTGTAATTTTTAGCAGCTGTATGCTACAGAAGAAATTCTGTTCTTTTTGAATTTCTATTTTTGTCTCGTCCACAGTGCTCTCTGCTGACACCTGATGTCTGTATCAGGAACTGTCCAGAGCAGGAGAAAATCCCCATAGCAAACCTATGCTGCTCTGGACAGTTCCTGACACGGACAGAGGTGTCAGTAGAGAGCACTGTTCTGGCATCAGTTGATTTAAAGAAAAAAAAAATTCCCAGCAGAGAACCCCTTTAACATTTCTGATTCCTATTAAAGGGGTACTTCGGTGAATTATTATTTTTTTAAATCAGCTGGTGCCAGAAAGTTAAATAGATTTTGTTAATAACTTCTATTTAAAAATATTAACCCTTCCAGTACATATCAGCTGCTGTATGCTCCACAAGACGTTCTATTCTTTTTAAATGTATTTTCTGTTTGAACACAGTTCTCTCTGCTGACACCTCTGTGTGTCTCAGGAACTGTCAAGAGCTGTAGAGGTTAGCTATGGGGATTTGCTCCTACTCTTGACAGTTCCTGAGACAGACAGAGGTGTCAGCAGAGAGCACTGTGTTTAAAGAAATTGAAAATGAAAAGAACTTCCTGTGAAATACTGGAAGGGTTACGTTTTTTAAATAGAAGTAATTAACAATTTACGTTCTGGCACCAGTTGATTTAAAAAATAAAAAGAAATTTCACCGGAGTACCCCTTTAATGTTCTCTCCTCCCCCATCACAGATAATGTTCTCTCCTCCCCCATCACAGATAATGTTCTCTCCTCCCCCATCACAGATAATGTTCTCTCCTCCCCCATCACAGATAATGTTCTCTCCTCCCCCATCACAGATAATGTTCTCTCCTCCCCCATCACAGATAATGTTCTCTCCTCCCCCATCACAGATAATGTTCTCTCCTCCCCCATCACAGATAATGTTCTCTCCTCCCCCATCACAGATAATGTTCTCTCCTCCCCCATCACAGATAATGTTCTCTCCTCCCCATCACAGATAATGTTCTCTCCTCCCCCATCACAGATAATGTTCTCTCCTCCCCCATCACAGATAATGTTCTCTCCTCCCTCCATCACAGATAATGTTCTCTCCTCCCTCCATCACAGATAATGTTCTCTCCTCCCTCCATCACAGATAATGTTCTCTCCTCCCCCATCACAGATAATGTTCTCTCCTCCCCCATCACAGATAATGTTCTCTCCTCCCCCATCACAGATAATGTTCTCTCCTCCCTCCATCACAGATAATGTTCTCTCCTCCCTCCATCACAGATAATGTTCTCTCCTCCCCCATCACAGATAATGTTCTCTCCTCCCTCCATCACAGATAATGTTCTCTCCTCCCCCATCACAGATAATGTTCTCTCCTCCCTCCATCACAGATAATGTTCTCTCCTCCCTCCATCACAGATAATGTTCTCTCCTCCCTCCATCACAGATAATGTTCTCTCCTCCCTCCATCACAGATAATGTTCTCTCCTCCCTCCATCACAGATAATGTTCTCTCCTCCCTCCATCACAGATAATGTTCTCTCCTCCCCCATCACAGATAATGTCCTCCTCCCCCATCACAGATAATGTTCTCCTCCCCCATCACAGATAATGTCCTCCTCCCCCATCACAGATAATGTCCTCCTCCCCCATCACAGATAATGTCCTCCTCCCCCATGACAGATAATGTTCTCCTCCCCCATCACAGATAATGTTCTCCTCCCCCATCACAGATAATGTCCTCCTCCCCCATCACAGATAATGTTCTCCTCCCCCATGACAGATAATGTTCTCCTCCCCCATGACAGATAATGTTCTCCTCCCCCATGACAGATAATGTTCTCCTCCCCCATGACAGATAATGTTCTCCTCCCCCATGACAGATAATGTTCTCCTCCCCCATGACAGATAATGTTCTCCTCCCCCATGACAGATAATGTTCTCCTCCCCCATGACAGATAATGTTCTCCTCCCCCATGACAGATAATGTTCTCCTCCCCCATGACAGATAATGTTCTCCTCCCCCATGACAGATAATGTTCTCCTCCCCCATCACAGATAATGTTCTCCTCCCCCATTAAAGATAATGTTCTCCTCCCCCATGACAGATAATGTTCTCCTCCCCCATGACAGATAATGTTCTCCTCCCCCATGACAGATAATGTTCTCCTCCCCCATGACAGATAATGTTCTCCTCCCCCATGACAGATAATGTTCTCCTCCCCCATGACAGATAATGTTCTCCTCCCCCATGACAGATAATGTTCTCCTCCCCCATGACAGATAATGTTCTCCTCCCCCATGACAGATAATGTTCTCCTCCCCCATGACAGATAATGTTCTCCTCCCCATGACAGATAATGTTCTCCTCCCCCATGACAGATAATGTTCTCCTCCCCCATGACAGATAATGTTCTCCTCCCCCATCACAGATAATGTTCTCCTCCCCCATTAAAGATAATGTTTGCCTATGCCTATTTTCTGAGGTTGGTTTTATTTTCCTCCTTTCCGTTAAATGTTGAGACCAACATCCAGCACTAAAATGGCAGAAAATTTCAAGAAAAAAAAAACTGTTTAATTTTTCTTCCCATGGCTTTAAAGTTTCCGGAAATTTTGCATCCCAAGTCATGTGATCTCAAATCTTCCAGTGCCTGATGGTTACAACAGAATGTCAGACTCTGACTTCCTGTAGACTACAGAATGACATCATCACTTACCATACTAGCTCCCAGACCCCTACCTATCTTTGGGGCATTGTTTCCCAACCAGGGGGCTTCCATGTGTTGCAAAACTACGAGATCAAACTGTATTCTTTTCGGAGGAGATCTGTTTTTATCCATTTTTTCCCCTGCGGTCACTACCTAGTCTAAGATTCCATGTGCTCTTTGGCACTCTCCTCAAAGTAGTTGTAATGTTACCCTGTAGTAGTAGTAATGTTACCCCTTTATTCCATGTTGAGTAACCTTTGTTAATATTTTGTTACTTTTTTTGTCATTTAGTAGCAGACAACTTTGGTTCTATACTTTTTAATAAATTTTATAGGCGAATAAACATAAAGTCTGATAAAGTGCTGAGTTTCCATGGTGCTCTGTTCCCTAGGAGGACGTAATTCTGGACAGTGACCATCAGGACGTGTGTGTCTGCCTGGAAGCCAAAATGTAATAAAGACTGGACCCGGCCAGAGGTCATCTGGTTATTACTGTAATGTTCCATCCTAGACAGACACCACTTCTCCATGTACCTGTAGTGGAGGGAGTCATATTGTCTGATCCAACACAAGCCATGAGAGTTGGCAGCTGATACCCCATCAGGAAAACGTGATGTGGCTAAGGGTCTCTGTTAGAGATTTCCCGATACCGGTATGGGGACCGATACTGAACATTTGTACTTGTATAAATGTCCCCGATACCTAATCTGATACTCGCCGGCGGGACCCTTGCCGGCAGGTATCACAGAGGTGCCGAACTATGCAGCGTGCCCAGCAGCTGAGCTCGTGTCATAGCCCATAGTGATGTCCGGCATGAACCCTATAGACGCTGCAATCAAAGTTGACCACGACGTCTAAAAGTCCTGAAGTTAACTGCTGATTAGCTCAGGGATGCTGATCAGGATCACCGCAGTGAAATCACGGTGTTCAGATTAGCTGTGATGACAGCCAGAGGTCCCTTAACGAGGTCCGTGCCATCCAATCGTTGCTCCTTTACTGCAGCCATCCATGGCAGGCAGTAGTAAAGGTATGCAGATAACACTGATCAATGCTATGCTATGGCATAATATTGATCAGTGTATGCAATCTACAGATTGCATGTAATAATGCCCTAATTCCCTTATATATGTTTTACATATTCTAGTAAACTACTAATCTGCCAATATAGAAAAGGACAAGCTTGCACAGATTTTCCTCTACAGACAGGAGCCAACCGGTTGCAGGCAGTAACACTGGGTACGGGCGATTGAGTGACTTTTACAATGATTTATTACTAGATGCTGAACTCTGTGTACTCTATAGTCATACACCACCGCTCTGTGTGATGTGAAAACTGGAGGATGTAGAAACAATGAATTATGACCCCAGATTTAGGGTATGGGACAAATATGTCAAATCTTTCTCTCTATCTGTGTTGTCTGCACTAACACTGTGGACCTATCCTAAGGGTGCTCCTACACAGTGCAGATTTGTGTAGTTTAAATGGCCACTATCACCAAAACTATATTTTTAAAAACAATAGAGCCATAAAAAATAAGTATCTCTAATACTACTTCATAATTTTTTCCCACAGTTTCCCTTACAAAACTGCTCCTATAAAAGTGGCCACTAGAAGTCCTCATAAAATGTCCCACACCTGTTACTATGGACTCCAACGTTAGCAACATCAGCATCTCAGTCTGAATACAGACTTTATACAGAGCGGGGGCCCTATAAGCCAGTGTGCGCTCCCTGTGTGAGGATCTCTGAACACAGAGATCAGAGGAGAGCAGGCAGTGTGTGAGCTGCTGTGATTTGCTGAGAGGAGGCCACACACCCTCTGCAACTCGAGTGAGAGAAGGAGGATGTCACCACAGTAGTAAGGAGATTACATGAGGAGGAGGTTTGTTACAGTGTGTCACCCCAGTAGTAAGGAGATTACATGAGGAGGGGTTTTGTTACAGTGTGTCACCCCAATAGTAAGGTGATTACATGAGGAGGGCGTTTGTTATAGTGTGTCACCCCAGTAGTAAGGAGATTACATGAAGAGGAGGTTTGTTACAGTGTGTCATCCCAGTAGTAAACATGGGAAAGCTAGATAACATATGTTGACAGCCATATTGCTTGTCATTTAGCTTTACTACATAGTAGAGTCCTGCATTGGGATTTGAATCCCGCAGGACCCAACCCAAAACATGCGGGCAGTCAGTAGGCTGCTGTGGGTGGGCCCGGGCGGTCAGGCGCAAATCTCGCAGCCTCAATAGAAGTCGGACTCAGTGACTGTCTCACAATGCTCCTCCCAGTCCTGTCCGCTCCCCCTGCCGCCAAAGCACCGCTATTATGTGGCGCGCTCAGCCTGCCCTGGAGGATTGTTTACGCTGTACTCCACCTTCTACCGCCGGCCTGGTAGGTCATAGCTGCCACCAATGTTACCCACAATTCACACACATGCGCTGTGCTGCAGCCCTTTTGCTTAAGTTACTGCATCCGTTGGTGATCCTCCCATCCAGGGCCTCTGTCTGCACTGCTAGTCACATGGGGGTAAGGGCACTGCAGAGCATTGCACCCTAGTGTCTTCTACAGACCCTAGGGTGCAATGCTCTGTAGTCTGCACATACCCCCTATGTGTGTGGCTGTGTTTTTATTGTACATTCGTATACAGGTGGGGGTATGTGCAGAGCCTTGTACCCTAGTCTGTAGTACAGACTAGAATGCAATGCTCTGCATATACCCCCACTTGTATAGGAATGTACACACACACACACACACACACACACACACACACACACACACACTGCTATACACATGGGGGTATGTGCAGACTGCAGAGCATTGCACCCTAGGGACTTCTATAGACCCTAGGGTGCAATGGTCTGCAGTCATGCCCCCCATGTATATAGCAGTGTGTGTACATTCCTATACAGGTGGGGGTATGTGCAGAGCATTTCATCGGTCAGAGACCGAGGGCCTCTGAGTCTGCAGTCACTGCTATTCACATCTGTACATACACTAGAGTGCAATGCTCTGCACATACCTCCATGTATAGCAGTGTGTACTTCACACACTACTATACATTGGGAGTATGTGCAGAGCATTGCACCCTAGTGTCTGTACATTCCTGTTAGTGGACGGGATTGGACAAGAAATCTTCGGGAGCAGGATTGAAAACCAGTCCTACGCAGGGCCCTACTACATTGGCCCTCATTTACTTAGAAAATCGGGTTGTAAGTCTATGTTGCTTTCTTACCCGACTGCTTTTTTCCCCTGGTATTTATTATTATGTCGCATCCTGTTTGTCGCACGTGGGTTTTGTTGGTTTTGGTTTCCAACTCCTCTGAGTTGTCGGGAAAAAATCCACAACAATTCAACAAATTCGGGTTGGAAACCTTTATAAATACGCGGGAAAGCTCAGAAATGTCGGGTTACGCCCCTTTTTCGGGTTTGGGAGAATCCACATCGGGTCCGTCGGGAAAAAATGTCGCATCGTGTCGCAGACTGGCGCACGATGTCTGCGACATGTTGCAGACAACGATGCGCCAAAAAAACCCGACAAAACAAGTCGGGTTTAGAATAGTAAATGAGGGCCAGTGTGTATTAGGAGAACAACAGGCAAACTCCAGTAATCCTTCTTCCTCTCTGTGTAACATGTGCAGCATAAAACCAGAGAGGAAATGGTTACAGAGCAGAGTCCAGTGATTGGCTGACAGCTCAGTGAGACACAGTGAGGGAGGAAGTTTAGTCATGTACAGTGAGGGCAAGAGAGGGACACGCCCCCTGCCTGTGAGAAGATGGAAATTCAGTGTGATCTGATATCAGCAGATTTTAAAAGAAATACAGAAGCTAGACACATAAAAGTTATATGAACATGGTCAGGATGAGGTACTGAGTAAGGGTGGGTTCACACCACGATTTTCTATACAGTTTTTGGATACGTTTTTTTTTTTTTTTTTTTAAACGTATGCAACTGTGCAGAAAACCGTGCCCATAGACTTTCCATTCAAAACCGTATGCACCATATTGTATACGGTTGTCTCCGTTTTTCACACCACACCGTTTTTTACCTTTTTTTTTTTTTTCTGGACAGAAAAACCGTGGCCTACCACAGTTTTTGGTCCAGGTGAAAAACCGTATTGACCCGTATAAGTTTTTTTTTTTTTTTTAACATGGGAGTCAATGGGAACCGTACAGAACCGTATGTGGGTACGGTTCCATCCAGTTTTTACCATACGGTTTTTGACTTTGCACAGTTTTTTTTTCTTGGAATTTCAATCAAACAAGTGAAACTTTATTCATAATGGAGTGAAAAGTTCAAAACGTATGCGTTTTTTTTCTTAAAAAACAGATGCAACCGGACATCACTTTTCAAACCATATACAGTTTTCAACCGTATGCAGATAAAACTTAGTACACACGTTTTGATACAGTTTAGTCAGGTTTTGAGGAATCCGTTTTTTTGATCAAAAACCAGAAAAAAAACTTTATTGCAAAAACGTGGTGTGAACCCAGCCTAACATATAACTTTATTTTTTTTTTTCTGGGATATGATAGGTACACTTTAAGTGTAGGATCACACATGCTGTATTTTGCTGCTGCGTATTTTCCTACCCACTGAAATCATTAGAAAGCAAAATCGGAGTATTTGCTACCCATTGACTTCAATAGTAGAAAAATATGCAGCAGCAAAACACAGGACATGTGATCCTACTCTTAAAGGGGTACTCTGATGGAGTTTTTTTTTTTTTTTTTTTTCTTCAAATCAATTGGTGCCAGAAAGTTAAACAGATTTGTAAATTACTTCTATTTAAAAATCTTAATCCTTCCAGTACTTATTAGCTGCTGTGTGCTCTATAGGAAGTTGTATAGTTTTTTTCTGTCTGCACTCTGCTGACACCTCTGTCCATGTCAGGAACTGTCTGGAACAGGAGAGGTTTGCTATGGGGAATTGCTTCTTCTCTGGACAACGAGTCCCAGCGACTCCCATTTACTATTATAGTAGCAGGAGAAAAAGATGGTACATGCAATAATTTTTCTCCCGCTATTCTGTCCGGCTCTCCCGATGGCCGTCACACTGCTGGGTGCCTAAACATGGCCTTAGGTTGCATTCCCACATGCTGGTGAATGCATGCAGCTGAAACCACCCCCCATTTGTTGGCCTGCATTCACCAGCTGTCATATTAAAGGGGTACTCCGGTGGAAAACATTTTTTTTTCAACTGGTGCCAGAAAGTTAAACAGATTTGTAAATTAGAAAATAAATTAGTTGATAAATCAACTAGAGACCAGTCCTCAAGGTATATGTAGGGGAAAAAGAAGAAATAAAGAGAATAGAAAAGAATAGAAATAATCCAGGTATTAATTACAATAGAATATATTTATTAAAAGGTAATGATGTTTCGCTGGTGTCTAGTGTCCCTGCAGGGCCGTTGCATTGGACACAGAACACAGCGTGGATAGTAAAATTGAATAAAAATAAGAAACTTGCATCTATAGTTCAGTATCACATATTCAATGTTAAAATCAATAATGATCAATAATCAGTATGCTTTCACTGCTCAGTCTCTTATAAGAACAAAGTGATGCCTGTAGCTGAATACACGATATCATATATCAATAGCAGATTATTGTAACAGTTGCAGTCACAGTATGTGGAGATATTAAGTATCCAGTCTTAGTGGTTCAGTTTCAATAAACAATGTATCATCCTTTGGTAGTACAGTATAACAAACTGTCTCGCAGATTCACTTGGTGAAATGAGGAGAAGAGGGAAAATAACAGAGTCCGGTGCACAGCACCACTCACCACCCTTACAGCCGCTGGTATTGCTGTTATCGCCAGAGGAGCTGTTTCAGTGATGTGGCACGGAGGTGTCAGGTCTCCGGCAGTAACAGTCTGTGTCTCCTGTGTCCGGCAATGCTATGTGTAGCGCTGTAGGGAACATTGAAAATGTTTTCTTTGCAAGGTCCGCGGCTGGCACGGATGGCACCGGCCTCACAGGTATGCCGAGGGTCCTTGGTTGGCAGAGTAAAACAGCGCAGGTACAGCGGTGTGTTTAGGGCAGCGGTGGGAGTGTGTGCGGCATGCCTCGTGTGATTAAGTGCTTATGCGCGCGTAGAATGGCAGTGAAGCCGCAGTGGTCCCAAAGCTGGGGCTTCCAGCAGTTGCAAATAGAGTTCAATAATAAGCTGGATTATTGAAAAATATGGATTGATGCAAGTAGAATAATCGATTCTAGACGCGTTTTAAGGCCGCGGGCCTTTTCTTCAGTCGCTTCTAAGATGATTCTTATTTTTATTCGATTTCTTTTTATTCAATTTTACTATCCACGCTGTGTTCTGTGTCCCATGCAAGGGCCCTGCAGGGACACTAGACACCAGCGAAACATCATTACCTTTTAATAAATATACTCTATTTTAATTAATACCTGGATCATTTTCTATTCTTTTCTATTCTCTTTATTTCTTCTTTTTTCCCTACATATACCTTGAGGACTGGTCTCTAGTTGATTTATCAACTAATTTATTTTCTGTACTGTATAGACCTTTGGGTGAAGGTAACACCAGTTCACCTCAGGTATATTTACCCACTGAGTGAGCTACACTCTCTTTTTAGATTTGTAAATTACTTCTATTAAAAAATCTTTATACTTCCAGTACTTATTAGCGGCTGTATATTACAGAGAAAGTTCTTTTGTTTTTGGATTTCTTTTTTTTCTGTCCACAGTGCTCTCTGCTGACACCTCTGTCTGTATCAAAAACTGTCCAGAGGAGAGGTTTGCTATGGGGATTTGCTCCTGCTCTAGGCAGTTCCTGATACGGGCAGAGGTGTCAGCAGAGAGCACTGTGGTCAGACTGAAAAGAAATTCAAAAAGAAAATTTAAAAGATTTTTTAATAGAAGTAATTTACAAATCTGGAAAACAAGGAAATATTAGTCCTCAGCTCAATATCTAAAATAGATTCAATGATTGATGTCTGGTATCAGAAAGACTGAAAAAAATGAAATATGCAATCAAATGAATTAATTAATATAAAAGATACAAATACAAAAAATACAAAATAAGGAAATTTTGCGTTTCCCGCAGGACCCTACGGTAGTGCAATACTAAAATCACAATAAATGAAAATATATATAATGTCCACTACAGCTGTTATAAATGGATAGCACTTATAGATAAAATAGCATATATGGTACAAAAATATCAATATATATATATCATGCAACGATTTCATCCAAGTGTAATAAAATGTGCTCTATATAACATTTGTATCCAAATGTTTCAACCTGTATTCATAAGCAAATCACCCTGCAAAAACAATAAAATCACCCTGCAAAAACGATAAAATCACCCTGCAAAAACAATAAAATCACCCTGCAAAAACGATAAAATCACCCTGCAAAAACGATAAAATCACCCTGCAAAAACAATAATAAACATCTTGTTGAATATGAGGGTTTTAGTGATGGTCGCACTATGTGCAGCCGCGCTCACCGGCGAGCTCTTCCTCGGCGTCTGAAGTCAGCGGTCAGCTGATGGCATCTCAGCTGACCTCAGGTGCCGGTGGATGTTGAATGCCGTGGGTTACAGATGATGTTTCAAGGCGGAACCCAAACGGCTTTAGCAGGCAAAGTTCTCAGATACAAGAGTCCAAATTTGACTGAGATAAAACAGCAGGTGGATGCCACAGGTTGATACTGCAAGTGAAAATTGGTAGCAGAATCTCTGCAAATAGAGCAATGCAATAATCGCTCCACAACCGCAGCTGTAGTGTGAACTATGACAATTGGTCTCACACCAAACGCGTTTAAAGAACGTGTATAGTACCCCTTCCTCAGTGGTGAAACCTTATAGTTTATGTGCTTGCTTTTATATGGTTCTACATCATAGGAAATGTAATTAATGTTACTTATAAGACCAGATACGGATACATGGTCTGGACTACATCTCCAAGGTAAATGGGAAAACCAGAAATGGACGAGAAATAAACAATATATAATATTCTATACCCCTTTGGTAAAAATAGCATTTACTAAGTGTTGCATATGGCATATAGAAATGAATAAAAAATGAATATTGAGGTGATCAAGGGAACAAAAAAATTAAAATAAAGATAGAACACTAAAAAATATAAAAATAAATATGAAAATAAACATAAATAATTATAAAAATAAATATAAAAATAAAAGTAAGGTAAAAATAAAAGTAAAAATAAAAATAAGAATAAAAATAAATATAAATAAAAATATAAATTAAAATAAGAATAAAAATAAAAATGCAAAAATAAAGAATGAAAAATGAATAAAAATAACAATGGAAATAAAAAATAAAAAAATAGAAATAAAAAAATAATAAAAATAAAATAAAAATAAAAATTCAAATAAAAATTCAAAATTCCTTTAAAGAAAGCCAAAAAGTTCTAAATTAGAATTGAGGCCTCTAGGTTCAAGGCTCTCAAATAAAAAAAAATTTTGTGCCTCGGCTCTAGACATATGGGTCAAGTAGCTGCCTCCCCTCCAATCCTTAGTTATAGCCTGTATCCCCACAAAAGATAATCCTGTAGGATCCCTATTATGTAGTTTGGCAAAATGACTAGATAATGGATGCTTCATGCAGCCCTTCTTGATGTTCTAAACATGTTCGGAGATTCTCACTTTAAGGGGTCTCTTTGTTCTGCCAATGTATTGTTTTTTACAACTACATTGCAGAAGGTAGAGTACCCCTTTAGTGGTACAGGTGATCAAGTTAGGTATCTGCCATTTGAAGTAATTGGCAGTAGATAATACCTCCAATGTCTTCTTTGGGCCACCTAACAAAAGACAATTCGGGCATAAACCGCAACGAAAAAAACCCTTGGTGGTGAGCCAAGTAGAAGAACTGGTGCTGGTGGGCTTTTTAATTGAAGGAGCCACAGTGATGCTCAAATTAGGGGCCTTAGTGTACACTATCTGGGGTCGAGATGGGACTATACTACCTAACAACCTATCCTGTTGGACCAAATGCCAATGTTTATGGATTATGTATTTGATTCTTTTGTAGTCCCTATTGAATGGGAGTATGATTCGAGGAGGTGCATCAGTAGTTGTAGAATTGTGTTCAGTGTCAAAAAAAAGTAGCTCTATCTAACTGATTGATCTCATTTAATGCATGGTCTAAGACATGTTGGGGGTGCATGAAGAATCCATTATCTAGTCATTTTGCCAAACTACATAATAGGGATCCTACGGGATTATTTTTTGTGGGGATACAGGCTATAACTAAGGATTGGAGGGGAGGCAGCTACTTGACCCGTATGTCTAGAGCCGAGGCACAAACATTTTTTGAATTTGGGAGCATTGAACCTAGAGGCCTGAATTCTAATTTAGAACTTTTTGGCTTTCTTTAAAGGAATTTTGAATTTTTATTTGTATTTTTATTTGAATTTTTATTTTATATTTATTTTTTATTAATTTTATTTTTATTTCCATTGTTATTTCCATTGTTATTTTTATTCATTTTTCATTCTTTTTTATTTTTATTTATATTTTTATTCTTATTTTTACTTTTATTTTTATCTTTTATTTTTATATTTTTGTTTTTATAATTATTTATGTTTATTTTCATATTTATTTTTATATTTTTTAGTGTTCTATCTTTATTTTTTTGTTTGTTTCCTTGATCACCTCAATATTCCTTTTTTTTAAATTCATTTCTATATGCCATATGCAACACTTAGTAAATGCTATTTTTACCAAAGGGGTATAGAATATTATATATTGTTAATTTCTCGTCCATTTCTGGTTTTCCCATTTACCTTGGACATGTAGTCCAGACCATGTATCCGTATCTGGTCTTATAAGTAACATTAATTACATTTCCTATGATGTAGAACCATATAAAAGCAAGCACATAAACTATAAGGTCATTCACCACTGAGGAAGGGGTACTATACACGTTCTTTAAACGCGTTTGGTGTGAGAGACCAATTGTCATAGTTCAATAATCGCTCCACAACCGCAGCTGTAGTATGCATTGCTCTATTTGCAGAGATTCTGCTACCAATTTTCACTTGCAGTATCAACCTGTGGCATCCACCTGCTGTTTTATCTCAGTCAAATTTGGACTCTTGTATCTGAGAACTTTGCCTGCTAAAGCCGTTTGGGTTCCGCCTTGAAACATCATCTGTAACCCACGGCATTTAACATCCACCGGCACCTGAGGTCAGCTGAGATGCCATCAGCTGACCGCTGACTTCAGACACAGAGGAAGAGCTCGCCAGTGAGCGCGGCTGCACATAGTGCGACCATCACGCCGCCCCGGCTGGAGCACATCTGATTCCATCTAACCCGGGCTGACGACGGTGCGGTGAGTGGCACGAACAGCTAATTTCCATTACAGGCTCGTCCCTAATAATTATTCAAACCGGCCAACAGTGCTGTGTGTCTATATCGGACTATATGGATTTGCCATAAACCAGCACATACTCACTAGCACGGCGCATTTACTTTGAAAGGAGCACACAGTGTATACTCTTCTTTTGCAGGACTTTTTTGTTTCAGGACGTTAACCCACGAGCACAATCTTTTAGTGCACAGGACTTATCTATTCCAGGTGTTTTTGCAGGGTGATTTTATTGTTTTTGCAGGGTGATTTGCTTATAAATACAGGTTGAAACATTTGGATACAAATGTTATATAGAGCACATTTTATTACACTTGAAATCGTTGCATGGTATATATATATATATTGATATTTTGCTATCCATTTATAACAGCTGTAGTGGACATTTTATATATTTTCATTTATTGTGATTTTATTATTGCACTACCATAGGGTCCTGCGGGAAACACAAAATTTCCTTATTTTGTATTTTTTGTATTTGTATCTTTTATATTAATTAAATCATTTGATTGCATATTTCATTTTTTTTTCAGTCTTTCTGATACCAGACATCAATCATTGAATCTATTTTAGATATTGAGCTGAGGACTAATATTTCCTTGTTTTCCATTTTTTTACTGCCTCGTCCTAGCAATCTCTGGCACTGACACGGGCAGCGCAGGAGATCGGCGGCGGGACCCGGCTGTCAATCACAGCCGGAGTCCCGCCGCAGCTGCCAGAGCCGCGATCACGCCAGTCCCAGCAACATTAACCCCATAGATGCCGTGATCAATCCTGATCATGGCATCTATGGTGTTGACAGGGGGAACGCGCGTTCCCCTGTTCAACTGCGGCGTCGCAATGCGATTGCGGGGCACCATTGGTTGCTATGGCAGCAGGAGGTCAGATCATGACAGAAGCAGACAGCCTGCTACAGAAACCTGTGAGATCCAGCCAGAGGCTGTACAGTGTGCAGCTGATCGGGTCATACTGTGCTGCAGTACAAATGTATTGCAGCATAGTATAACCAGTAAAAAGTTTAAAAGATAAAATAAAGAGTTCTTCAACAAAAGTATGAAGGTAAAAAAAAAAAAAAAAAAAAAAATGCCCCTTTCCCAATAAAAGCCCTGTATTATCATCAAAAAAGATCAAAAACACAAATCATATACATAACATGTATTGCCACGTCCGTAATGATTTGTACTATAAAACTATAATGTAAATTATCCTGTATGGTGAACGCCGTAAAAAACAAACAAAAAAAAACGCTAAATTCGCCAATTTTGGTACAAATAGCGGAATAAAAAAGGTAGCACGTATCTCAAAAATGATACCAATAAATAGTAAAGCTTGTCCTGCAAAAATAAGCCCTTACTCAATGGCATCTGACAAAAAATAAAAAAGTTACGACTGTTGGAAAATGAATGGCAGATAATGAATTTTGCTCAGAAAAGGAAAAAGAACATAGAACGCTATATAAAGTGGGTATCGCCATAATCGTACTGACCCACAGAATAAATATAACATCACTTTTACCGCACAGTGTACATCTAGAAAAAAAATAAAAATAAAATGCCGGAAATTTTCCAGTTTTTCTCAATAGTTTGGAGTTTTTCACAAAAAATGCTGCATGTGTCAACAAAAATGCACCACTTATATAAAGTACAATATGTCACGAAAAAACATTCTCGAAATCGCTCCGCTCAGAAAAAGCGTTCTAAAGTTATTACCATTTAGAGAGATATATGTCCAAAAAAAAAAAGAGCCTGGTCATTAAGGTAAAAAATGGGTCCGTCCTTAAGGGGTTAATGTTATTCATTCATTATACTTCTCAGCTGGTCCCCAGGTCATGTGGCACCAAATACTCTTCCTCAGAAATACTTAAAGGATATTGGATTTTCCGCTAATTCTAAGTCTCCATAGGTTTTATTTAGCCCTGCAGATTAGGCTTGTAGAGGGAACGCGGCCTGCACGTTCTACACAGTGTCAATAAGACATAATAAAGCTCTGTACAGCACTGAGGAATGTGCTGGAGCTATAGACATTAAGAAATTATTATGCGTATCCAGAGATAGGGCTGGTGCTACTGACAATTTTTATGTGGCGAGAGGCACAGCAGCACTTCAGTAAGAACTTATGGCTGAGCACCCAGATTCTTCTGTCCCATGTATACACTGTATGATGTGTTGTCATATGCTGTATATCATGTGTCCTATATAGGGAAAGGGTTTGTAATAAGTCATGTGGTGAAGCCTATTAGATTTATTCTTAAAGGAGATCTATAGTGCTCTGAACTTGATCCCCTATCAGAAGGGGATAAGTTTTAGATCGCAGGGGGTCAGAGTGCTGGGGCCCCCCGTGATCTCCTGTACGGGGCCGCGGCAATGTACAGGAAAGCGGGCGTTCTGTCCCCGCATGACGCGGCAGCTGGCACGCCCCTCCATGAATCCCATAGAGATACATGGAGGGGCGTTCCGGCTGCCGCATCATGCGGGGACGGAACGCCCCCTTTCCAGTACTGTGCTGTTGCTTGTCTTGGGGTTAAACGGCTATGTCATGAGATTACCTTATGACCTTGGGTAGCTTTTTGTGAACTGGTATTTCCTGTTTGAGTTTTCATAATTCCCATAATTCCATTTTTCTCCCTCCCACACATCAGCCACCCCACCCATTGAAACATAAATGAGCTGCATCCATTCAAAAAGACCTGTGGTTTTCAATCAGGGTGCCTGCAGTTGTTGCATTAGTTGCAGATTGATCTCTCTCCCACCAAGCGATCGCTCCACCCATTGAAGCAGACAGGCTCCCTGTCATCAGCTGACTAGTGAGTCAGGTCTCGGCCGCATTGCAACCTGGGAAAAATCTGAGACAACAGTCATTTTGTCATTTTATTTTAAAAATAAATATTGGGGTGAAAATCACATAATTGTGAGAAAACCGTCACAAACACAGGTACAGACACTATATTATGAATTACACTAACTTTACAGCCCCTGTAGCGTAGTGAAATAAAAAACATTTCCTGGAATACCCCTTAAGGGGGTTAAAAAAACTTAAGGGGTTAAAGGGTATAAAAAACATACATTATTCCCTTCCATACTAAAAGTTCAAATCACTCCCATTTTCTCAACAACTAAAAAAAAACGTTAACAAAAAATTTACTAAAAAGAATTCAAAAAGTCTGATCAATACCACAATGATACCAATAAAAACAACAGATTGTGGTTAAAAAAAATTAGCCCTCATAAAGCCCAGTATACAGAAAAGTAAGTGTTTAATCAGAAGAGGACAATTTTAAGCATACTTATTTTCATACAAAAAGTTATAATTTTTTAAAAGTAATAAAATAAAACCTATACAAATTGGGTATCGTTTTAATCGTATAAGAAAGATAATGGGGGAGATTTATCAAAGGATTTAGACTGGTTTTTCCTGTCTAACTTTGTCGCACAGAAAGTCGCAGTCTAAATATGTGCGACTTTTGCTGTAGAGGATTTTTAGAACATGATGCATGCAAGTCTATTTTAGACGGAAATGCATTGGAAAATGCATTGGTGCTGAATTTATCAAGTGCGACTTTTGTGCGACAAGTCGCATCTGCCCAAAATACGCTGAAATGTCAGACCATGTTGGAGCAGGTCTAAATGCAGTTTAAGCTGTAGACCCTGAAGTCTGAGCACAGAATTTATCAAGGGCTGGGAGACCTTTGATAAATTAGGAGCACAATAGACAGGAGACTACCACATATGCTGGTCTATAAGCATTCCCAGAATAGACTAGATTAGTAAATGTCCCCCAGTGTGTCCTATCTCCCGAAAAGTGCACTGTTCCACAAACATTTTTTCTTTTTTGCGTTTCACTGTAGATTTGGTGGAAAAATGAGTCATGGCATTACAAAGTACAATTTGTGGCGCAAAAAACAAGCCTCATATATGTCTGTAGATGGACAATTGAAAGCATAATAGCTATTAGAAGGCTAAGAGGAAGAAACGAAAGTGTAAAAATGAAAAATACCTTTTTCCTTAACGCCTTAAGGACCAATACAAATAAACCTGTACGCCCCTGAAAGACCAGGCCTGTTTTTTCACATCGGGGATGTCTGTCTTTATTAGAGAATAAATCTGGTAACATTTTGCCAATCACGATAATTCTGACATTGTTTTTTTGTCACAAGTTGTCCTTCATGTACATAGTAAAAGTAAGACGATATCATTTGTAGTTTTTTCTTTACAATGCAAAAAATCATGAAATTTTTACAAAAAAATTAAGATTTTTTGCTATTTTAACACTAATAGGTTGCATATATTTATACATACTGACCAAATAGCTCATGAAACTTATACTTTCAGATGTCTACTTTATTTTGACGTCATTTTTTTGTTTTTAATTAACATTTTAAATTAGTTAGAAGCCTAACAATTTAACTTGAAATTTTGGAAATTTTGAAAATTTGAAAAGTACATCTTTTTTTGTGTGCTATGCAAGGTTTGCAGAAATTAAAAGGTAGTAGAACATAGGAACACCCCCCCCAAATGACCCCATTTTAAAAACTAGACCCCTCAAGGTATTCGCTAGGGGGTACAGTGAGTATTTTAACACCATAGTTTTTTGGCAGGAATTATTACAAGTCAGTGTTAAAAATTCGAAATTTGCAATTTTTCACAAATGCATCATTTGGGGGGCATATTTTTTGTACATCACTTCTGATATTGAAAGAAATGCACCCTATATTTTATTTAGCTGCTTGTCCCATGTTAGGAAATACCCCCGCTTTGGCCATATATGGTTCCTTGGCCGCGTGGTAGGACTCAGAAAGAGAGGAGCGCCATTTGGCTTTCAGGGCAGAACAGTACCCCCACCCCCACAAGTGACCCCATTTATATACCGCACCCCTACAAGTTATTGGCTGCACCAGGGACCTCTCTGATTGGCAGTATAATGTGTCTGTCTGTGACAGTTAATGGATATATCCGCCATGTTGTGGGAATAAGCACCCGCTCATGGCGAATATATCCATCACTGCTGCGGCTGGGTAGCTCAGTGTGTCCGCTCATGACTGCTGGCGGGAAATCCGCCGCTATGAGTGGACACACAAATCTACCCAGCCGCAGCAGGGAGCTCATTACCGTGACTGCTGCATAATGTGTAGGATCACACGGTGGACATCCGCAGCATATTACATGCTGCGGATGTCCGCCAATGCGATCCTACACATTATGCATTTTTTTAAATTAGATTCATTTAATAAATGTATTTTTAATATATATATTAATTTTTTTTTTTTTTTTTTACACTTTTATTACATTTTTTTTTTTTTTTTTTTACACTTTTATTTTATTTTATTTATTTTTACACTTTTTAATGCTTTGGAATACTTAGTATTCCAAAGTATTGCAGTTATATGCTGCCTGACAGTTTTCACTAGCAGGCAGCATATTAGGATGTGCCTCTGGCACGTCCTACAGGCAATAGCCAGGGCAGACCTGGGGATCTTTGTAGGACCCCCGGCTGCCCAGGTATGCAGCAGCACCCTGCGATGCTCCGGGGTGCTGCAGGAGAGACAGAGGGAGCCCCTTCCCTCTGTCAGAACTCCTTACAGCGCGTGGTCACTTCTGACCGCGGCTGTAAGGGTTAAACTGTCGGGAGTGAAGTGAACATCACTCCCGGCAGTGCGGCAGGCCCCGGCCAGCCGTGGCCACACACACAGCACCCTGCGATCGCGATGCGGGGTGCTGCAGAGGAGACAGAGGGAGCTCCCTCCCTCTGTCATAACACTTACAGCCCGCGGTCACTTCCGACCGCGGCTGTAAGGGTTAAAACTGCAGGGACCGAAGTTTACTTCGGTCCTGGCAGTGCAGCAGGGTGCCGGCTGTGTGATACAGCCGAGTCCCTGCCGCGATCTCGTGGGTGCACTGGGCAGCACCCACGAGAATAATGGACGAGTATAGACGTCCAGGTGCGGGAACAGCCGCCAACCTGGACATCTATACTCGTCCGTGGTCGTTATCGGGTTAAAGGAGTACTCCGGCGCACACTTTTTTCCTTTTATCCCGTCCGGGCTGCAAAAAAAAAGAAAACACACTTTCTCTTACCTGCCAACGAGCCCCCGGAGCTCCGGTACAGGTGTTCGGTCCCTGGGCCTATCACCGGCCGCAGCGATGTCCTGCCTCGGCCGGTGATAGGCTGAAGCTCCGTGTGACGTGCCGGGCTAACAGGAAGTAAGAAGAATACAGCCCGGGGGCCGAACACCTGTACCGGAGCTCCGGGGGCTCGTTGGCAGGTAAGAGAAAGTGTGTTTTCTTTTATTTTGCAGCCCAGACGGGATAAAAGGAAAAAAGTGCGCGCCGAAGTACTCCTTTAAGGAGTTAATTACCTTCTTTTTTTGCAGTTTTTAGCCTCCTCTAGGGGACTTGTAAAAGCAATCATTTGATTATACAGATCAGTGCAATACATACAGTATGTATTACATTGATCCATTCAATCAGTGATCTACTAGTGCAACGTGGAAGACTGTAAGAAAAGATGTCACAGTACTCCGGTGGAAAACTTCTTTTTTCTTTTATAAATCCACTGGTGCCAGAAAGTTAAAACAGATTTATAAATTACTTCTATTAACCCCTAGGGGACGGAGCCCATTATAACCCTAAGGACGGGAAAAATTTTTGCAATTCTGACCACTGTCACTTTAAAGGGTACCTCTCATCAAAAAAAACTTTTTATTTATTATAGATTAATGTATGCAGAATAACTTTACAATTGCATGTTATTAAAAAATATGCTTCTTTTTATTTAATTTTCCATTTTGAAGAAATGACACTAGGGGTCTCCCTACCAGTCCTGGCAGCAAGCATTTCAGACTCATGCTGGAGTCCTAAACACTACGAGCTGCCAGTCTGCTTTGTTCACAAAGGAGAACACTCAGAGCTGCCAGCCTGCTTTGTTCACAGCCTGTTTGGCTGTGAACAAAGCAGGCTGGCAGCTCTGAGTGTTTAGGACTCCAGCATGAGTCAGGAATGCTTGCTGACAGGACTGATCGGGAAAAATACAATAGAAAGAAGCATATATTTCATTAACATGCTATTGGAAAGTTATTCAACATTCATTAATCTAAAATATATCAAAAGTTTATTTGATGAGAGGTACCCTTTAAGCATTAATAAACTCTGGGATGCTTTTACTTTTCATTCTGATTCCGATATTTTTTTTTCCGTGACATATTCTACTTTATGTAAGTGGTAAACTTTTGTCGTTACTTGCATCATTTCTTGGTGAAAAATTCCAAAATTTGATGAGAAAATTTAAAATGTTACATTTTTCTAACCTTGAAGCTCTCTGCTTGTAAGGAAAAAAGACATTCCCAAAAAATTATATATTGATTCACACATACAATATGTCTACTTTATATTTTCATCATGAAGTTGAAAAGTTTTTACTTTTGGAAGATATCAGAGGGCTTCAAAGTTCACAGCAATTTTCAAATATTTCACAACATTTTCAAAATCTGATTTTTTCAGGAACCAGTTCAGTTTTGAAGTGGATTTGAAGGGCCTTCTTATTAGAAATACACCACAAATGACCCCATTATAAAAAACTGCACCCCTCAAAGTATTCAAAATGACATTCAGAAAGTTTGTTAACCCTTTAGGTGTTTCACAGGATTAGCAGCAAAGTGAAGAAGAAAATTTGCATGTGTAGATCCAGTTTTTTTAATTTTTACAAGGGGTAATAGGAGAAAAAGCCCCCCAAAATTTGTAAACCAATTTCTCTCGAGTAAGGAAATACCTCATATGTGTATGTCAAGTGTTCGGCGGGCGCAGTAGAGGGCTCAGAAGGGAAGGAGCAACAATGGGATTTTGGAGAGTGAGTTTTTCTGAAATGGTTTTTGGGGGGACATGTCACATTTAAGAAGCCCCTATGGTGCAAGAACAAAAAAATAAATAAAAACACATGGCCTACTATTTTGTAAACTACACCCCTCAAGGAACGTAACAAGGGGTACAGTGAGCCTTAACACCCCACAGGTGATTGACAAACTTTCGTTAAAGTGGGACGTGAAAATGAAAAATTCGATTTTAACACTAAAATGCTGGTGTTACCCCAAACTTCATTTTCACAAGGAGTAATAGGAGAAAATTCCCCACAAAATTTGTAACCCCATTTCTCTCGACTAAGGAAATACCTCATATGTGGATGCAAAGTGATCTGTGGGTGCACTAGAGGGCTCAAAAGGGAAGGAGCGACATTTGGCTTTTGGAGAGTGAATTTAGCTGAAATGGTTTTTGGGGGCATGTCGCATTTAGGAAGCCCCCATGATGCCAGAACGGTAAAAAAAATAAAAAAAAATAAAAAACACACATGGCATACTATTTTGGAAAAAACACCCCTCACAGAATTTAATAAGGGTTGCAGTGAGCATTTACACCCCACTGGCATTTGACAGATCTTTGAAACAGTGGGCTGTACAAATGAAAAATTAAATTTTTCATTTTTACGGATGACTGTTCAAAAAATCTGTCAGACACCTGTGGGGTGTAAATGCTCACTGTACCCCTTATTACATTATGTGAGGGGTGTAGTTTCCAAAATGAGGTCACGTGGGGGGGGGGGTCCACTGTTCTGGCACCATGGGGCTTTGTTAACACACGTAGGCTTCAATTTCAGCCTAATTCTCTCTCAAAAAGCACAATGGCGCCCCTTCTCATCTGAGCATTGTAGTTTGCCCGCAGAGCACTTTATATCCACATATGGGGTATTTATATACTCAGAAAAAATGGGGTTACACATTTTAGAGGATTTTTTTCCTATTACCCCTTGTGAAAATGAAAAATTTGGGGTAACACCAGCATTTCAGAGAATTTTTATTTTTTTATTTTTATGTCAAAGACCTGTGGGTTGTTAAGGCTCACTATACCCTCTTGTTACGTTATTTGAAGGGTGTAGTTTCCAAAATGGGTTCACATGTGGATGTTTTTTTTTGCGTTAATGTCAGAACCGCTGTAACAATCAGCCACCCCTGTGCAAATCACCAATTTAGGCCTCAAATGTACATGCGCTCTCTCACTCCTGAGCCATGTAGTTCGTCCGCAGAGCATTTTAAGTACACATATGGGGTATTTCCATACTCAGAAGAATTTGTGTTAGAAGTTTTGGGGGTCTTTTTCTCCTTTTACTTCTTGTGAAAATGAAAAGTATGGGGCAACATTAGCATGATAGTGTAAAAATTAAAAAAAATTTACCCTAAAATGCTGGTGTAGCCCACAACTTTATTTTTTCATAAGGGTAAAGGGAGAAAAATCCCCCCAAAATTTGTAACACAATTTCTCTTGAGTACGGAAATACCCCATATGTGGCCCTTAAAGGAGAACTCCAGAACATAAAAATTGTCGGCCATACTGCCGGCAGTACAAAAAATAAAGATGTACATACCTTCCTCCGGGGCCTTCGGTAACCGGCTCCGGCCTCCGCCGTGATCCACTTCCTGGTTGCCGGTGGTCAGAGAGTCTTACTGCGCTCAGCCAATCACCGGCCGCAGTGAAGTCCCGACTCGGACGGCGATAGGCTGAGCGGCAGTGAGACGTTTTCGGCCCCGGCAGCAGGTGCCGGTGTAGTGAAAGATTTTGTGTCTTGAAGCGTTTTCACACTGCCGCTCAGCCTATCGCCGGCCGAGTCTGACTTTGCTGCGGCTGGTGATTGGCTGAGCGCAGTATGATTCATCCGACCACCGGCAACTAGGAAGTGGATCACGGCAGAGATCGGAGACGGTTACCAGAGGCCCCGGGGGAGTGGAGGAAGGTATGTACCTCTTTATTTTTTTACTGCCGGCAGTATGGGCGACAATTTTTTTATATTCCGGAGTTCTCCTTTAACTGTTGCCTTGAAATACGACAGGGCTCTGAAGTGAGAGAGCGCGATGCGCATTTGAGGCCTAAATAAGGAATTTGCGGACCCGGCTACAAGGACGGGGCTTGTCTTCACTAAAACCCTACAGCAGTGTTTCTCAAACAGGGTGCCTCCAGCTGTTGCAAAACTCCCAGCCTGCCAGGACCATTTATGGCTGTCCGGCAATACTGGGAGTTGTGGTTTTGCAACAGCTGGAGGCTCTGTTTAGGAAACACTGCCGTATGAGAAATTTTTATTGGGGGGGGGGGGGGCACGTGTAGGGGGTGTATATGTAGTGTTTTACTTTTATATGTTAGTGTAGTGTAGTGCTTTTAGGGTACATTCACAGTTTGAGCTGCGGTGGAAAATTTGCAGCAGCTCAAACTTGTAGAAGGAAACCCACTCTAAACCCGCCTGTGTGAATGTACCTTGTACATTTACATGGGAGGGGGGGGGGCGCCCCAAACCTTCAGCTGTGGCAAAACTACAATTACCAAAATGCACTGACAGACCGTACATGTTGGGAGTTGTAGCTTTACAACAGCTGTAGGCACACTGGTGGGGAACTGCTGAGTTAGAATACAGACTCTAGCTCAGTGTTTCCCAACCAGTGTGCCTACACCTGTTGCTAAACTACAATTCCCAGCATGGCCAGACAGTCAGGGATGCTGAGCGTGTAGTTTTGCCATATCTGGCCCTTCAGATGTTGCAGAAATACAACTGCCAGCATGCCTGGACAGTCGGGGCATGCTAGGAGTTGTAGTTATGCAACAACTGGGGAAGAACAGTTTGGAGACCGCTAAGTGGTCTCCAAACTGTAGCCCTCCAGATGTTGCAAAACTACAACTCCAAGCATGCCCAGACTGTCCAGGCATGCTGGGAGTTGTAGTTCTGCAACATCTGAAGGGCCAGATATGGCAAAACTACACGCTCAGCATCCCTGACTGTCTGGCCATGCTGGGAATTGTACTTTTGCAACATCTGGAGGGCTACAGTTTGGAGACCACCGTATAGTGATCTCCAAACTGTGCCACTTCACATGTTGTAAAACTACAACTCCCAGCATGCCCAGACAGTCAGTGCATGCTGAAAGTTGTAGTTTTGCAACATCTGGCGGACCACAGTTTAGAGACCACTACACAGTGGTCTCCAAACTGTGACCCTCCAGATGTTGCAAAACTTCAACTCCCAGCATGCCCAGAAAGCCTTTGGCTGGTGATTTGAGGCGATCGCCGACATGGGTCCGGTCATCGCCTGGAAAGCGGCGGTGTTCAGAAATACGGAGGGCGTATGGATACGCCCTCCGTCCTTAAGTGACGGGATGTGAGGGCGTATGCATACACCCTTCATCCCGAAGGAGTTAAAAAATATTAATCCTTCCAGAACTTATTAGCTGCTGAAGAGTAAATTATTTTCTTTTTGGAACACAGTGCTCTCTGCTGACATCTCTGTCCGTTTAAGGAACTGTCCAGAGCAGCATATGTTTGCTATGGGGATTTTCTCCTTCTCTGGACAGTTCTTAAAATGGACAGAGATGTCAGCAGAGAGCACTGTGCTTGTGATGTCAGCAGACAGCTCTGTGTTCCAAAAAGAAAAAAAATTCCTCTGTAGTATTCAGCAGCTAATAAGTACTGAAAGGATTAAGATTTTTTAATAGAAGTAATTTACAAATCTGTTTAACTTTCTGGCACAAGTTGATTTAAAAAAAAGTTTTCCACCGGAGTACCCCTTTAAATGGGGAAGTCTGGTTCCCATTCTAGAAATCATAGGGAGTTACAGCTGTCCAACCCCCAAGTGATCAGACATGTAACCCCTATCCTGTTGATAGCGGAGACGTTCTTATTGTTATGTTATACTGTTATATGTATATCTGTTGTCATGGCACCCTGCTGCCCGTTCTTGGCCTCTGTGGCTGCCATGACAAGTAGGGTCACACATGGCGTATTTTGCTAGGTATTTTCTACTGGGTATTTTTCTTCCCATCAAACTTATTGGGTCGCAAAATCAGCTGCAGAAAATATGTAGCAAAATATGGCACGTGTGACCCTACCCTTACTGACGTTTTTAGAGGTGGGAATACCCTAAATCTGTTATTATGAAAAACAGTCCAATCAAAATTTATTCTATGGAAATTGAATAACTAGCTGTTTAGTATTGGGGGATTTGACTGCTGAGATTCCCACAGATCATAAGAACATAGGTGAAATGGAATGGAATGAATAGAGCACATCATGCAAACTCAGCCAGAGCTTCATTCTCTATGGGGCTTCCAAATATTGCCATGTGCACTGTGGATAAAGGATAACCCTTTTAATAAAGTTATAACTAGTCAGCACATACAGTAAAAGCTGGTTGCAGCCAAGCTTATTGCTATCATTCTAAATGTTTCCTGTAAATGTGTAAGTTAAAGGAGTACTCTGTTGCAGACTACTCCTGCTCCGTCTTGCCCGGGCTGCAAAACAAAAAGAAAATAAACCATCACTCACCTTCCTGGGTTCCTGTGGAGCGCCACTACAGCTGATCGGTCCTCCGGTCCATCTTCATACTTCCGTGTGAAGGAAGCGTCACATGGCGCTCAGCCTATCGCCGACCGACGCGATATTCTGCCTCGGCCCATAATAGGCTGAGCGCCATGTGACGCTTCGTTCACACGAAAATATGAAGAAGATGGACCGGAGGGCCAATCAGCTGTAGTGGCGCTCCGCGGGAACCCAGGAAGGTGAGTGATGGTTTATTTTCATTTTTTTTTTTTTTTGCAGCCCGGGCAGGACGGAGCAGGAGTAGTCTGCACCAGAGTACTGCTTTGAAGGGGTCATCTTGGAGCAGGAAAGGTATTACCTTTCTTGCTCTCTGGCACTCCTTGAGTTGTTGTATAACTTACACGATCGCGTACTGTATCGCCATCCAGTGACTTGATGGATGAGAATACCATTCCTGAAGGATGCTGCCGGGGGTAATCCACTGTAGTATGTGCTTGTGTTGTTGGACATCATGCTCTGTGTGTAGTGTATGTAGATTCAGTTCTGTGATGCTTTTGTCATTGTAACTCCCTGTGTTTTTGTCCAGGATGGCAGTGTTCTGTGAAAAGTAGAGGGCTCTTTTGTGTAATGCCATCTAGTCGTCTGCCAGTGCAAGCACAAATCCGGCTATATTCTTCAAATGAGCCCAAGGAAGGAGGTGGGCCAACCGAGGCCAGTGCCACAAGCTCAACAGAGAAATCTACAGCAGGTAACTGATATATTTGCATATAATTTGCATGTAAAATGGTTGAGGAATAAGGCTTGGTGATGGCCGCTTCCCATCTCGACGCATATGACATCCATACACCCGAGTGACCTGATGAAGGTAAAAAAAAAGTGTCAACTGGGTTATTGTTTTTCTGTTGGATTGAAAACCATAGACCTCTGTTCTACTCCAGTAAAAATAAGTATACAAGGTAATATATGTTATTTTTATTTATTTTTTTATCTACATGGGATTCTGTGTACGATGGAGGAAGTGGTATCAATCATGGAGTCCACTGTCTTATACCCTTGCTGGACACTGCAAAATAGAATACATGTGCCTTCATGATTGGTTCAAAATTGGTGTTTCAAAAGGATAGGGGATAAGATGTATGATCGCGATCTCAGTTCAGCCGCCGGCATTCTGTGCTAGGCTCTGCCTCAGAGACCTTCATGTCTATGGGAGGGGGCATGACGGCTCCTTCCATTCATGTTTATGGGAGGGGGCATGACGGCCCCTTCCATTCGTGTTTTGACGGCCGTCTCGCCCCCCTCCCATAGACAGTAATGAAGTGGGCGTGGCGTGACATCCCTAGAGGGTGTGGCTGTCTCAGAGGCAGTGCCCGGCACAGAATGTTGGGGGCTGCACCGAGATCGCAGGGGTCCCCAGCGGCGGGACCTCTGCGATCATACATCTTATCCCCTATCCTGTCGATGGGGATAAGATCATGTTTACATGGTGAAAAATGTGTGGAGTGTCCCCCTAGAAAACACAGACGGACATTCCACACATTTGCATGTTCTGCCGGCATTAGCACCGTTTGGAATTGCCCCGTCTCAATAGACAGCAATGCATTTCGTGTTGGAATCAGTATTAATACTCTATATTTGTCTATTTAATTTTCTCTTTTTTATAATCAAAAAACATGTCCAAAAATGAAAATTCTATTATAGGGGATTTAAAAAAAAAAAAAAAAAATTTTCACACATTTTCTCCATTAGAGGACTACCAATGACTGTTTAAAGTGGTACTCCGGTGGAAAACATTTCTTCTTTTTTAAATTGACTGGTGCCAGAAAGTTAAACAGATATGTAAATTACTTCTGTTAAAAAAATCTTAATCCTTCCAGTACTTATTAGCTGCTGAATACTACAGAGGAAATTCTTTTCTTTTTGGAACACAGAGCTGTCTGCTGACATCATGACCACAGTGCTCTCTGCTGACATCACGAGCACAGTGCTCTCTGCTGAGATCTCTGTCCATTTTAGGAACTGTCCAGCACAGCATATGTTTTCTATGGGGATTGTCTCCTGCTCTGGCAAGTTCTTAAAATGGACAGAGATGTCAGCAGAGAGCACTGTGCTCGTGATGTCAGCAGAGAGCACTGTGGTCATGATGTCAGCAGAGAGCTCTGTGTTCCAAAAATAAAAGAATTTCCTCTGTAGTATTAAGCAGCTAATAAGTACTGAAAGGATTAAGATTTTTACTTTTTAACTTTCTGGCACCAGTTGATTTAAAAAAATAAAAAAGTTTTCCACCGGAGTACCCCTTTAAAACAACAAATCCATTTTTATAGATAAAGAGCCTGTATCGATGGTAACTCTTTATAGCTCCAGTAGTCAGTAACCTTTCCAGTGGCTGGGGCTTCCATAGAGTTGTTCTGATCTCTGTCCAGGATTATGATCCATAGCACAGATATGGGAAGTTATTCTTATGTACAGAAAGCTGCAAGCTGACGTCTAGTAAATTATTACCTGTTGTGTCAAAGTGTAAGACAAAGGGCTCTGGGTATAGGAGCTGCTGTATATAGGTCAGTAAGGTTTTGTTGTTCATGGTTTTTCAAGGTTTTTATAAAAAGAAAAGAATATTTTTCGCACAGTTAATCTCCTTATTGCATCCATTAAATGAGCAGGTCAATTTGCAATTCAGGAATCTAGGAGCCTTCAGTAGCAATACCTGTGGAAGCTGAATTCACACTTGTGGTGTATGAAGATTGATGTTTTTGAGCCATACATGAAGTGTCTTTTGCTTTTGGATCAACTCCTGGTTTTGGCTTAAATAATTGCACCAAAACTTCATGTGTGAATCCAGCCTAATAATGTCCCTTTTACACAGGCCGAGTTAATTGAGCCTTTACACTGCTCCATTATCATGGGACCTTTTAATTTAATTGTTATCTGCTGCACATTGCCAGTTTACACAGAGCGACCACAATTTTAATAAAAGATCTGATCAACCCCATCCCACTCTTAAAGAATCTTCCATGACTACAATGTAAAAGTCACGATAAATAGAAGTTTAGATACACTTTTACAACAACTGTTATCCTTATACACTTGTACCAACTAGATGTGTTGGTAAACATCAAATAACAATATTTAATGTAAAAAAATGTTGGTTTCTGGCCCTTTTACATGAGCGGATTATTGAGAATTAGCATTCTTATGAACCACTCTTTGGCAGATAATCAGCCCTTTTAAAGGGACCTTAAAGGGGTACTCTGGTGGAAAACATTTATTTTTTTTAAATCAACTGGTGCCAGGAAGTTAAACAGATTTGTAAATGACGTCTATTAAAAAAATCTTTACCCTTCCAGTACTTTTTAGCAGCTGTATGCTACAGTGGAAATTCTTATCTTTTTGAATTTCGTTTTTGTCTTGTCCACAGTGCTCTCTGCTGACACCTGATGCCCGTATCAGGAACTGTCCAGAGCTGGAGAAAATCCCCATAGCAAACCTATGCTGCTGTGGGGGGGGGTTCCTGACAGAGGTGTCAGCAGAGAGCACTGTGGACAAGACAAAAAAGAAATTAAAAAATAGAAGAATTTCCTCTGTTGCATACAGCTGCTAAAAAGTACTGAAATGGTTAGGATTTTTTATAGAAGTAATTTACAAATCTGTTTAACTTTCTGGCACCAGTTCATTTAAAAAAAAAAATGTTTTCCACCGGAGTACCCCTTTAAGGGGATTTTCTGGGCTACAGGATTATTGTGTAATGTGTACTGAAGATAAAAAAAAAAGCTGGCATACTCGCCTCTCCTGCTGACAGATCTTCCTGTCCCCGCTCCACTTCTGTCTTTCTTCTTTCCAATGTGTCCCTACTATAAGAACTTCAGCCAATCACCCGGCTGAGCAGGCAGCAAAACGTAATTGGTAGGAGAGAGAACATGAGCACCGCTGGGAGCAGCAGGGGGAGGTAAGTATGTTCCCTTTTTTATCCTCAGTACACAAGGAGTTACATTACACAATACTACTGTAGCCTGGAGAATCCCCTCACTCATCTGCCACCCAGACAAATATTTGGATCAATTTGATAAATACATAGTGACATTTTGAATGACCTATCCTAGCCTATAGGTGATGGATGTCACTGTTAGCCATCAGACTAATATGTCTGTTACCTGTAAGCTATAATAAATACATCATAATAAGCTACTGAAAACCTAAGAAAGTATCCATTAAACTAGATGCTTGTGCCAGTTGCCATACAGCAGCATCCATTACACATAGGCTGACATGGCCTCCATTTATTTATTAGGGACAGTTTTTATTTATTCAATCTATGGAAAAAGTGTAGTCTAAGACGTTATAGCCTATTGCCAAGAGGACACTTTTATATGAAATCTGTTATGTTTTTACTTTAATAAAACATCTAATAAAAATGGGACAAATCGTGCAAATTGACTGTATCTAAAATTTGGTGCCTGTTCTCTCTGCCGCATATCACTATTCAGCTTCCCGCACTGTCCCCATAGCAGCCATCTTCAGTGTGACCCAGCATAATGCTATTCTATGACACTGGAGATGGCTGCTATAGAAATAAAGCAGTAAACACCCTCTCAGATTGCAGGAAGGGAGAACGGCACCCCTTCCAATCTTTAGGGGCTAAATTTGAAATAAATGTCAATTTACAATGTAACTATCGGTATATGTTGTCATATTGGAAACATTTTTGTTGGTAGAGCCAATATAAGGGACAAAACAACCGTTGCTCTGTCTTGTATGTTTCCACTGGGTGTCCACTTAAAGTAGTGTTAAGGGTACTCCACTGGAAAACAATTTAATATTTTTTTTTAAACTGGTGCCAGAAAGTTAAATAGAGTTGTAAATTACTTCTATAAAAAAAAAATCTTAAGTACTGGAAGGATTATCAGCTGCGGTTATGATCCAGAGAAAGTTCTTTTCTTTTTGAATTCTGCCTGACCACAGTGCTCTCTGCTGACACCTCTGTCCATTTTAGGAACTGTGCAGAGCAGGAAAGGTTTCTATGGGGATTTGCTTGTACTCTGGACAGTTCCTTAAATGGACAGAGGTGTCAGTAGAGAGCACTGTGGTCAGGCAGAATTCAAAAAGAAAAGAACTTCCTGAGGATCATAACAGCAGCTGAGAAGTACTGGAAGGATTAAGATTTTTTAATAGAAGTAATTTACAAATCAATTTATCTTTCTGGAACTAATTGATTTAAAAAAAAAAAAAAAATATGTTTTCCAGCGAAGTACACCTTTAAATGTCGATTCTGCATCAATGTAAGGTCAGTAGGGGAGATTTCTCATTGCCTTCCTGACATTTTAGTCAGTTAGTTTTTGCGCAAAATGTTTGCGCAGTTTCAAAATGGACAACTTTGGTAAAGTGACTTGTAAAGGTGCTTCATTCTTGACTGTGCAGCGGACGGACGATTAACTGTGTCCTTTTTTTAAAAGGCACAAAAATAATGCGCAATCGTTTAAAAAAAAAAAAAAAAAAAATGCAAATTCTTACCACCTCTGCCTTGCCTTAGTGATTTTTCATTTGGGCAAAATTTATCAAAGTCTGTGCACCTTGTTGATAAATTTGGCGCACATAAGCTGTGAAGTGGCTGCACACAGAAACATATTGATAAATCTCCCCCCCCCCCCCACGTCCATGGCTGTAGAGCAATGGATTCCGCAGGCATGTTGAGAAAAAAAACCACATTTTTCATTTTCCATGTCGGCCCATCTACAAAATGGTTAAAATCATTACATTCTGACTGCGTCCTGAAGTAGTTTAAGGCAACAAACTAGTCACTTATTACAAATCCTGAATATCTAAACAGCAATACTTCAAGCTCCATCTCCCCCGCATAAGATTTATAAGACAAAAACATCTGCCGTCATTAGCAAAACAAACGGATATTAATTTCCCTGAAATCCATCAGTTGTTTGCATTTTCGGAGAAGTTTTATTCTTTGTATGCGATGGTTCATGATAAATGTACATGTGTTTAGAATTATTCATTGTGTGCTTTCTGTCAGCGAGTATTGTCCTAAGTATGCAAAGGAAAAAAAAAATCAAAAACAAAATCAGATTTTCAATCTTCGCCTTAAAAAGAGCCAAATTTTCTGGAGCCGTTTCCTTTGCGTCTGTCTTATTAACCGATATCAATACCTTGTTAGATCAGCAGACAATGCAGTACAGCAGAAGGGGATTAGACCAGAGAAGGATCGAGGCCTTTGTATTACACCATTAGCACACCTGGGTATACATAGAAGACCGAGTCCTGTTTTTATGCTAAAGTGGCTGTAAATCGACATATTTGGCAAAAATCTGAGAAAGCTGCAATAGAAGGATTAGGCTGTTTTCACACTATAAAAATACCTCCGTTATAAACACCCGTTATGGAAATCGGCTGTTAAACGGCCGTTCGAAAATCCCATTATAGTCGATTGGATTTTTCTAATAGCGGTTTCAACCAGTTACCGTATTTTTTGCCCTATAGGACGCAACGGCATATAAGACGCACCCTATTTTAAAGGTGCAAAATCTAGAAAAAAAAGATTCTGCACCCAACAGTGGTCTTCAACCTGCGGACCTCCAGATGTTGCAAAACTACAACTCCCAGCATGCCCGGACAGCCGCTGGCTGTCCGGGCATGCTGGGAGTTGTAGTTTTGCAACATCTGGAGGTCCGCAGGTTGAAGACCACTGGTATAGGAGGTAATACTCACGTGTCCCCTCCGCTCTGGACCCATCACCGCTGCACTGGATTTTGCTCCATCGCTGTTACCGCGTCCCCATGGTGTCCCCGATGCTCCGGACATCTTCTTCCCCGGGGGTCCACGCTCTCCGTCATCACGTCGCTACGCACGCCGCTCCTATTGGATGACGGGACGGTGTGCGCGATGACGTCGAAGGAGAGCGCCGCCATGCAGGGGATCCTGGCATGGAGAAGACACCGAGGAGGCAGGTAAGGTCCCTCCTGGTGTCCTGTAAGCTGTTCGGGACGCTGCGATTTCACCACGGCGGTCCCGAACAGCCCGACTGAACATCCGGATTAGTGTTGTTTTCGCTTCAGACGCGGCGGTCAGCTTTCATCGCCGCATCTCAAGGGTTAATACAGGGCATCACCACGATCGGTGATGTCCTGTATTAACCGCGGGTCCCGGCCGTTGATGGCCGCAGGGACCGCCGCGATAGGTGTATATTCACCGTATAAGACGCACCATAGACTATAATTAGAGATGAGCGAACTTACAGTAAATTCGATTAGTCACAAACTTCTCGGCTCGGCAGTTGATGACTTTTCCTGCATGAATTAGTTCAGCTTTCAGGTGCTCCCGTGGGCTGGAAAAGGTGGATACAGTCCTAGGAGACTCTTTCCTAGGACTGTATCCACCTTTTCCAGCCCACGGGAGCACCTGAAAGCTGAACTCATTCATGCAGGAAAAGTTATCAACTACCGAGCCGAGAAGTTCGTGACGAATCGAATTTACTGTAAGTTCGCTCATCTCTAACTATTATGGATTTTCTAACAGCCATTTAACGGCCGTGGAAATCGGCCGTTAAATGGCTGTTAGAAAATTCGATTTTTATAACGGAGGTATTTTTATAGTGTGAAAGCAGCCTTACGTAAAAGCCTAAGCAACAGACTTACCGTGAAAACACGTAGATCTGCATAGGCGCTATATATAAACAACTTCTTCATCAAGCACATTTACATGTTAGTACACACATCTATTATGGCTTTGTGTGTCCATACACTGTGTGCACAATTATTATGCAGGTTGTATTTTTTTTTTAGGATTCATTTTATTATTGAACAACTGTTGCTCTCCATCATTCCAAAATGTTAATAAACATGAAAGGAAAGCTGTCGGCCTGTTCGCCCACACTAAAGCCAATATACACTGTTATAGTGTGGGTGAACAGGAGTCCAACGTGGGGTCACTTACTGAAATATGTCCCCCAGAAGATCCTCTGCTGAATTCAGTTAAATCAATATCAATATCCATTGAATGTGACTCTTCATTCAAATCAAGTGGAGTGGGTGAAGCTCCACCCCCTGTGCGCAATTCACTGAATTCAGCAGAGGAGCTTCTCTTGGACCCCTCGTTGGACTCCAGTTCACCCGCACTATAACCCAGTGTAAAAGGTTTAGTGTGGGTGAACAGGCTGACAGTTTTCCTTTAAACCTGAATATAAAGGAGTAGTCCAGTCCTGAAAAACTTATCTCCTATCCTAAGGGTAGGGGATAAGTTTCAGATAGCGGGGGGGTCCGACCGCAGGGACCCCCGCAATCTCCCATATGGGACTCTGGCAGCCCGCGGGAAGGGGGCGTTTTGACACCGCGCAAAGTGGCAGCTGACACGCCACCTCAATACAACTCTATGGCAGAGCCGGAGTGATGCTTTCGGCAATCACTGACTCTGCCATAGCGCTGTATTGAGAGGGGGCGTGTCGGCCACAGCTTCGTGTGGTGGTCGACACACGCTATCAGGCCGGAGAGCCAGGGCCCGTACGAGAGACAGCAGTCGGACCCCCCCCAATATCTGAAACTTATCCCCTAACCTTAGGATAGGGGATACGTTTTTCAGGACTGGACTACCTTTAAGAAAGAAAGTGAGGTTTTGGCTTTCCTGGGAGAATATCTATGTACGCACAATTTTTGGGAATCTATAACTAAGCAGAATTAGTATGCAAGTAAATGAAAAAGAAACATTTTCCCATCTCATTTGATTATTTTCATCTGTTAACAAACAACTCAAAATTTACAAATAATTATTTAAAAAATTAACTAAAATTGGTGTCCAATATAGACACCCTTCTTTTCAGTAACAGTCTAAAGGGGTACTCCACCCACAAACATCTTATCCCCTATCCAAAGGATAGGGGGATAAAATGTCTGATCGCGATCTCCGTGCAGCACCCGACATGCTAAACCCTATGTTTAAAATGCTGGGTTTGGGCGGCCGGAGACGTGATGTCGCACCACGCCCCCCCTCCATTCATGTCTATGGGAGGGAATGTTCGTGGGCGGAGTACCCCTTTAAGCGTTCCATGGAGTCTGTCAGTTTTTTGATATGATATTGTTCCACTTTTTATGCAGCAGCAGCCATAGACACTATTCAGAGAGGTGTACAGTATTGTTTTCCTATACCATCAATCTTCCTTTTCCAAAGGGCCCACAAGTTCTCAATAGGGTTTAGGTCAGGTGAGGAGTGGGCCATGTCATTATTATTTTCATCTTTAAGGCCCTTACTGCCTAGCCATGCAGTGTATTTCTTCAAAGCATGCATGGTTGGATGAAGTACTTACTGAGGCCAGTTTTAGGCTGTCGGTGACTCCTTTTAGGGCTTGTAACATATGGAGGTCAGCCACAGGGGGACTCGTAGCCCAGTGGATTGTGGAACACTCAGGCGATTTGTGTTATCTACATGATGGGACATAATGTCAAGGTGAGGGTCAGTCACTGTTCACTGTTCTATTTGTATCATGCCAGCAGATCTGAACACTCTCATGGGCAATAGACAGATGTGTAATTCAAGGGGACTCTTTATTAGGAGACTTCTCAGCCGTGCCCTTTGATGAATCTCTCTGTAAATGTCATTTGGATTTAAATCTAATTAACTTTTATTTTTCATGGTTATAATTTAGTCCTGTCTATATTATTTAACTTTTTCCAAATTTAAGAAAAAAAAAAAAAATCAGTGTATTTAAGTTCATAAACTTTGATTGAATGACAATGACTAACAGGATAATACGATTGAATTGCCACCAGAAGCACAAATTATTTGACTTTTGTAATGCAGACCGATCAGCAGAATTCATTAGAAATGATTATAGGAAAAATAAATGTGTTTTTAATTTAAATTTTTATTTTAGAAATCTATAATAAATGTGATCTATTCTAATACACTGATGATGAAAATGCTTATTTTGGATATAGCTTAACAAATTTCTTGTGTCTTCATCAGGACTGGATCTTGCCAAATCTGAACATAAAAGCACTTTACCCCCAGACCCTATTCAAGTAAAAGGTTTGTGTTCAGTTTACTATATCATCTTTCTTTCTTATAGGAGCCATGAAAAATGCGATGGATACCTTTTCAAACTCACCCCCTAATGGATCCCATGGACTCTTAAGTCTTCTAAGTTTTTGGTATTTTTGGCGGTAAGAATAACATGGAAAACTACTGTTCTTGCTGTCAAAAACATCAAAATCCCTATAGTAGCCAATATATGTTCCACAATTTATTGTTCTCCCAGAGGTGCTGATATTTGCTATTTATACTGATGTGTTATTTATCTGTTGCCTACCCAAGTGATCTAAGATGATGGAATAGGTTTATCACCTTTTGTCCTATATACTGTACTAGTAAATAACTGCCCTCATCTATATAACATTTTATTTAAAATAGTTAACAAATATTTAAGTATTCAGGTTCTTTCTGTAGTTATGAATGGTTAAAGCAAACCTCCTGTCTACCCTTACTAAATCTCATTCCCTTCAGTTCCCCAGTAATTCATGATTTTATAGTCTGAACCGTTTTGCCCTTCTTGTAATAGATAACCCCAAAGAAATAAATACATAAATAATTAAAAATGTTTTTTAATTAAATTAGTACAGAAATATATTATTATTTTTTAAAAAAAGGGTAAAACAAAATACACACAGACAGAATAAAACCAGTATTAACTGTATGTAAAATTATGTAATATAATATAAAAATAGTGGAAGCTGGGGTAAGAGTCCAGTGATAGTAGCAAATATATCAAATGTATTAGTTACTAAATAGACACTGCTGCACGCTAAAATATCGAAAAAAAAGTGCAAAAGTGACAAAGGAAAAAATAATAACAATGGTACCTGAAAAAGGCAGGCCAATGACTAGTAATCATAAAGTGCACAAGTGCCAAGAAATATATATATCTATATATCAAAGTGACAGTAACAATACCAAAGTGTTAATAACAGCAGCGGCAGCAGATACTGGTGAAAATGAAAGAAAAAATTGGCAACTCACCACTGCTGCATAAACGAAGTTGGCTTTATTCCAAAGCTTACTTCAAGACACCCATCGTGGCGGGGACGGAAAGAGTGGAGGCAGGGGGTACTCGTGGAACAGCGCAGTTTCGTGCCTTTCTGGCACTTCTTCAAGCCACGTAGACGCTTGATCCATCAGGTTTACCTGTTAATGAACCAGGTGAGCGGGGATACCGGGGCATGGGGAGGAAGGGGGATGGGGCCACACACCGGTATACAACAGCTTCAATAGCAATAGCACAAATGTATAAAAAAATATACAAAAAGTTCATAAAAAGACACTTAGATCTTGTCTGTCGTTGAGATCAACCGGTCCCAAGGCATTGAACTTGATGATTCATCGACATTCCTCCCTGTCTCGGGATCTTAACTGTTTCAAGCCCGGCAAATTTAATACACCGACCATTCCCCCTGTGGACTTCTTGCTTGTGGGATATGGAGCGTATGTGCTCTCATACACCTTTCTTATATAAAAGAGTTCACAGGGGCAAAGGAGGGCATGGACCACGTAGGTGGTACGGCAAGTGATCAGGTACAGAATGACCTGTTCACAGCCGCCAATGAATGTGACTCTGCTGTTGATATTTAGCGGAAGGAACGAACAATGTCCACACGGTTTGTTACCTTTTTGGGCTGTCTGGGTTAACCAATTTTCATGCGTTGTCTCTGAACGTGGGACTGTAGATTTGAACTTTTCTCCTGCGGTGACGTTTTTTTCTGTAAGCAATGATTGGCTTAGTTTTTACAGTATCATTTAGGTCAGGGTCAGATTCCAAGATGAACCAGCTTTTATAGATGGCAGTTTTAATAATTTGGTTCATATTGGAATTGGGAAAAGAAAACATAAATCCTTAACTGTTCTGAAGAGAATTGGTTTGTTTATGAGTGAGGAGGGTGTTACAATCATTTTTGTGTGCTTTATCAAAGGCTTTGTTGATTATATCACTAGGGTAACCCCTGTCTTTTTAACCTGATTTCCAGCTTGTTTGCTTGTTCCAAATATTTAGTCTCATTGGTGTTATTACATTTAAGTCTTAGGAACTGGGAATACGGAATGCCATTTTTACAGTGTGGAGGGTGGGAGCTGGAATAATGGAGAAGACATCCTCCGAGCCTTCCCATACTACCAAAACGTCATCAACATAACGTAAAAAGGATTTAATATGGCACACTTAGGGGTTGGACTCGGAGAATACCCATTTTCTCTCAAATGATGCGAGGAGCAGATTGGCATACGTGCAGGAGACTTGCCTCCCATGGCCGTGCCGATCTCCTGCCGATACATCTGTCCTCAAACTGAAAAGAATTATCAGTAAGAATGAACCGTAATGAATCAGAGACAAAACTGATGAAATCAGATGTAATATCTGTACTAGCAAAAACCTCTGTGACAGCCTGTACACCCGCACCATAAGGTGTTGCAGGTAACAGTGTGTTTTAAGGATGGGGCGCAGTAGCCATTCACTGTATTTAGTTAGAGCCTCAGTCGCAGAGCTGATCCCCGCGACAATAGGTCTGCCTGGGGGTCGGCTGTGCGACTTAAAAATCTTCGGCAGACAACACCAGGTCAGAAATCTCGAAAAATCTGAAAGTAACTTTTCAGCTTATGTACGTGAGATGATACTTTTTTCAGTGTATTTACGAAGAGAGCGAGCAAAGATGCTGAATTTTATCAAGGGTGGGATTTTTTTTAGGTGTATAAACTGCTTTATTATTGAGCTGTCTGAGAGCTTCTTCACAACAATCTTCACTAAGCATGACGACTGTTGCTCCACCTTTATCGGCTTTTTTCAGAGCCATTGCAGAGCCTTTTTTCCACCACTGGACATGTTGTCTATTTTAGTAGGGTATATAAAAGATTTAACCTCTCGCAATACCGTCCTTTCGAGCACGTCTAATGGACTGACCGGCAGGATTGGGGGGGGGGGGTTTGGTAAATCTTGACGTATCTCCTCCTCTTAATAATGAAACCTCGGTCGCGGATAAATCAGTATCTTTAATAGGGGTATCAGTTAGATCACAAGGATCTAGTATAACCTGTCTATCTTGTTCACTGCCATTGTCTACTGGGCTACAGCCTAATGGTCCTATCAGTACTGGGACTTCCCCTTCTGGTATGACTAAGGTGATGTTCTTAGATTTGGGGTTCTTGAAAAATGTGTGTAGGTTAATTTTTCTGACACCGTTGAACAGGTCCACCTCGAACTGAACAGGGTCAAATGACTCCATCAGTCCCAAGGTTAAGACCTTTAGATAGAAGCTACATGCAGTCAGGAGATAGGGTAACGAGATATTAATGACATTAGAACAGTCAAATGGTCTCTTCAAGTGCCCGTTTTCTTTTTTTTTGTAGGGACCCCTCCGTGGTTCTCTTCTTCTTGTGTCTCCCTCTCCTGGTTCTTCTAAAGGGGTCGAGTATTCCGTTGATTGTAGAATTGTGGCAGAAGATGTCCTAGGGCCTGTATCATTAGATTGACTTGACTCTGAATCCGTAGTCCAAAAGTCTGATATTGGTCTACGGTGATTATTGGCATATCTCCTATTCCCTTTTGCAGTTTTTCTTTGGTTCCATGTAAACTTGAGACTCTCCCCATCTTCACACCAAATCTGATGCCTTTTGTCAGGAGGGACTTTATCCAGGAGTGGTGTTCTCCTGTAATAGACATTATCTCTCCAAGCACTGACTTCATGGTGAGCCTGTAGTAGGCTTGGGTTTATAACATAATAGCCAGTCAGAAGAGGCAGAGCTGTAGTCTAAACAAAGGACACATCAGATTCACATTCAGGGCAGGCACATTGAGCATAAGGCCGATGCCTAAATGGGAACAGCATGCCCGTGCTGCAACTGGAATCATTCAGGAATCAAAGTGCGCAGGCTTTGAAGAGGTCCCAGACAAGTCCTGCTTGTCTGTCAACAAGCGACCAAGTGGGAAAGCACAGCACAAAGTGGCCGAGGCACATCGGATCCTAGGCCATGACTTTTTGACAACCATTTCATAAAAGTATTTTTTTGAGAAATAAAGACACTGATGCACTATACAAAGATATCCACTGTATTATTTTATTGCATACTGCTTAACACCGTTGGCGGTTCTTAATTTATTTTTCATGTGACCATTGCATTTTAAAGGGTTTTTATGGGAATACACTTTGATCGGACAATTTGGACTCCCTTATTAGCCAAATCATTTACTCATGGCATATCCACATACAATGATGCTTCACTATGTCTTCATTAAAGGGTTACTGGCACTACAACAAGTGGGACATCTTTCTTATTATGATCTGTGGAGGGCCCAGGGATGAGCCATCAATGTGCAGCTCCAGAAAAACAGATTTGGAAAAAGATTTTGAAAAGTTTTGTTGTACTCACTACTATATAACTTGACATCATTTTCTTTTCCTACTGTATGTTGTACTGTTTCAGTAATTGAACCCAACTTAATGTTGTTTATTTTTTACCTTTACTTAAGTTAAAGCAGTGCTAAAAAAGCGTGACTATGGAAGCAAATACATGAAGAATAACTTTATCACCGGAATACGAGCAATGAATGAGTTCTGCCTTAAACCCAGGTATTCATCTATGTTTCATAAAGAGACCTTGTTTGATGGATCATCAGAAATGTACAGTGGGGCAAAAAAAAAGTATTTAGTCAGCCACTAATTGTGCAAGTTCTCCCACTTAAAAAGATGAGAGGCCTGTCATTTTTATCATAGGTATACCTCAACTATGAGAGAGACAATGATAAAAGAAATCCATAAAATCACATTGTCTGATTTTTAAAGAATTTATTTGCAAATTATGGTAGAAAATAAGTATTTGGTTACCTAAGAACAAGCAAGATTTCTGGCTCTCACAGACCTGTAACAACTTCTTTTTAAGAATCTCCTCTGTCCTCCACTTGTTACCTGTATTAATGGCACCTGTTTGAACTTATCAGTATAAAAGACACCTGTCCACAACCTCAAACTCCAAACACCACTATGGCCAATACCAAAGAGCTGTTGAAGGACACCAGAAACAAGATTGTAGACCTGCACCAGGCTGGGAAGACTGAATCTGTAATAGGCAAGCAGCTGGGTGTGAAGAAATCAACTGTGGGAGCAATTATTAGAAAATGGAAGACATACAAAACCACTGATAATCTCCCTCGATCTGGGGCTCCATGCACTCTCCATCTCACCCCATGGTGTCAAAGTGATCACAAGAACGATGAGCTAAAATTCCAGAACCACATGGTGGGACCTAGTGAATGACCTGCAGAGAGCTGGGACCAGAGTAACAAAGGCTACAAACAGTAACACGCTATGCCGCCAGGGACTCAAATCATGCAGTGCCAGACGTGTCCCCTTCTTAAGCCAGTACGTGTCCGGGCCCATCTGAAGTTTGCTAGAGAGCATTTGGATGATCCAGAAGAGTATTGGAAGAATGTCATATGGTCAGATGAAACCAAAGTAGAACTTTTTGGTAAAAATTAAACTTGTCTTATTTGGAGGAGAAAGAATGCTGAGTTGCATCCAAAGAACATACCTACTGTGAAGCATGGGGGTAGAAACCTCATGCTTTGGGGCTGTTTTTCAGCAAAGGGATCAGGACAACTGATCCATGTAAAGGAAAGAGTGAATGGGGCCATGTATTGTGAGATTTTGAGTAAAAAAGCGTCCTTCCATCAGCAAGGGCATTGAAGATGAAACATGGCTGGGTCTTTTAGCATGATAATGATCCCAAACGCACCGTACAGTCAATTAAGGAGTGGCTATGTAAGAAGCATTTCAAGGTCCTGGAGTGGCCTAGCCTGTCTCCAGATCTCAACCCTATAGAAAACCTTTAGAGGGAGTTGAAATTCTGTGTTGCCCAGTGACAGCCCCAAAACATCACTGCTCTAGAGGAGATCTGCATGGAGGAATGGGCCAAAATACCAGCAGCAGTGTGTGAAAACCTTGTGAAGACTTACAGAAAATGTTGAGATGAACTTTTGTTATTTACCAAATACTTCTTTTACACCATAATTTGCAAATACATTCTTTAAAAATCAGACAATGTGATTTTATGGATTTTTTTTCTCATTCTATCTCTCATAGTTGAGGTATACCTATGATGTAAATTACAGGCCTCTCTCATTTTTTTAAGTGGAATAACTTGCACAATTGGTGGCTGACTAAATACTTTTTTGCCCCACTGTATGTCTGTTATTTTTTGCAGTACACCACAGTGTCATCACTAAAGGATCAGATCATTTGGAGTTATGGAAAGTCACACACCACATTACACACAGTACACCCCGTACTGTTTAATGTCTTGACCCCGAACGTATTGGATAACTACAAGTCCCAGTATGCCATGAATGCTGCAGACCCTAAAGACCTGCTGGGATTTGTAGTTCTCCTTGCAGCTGTTTTAAGCAGAACAGGACAAGTTATCTGCACTATACAATTGTTTTAACATACAATGGTTGTCCTGGAATAAATTAATCTTGTATGTAGAGGGACCACTTTATTGTAGCATGCATCACATGTATACTTTGAGGTATACTCCCAACTTACCTCTGTCAAAAGGAATAAACAGAAAGAGCTCTATTAGTGGTACTGAGATTATTTACGTAAGACTAGACAACTCTTTTAAGGCATGGTGTCTTGGGTAACACTGTGGCACCACATGGAGGTTGTATGTTCTCCCCGTGTTTACGCAGGTTACCTCCCTACTCCGTAAACATACTGACTGGTTTATTTCCTAAGGAAGTTAAGGGAAAGGGTCTGTACAACAATGCAAAATATGTTGGTGCTATATAGGCAGAAGGAAATTTATAATAATAAACATCTGTTCACTCTCAGTTTCAGCAAAAATGAAAAAGTGATATTTTAAATGTGCTGGTGCTAGGACTGTACAGAAAGAAAAGTCTGTGTTAATACATCAAAACTAAAGAGCAGATTGGCTTCTATTTTTATGATGTTTTGTCCAAGAGAAATCCAGTTCAACCGCATTAACCCCATTATTTCTCTTTGTTACATCAGTGACCTGGAGACACTACGGAAGATTAGACGGAGAAGTCCACATGATGATTCTGAATCATTTACTGTGTTCCTGAGATCAGATGTAGAAACAAAGTAAGTACATAGGGGGAGATTTATCAAAACCTGTGCAAAGGAAAAGTTGCCCAGTTGCCCATAGCAACCAATCAGATCGCTTCTTTCATTTTGCAGAGGCCTAGTTAAAAATGAAAGAAGCGATCTGATTGGTTGCTATGGTCAACTCAGCAAATTTTCCTCTGGACAGGTTTTGATAAATCTCCCCCATAGTCTTCTAAAGCAACACAGATTTAACATCTAAGTGTGTGTTATTACATATTCTCTCTGTGTCTGCCAAATGTAACTCCCAATAAAAGGGACTGAACAAACTGGTTGGATAGGTGGGACAACCAAGCAACCCCTACCTAATAGACTGACATTGCAGAAGGTAATAGCATGTCAGCCCTTTCATCACATATCCCATAAACAAGAGGTTTAATATTCATTTTCACATGACTGGGGAAGTGAAATGTATTTAGCTTCTTTGATCTGTGTACTGCAAAGTGAGTTTTGCACACATAAGGACATACGTACCTTAAAGTGTGTATGAGTAGCCACCTCTGTACTGCACGTGGATTATTTTTTTTTTTTTGTAACATACTTTATTGAATTTCCTTCATAGAAAAATACAACAAAAACAAAGGTATAAGTAGAAAGAGTACAACATTTTACAAAGCCCATAGTCCTAAAAAAGCCCACAATCAAAACAAGACTTGATATGATGGGATCACGTGCCAAAATTCCGGAAGTCCAATAGACTTTGCATGGCACTTCAGGCATTTTGACTCGTAATCCCCTCATGTCGCGCCAAGTCTCGGACTAAAAGAATGCGGCCGGATCACACAAAGAAATAATATCATACAATGGATAGGATACATGATAGAGCATAGGAGAGTATATGTGCGTTGGAAGCCTTAAAGCCCCCAGCATGTCCCAAAGAACACCCAAGCAGTACCAGGAAGAGTCTAACAAAGCCTTCTGTTTCTATAATGCAAGTGGTCTTTAAAGGGATGTTCCCATCTTATAAATTGATGGCATATAGCTAGGATATCCCAGTACTTTATGATCTGTGGATGGCTGACCCCTACTGGTCTTGAGAAAATAGTGACAGCAGTGCTAAATTAGTGCTGAAGCTGCGCTTCTCGTAAATTTTTATGAAAAACTGTAGTAAATGAAGATATTCTGGGGTTTCCATCTACAGTGGATAAGCACTACTCTACAGCGAAAGGGAGCGTTTCTGAGCCCCACATTATATGCTTAGTCACCCTTTACTAAAGTAAAAATTAACATTTGACAAATGACTGCTCCTTAATCCTTCGTTATTTACATTTTGACAACTTCTAGCAGGTTGTAATGACACGTCAGAAATATTGGTCAGTGGGGTCTGACTAATATTTAGTTGCTAGAACAAAGGGACAGGATCACTGAGCCGGCTTATTTACACTGTACCTGCAAAAGGGTTTATTGAAAGTTTCCATACATGAAATCTCTTATCCCACACACAGAAATGAATGTGCACAGCACATGCAGCCGAGCACTTCTGTCCCTTTATTTTACCAATCAGTGTGGGTCTCAGTACCCAAACTTTAGCAATAAAAACCTTGCAGACATGTCAGAAGTTTGTCAAAATGATACATTATGGCACAGACAACATTTCTGGCGCAATGTGCCAGAATCTGGCACACAACCCGACAAAACATTTTGGGTTTACAATAGTAAATCGGGGCCAATTAGTGATTTTTTTCAGTCTGGTCTTTGCTAATTTTATCTCTGCTGGCTAGCTTAGAAAACCATATATGTGCAGGTGCAAGCCAGATTCTTGTGTACCTGTGATTAGCATAAGACTGATCTATGGGATTCTTTAGAGACTGAACTTTTATAAGGCAGGTAATGTACAAGGTCTCAAGTGCCCATTCTCCAGGAAAACAAGAGCCCATTTAAGTCCAGCCCAAGCCCTCAAGTTTACTGTCGTTGTGTCCACTGTCAATCAAAGGAGGGTACGGAAGTGGTAAATAAGAGGAGATGGGCCAGATAACCCTGGGCTCTTGCTGTGCTGGGGAAACCCCCCCCCCCCCAAGGGAAACCTGAGCCTCATTTACCTGTTAACAAAAAGGCTTATACAGTAATGGCCGTAAATGTTGGCACCCGTGACATTTTTTAAGAAAATGAAGTATTTCTCACAGAAAAGGATTGCAGTAACACATGTTTTGCTATACACATGTTTATTACCTTTGTGTGAATTGGAACTAAGCCAAAAAAGGGAGGAAAAAAGCAAATTGGACATAATGTCAAACCAAACTCCAAAAATGGGCTGGACAAAATTATTGGCACCCTCAACTTAATATTTGGTTGCACACCCTTAGGAAAAAATAACTGAAATCAGTCGATTCCTATAACCATCAATCAGCTTCTTACACCTTTCAACTGGAATGTTGGACCACTCTTCCTTTGTAAACTGCTCCAGGTCTCTCTTATTGGAAGGGCGCCTTTTCCCAACAGCAATTTTAAGATCTCTCCACAGGTGTTCAATGGGATTTAGATCTGGACTCACTACTGGCCACTTCAGAACTCTCCAGCGCTTTGTTGCCATCCATTTCTGGGTGCTTTTTGATGTATGTTTGGGGTCATTGTCCTGCTGGAAGACCCAAGATCTCAGATGCAAACCCAGCTTTCTGATACTGAGCTGTACAGTGCGACCCAAAATCCATTGGTAATCCTCAGATTTCATGATGCCTTACACACATTCAAGGCACCCAGTGCCTGAGGCAACAAAACAACCCCAAAACATCATTGAACCTCCACCATATTTCACTGTAGGTACTGTGTTCTTTTCTTTGTAGGCCTGATTCCATTTTCGATAAACAGTAGAATGATGTGCTTTACCAAAAAGCTCTATCTGGGTCTCATCTGTTCAAAAGACGTTTTCCCAGAAGGATTTTGGCTCACTCAAGTTCATTTTGGCAAAATGTAGACTTGCTTTTTAATGTCTCTGTGTCAGTAGTGGGGTCCTCCTGGGTCTCCTGCCATAGCGTTTCATTTAATTTAAATGTCGACGGATAGTTCGCGCTGACACTGATGCTCCCTGAGCCTGCAGGACAGCTTGAATATCTTTGGAACTTGTTTGGAGCTGCTTATCCACCATCCGGATTATCCTGCGTTAACACCTAGCATCAATTTTTCTCTTCCGTCCACGCCCAGGGAGATGAGCTCCAGTGCCATGGGTTGCAAACTTCTTGATATTGTTGCGCACTGTGGACAAAGGCAAATCTAGATCTCTGGAGATGAACTTGTAACCTTGAGATTGTTGATATTTTTCCACAATTTTGGTTCTGCAGTCTTCGGACAGTTCTCTTCTCCTCTTTCTGTTCTCCATGCTTAGTGTGGCACACACAGACACACAATGCAAAGACTAAGTGAACCTCTCTCCTTTTTATCTGCTTTCAGGTGTGATTTTTATATTGCCCACACCTGTTATTTGCCCCAGGTGAGTTTAAAGGAGCATCACATGCTTGAAACAATCTTATTTATCCACAATTTTGAAAGGGTGCAAATAATTTTGGCCAGACCATTTTTGGAGTTTGGTGTGACATTATGTCTAATTTGCTTTTTTTACTCCCTTTTTTTTTTGTTTAGTTCCAATACACACAAAGCATGTGTATAGCAAAACATGTGTTGCTGCAATCCTTTTCTGCGAGAAATACTTCATTTTCTTGAAAAACTTCAGGGGTGCCAACATTTACGGCCATGACTGTATCTCATAAATAGTAAGGTATGCCATGGGCTTATTTTAAACTTTTTAGCTGCTGACAGGTCAGTTTTAAAGGGGGTTTCTGGGAATACACATTCCACCCATGGCACCCCAGGCATCACTGGTGTTGTATAGATAACAGTGGGTATTTCTTTACACAGAGCTATGGAAGTTTGGGGCAGCCCTGAAGCCATTTTCAGGGAAAGGAAGTTAAGAAAAGAAGAGGAAATAGCTTACAAAGAAAGTGAGTTTTAAAATAATAATGATAAGTTAATAAACATTTTGTATACATTTAAGGTATGTAATGTTAAATGTTGTTCCAAACCTTTTCCCTCAAAGTGATGGCCTTTGTAATCTGTAGCATATTTGTAAATATTTCAATTACCTATAATGATTCCTTTCCTCAGAAAAAACGTTCTAAACTCTCGGTCACCAGTTGTCTCACTTCTCTGCAATCTAGTGTCCACTGCCTGTTGTCAGGAAAAATATATATGTCTCTAGTAACAGCTAAATAGAGACAAATAACATAAAACACTAGACTGTGTACCTGCAAGCTGAGCCAGGCTATTAAGCTGAAATGAACTGCAATGTTCTGGAAAGGTAAATCAAGGCTTCTCTTTCATCACTGTCCTGTAAGTGGCCAAAGAAGTAAAGGAATTCTTGTATGTTTACTCCTGACAAGCAACCTAGCTCTAGTCCTGCACCCTGAAATTGACAGAATGAGCAATAGCTGTGCACCATCTCAGGGTCCCAAAAATCACCTTGTCACACCTCTTAAGGGTTAGTCTAACTAAGCCACGCAGGCTTAACAAAAGGTACAGTTTATAGAACTACCCTTTAAATTTATAGCATTTCCACCAAAAAATAAAATAAGATTTTAGTTTCCCATCTGTTGCGTTTTAAGTGAATGCCAACTTATTTAATGTGTTTTTGGCATTGATACTTTCTAAAATGTTCAATTCCGTCATTAATTTAGCTGAGAGTGAGAGATACACTGCTGATTTGATCTTTTTAAGATCTACTTGGTTAATAAGGCTGTGAAATCTGTTTTGTTTTAGGCTCTTTTCGCTTTAGTGTCATGACTTCTGTTTATAACATAGCTATGACGCCTATGTCGGTAAGGCCAGTTGTCTCTTACATTGACATTGATGTGGTGTGTCAGTCTGAAAGAATCGGGGCGACACCTTACAAAGATAATGAGAATTGAGCCTAGGGTTATTTTAAATTAACATAGTAACATAGTTCATAAGGTTGAAAAAGACCAGAGTCCATCAAGTTCAACCTATAACCCTAATGAGTCCCTACTGAGTTGATCCAGAGGAAGGCAAAAAACCCTCATACTAGAGGTAAAAATTCCTTCCCGACTCCAAATATGGCATCAGAATAAATCCCTGGATCAACGTTCTGTCCCTATAAATCTAGTATCCATAACCTGTAATGTTGTTGTTCTTCAAAAATGCATCCAGACCCCTTTTAAATTATTTTACCGAGTTAACCATGACAACCTCCTCAGGCAGAGAATTCTACAGTCTCACTGCTCTTACAGTAAAGAACCCCCATCTGTTCTGGTGTAGGAACCTTCTTTCCTCTAAACGTAGAGGATGCCCCCTTGTTATAGATACAGTCCTGGGTATAAATAGATCATAGCAGAGATCTCTGTAAGGTCCCCTAATATAAAGTGATGGCCGTAAATGTTGGCACAAGTTCCAAAAATATTCAAGCTGTCCTGCTGGCTCAGGGAGCATCAGTGTCAGCGCGAACTGTCCATCGACATTTAAATGAAATGAAACGCTATGGCTGGAGACCCAGGAGAACCCCACTGCTTACACAGAGACATAAAAAGGCAAAACTACATTTTGCCAAAATGAACTTGAGTAAGCCAAAATCCTTCTGGGAAAACGTCTTTTGGACAGATGAGAAAAATATAGAGCTTTTTGGTAAAGAACATCATTCTACTGTTTACTAAAAATGGAATAAGCCTACAAAGAAAAGAACACAATACCTACAGTGAAATATGGTGGAGGTTCAATGATGTTTTGGGGCTGTTTTGCTGCCTCTGGCACTGGGTGCCTTGAATGTGTGCAAGGCATCATGAAATCTGAGGATTACCAACGTACAGCCCAGTGTCAGAAAGCTGGGTATGCGTCTGAGATCTTGGGTCTTCCAGCAGGACAATGACCCCAAACATACATTAAAAAGCACCCGGAAATGGATGGCAACAAAGCACTGGAGAGAGTTCTGAAGTGGTCAGCAATGAGTCCAGATCTAAATCCCATTGAACACCTGTGGAGAAAAGGTGCCTTCCAATAAGAGAGACCTGGAGCAGTTTGCAAAGGAAGTGGTCCAACATTCCGTCTGAGAGGTGTAAGAAGCTTATTGATAGTTATAGAAAGCGACTTATAGAAAGTACTGTGCACAGTATTCTGGGTGGTCTGACTAGTGATTTTTACAGTGGTAGAACTATTTCCTTGTCATGGAGGTCTATGCCCCTATTGATCCACGATGCACCCAATGATTTTATTTGCCTTGGTAGCAGCTGCCGACACTGGTCACTACAGCTAAATTTACTCTTAACTAAGACCCCTAAGTCCTTTTTCACGTCAGTTGTCCCAAGTGTTCTCCCATTTAATACATAATCCCAGCCCATTTTATTCCTCCCCATGTGCATCACCTTACATCATCAGTGTTGACCCTCATCTGCCACTTTTTAGCCCAAACCTCCAACTTATCCAGGTCCATTTGTAACAGTGCACTGTCCTCTATAGTGTTTTAAACTTTACAGAGTTTAGTATCATCTGCAAAGATTGCTACTTTACTATTCAACCCCTCTACAAGGCCATTAATGAATATATTAAATAGAACAGGACCTAAGACTGACCCCTGTGGTACCCCACTAGTAAGTCACCCAATCAGAATAAGTACAATTAATAACCACCCTCTGTTTCCTATCACTGAGCCAGTTACTTACCCACTTGCACACATTCTCCCCCAGCCCAATCCCTCTCATTTTATGAACCAATCTTTTATGTGGCACCGTATAAAATGCTTTGGAAAATTCCAGATATACGACATCCAGCAATCAGCTGATCAGGTTAGTTTGACAGCACCGATCCCTCATAAAGCCATGCTGATATGGAGTCATACATTTATTTTTATCAAGATACTCCAAAATAGCATCTCTTAGAAAACCCTCAAACAATTTACATACAACGGAGGTTAAACTAACAGGTCTATAATTCCCGGGGTCACCTTTTGACCCCTTTTTAAATATTGGCACCACATTTGCCATGCCTTAGTCCTGGGGAACAGCCCCTGAATATTCAAAATAGGGGTCTGTCTATTACTTTTTTAAATTATTTTAGAACACAGGGATGAATGCCATCTGGACCTGGTGATTTGTCTATTTAGATTTTTTGTAGGCGGCACTGTACTTCTTCCTGTGTTAGACAGGTGACCCGTACTGGGGAGTTTACCTTATCTCGCTGTATTTCACCTGGCATTTAATTTCTTCTATGAATACAGTGGAGAAGAATTTGTTTAATATATTTGCTTTTTTCCTGATTCCCTTCTATAATTTCTTCTTTGTTTTTTTTGTTCTTGTAAACGTCTCTATGATGTGTTTTACTAAATTGATGTTTCTTCTTGGTTTTAGATTTATTTAGAAATCAGAAATTATTAAAAGAATACAAGGAATTCCTAGGAAATACTAAGGTATGAGTATTTTCTAAATTTTTATTTTATTTGTGAACACATTAATTAACACATACAGATTTCAAAGCCGCTTTATATACGATGGAATACAAATGTTGCCCACTCTCCAAGTTTCTTAACTTTTCCATGAAGTGAGGAAGATTTCTGTAAGTAGTTGTTCTAGTTTTACTACTCTCATACTATTACTTACTCTACGCTATGTATAAATATGGACTGGGTAGATTATTTTTTGTTTCTAAGCCTTAATTTTTTTTTTTTTTTTTACCAAAAATTAAAGGGTTCTCTAATAAAGAGACTCCTTTCAATTTATAGGACTCTTATAGGCTATGGATAGAGCATTTCCCATTGGCTACTCAAACTACAATTCCTCCTATTGTGGATATAATATATAAAGGGGAAATCACATCAGCCAAAATGGTCTTCTTATGTGTCATTGGAAAACACTGATAACTGATATCTCTGAATCACAGCAGTCCGAGTGCTCTATAGAGCTTTTATCATCTTAGCTCACTGTTTCCCAACCAGGGTGCCTCCAGCTGTTGTAAAACTACAACTCCCAGCATGCCTGAACAGCCTTTGGCTGTCAGGGCATGATGGGAGTTGTATTTTTGGAGGCCCCCCTGGTTGGGAAATGCTGTTTTAGATTGACCATCTATGATGCTGACATTCATTGTATAGCACCAGAAAACATGCTACAACATAAAAGGGGTTATCCCATATCCACCACAGCCCAATCAACTGTAAAGCAGGTCAATTGTCCCCTGAGTGATTGGAACAGCAACACACATACTCGGCAATAGGGCTGAAATTATTTGTAAAATCAATTAGTTAGCCAATAATTGGTATGATTAATCAGTTTAAAAAAAAAACTGTATTAGGGGACCAGAAAAGGGTTAACGGGAGGAAGTGGGGACCGCATTGTGAAGAATTAACAGGGTGAAAAGAGAGGAGACAACACCTGAAGGGTTAACAGAGCGTAGGAGCAAATGGACAGCATCTGAAGGGTTAACAGAGGGTAAAAGCGAAGGTTCGGCAACTAAAGGGTTAATAGGGGAGAAAAGATACGAGTCAGCACCTAAAGGATTAACCTATGAGCCTTGCTGCAGGGGAGAAGGACTAGTTCAAGGACATAAGTAATGGTCATCCTCCCAACACCATGGCCAGACAGGGGGGCTCCCATGATGTACAGGACTGGAGGCGCCGAGGACAAGGAGGCGGCACTAGCTTTCGAACTCTGTGCTGGAGCTAGGTGGCAGATGTTGCAGGCCAGCAGCATCTTCAAAAAGGCACCCAGAGGGTAAGGGAGACTGAGGGGGGACATTTAGGGGCTGGCTGAGGGGCTAAAAGGCAGCGAAAGTAGTAACAATAGTAGGTATACTATGTTGCTAGGCCACGCCCCAATACAACTGATTAATTGATAATGGGAATCATCGACAAACGATTTTTATTATCGATTTTTATCTACCGTATATACTCGAGTATAAGCCGACCCGAGTATAAGCCGAGACCCCCTAATTTCAACCCAAAATCCCAGGAAAAGTTATTGACTCGAGTATAAGCCTAGGGTGGGAAATAAATCATCCCCCCCCCCCTGTCATCATCCAGACCAGTCATTAACATCCTCATCATCATCACCACCTGTCATCATCCAGACCCTCATCATCATCACCTGTCATCATCCCCTTGTCATCATCCCACACATCCCCCCCTTCATCATCCCCTTGTCATCATCCCCACCCCCCTTCATCATCCCCACCCCCCTTCATCATCCCCTTGTAATCATCCCACACACCCCCTTCATCATCCCCTTGTCATCATCCCCACCCCCCTTCATCATCCCCCCCCCCCTTCATCATCCTCTTGTCATCATCCCACACCCCCCCCCCCTTCATCATCCTCTTCTCATCATCCGCCCTCAGTGGTCTTCAACCTGCGGACCTCCAGAGGTTTCAAAACTACAACTCCCAGCAAGCCCGGGCAGCCATCGGCTGTCCGGGCTTGCTGGGAGTTGTAGTTTTGAAACCTCCGGAGGTCCGCAGGTTGAAGACCACTGCGGCCTTCAACATCAACCAGCCCCCTCTCACCCCCCTTTAGTTCTGTACAGTACTCACCTCCGCTCAGCGCTGGTCCGGTCCTGCAGGACTGTCCGGTGAGGAGGTGGTCCGGTGGGATAGTGGTTCCGGGCTGCTATCTTCACCGGGGCGCCTCTTCTCCGCGCTTCCGGCCCGGAATAGAGGCGTTGCCTTGACAATGACGCAGAAGTACGTTGGCAATGAACGTACCTCTGCGTCGTTGTCAAGGCAACGTGACTATTCTGGGGCCGGGCCCGAAGCGCTTAGAAGAGGCCTCCCCGGTGAAGATAGCAGCCCGGAACCACTATCCCACCGGACCACCTCCTCTCCGGACAGTCCTGCAGGACCGGACCAGCGCCGAGCGGAGGTGAGTACTGTACAGAACTAAAGGGGGGTGAGAGGGGGCTGGATGATGTCGAAGGCCGCGGTGGTCTTCAACCTGCGGACCTCCGGAGGTTTCAAAACTACAACTCCCAGCAAGCCCGGACAGCCGATGGCTGCCCGGGCTTGCTGGGAGTTGTAGTTTTGAAACCTCTGGAGGTCCGCAGGTTGAAGACCACTGCGGGTGGGGGAGTTCACTCGAGTATAAGCCGAGGGGGGGTGTTTTCAGCACGAAAAATCGTGCTGAAAAACTCTGCTTATACTCGAGTATATACGGTATAATATTGATTGATCACTACAGCCCTACTCGCCCACCACTCCATTAACTCTTTATGTGATATCCAAACATTGCTGAGCTCTACTCTATCCAGTAGTGCCATAGATTGGGAACCAGGCATGTTTGCTGTGGATCCATTTATGTAGGAGACAGTTGACCTCTTTTCTTATGATAAGTGAGGGTCCCAGACATCAGATCCCCCACCAATCTGTGGATATCGGTATCTGTGGATACCTTTAAAGCAGTGGTCTCAAACTGTGGCCCTCCAGATGTTGCAAAACTTCAGCTTGTGCTATCAACGATTGTATGTTAGTTATTCCCATTGTGGGGGAGAAGCTCTCCATCTGTGTCTGTATCCTCTCTACTCTTTGGGTACCAGCATTAACCTGCTGTTAACCTGTGTATCAGCTGCCGAGTGGGTATCACTGGTAATGTAGGCTATTAGAGCCACAAATGAAATGTCTAATGTATCGCTATTTCTTTTGTAATAGAAGTTTAGGGTAATGACCTGAGATATTGTAAAATAATGAAGCCATAAATCACAGTTATTGATTTCCTAGAAGTAAAACTCATTTATAGTTTGCAGTGCTGGAGAAGGAAGTCTGTATTCTCTTCTTGGGGATTGTACCTATTTGATTGGAAGTTTCAGAGAAGACATTTATGACGTACAGAAAGTTAGTGGTGCATGGTGCCATCGTTCCATTGTAGCCTCGCCATCAGGTGACCCTTTCTTGCAGCCGGGTAAACAGTCTGCTGATATTGTCTGACCTCTCTGCAAGCATGTAGTAAGATAGTAATTTAGTAATAATATTTATTTATATAGTGTGCCAACAGATTCTGTAGCACTTTCCACATTTTGGGTACAAATAAAGACAAGTATCACACATTACAAAATTAAGCACTAAATATTTAAATGGACACTGTCACCAACTTTTTTTTTTGATATGTTGTAGTACTTATGTACTACAACATATCTCTAATATACTTTTATTTTATTTTTTTTAATTAAAATGGTTTAATTTACATTTGAAAACCGGCCAGTAGGGGTCTCCCTCCTAGTGGCCGGCTGCAGCCTGGCATGACGTCACGCCTGAAAAAGGACTGATCCGGCCGGGCATCGGTCCTTTTTCATTCAGCCTGCGCTCGCTCCCTGCCTGTCAATCAGACAGGCAGGGAGCGAGCGCATTGGCTCCCCGGCCACTATCCCTGTCACCACCGCTGTCCCTGCACGCCCGCTGCCGGACTCTGCAGTAAGTGTAATGAGGGAACGGGGTATGCGGGGGGGGGGGGGGGAGACGGAGGGGACGGGCTAGCGCTGCATGTAACTAATAGTTTATCTACACAGGGTGCCTCCAGCTGTTTCAATACTACAACTCCCAGCATGCCTTACAGCCAATTGATGTCAGGGCAAGCTGGGAGTTGTAGTGATGAAACAGCTGAAGGCACCCTGTGTAGATGAACTAAGGGCGGAAGTCCCCCCCCCCCCCCCCCCAGCAGGCATCAGTGACGTGGTGCCTGCTGGGGAAGTCTGCCTGGTAGTGAGCACACTGCCAGGCAGACAAAAGGCATTTTTAATACAGTAAAAATAAAAATTAAAAGCAGGGAGGGGGTTAGGGATAGATTGGCAATAGGCAGGGACAGAAAAAAAAATTAGGATGGTGGGAGCTACCCTTTAAACACTTGTGAGAGCTTACAGACTGTGAGGAATGAGGTTGAGATGAAAAGGAAGAAAGTGCTTTATTGATACAATAATCCAGCCATGTTTTATAAATAGGGTACGTTACATAAAGCAGGGTGAACCAGTCACCAGCTAATCTCTGAATGTCTACAGGGCATAAAGCGTAATTTGACTGCATGTGTTTCTTTCTGAAACAATGTGCAGTCCTATGTAAGGAAGCCATTTCCATAGGAAAACGTTAAGGGGTGCGGTACAACGGTGTTAGCCACTATACCTTTTACCTGCCTTAACCCCTTAAGGACGCAGCCCTTTTTCACCTTAAGGACTGAGCCCTTTTTCGCAATTCTGACCACCGTCACTTTACAAATTAATAACGCGAAAACGCTTTTACCGAATATTCTGATTCTGAGATTGTTTTTTCGTGACATATTCTACTTTATTTTGGTGGTAAATTTTCGGCGTTAATTGCATTCTTTTTTGGTGAAAAATCCCCAAATTTCATGAAAATTTTGAAAATTTAGCATTTTTCCAACTTTGAAGCTCTCTGCTTGTAAGGAAATGAATATTCCAAATAAATTAAATTTTTCTTCACAAACACAATATGTCCACTTTATGTTGGCATCATAAAATGGACATATTTTTGCTTTTTGAAAAAAATAGAGGGCTTCAAAGTAGAGCAGCAATTTTCAAAAATGTCATGAAAATTGCTAAATCTGAAGGGACAGATGTTACAGAACTACAACTCCCAGCATGCCTGGGCAGTCGAGGCATGCTGAGAGTTGTAGTTTGGCAACATCTGGAGGGCTACTGTTTGGGCACCACTGTTTGGGCATGTTGCAAAACTACAACTCCCAGCATGCCCAGACAGCCTTTGGCTCTCTGGGCATGCTGGGAGTTGCAGTTTGGCCCCCCTAGTGGTTGCCACAGTAAAGATCAATTTACTTTCACTTTCAATTCCCCCCCCCCCCACTGTCGATTCCCTACCCGATCAGGATCCTGCAGGCTCCAGCGAAGATCCCAGGTCCCCAGGCATCTTCTCCTGCAGGTACGGCCTCCATCTTCTTCCCAGAGCCCCTCGACATCCAGGGGCGGGCAGAACGGGGGGTTGCAATGGCAAACCCCTGTCCTGCGCTGCCAATGGTCAAAACTCCGTTCTGAGTAATGGCAGGGGATAGGAGGAGATCGCAGCTTTGCGATCTCACTCCAATCCTTTAGGCTGATCGGGGGTGTTGCTGACAACTCCGATCAGCCCTATTTTCCGGGTGATCGGGTCACCAGAGACCCGATCAGCCCGGAATTGGAGAAAATCGCATGTCTGAATTGACATGCGATTTTCTCCGATCGCCGACATGGGGGGGTCTCAGGATCCCCCTGGGCGATGTGCCAGGGTGCCTGCTGAATGATTTCAGCAGGCATCCGGCTCCGGTCCCCAACCGGCTAGCGGTGGGGACCAGATTTCCCACGGGCGTATGGATACGCCCTCGGTCCTTAAGGACTCGGAATGCAGGGCGTATCCATACGCCCTGCGTCCTGAAGAGGTTAAAGGGGTACTCCACCCCTAGACATCTTATCCCCTATCGCGGGGGTCCAGCTGCTGGGGACCCCTGCAATATAGCATGCGGCACCCACCTGTTTCTTGTCCGGAAGCGCTGTCCGACCACGGGAATGGAAGTTCGTGACGTCACGACTCCGCCCCCGTGTGACGTCACGCCCCGTCCCCTCAATGCAAGTCTATGGGAGGGGGCGTGACGGCCGTCACATAACATTGCTTTTTTAAGGGTATGTTCACATCTATACCAGACACATCTGTTTGTGGTATACTACAAACTGATCTACCAAAACAAGACCAATTTGGCACAATGTTGCATATGTTTTTGTGATATACGTTTTTGTTTGTGCTTATATACGTATTTAACGTATAGATTTTTTTTTTTATACATGTTAAACTATGTAAAAACTGTAAAGCAAAAAAAAAAAAACCTATTCCACACAGTGCGTCACTAATATTCTTCTATGGGGGAAAAAAAACATGTACCACAGCATACAATTTTTTTTGGTACAGAAAATTATACACAAATGTACAGGGGCCAAAAACTGTTCCAAGCTGACATGCTTTTGGTAACTTTTACATAATGGAAGTCTATAGGTATACCGCTGCATATATTTAGGTACCGTTTAAATGTGTCTTGCTGCATACTGCTGTGGTATAGATGTGAACAAGCCCTAAGCTGCCTATACACATGGGTGAAATTTTATTGGGGTCAGATGACCATCTAATGGAGTGTTTCCAAATCAGGGTGCCTCCAGCTGTTGCAAAACTACAACTCCCAGCATGCCCGGACAGCCAACGGCTGTCCGGGCATGCTGGGAGTTGTAGTTTTGCAACAGCTGGAGGCACTTACTAGGTTGGGAAACACTGATCTAATGTGTGTGTGTGTGGGGCCCTTGGTGGAGCAGCCCTCTGCCTGTGCCTCTCACTTGCCACAATAGTGCCAACAGTAGTTTGGTAAATATGGCACCTGGCTTGTTGATTTATGTGACTATCTCTAACGTAAAACAGTTTACAGTATTAAATGTTTTCTATATGAACTATGGGGGAGATTTATCAAAACCCGTCCAGAGGAAAAGTTGACCAGTTGCCCATAGCAACCAATCAGATCGCTACTTTCATTTTTCAGAGGCCTTTCCAAAAATGAAAGAGATCTGATTGGTTGCTATGGGCAACTCAGCAGCTTTTCCTCTGGACAGGTTTTGATAAATCACCCCCATATATAAATTTGTGTGCGACGTGTTGTCTCAACTTAGCTTTTTTCTTAATACATTATGTATTTGTTTGGTTTCAGCCTAGGTTAAGTACGGCATCCTTGTTCTTAAAGGGCCCTGGCAAAGTGGTGATGGTAGCTATTTGTATGTAAGTATATTTCAACTTTAAAATGTAACATCTAATAGTGGATTAGTGGGATCCTTTATGATTGTATCTGTAAGGGTGCATGCATACTACGTTTCTTAAGATACGGGACCGTATACGGCTGGGGAGAGGGGGACGGAAAGTCGGGGGCGGGGCAACCACATGCTGCCGTATGCGGTCCCGTATCTAATGTATTTCAATGAGCGACCGGAGTGAAACGCTGCCTCTGGTTGGCTCCGTTTTGCCCCGTATACGGTTTCCCGACCGGACCTAAAAACGATGTTGACTACGTTCGTAGGTCCGGTCGGGAAACCGTATACGGGCCAAAACGGAGCCAACCAGAGGCAGCGTTTCACTCCGGTCGCTCATTGGAATACATTAGATACGGGACCGCATATGGCAGCGTGCGGTTGCCCCGCCCCCGACTCTCCGCCCCCTCTCCCCAGCCGTATACGGTCCCGTATCTTAAGAAATGTAGTGTGCATGCACCCTAATATGGCTGTTGTGGTCCCAAAGAGGAGATCTCACTAGGAAGCGACCACCACATTTATGTGTATACATTTCTTAGCCAATAACATGTCATTGTTCATGCTAAAACAATTACACGTAGTAACATGATCTTTTTGTATGATTTTTTTTCCCCTTGAATTACAGAAATGGATTAAACTTTTTCTTTAAGCTGTTGGCCTGGGTGTACACTGGATCTGCTAGTATGTTTTCTGAAGCCATTCACTCCTTAGCTGACACGTGTAACCAGGTAAGGAGCTAAAATAATAATTTATACCTCCATTCTATGGTAAAACTGAATTAAAGATGTAAAATACACTATATGGACAGATGTATTGGGACACCTACGCATTTCACCTGCAGGAGCTTTTAGGATATCCCATTCTCAATCCCATTCTCATTAAAGGGGTATTCGGGCAAAAACATCTTATCCCCTATCCAAAGGATAGGGGATAAGATGTCTGATCGTGGGGGTCCCGCTGCTGAGATCCCTTGCGATCTCCCTGCAGCACCTGCATTCTATGCAGGGCTGCGTCTCTACTTTTGGAAACCTCCGGGTTTCCAGGACTGGAGACGTGACGTAATGCCACGCCCCCTCCATTCATGTCTATGGGAGGGGGCGTGATGGCCATCACGCCCCCTCCCATAGACATGAATGGAGGGGGCGTTGCGTGATGTCACGTCCCCAGTACCGAAAACCCGGAGGTTTCCGACACTAGAGATGCAGCCCTGCATAGAATTCGGGTGCTGCAGGGAGATCGCTGGGGGTCTCAGCAGCGGGCCCCCCACGATCAGACATCTTATCCCCTATCCTTTGGATAGGGGATAAGATGTTTTTGCCTGGAATACCCCTTTAATATGGCATTGGTCTCCACTTTGCAGTTTCCAGCTTCCACTCTTCTTCTACAGCAGTGTTTCCCAATCAGTGTGCAAAACTACATCAGTCTTCGGCTGTCCAGGCATCCTGGGAGTTGTAGTTTTGCAACAGCTGGTGGCACCCTGGTTGGGAAACACTGTTCTACAGACTGCATTGCTAGGGGAGGGATATTATACATCTTTGGCAATGGGACAGATTGAAATGCTTGACTTCAATGTTAAGTCCAATACTTTTGCTTATATGAGTATAACTTAACTGGTGATCTGGTACCTGTGGTATCTAACTTGCCGCCAATTGTCCAGACCTTCACCACCTCCATCCATTTCAGGGAACTAGTGAGAGGAGACATACGCTTTCCCTGCATTTAATTGTATCAGTGAAGGACAATGATAAAAATGAATAGCCGAGGACTGGACAGACAGAGGGAACACGGGGCTCCCTGCTCGGCAGCCCAGCCTTATGCCCTTTATGTCCTTCTGCAAATCCATGATGGGAGTTTGCAACAGCTGTAGAGGTAGAGTCACAGGTTAGAAAACAATGATATAGAAGCACAATGACACTGTTCATTAGGGGGGCAACTGCTGAATTATTTGGTTCAGGGGCATAGTGTGTGGCAGTATTATATTCAGGGGCAGTATTCAGGGGGACAGTGTGAGCCTTAGCCATGTTAATGAACATTCACACATGGTTATTTTACCACACTTCACCTAATTTGCAAAAAATTAAAATAGTTTTGTTTTATTTTGGCCTAATAAATAAGTTTTACAATTAATTTTGCAACGGATTCCCTGGATCACCTATTTTCCTTGTGCACTTCTCATGTTGTCACAACAGAGAACATGTTGGAGACACAGGGAACATCAGGCTGTTTTTCATTTTCCATTTTCATCTTTTAAGGTAAATGAACTAGCCGTTGAGTAGTTGGGGGGGGGGGGGGGGGGGGGAGAAATTTTTTTTGTTTCAAAGACCAGTATTGATAAGGATTGGAAATGCTCCTGTTGGAACGAAGGCTCCATGTGGGGCCGCATGCATTATACAGTTTCCCTCTGTGTGCAGTTTTGGATACGATTTTTTTTTATACCAAGATTCAGGGCTTATTTTATTTTTTTTCTTCCCATTGCAAAAAGGAAAACTGGTGAGAAAAGTGGGCGAGGTCAAGCAGTAAATGTACTTTGGTCTTATTTATCAAGCGCAAACCATTGGAAAACATATGCAAATTAGTGCCACAAATGTAAATATGCTCATAACAGAGTAAGGGCATTTTTCACAGCCGTTGTGCTCTGGTAAAGGTAGTTCTGTCAGCCAGTCCACCGGGAACGATGGAAGTTGAGCAGAGAAGAAAATACTGCATGCCCTATTTTTTTTTCTTCTCTGCTCTGCAAAATACTGGATCTGCGACGGACCCCATTCAAGTCAACAGGATCCATTGGGACCCGGTGGTGTCCAAAACAGTTATCAGAGCTTTGTTGTCAAGAACCACGCACCTGTTTGTCACAAAAATCTTACAATCCCGTGAGAAATAAATGTATTAGATTAGAAGAATTTGTACAAACAATAACCTTTACGTGCTGATTTTTTTTTCTAAATATGACACTGTTAACTACTGTGTGTTGCCTCTAGATGGCACTGCTTTACATCAATGACTTCATGGAGAGCAGGATGTGTAGATTGGTGTTGCTCTTGCTTGTCTATTGTAGTAGTAATATTATCGTTATGCTATTATACTTTATACATCTAGTACCAACACTTTATTCTTCATGTTATTGTAGGGGGTTGATAGATTTATAATACAGCCACAGCCCATGTAAACATACTAGAGGACAGAGCAGTGTTTCCCAACCAGGATGCCTCCAGCTGTTGCAAACCTACAACTCCCAGCATGCCTGTTCAGCCTTTAGCTGTGCAGACATGCTGGGAGTTGTAGTTTTGCAAAAGCTGGAGGCATCCTGGTTGGGAAGCCCTGGCACAGAACTTGCCTTAGGCCAAGTTTCCACTTGGTTTTCTTTCTGGCAGTTTTTGGATATCTGCCACTGCAGTTTTTGAGCCAAAGTCAGAAGTGGATCCATAAGGCAGGAGAAGTATGAGTCCTTCCTTTATATGTCCCATTCCTCTTGAATACATTTCTGGCTTTGGCTCAAAAACTGCAGGGGCAGTATTCCAAAAACTGCCAGAAAAAACCAAGTGGAAACTTAGCCTTACAATAGAGAGTAAGGAGAAAGTGATAAACACAAAGGGGAGTCAGAATTCACCATTTGAGACAGAAAGCATTTACACCATCCCTACCACCTGGTAACATTGTAAGTGAATGAGGCGTCCCTTAAATAAAGGCTGTAGACAACATTGCAATTTTTATTGCATGTGTTATATGAAAATAATAATCTAACTAAATATATTTGCTTCTGAGGCTTGCAAGTACTACAATACATTGCAAGCTGCCCAGTGCCGTTCAGCGTTTATCCTGCAGCCTCACCCTTTTTTGCCAACTGCTCCTGTCACCCTTCTAAATGAAAATTTATGCTCAATTCTGATCAGACGGGTTAAGATTAGTTTTCTGAGCTGACAGGGAGCCTGTCTTAAGGGATTGGCAGTGAATGGCCTTGTACAACCTGCACTGTATTGTAATACATACATACATACATACATGCAGGCTGCAGAACAAGAAACTTAAAGGGCCACTCCAGCACCTTAAAACCTATCCCTTATGCACAGAATGGGGGATAAGTGTCTGATTGTAGGGTGTTGGAGTGTTGGGACCCCTTGTGATGTGTATTGGGAACCTGGAACTTGAAAACATATCGACATCGTAGGGGGTCCCAGTGCTCTGACACTTATCCCCTATCTAGTTGTTTTTAAGAGCTGCAGTATCCCTTTAAATATAAACTTCTAATAGCAATAACATAGGAACTGAGCAATGCAAAGTATATGTGTCAGGAAAGTTTCTCTCATATGCATCACACGTCTCTATGATGCTTCATCCACTAGGTGGAACAAAGAGGAGTGTTCCTCCCAATGTATACCTCTGGCAGACACTACAAATTTAGTGTGAAAGCAAACCTTACCTTTTATATGAATTCTTATGATGACTTGTCAACGTTTCCTGCTTGTATATTTCAGGCACTTTTGGCATTAGGCATTTCACAGTCTGCCCGGATACCGGATCCTGGACACCCGTAAGAAGAGTTATTTAATAGAACCCAGGATAGTTTATTGAATAAGTTGTGTTTTTATAGTCTGTGACACCATAAAATACCAGAGCTGGTAAAAGAGACCCTATATTTCACATTCACCCATCGTGTATTATAACATATGATTATCTTTATTAGCAACTCCCTACACAAACTTTAAAGCTCTCTAGCAACCTGTATCTAGTGTATCAATAATGTGTTGCCGCTTTGGCTTCAAGCCATAGACCCTGTATGTAGTGTTGTGTGTAGTACATGCTTCTGACGCACACTAGATCGCTAACTGGATTGTAAAAACCTGCGCTCTTCTGCATCTTGTGTAGTTACTCCTGTGGCACCGCTGGTGAGTATACGTCCACACCATCTCGGACAGCACACTTTCAGCAATTCTTATGATTGGTGCAGGTGGAGGACAGCTCTAGTTTTCTAGAAGTCGTCGAAAATGTCCAATTGCCCTCTGAGGGGAGACTGATCCCAATTTGGCTTTAGGTTTAGCACTACCACAATGATGACACTGTGAGAGGTTGTATAACCCAATTATCAGCTCTTTAGCCTACCACCTCTTGACAAAGCCACTGTATTTGGTGAAACCTGTCGAGGAGGGGCTGTGCTGTAATATTTGTATTACAGTTAGAGATCTAGTGTACTGCAGACATGCTCTACAACTAACATTATATACACGGTCTAACACTTACAGCCAGTGGGACAAACTGTAGATTAGTCAATGTTGAGGGATAAATAGTAAGGTTGTCTATTTATGTCTGTATCTATATCTTTCTGCTTTTCTTTACCTGCTCTATTTATAATATAATAATAATAAATAATTATTTGTTGTTTGTTTTTTCACCTAAATGTGTGTCCCTTAAAGCTTACCCATCATTGTTGTAGATAGGACTAGTGAAATCAGGGGACCTCTATGTAAGAACCACATGTCATCATGGTCCTAGGCTAAGTTAAGCATACAAGCAAGTCTCTGAATATCCCTTGCATACAATGAAATTGGGTCTCTGCAGTATGAACATTGATTTCAGCAAGCCCCATTCCTATTCTCCATAGTAAGAATTTTCCCTCAACAAATAAGCTACAGGTGAATATAGCCGTAACCTTTATTTGCTGAAACAGTCCCTCATTGATCATCTCTAAAATTGCCTTGAATTTAGCCATTTTTTGTTGAATTATATCCACTTTGTTAATGTGGTACCTATAGCTTGGATGTTGCCATTTTGAATGCATTAGAGAAATGGACCAGTTTCCCATAGCAACCAATCAGATCATTTCTTTAATGTTTTTAAAAAGTTCTCTAAGGCTATGTTCACACACCAGAATTTCTGCATGGTATTCTGCATTAATTTATAGCCAATACACTTCAATGGGATTCCCCTGTCCCATTCACACAGCAGAAATTCTGCCATGTGAGCATAGCCTAAAAAATGAGACATGATATCATTGGTTGCTATGGGCAACTGCTCCACTTTTCCTCTACTTAGGTTTTAATAAATCTCCCTCATAGTCTTGAAGATGACATCTTCTGATAACCAGACATTGTCATAACGTAACCTATACAACCAACACCAGCTGACCATACCAGTGTGAGGGGGTGCCTTAAAATATAACGTTTATGTAATCCTCTAAAAACACACAAAAGGATTAATTAAATTGTTTCAGTATTGTGCCGAGAATTTTATTATGGAAAGCAAACCTAAACATAGACTGCTAAAATGCCACAATTTCTCTTAACCGGAGTGCAGTGATAGGGTTATGCACCTCACGGATACCCCAAAAATGTACCCGTCAACATAGGTCCTCCCAACCCATTTCTATCGTAGGTAACTGCAATGTCATCAGGGGAGCGCCCTTAGGTATAGAGCAATTAATCAGAACCTTAGGAGATATTTCTACTCCAACAGATTATAGTGTTATAGCATCATGGCGGTAGCCAATATTCAGCTGTTTGCATTAACAGATGGGGTAAAAATACCAGGATCACAGTTTCAGTACTGGGTCCTTCACTGTACATGACCCAAAGTGCTGGACATCGAGTAGCAGATCCGGTTTCAAAGAAAACCACAGCAGCGCATGGGTCTGGCATTTACAGCCGGCCATTCTGCCACTGCAGGAGCACGCTGTTTTCTTTGAAACAGGATCTGCTAATCAATGTCCAGCACTTGGGGTCATGTACAGTGAATGACCCGGAACTGTGATCCTGGTATTCTTACCCCATCTGTTAATGCAAACAGCTGAATATTGGCTACTGCCATGATGCTATAACACTATAATGATCTGGTGATGATGCTACAATGATATGGTGATGATGCAATATGCTATAACGCTAGATTGATATGGTTATTTAAAAGTGGCTTGTTACTATACTATAATAGGGATCTGTTGGAGTAGAAATATCTCCTAAGGTTCTGATTAATTGCTCTATACCTAAGGGCGCTCCCCTGATGACATTGCAGTTACCTGCGATTGAAACGCGTTGGGTGGACCTATGTTGTCGAGTACATTTTTGGGGTACCCGTGAGGTGTATAATCCTATCGTGGCACTCCGGTTGAGAGGAATTGTGTCATTTTAGCAGTCTATGTTTAGGTTTGCTTTCCATAATATAATTCTTGGCACAATACAATAACGCTTCAATTATTTCTTTTGGGTGTTTTTAGAGGATTAAATATGTTATATTTTAAGGCACCCCCCCCACACTGGTATGGTTAGCTGGTGTTGGTTGTATATTTTATTGCTGGGAGGTTCACAATAGAGTCAAGTGCATCACCATAAAATCAGTGTACATAGTTATATACGCATAACGTAACCTACCATCACCTGACATACAAAAGTAGTATCACTTACCCATCTTATCTAGTGCGCCATTAGTATACATAATGATATAGAAGAACCGAAAAAGCCTTTTTGGAAGGGGGCTGCTGGCCAGGTCTTGATAGATGCACTACATAAAGGGGTTGTGCACCCCCCTTACTTTATCCAACACTGAACAGGGAGAGATGCTGCTGCACACCAGGCAGGACAGTGCAGAGAAGTATTGGACATAGGTGTCATTATTAGAAAAGGGATACTTTATTTTTTTATGAAAAATAACTTTATTAGCAATCATTTGTCAATCACATACACAATAATTAATACATTTATCATACATAGCAACTTGCTCAGCACCAGATGGTGGCCTCTACAGCTGTCCCACCTGGCGTACCACATCACCACATCTCGTCTCCAGATTTAAAGGGGTATTCCAGGAAAAAACTTTTTTTTATATGTCAACTGGCTCCAGAAAGTTAAACAGATTTTGTAAATTACTTCTATTAAAAAATCTTAATCCTTTCAGTACTTATGAGCTTCTGAAGTTAAGGTTGTTGTTTTCTGTCTAAATCCTCTCTGATGACACCTGTCTCGGGAAATGCCCAGTTTAGAAGCAAATCCCCATAGCAAACCTCTTCTAAATTGGGCGTTTCCCGAGACAGGTGTCATCAGAGAGGATTTAGACAGAAAAGAACAACCTTAACTTCAGAAGCTCATAAGTACTGAAAGGATTAAGATTTTTTAATAGAAGTAATTTACAAATCTGTTTAACTTTCTGGAGCCAGTTGATATATAAAAAAAAGTTTTTTCCTGGATAACCCCTTTAATGTCAGATTGGATTGGAGAGGCCACACAACCCCTTTAATCCACAAATAATTAATTTTTAAATGTTATACATTTCTTAAATGTAGAGTCCCCACTCTATGTACAAAAATTGAAATAAATCTTATCTAACTAATATGCACCATTTTGTTTTTGCCTGCTTTTATTTGTATTTTATTTAGGTGTATTCAAAACATTTAATTTCCCCTTTCCCTGTTTTGTATACATTAGCTGATGGTACAGCATTCTGCAGAGGATAGGTCGCTCACCTCCGCCCCTTCCACCTGCCAGGCTGCTGCCCTCATACAGAGCATTTCTGCGCAGGAAGCCCAGTCAGTCTATTCCTAGATAATAATTACCAGCTTTTTGGACTTCTAAATGCTGTAAAATTACAAATATGAAAATGTATTTCATGTATCAAAATGTATCTGAAATTGTTCAGAACGACAAGAGGAATTAAATTCAGGATGGTATTCGGCGAATATTTAAACACTCCCCTGTTCATTAAACATCTGAATGCATTAAAAAAAGGGATTAAATCAATTTCATCAGCAGCTGTGGTGCATAACATTAAAGTAATAAGATTAGATCTAAATAGCCTATGCAGGGAGAGGATTAGAAAAAAATATACAGAATGAAATTACTTTTTTTTTTTTTTTTTTAAACCCTGAAAAGGCCATGCAATCATAATACTGTATTAAATGCCTCTGCCCCACTCTTAATTTGTGTACTTTTACAGTACTTAATAAATGGTATTTTTAAATACAATGAAACAAAATACTGCTGTTACTATACCACAGCAAACATAACTTACTGCATTGGATACCCCCTTTACTGACCAAAAACTAAATGCAATGGTTGTTTCATCATCAACACCCCAATTCATTTTACAACCACTTCCAAGACCCCCATCAAACAGATTATTTGTTCTGGGAAAAGTTGCTTACTGCTGATTTTCCCTCTGCATTATACACTACCAAGGAATGGCCATCAATGTAAGCTGGGTTGACACTTTTTTTTTTTTTTAAACTGGTGCCAGATAGTTAAACAGATTTGTAAATTACTTCTATTAAGAAATCTTTATCCTTCCAGTACTTATTAGCAGCTGTATGCTACAGCGGAAATTATTTGCTTTTCTTATATTGTCTTTTCCACAGTGCTCTCTGCTGACACCTCTGTCCATGTCAGGAACTGTCCAGAGTAGCATAGGTTTGCGATGAGAATTTTCTCCTGCGCTGGACAGTTCCTGATACGGGCATCAGGTGTCAGCAGAGAGCACTGTGAACAAGACAAAAAATAAATAAAAGAATTTCCTCTGTAGCAGACAGCTGCTAAAAAGTACTAAAAGGATAAAGATTTTTTTAATAGAAGTAATTTACAAATCTGTTTAACTTTCTGGCACCAGTTAATTAAAAAAAAAAAAAAAAAACTAAATGTTTTCCACCGGAGTACCCCATTAAGTATTTTAAAGGAAAATCCATAGTGGAAGAGAATCCACTTGTAGAAGTCTATACATGCTGCAATATGGATATTACAGATGCCTGTACTGGGTCGTATGTTCTGTATTAGTCATATTAGAAATATATTGATAATCCTGTGGTAATATTGACTCTTATTTTCTTTTTGTTCTCACACAGCTATGGCTTTACCAATATGCGCTATATTGCTTCATTGATCAGCGGTGTTGGCATTTTTATGATGGGTGCCGGGCTGTCTTGGTACCATGGCATCATGGGTTTGCTTCATCCACAACCTATAGAGTCTCTGCTCTGGGTAAGCCTTACGTTTTACCTTACTTCACGCTGACAAACAGCCTTTTCCCAGAGAAAGTAAAAGAATTGTGTTACTCATTGCAGGCATATTGTATTCTGGCTGGATCATTAGTTTCTGAAGGAGGTAAGACATATTGTCTATATATTTTATTCTTCTTTCTTTAGCTTGAGTACGTTTTCACTATCGTCTGTCATTAGAGAGAATAAGAAGCATCAGTCCCGCCACAGGATTATTGTTGGAGCTGATTCTTTAGGATACCTTGAAATCTACCGTATATACTAGAGTATACGCCGAGGCCCCTAATTTCACCCCAAAAACCCCGGAAAAGATTTTGACTCGACTATAAGCCTAGGGTGGGAAATACATCATCCCTACCTCCCCCCATGTCATCATCCAGACCTCCCGTCATCATCCCCCGCCCTTCATCATCACCGCCTGTCAATACCTTAATAAGTGGTGTTCAACCTGCGGACCTCCAGATGTTGCAAAACTACAACTCCCAGCAGGCCGGACAGCCATCGGCTGTCTGGACTTGCCGGGAGTTGTGGTCTTGAAACCTCTGGAGGTCCACAGGTTGAATACCACTACGGCCTTAGTCATCATCCAGACACCCCCTTTAGTTTTCTACTCACCTCCCCTCGGTGGGAAGGAAGGGTGAGCTGGTCCGGGCCATCTATGCTGCAGGCACCGTCCGGTGGGGAGGGTTAATCGTTCCGGGCTGTCCATTTTCACCGGGGGGGCCCTCTTCTCCGCGCCCGGATTAGTGACGTTGCCTTGACGACGACGCACAGTGACGTTCATGCGCGTCCCTGTGCGTACTCATCAAGACAACGTTACTAGTCCGGGCCCGGAGCGTGGAGAAGAGGGCCCCCCCCCCGGTGAAAATGGACAGCCCGGAACGACTAACCCTCCCCACCGGACGGTCCCTGCAGCATAGATGGCCCGGACCAGCTCACCCTTCCTTCCCACCAAGGGGAGGTGAGTAGAAAACTAAAGGGGGTGTCTGGATGATGACGAAGGCCGCAGTGGTCTTCAACCTGCGGACCTCCAGAAGTTTCAAAACTACAACTCCCAGCATGCCCGGACAGCCGATGGCTGTCCGGGCATGCTGGGAGTTGCAGTTTTGCAACATCTGGAGGTCCGCAGGTTGAAGGCCACTGAGAAGGGATTGACAGGCGGAGAGTTCGCTCGAGTATAAGCCGAGGGGGGCGTTTTCAGCACAAAAAACCGTGCTGAAAAACTCGGCTTATACTCAAGTATATACGGTAATTTCTGTGATTACATGCTGGAGGGGTTTCTTTGTGCGTTTACCATGTTACAGGTGGCACATACAAGAGGCAGGTCTTTAGCTTGGACGTATCCAATAGTATAACCGTAAGCTATGTACAGGCCACTTTTTATTTATGTTCAATATTGGAGAATCCAGAAAAATAGAATTGAATATGTTTGATGCAATAGAAATCATTGGCCGCATTACATGAATGAGGTTAATGATATCTCTATGTCCTGTCTACACACTGAAAACAAATATGTATATGTGATCACTTCTGATGCCTGAGCACTTGGCTACAATAATGTTTAATTTCTCATTGGTTTAGCAACACTCCTGGTTGCTGTGAATGAGATTAGGAAAAGCTCCAGACTGAAGGGATTGTCCTTCTATCAATATGGTATGTATAGGTCTTAATGTATTATAATACCTTAGTCATTTGTATCTCCTAACCAGAGCTCCCCGACTTTACAATCCACATTCAGCTTTCAGGGATAGTTATAAACCACATCCAGCTCAGAAATAGAGAAGATGAGCTAAGTGTTGGGGGGAAAAAAGAAACCGTCAAATTTCAAACACTTGCAGATATTTATTGTGAAATTTGTGGAGCTCACTATGAAAAATAGGTATGATCCCATCCGAATTGCCACTGTTCTAGGGTTAGGGTATGTTTGCAGTATTGTCAGTGGGAAAGTATTAAAGTTTCCAAATTTCTTCCCCTTTCCAATGGGTTGGAGATTGGTATCATGATTGGTGGGGGGGGCTGACCGCTGGGACCCCCCATGATCTCCTGGATAGAACAGCAGTACATGTTTAGCTTCTGCTATTTCTTTACAAGACATCCATAGGTAGCCAAGTACAGCGTTCTGCTTTATTCTGAACTCCTATGAGATTAAACAGATCCGAGGCCAAGCATTGGAGGCTGCCACTCCATTGACTCGGGGATCAAGGGGCTGTGGTATTGGAATTAGTGGAGGGTGAGATAAGGGATAACCCCTTTAATATTCACACACCATAAATACTGTCATGGGTTGGGGACTTCTGTGCTGTGATGTCTATCTAAGCTGCTTTTCAACCTATGAACACATGCTTTAGTGTCCCAAAATATGTCCACATGATCCATCTTAAGCCTCACTCCCACCAATATTAGGCGCTATGTGACATTAGAAAAAGAACTAGACAGCAAAACCAGACACACCCTATAGTGAAGAGTGGTGCTGGAATTAGGCGAAGAGCCATTTCTAATTTTATACACCCCCTGTGAGGACATTGCTGACAACACTTGCTTTGTGGAAGCCTCTTTGTGAAAGTGTGTGGTGCTTTTTTCATCTTTTAGGGAATTGTTTAAGCTGCGGTTCACTATAATACACAAATAATGATCCGTTTAGGCTCCTGTGGAAGGGCCCATTCACACTACTTATTTTCAGAGCAGAATTCTCCTCTGGAAAATCTGGTGCTGCAGCCTCTCATTGTTTTCATTGGGATTCTACTATACCATTCACAATATGTTCATTCTCTGCTCAGAAATGCATTGTTGTCTATGGAGAGGGCGCATGTGTAACTGGTCCCAGTGGCTGCTTGTTATGTTGGTGCTTTATGTCTAGAATTTCTTTAAGTGGAGATTCCGTAGTGTGAATGGGAGTGTTTTAATCCCAGCTGCAGAATTTATGAAATGTCTGATCTCCCTCTTCTACAGACTAATATTTAACAAATTTTGAGCCGGATGGGATGATATAGGTTTTTGCTTATGTACCTTAAGAAGATTTTGAGCTTTTTGAAATTCCTGAATATCTCTTTATTAAATTATACATTTCCATACATGTGTTTAGGGCTGTGGCGTGGGTCAGCCAGGCTTCTGACTCCTTAAAGGGGTACTCCACTGCTCAGCGTTTGGAACAAACTGTCCGAACGCGGGAGCCGGCGCCGGGAGCTTGTGATATCGTAGCCCTGCCCCTCACGACGTCACACCCCGCCCCCTCAATGCAAGTTTATGGAAGAGGCATAGCTGCCATCACGCCCCCTCCCATAGACTTGCATTGAGGGGGAGGGGCTATGACATCACAAGTTCCAGACTCGAGCGTTCGGAACAGTTTGTTCCAAACTCTGAGCAGCAGAGTACCCCTTTAATGACTTTATAAATTCCTGATGTAAAATACATAGTAACAAATTTACTGTAGTAATATGGGAACATCCTTTTATCGCAAATCCTACAAATAAACAGACTTTCTAAAGCCAGAGTTGGATTTTTTCTGATTCCCTAAACTTACTCTGATGCTATGACTCTCACTCCGTAGCCACTTACGCGGAGTCTCACTCCATAGCCCTGCTTATGTTTCTTTCCGTTACACCTCTTGAAATCAAATAAACAGGTTTTAGTTCCGTCTGTCTGTATTGGAATTTTCAATTTTTATCCATGATGTCCGTACTTCATGGAGAAAATTTTCAATTAAAAGTCTTATTTCTATTCTGCAGCATGGTAAACTCTGGCATTGTTCTTCTAGTGATCCAGTCCAGGGATCCGAGTACTAATGTGGTCCTGATGGAGGACGCTGCAGCAGTTTTGGGAGTAATAATGGCGGCTTCCTGTATGGGTCTGACGTCACTCACAGGTACTGTGTGCTGTTCTCTGAGATCTGTGTATCACTGGGTTTGCTTTCTTGTGTGTGATTAATCCAGTGATGTCCAAACTGTGGCCCTCCAGATGTTGCAAAACTACAACTCCCAGCATGCTGGGTATGCTGGGAGTTGTAGTTTTGCAACATCTGGAGGGCCACAGTTTGGACACCACTGGAATAATCCTTCCAGAGGTGGGCACATAGGTTTACATTGTTGTTTACATTTAGCTACAATTTATAGTAAAGCAAAGGGGGTCCTCATGGGATTCATCCAGCCTTGATATACAGTAGGCTATGAAATGATATGGTGCAGCTCTTTGGCTTATCATTGAGTAGACAGGTCATTTAGAGAACAGTTTATCATCTGAGAAGGTATCGGGGACTAAACTAAGACCTTTTGAAGCACCTTGTGATTTCATGTAAATTCTCTGATAAAATAATGTTAAATATATGATTGCAGGAACAGGCAGACTTCCTATATTTTGGGGCATTTCACCTGCAGGCAGTTTAAAGGGGTACTCTGGAGGCAAAAAAAAATTTCAAATCAACTGGTACTAGAAAGTTATACAGATTTGTAAATTACGTAAGATTAAAAATGTAATCCTTCCAGTACTTAACAGCTGCTGTATACTACAGAGGAAGTTGTATAGTTCTTCCCAGTCTTACCACAGTGCTCTCTGCTGACACTTCTGTCTGTTTCAGGAACTGTCCAGAGTAGGAGCAAATCCCCACAGCAAACCTCTCCTGCTCTGAACAGTTCCTGATACTGACAGAGGTGTCAGCAGAGAGCACTGTGGTCAGACTGGGAAGAACTATACAACTTCTGTAGTATACAGCAGCTGAGAAGTACTGGAAGGATTACATTTTTAATCTTACGTAATTTACAAATCTGTATAACTTTCTAGTACCAGTTGATTTGAATTTTTTTGCCTCCAGAGTACCCCTTTAAACTTCCTCTGGAGCATACAGCAGCTGATAGGTACTGGAAGGATTAAGATTTTTATATAGAAGCAATTTACAAATGTGTATAACTTTCTGGCACCTGTTTGTTAAAAAAAAACAAAAAACTTTTCTTTCCCTGCCGACTACCCCTTTAATATTCTAAAACATAGTTTAGGGTTCTCTGTACCCAGTTATCTATTGTACAACACAGGTGACTACACATTATTATATAACAGAGGTGACTTGGTCACAATTCCGTTTGTGAATGTTGGGGGCCTCCAGCTGTTGCAAAACTACAACTCCAAGCATGCCCGGACAGCCTCCGGCTGTCCGGGCATGCTGGTAGTTGTAGTTTTGCAACAGCTGGAGGCTCCCCTACTGGGGAACACTGTCATATGTAATATCCAGTTCAGTATGTGATATCCAGATATGATTGTATACCCTGCAGCCATATTGAAAACGTAAAAACCAGAAATAGTAGTATGTTTCTATAGGATTATCCTGAATTCCCAATAAGCCGCATCTGGTGTCATTCTTCCTAATAATAAATCAGGGTTTGATATAGTTGTTGGAAACATTTCCTTGATTGGACACAGGCACCCAAGGCAAATCTCCATGAATTATGTGTGTACACCGCTATTTTCTGAACTTTTAATGCTTTCTTTCACCTCATAAATCTCAGCAGCCACATCTGTTAGTTCTGCCAAGTGCAGGCTCACGTCTCTTTGTTTTATTGTGTGTCACCTGTCACAGAGACAGGTTCAATTTTGAGGTTTCTAATACTCTTATCCGCTCTGCTGATCTCTACCGCTGCCTAGAATGACTTTCTACTGACTTCTTGTTTTTCAATAAACTTGCGCCACTTATTTGTTGCACCAGCTCGGGCAGCGGCAGGCGCATGTTTTTATGTGTGCGAATCCTGATCGGGTTTTATTGTTTTGAGTTTGTTTTCTTTTATTTCTGCCGTTATGTTATTGTGACTTCTGACCTCTTTCAGGGAATCCTTACTATGACTGCCTGGGTTCACTGGGTGTGGGGACTTTGTTAGGAGCAGTATCGGCATTCCTTATATACACCAACACCGAGGCCCTTATTGGTCGATCGATACAACCGGAGCAACTCCAGCATCTTACTGAACTCCTTGAAAGTGACCCTGCTGTAAGGTATGGGCAATGGCAACGTTGGTTTTAGATGATATAATAATCCCAAAAATGTACCTGAACTTGTCTAAGCCTTCCCAGAATCCCTTAGAAATCAATTGAACTCTGCTGCAGCAGAATGTTTGTGCGCAATTCTAATGTGGAATTCCGCACTGAAATTTCATCATGTGAACATAGCCTTAGAGTCTAAGGCTATGTTCACATGATGAAATTTCAGTGCGGAATTCCACATTAGAATTCCGCGCAGACATTCTGCTGCAGCAGATTCCCATTGATTTCTAAGGGATTCTGCCGCACTGTGCACATTTGGGAATTTCTGCCATGGAAATCCTGATTCTGGAGTCCTCAGAAAGAATAGATTGGTTCATTCTTTCTGTGGATCCTGAACAGACATGCATTGCCATCTATGAGATGGAACATTTCTGAGTTGTCCTAACACCAGTATGTCCTGCAGACACTCCGCTTTTGGTGGAATGTCTGCATGGAAATTTTATACGTGGACATTCCACAGTCTGAACATAGCCTAAGAGAAAAATACTCTTTGTTTTCTGATTCCCCTAGTCTTCTCATTGCATCATGCTTTTCCTTACCGCGTGTTTTGGGGGACAGTTACCTAAAAAAGAAAACATAAAGGCCTGTTGTTATCCCAACTTTATAATGTATCCCCTATCTTGTGGATAAATAAGTTATACTCTTGGGATAACCCCTTTCATAAATAAGCTGTTTTGGGGACAGCTTTGCTTTAAAGAGTACTTTTGTATTGAAAGTACGTTACAGAACCTAACAAAAAATATAATCGAAAATATCAAGTTCCTGTACAGTATCACCTTTAGTGAAGAAAGCACATTCTGTTCCCAGGAATTTATGGCATATCCTGTAGATAGGACATAAATGTACAAGATGGAATTACCCTGTAAAGGGATTTTCCAGGACTTTAATATCGATTGCTTATCCTTAGGATAGATCAGTGTTTCCCAACCAGGGTGCCTTCAGCTGTTAGAAAAAAATGTATCAACACTCTGAGCATGCCTGGACAGCCATTGTATGTTTGCAACAGCTGGAGGCACATATGTTAGGGAACACTGGAAAAAAACATCAGTACCGGATCAGTGTGGTCTGTTCAGGTGAGCAAGGCATTGTGCATTTTGTATCGGCTGTCATGATACTACATGTGGATCATCCCACTTCACCTAAATTTGCAGTGCTTAAAGTCCCAGCTGATTGGTGGGTTTGCTGGGAGTAGGACCACCAGTGATGTGATATTGATGGCCTAAGCTAAACTCCCTAGAAACCTCTTTAAAAAGCAAAAACCAAATAAATTAGGATTACTTGGTACCCACAAATAAAAACATTTGGGGAGATTTATCAAGCAGCCTGAAACCCTACTTGTCTGTTTTTTCTCACAGCAACCAATCACAGCTCAACTTCCATATCTTAACAAGCTCTGGTAAAGTAAAAGTTGAGCTGTGACAAGAAGGGTTTCAGGCTGATAAATCAGGCCATTGAGTGCCCATGACAACCCTTGTGGGTACCAGACTCCATCAAAGAGCCTCTCATCACATTCACACAGGGTTTGGGCTTAGGCATTTAAACATACTAAAGAAAATGGCAGCAGCACACAAAACGGAGGCTCGTAACCACCTCCTGTGAAATAGGGGAGGGGATGCACGGCTACAGAGGGAGCCACTCCCCCCACATTGCACAGCAAAAACAAAATAAAACAAAAATGTAGCCAGCACCTAAACCCAATACATGGGTGCACGCTGCTGTGGCAAGTAAAAGACATGTAAAAAAAAAAATGGCAGCAGCACACTTGGTCAACAAAATGGAGGCTCTTGGCGCACTTTTTGATCAAAACGTGTCCCCCCCCCCCCCCCCATTCACCTCGTGGAGGTGGCCTCATATAGGATGGGACCCTAACAACCTAAAACCATGCTGGATCCACTAACAACCTAAAACCACCTCCTGTGAAATAGGGGAGGGGATTTTACATGTCTTGTACTTGCCACAGCAGCGTGCACCCGTGTATTGGGTTTAGGTGCTAGCTACATTTTTGTTTTATTTTGTTTTTGATTTACACATACTGTATAACTTATTTTTTAATAGTTTATTGGTGATTTGCTTTTATTTCATATATTTTAGTCACTATATGAAAACTAAAAATAAATTGCTATTGTTTGTATGAAATACGGGGAGAAAACAATCCACATGGATGTTTAAAAGTAAAAAAATTAATAAATAAAATAAAAACATAACACATATGGTATGGAACTTTTTATGAATTTTCTTTGTTTGGAATTGATATTTATGCAGTTTCCTATTATTTGCACTTCTTCCAGCCATAAGACAATATTGTAATAATTATTTAGTTGCCTTTTAAGTTTTAGACGTGAGCCAATAAGTTGGGTAGCTTATTTGCATATAAGATTTTTCTAAAAAAATTTTTAACTTTTTATTTTTCCTTTCATTTGAGAAATAGCAGTTCTGGTGAAAGATCCTCCATTAGGCTCATTATTAGGAAATGTGCAGAACTTTTATAGAGGTCAATCACTATTGTTAGAATACAGAAGTTTCGGAGGAAACGGTTTCCAGAGCCCTGAAGGTTCAGAACTATAAGAAAGCTTATATTTACGAAGGGGCAGTTTAGGCAACCTGTGGCGTTCCTGTTATTAAGGGACTTGTATTTACAGCTGAACCTGCTCAATTATTGTCCTACAACATAAGCCATCAGAGGCCGGGATTAATGTGTATCCTATTTATCCAGAACACATTTCATCTGCAGAACGGTGGTAATTGCAGAGAGGCCGCTGAATGTGTATTAATAGTCATTTAATCTGCACTAATGGCACATAGCACTTTATGGTACTGGTCAGGTTTTTCAATCCATTTACCGACTGCAATGAAAAAGTACAGAAAGCCAGGTTATATGTCCGATACAGGTTCAGTGCATGGTAATGTTGGTCACTTCGTCTCTGACATATGTTTCCTTTCAGGGCCATTCATGATGTAAAAGCGACAGACATGGGATTGAATAAAGTCCGCTTTAAGGCAGAGGTTGATTTTGATGGGCGTGTAGTGACCAGATCCTACTTAGAAAAGCAGGATATTGACCAGATGTTACATGTAAGTTTCTTGCTGCTAAATTTCCTTATAAATAAAAATGCATATGCCTGAATATAGTAACAGAAATGTCAGACTGTTTCTGAGAGTCTCAGTAGTTAGTCATGGTTATTTTATGGATTCAGATCTGGAGGCAGGTGCTTTATTGGGACCAAACAGAGTATATATATACGTTTGGAAAATGTATGCAGTCACAATTAGACTACTTTAGTGGGATTGTCGGAGACATACTAGGCTTTATATCAGCATCCCTTTTTGACATTATACCAATGTACAGCCTGACGGATGTCATAAACCTCATGTTCATGGGACCTAAGAAAGACTTTTAGCTCCTGTGCTCCTGTGTTACTGTTCTCAAAATGTCCCAATCCTGCTACCTAAGGCAACTTCCTCCCCTTTATCATGTAATACCCTTACCTCTGTTATCACTTGTGAAGGCGGTAACCTTATTTTGCCCACAGGGTATTATTAGTACCTATTCCCCTATCTCTGCTAAGAACTTTTTAGAATGGACAGTAGCATCTCTCCTCCAAAGTTTAAAGGGGTACTCTACTGCCCCAGTGTTTAGAACATTCAGTTCCAAAAGCTAAATACGGGGTCGTGATGTCATGGCCACGCCCCCCCAATGCAAGTCTATGGGAGGGGGCATACGCCCCCTCCCATAGACTTGCATTGAGGGGGCGTGGCGTCACAAGGGGGCATGGCCGTGATGTCACGACCCTGCAGCCCGCAACCAGATTTCGGAACTACATGTTCCGAATTCTGGGGAAGTGGAGTACCCCTCTAAGAGAGCATAACTGCAAACACCCCTTGACTTGCTATTCTCCTTAAAGGACATCTGCAGTGCTGGTACTTTAAAAACATTTTTTTTTCATCTGATAGCTCTTTGAAAGACCTTTCTAACGATACCTCATTTGTCCAAATTGGTCCAGCCGTTCTCCGGTAATTGCAGCCCGAAGCAGTAAGCAGCCATGTCATAGAGACTACATTTCCCATAACTCCCTGCGCCCTGCTTCCTGTAAGCTGCTGCCCTCCCACCTAGGACATTATAATAAAGTGACACCCACAGCTCCTTCCCTTGTGGTTCTCCCCTGCCCAATAGGAGAACAGGGTGCAGCACATACTATCTATGAGAGCACACTGCTGGAATGTATAGTGTATGGTAAAGCACAAACCTTCCCTATAAAGCAATGTTGTCTATAGTTATTGTGACACTACAACTCCCAGCATGCCCAGACAGCTATGTGCTTTCAGGTCATGCTGGGAATTGCAGCGGTGCCTCCAGCTGTTGCAAGACTAAAACTCCCAGCATGCTCAGACAGCTGAAGGCTGTCTGGTCATGCTGGGTGTTGTAGTTTGGCAACAGCTGGAGGCACATTGGTTGGGAAACACTGCTTAATTGCTTCAATGGCTGCAGTGTAACTATCAGGGATATATTTGGCCTGCTAAAGTCACATGTCCGGTCCCGGCTCTGTAGTGAGTGCGCAGGCGTGGACGGAAGGCTGTGATTGGCCAGGGGCGTTTGCACAGCCCAGTGAATCGCGGCTGTGCAAACGAAGATGCCATGAATATGTAAAATGTGGCAGTGACCCACAGGAGGCTAGTAGGGCCAGCAGAGAGCGGGGAGGATGATTACAAAGGTGACGTTTCGTTACCAAAATGGCAGCGGCAAGCAAAATGAATAGGGGACGAAATTCATCATTGAGAAACCCAGGCTGTACCTCCGGATTTCGGAAACTCAAGGATGCTTGCATATTACTGAGTGGAGGTCATTAACAAATGTTATATAATTTAGGATTATCCTTTAAATAGTCCAAAAAACTTTTGCTCCGGAATACTACTTTAAGAAGATGTCCAGCACAAGTAAATGTATCCCCTATCAGCAGGATAGGGGATAAGTGTCTGATTGTGGGGGTTCTGACTGCTGGGACCCCCACAATCTCCCGTACATGGCCCCGGCTCTGCTCTGTTACTGCATGTTTTGTACCCAGCACGTCAGCTGGTCGCCATGTATCGATAGCCTAAAGAGCGTGTGGGTGGGGCTTTATTTTTCTTAAAATGAAGTATTAATGTTCATAAAAACTGTATTTGATAATGATTTTCTCATTTGTGATGCAGGATATTCGGCAGGTGAAGACTCCAGAAGACTTGGAAGCTTTTATGCTTAAACATGGAGAAAACATCATTGACACCCTAGGAGCTGAAGTAGACAGACTTGAAAAGGAACTGAAGGTAAGTAACATGGATTTTTACTTTTTCTTTCACAAAATTACATTTCTGGGCCTCATCTATGCAAACGAGTTAACTGAAAGAACTGGCTTTGTTGTCCCTAGCAACCAGTTACAGTGCAGTAATCAATCTTTTATTTACAGCAGTATGAGAAGGAAGCTAAGCTCCAATTGGTTGCCATGGGCAACAAGGCCTGTGTCACTGTATTGATAAATAAGGCTTCCAGAAATACAGTTACGGACCTGTTGCTCATGGCAACCATTTGTCCCCCATAGCGGTCAATCATATCACAATTTCATTTCATTTCATTTTCTAAGTTGAAAAATTGTGGGGGAGATTTATCAAAAACTGTGCTGAGAAAGATGTCGTCTTTCGTTTTTTAGAGGTTTTTTTTTTCTAAAATGAAAGAAGCGATGTGATTGGTTGCTATGAACAACTAGTCAGCTTTTCCTCTGCACAGGTTTTGCTAAACCTCCCCATGTATTTTTATTCTTTTAGACAGTTCACACAGGCATATGTGTTGTAAAAAATTCGTATGTAAGTCTACAGTGTTACAATAGCAGCAAATAGATGGGATTTTAAGAAATCTTGTCCTCACATTGTGTAAAATGTAGCTCATAAATTGACCTGCAGTACAGACTTTGACCCCATTATCCTACCATTGTGTACTGGTACATCATGGCGACATTAAAGGGGTACTGTTCCGAACACTGGCGCCAGGAGCTTGTGACATCATAGACACGCCCCCTCAATGCAAGTTTATGGGAGGGGGCGTGAGATCCGTCACGCCCCCTCCCATAGACTTGCATTGAGGGGGCGGGGAAGTGACATCATGAGGGGCGGTGCTATGACGTCACAAGCTCCCGATGCCGGCTCCAACATTCAGAACCGTTTGTTCCAAACACTGAGCAGTGGAGTACCCCTTTTAGAAGTGTATGGAGCAGGCCGCCGCTTATAGCTGGCACAGAGTGGTCTCCACTGTCGGCTGTTTTAGGGTACGTTCACGCGTACGCAGATTTGATGCACAGGATTTTCTGATGCAGATTTCAATGTAAACTAAATGACTGAGTGCAGCTTCTAATCTGCAGTTACAAATCCTGCGCATCAAATCTGCGCAGGATCCTGTACATGTGAACGCACTCGTAAACAGTATCTGTGTTTTAAACTGTTCAAACTACATTATGGGCAATAAAACCAGCTTGCCTACCGTATATATACAGATTTTCCAATACTGTAGAAAACAGGGCAGAGACCAAGCCGTAACTAGTCACAACTACTTTAAGGGCTCGTGCACTCTACGGAATTTCCACCCCAAATTCTTCAAAGAGATTCTGGTGCAGAAGCCTCCCATTGTCTTCAATGGGTTTCTGCAGCACACTGCGGAAATTCCAATTCTGAACAAGTGAAAGAATAAACATGCGCATTCGTTTGGCGGAATGCTGGCCGGAAATTCATTACCACCATTGGGGAATGGCACATGTCTGAGACGTTTTCTCCTGATGCTAATTCAATAGTGTTCATGGGCTCTACCTGTTTTAAATACTACTGTTAAAGCTGACAGCACATTTAGACAGTACTGACGGTGGGTCGTTGGAGCCCAAGGTCAGTACTAGGTACCCAAATGAAATGTCACAGGAACTAGGAAGAGGAGGAGAGCAGCGGGAATTTGGGGGATGGGAAAATGTCAGTGGTAAGGGGAGCTGGGCAGGTGCATTAGGTGCAGAATTCTGTCTTATTTAGTTTAGTAATTCAATCTAATGTGTTTATTATATACTTGCTTCCCTGGATCGCCAACCTTTTGTACTATTGTTGAAAATGAAGAGTTGCGTCTTTGTGGAGTCTCCCTTGCTGCGTTTGATCCTTTCCCTGTAGTAAAGATCCAGTGGCTTTGCATAACATTTTACCTTTACGTGCAACAAGCAAGACAAAGGGGAAGCTTACAGAAACAATAGAGATGATAATAGAGGTGACAGCACTGGGATGGGGATGAACTATCAGATGCAGGTTATTTTCTGCACGCTCTGAATCAATGAGGTATTTACATTTCCTAAGTACAGTTGATTAAGAGCATTTTATGTTCTTTGGGATTGTATCCTGCCGGGGAGCGCAGTCACCAAGCCCCAGACAACAAGAACCAGTTATTGTTTGACATTTACTTCTATGTTTCTGCAACAGACTTTGCTGCTGCTAATTTATAGTTGCTAATTTCTTCACTATTCAACTTGTCAGCTCCCCGGAGAGTTTATTTTCAGTTTTCGTGTACATGTGTTTTACCATGCTGTGCTCACACAGTGCTCTTGAAGAAACTTGTGAAATTTAGGTTGTTCTTTCTAATTTAATTTTTTGGATCCTCTTTGCTAACTTGGCACATAGAAATAGGAAACTACTTCTGAATAACTGAATACATCAGACGTGGCGGAAAATCAATCATATTGTATAAATTATTTTTAACCTCTTCATGACCTCTCAGGGCTTGCCACCCACAAGAACATTGGAAAAGTATTCTACAACTTACATTTTTCATTTTGTACTTCCTTCTTGTGTTGTTGTTCTATCTGTTGTATTGCAGGGATCAGGTTCTATAAACTTATTATAGATTTTAACTCCTGCAAGCTATGCTTTCTCTAATATTCGATGGGGGGTCTGAACACCGAAAACCTGACCGATCAAAATTTTAGACATGTCTTTGTGATATGTTGTTGTGTTTTTTTTTTTTTTTTTTACTAAGAAGTCCTAGTAATGCTCCCTCCTGAGCAGTGGCACTGTAGACCATTACCCAACACACAGTGTGCATTAAACTTTGGGGAGGCTGTCAGATATACCACCGCTTTATGGGGGACTCTGAAGGAGGAAAAGATGACCAGCTGACTATGCCATGATGATCTAACTGTCTGTATTATAATTTCAAGGTGGCAACATATCCCACTGTATGCCTTTCATCAGAGATAAGGCCAAAATATGATGGGTTCTTACTTCGGTAAAACAAAACTTGAGAAGATAGCAGAGAATATTGTAACTATTCAGATTTATACTTAACTTACTAACTATTTTGTTTATACTTTACCTGTAATTGTTGTAAACAAATTCCACTTGTCATAGTCCAATATAACTTAAAGGAAATATGCAGTGAAATAACCTTATCCCCTATCCGCAGGATAGAATTTTTATTGTGGGTATATCCTGTTGATAGGGGATACGTTTATTTCACTGCAGATGTCCTTTAAGTTCTTCAATAGAGTCTCATTTAAAGGCATGCTCCCTCAAGGCTATTCCATATTTTGATTAGTGAGTGTCAGACCTCTAAGTGAGGGTATGACCTGACGATTAAGATAATAAAGGGGCCCATATAGGCACCTGTGTTTAGAGCTCTTTAATTACAGATAGTCAGGAGAACAAATGGGACCACAACACAAATTTTTGAGGGGTATTGCCATTTGATAGAATAGGACATAATAAGCTGATCCGTGGGGGTCCCAAGAGTGGGGAAAAAATGTCCTCTAAAGTAAAGCACTTGGCAATGCTCCTTCTTGGGATCGTTGGGGGTCCCAGCAGTTGGGACCCCCTCTGATCAGCTTGGTATACCCCATCCATAACTTTAGATGGAAATACCTCTTTATTTGCATCAGCTTTTTTCTCAGGATCGGTGAGGGTTCTTGCATTTGGACCTTTACTGATCAGAAAATTGTGGCATACCCTGGCAATATGCCATCACTTTCTATTACGGATAGACGCCGTCCATGGAGGTGATGGGTCAATGCTGTTACAATCTGCTGATTGTGAAACTATAAAGCATCTTTACTTTGCCCTAAATCAGTAATATTTTTTTCACTTGGCCATACATGGCAGATTCTCGCGCGCACCTTTTATAGTGGCATGGTATTGGAGTGTTAATAGCCTCACATAATTAATTTGCTGGTCCGCCGTTTAACAGAATAATATATCATGTTTTGGCATAACTATAATTAAAGATTAATTGTGTGATTATTGCTGAAATGCTTTATAATTTTATGAAAAATGAGCTCTTGTCTTTTAATAAAATCGCTATAAAATGGTTATCAGCATATACAATTTTAGGCATTCATGTAGTTAGAAAGTACATGCATATCATGGTCACATGTCTGTGCTATTTTTGCACTCTATATATTGCTCTTCCTAATGTTGGCCTTCAGAATGTAGCATTTTTTTTTTTCACCATCAGATTAAAAGAACCATTATTTCAATTTTTCACTTATAAACAGACGTGGACAAAATTGTTGTTTACGCCTCAAAGACAGAAACACCCTGTGAATTAACTAAAAACTGACAAATGTAATAATAATAAATAAAAATTTACCAAAAATTACCGTAACTGATGAAAATCAGAATTGTGTTTCACCACACAAAGCCAAGGAGAGGGTTGTCTCAGAAGATTAGTAAGAATCTTATAGAAAAGCATGTTATAGGTAAAGGCTATATGGCTATTATTTAGTAACCAAAGAGACCAGAACAACTTCCAAAGACATTAGAGGTAAACTCCAAGGTCAAGGTACATCAGTGTCAGCTATCACCATCCATCAGATATCACCATCACTGTTTGAGCCAAAGGGACCTAATGAAAGACAACCGAGGAAGATACCACTTTTGAAAGCAAATCATAAAAAAGCTAGACTCCCAATTTGCCAAAATGTATATTGGCAAGCCACAAAGCTATTGGACAGATGATACAAAACTGTAGCTTTTTGGCAAGTCATATCAGCTCTGTGTTCACAGATGCAAAAATGAAACCTACAAAGAACAAAACACTGTACCTACTGTGAAGCATGGGGGGGAGGAGGCTTGGTCATGTTTTGGGGCTGCTTTTCTGCATCTGGCACAGTGTGTCTTTAATCTGTAGTGGTTTCCAATGAGCTATCAAGGCATTCCGGAGTGAAATGTGCTGCCAATGTCAGAAAACTTGGTCTAAGTCTCCAGTCTTAGGCCCTCTAACAGTAGAATGACCCAAAACACACACCCAAAAACGGATAAGAGCAAAATGTTGGACTATTCTAAAGTGGCTTCTATGAGCCCTTATCTGAGTCCTATTGAACATCTGGAAACAGGGAAGACACCCTTCATACCTGATACAGCTGGAGCAGTATCTTATGAGGAGTGGGCCAAGATACCTGGAAACAAGTGCAGAAGTGTCACTGAGGGTTACAGAAATTGCTGGAACAGTGCCTGCCTCAAAAGGGTGTGCAACAAAATACTAGGTTCAGGGACCATCATTTTTGTCCAGACTGGTTTTATTATTTTGTCTGTTTATTTTTAAGTGATTCTGTTCAATTCAGAAGCGATGTCTGTCTGATTTTCATCAGTTAATTATCAGTCATTTTTCATTATTACTTTTGTAAATTTCAAGTTATTTCATTGTGGGTTTTTCTGTGTCTAACGGAAGGGCACCAACAATTTTGTTAGTAGCTGCATGAGGATTTTTTTTGTGTGTATGATGAGTTTTACTGTGTTATTCAATAGTACCATTTTTGGGGTACACAGTCATACGTTTTTGTTAGGGGACTGTATTTCAGTATATTATTGCCAATCAGTGCCTAATTGGCAAATACACTGTGGACATGGAGGCATTTGTCAGGCCCCCAGCTGTCATGACAGCCCATGGGTATTCTGCAATTGTGTCCAAAGTGCGAAATGGAGTGACAGAGGGAACCATCATCTAAGGGGTTCGGAGTATATGTTGGTTGATACCCTCTGCTGCTGGTAGACTCGGTTTAATGATCACTGCAACATGCAGGGAAACCTCACTAAGAAGACTCACTAAGAAAATCTATGTATGGTGGACCAAAATCTAAATTATATATATATATATATATATATATATATATATATATATATATATATATATATATAATAAAATTAATATCAAAATTATATGTTGAATAAAATAGTTAGACATTGTAAAAAAAAAAAAAAAATATATATATATATATATATATATATATATATATATATTCAGATCCAGATTGTATCACTTCTCTAGCTTTCATCAGTAAATATCTGGACTAGTGGGAAGAGTATTCCGAACATAGTGTCTATAATTGTGAAAATTGGGACCAGTAGGAGCCTTAAAGGCTCAAACAGAATAGGACTTTGTTTAGAATCTGTTTTCTTACAGACAGAGCAGACAATGGTGGATCTCCACATATGGAGATGTGGATTTGTCGCTCAAAATGATGTTATTGGTCTTATCTGACACTGTTAGGCAGATGGCATCTAATGCACAGCCTTTGAGGGAGAGGGAATTTTTTGTCGCTCTGTTAAAGCTTCTAAACCAGATCACATATGATAAAACAATACAAGCCGTCACCTAATACTGATAAGTGATATAGTAGCATCTGTGGTCCCAGGGCATCAGTAATATTGTTATACATATCAATGAATGGGATCTGGAGGGGTCTGTAGACATTACATATTGTTCTGTCTCACTCTAGTATTAGATAAGGAGACCATTATATACACTACATTTGTAAAGTCTTTAGACCCTTTCACCTTTTTCACATTTTTTTTATGTTGTGACCTTGTGTTAAAATTAATACAAAAATAGTTTTCTTGGGTATTCAATATGCACTGAATACCCAATGATGAAAGCAGAATTTTAGAAATGTTGCTAATTTATTAAAAAGGAAAACCAAGGACTATGGACATAAGAATTCAGATTTGTTTGTTATAACACTTGGAATTTAGCCTTGGCGGGCTTGATTGGAGTCGCCTGTGGTAAATTCAGTTGATTGGACAGGATGAGGATAGAAACAGCCCTTTATTATGTAATGTCTCACTGCTGACAATGCTTATCAGAGAAAAAATCAGGCCATGAGGTAGAAAGAACTGCATGCAGTGCTCAGAGATGGGATTGTGTGGAGGCACAATTCTAGGCAAGGGTACAAATAAATTGTGCTGCACTCCTAGTTCCCAAGAGCACATTGGCCTCCATAATTATTAAGTGGAAGAAGTTTGGAACAAACAGAACAAAATAATTGGAAGAGAAGGGCCTTAGTAAGAGAGAGGTGACTAAGAACCAAATTGTCACTCTGGTTGAGCTCCAATGGTCCTGTGTACAGATGGGAGAAACTTCCAGAAGGTTGACCATGACTGAAGGACTTCACCAATCTGGCCTTCATGGCAGAGTTTCCAAAAAAAATCCTCTCCTCAGTAAAAGACACATGAAAGCTTGCATAAAGTTTGCAAAAAAACAAAAACAAAAAACACCTAAAGAACTCTAGTCAAATGAAGCAAGGATTGAATTTTTTGGCCAGTGTGATGTCTGGAGGAAACCAGGCATTGCTCATCACCTGCCCAATACCATCCCTACAGTGAAGCACGGTGGTGGCAGAATCATGCTGTTGGTTTTGCAGCAGCTAGAACAGGGAAACTGGTCAGGGTGGAAGGAAAGCAATGGAGCAAAAATGCAGAGATATTCTTAATGAAACCCTGATCCACAGTGCTCTGGACCTCAGACAGGGCTGATGATTCACCTTTCAACAAGACAATGGGGGAGATTTATCAAAACCTGTGCAGAGGAAAAGTTGACCAGTTGCCCATAGCAACCAATCAGATTGCTTCCGTAATTTTTAAAAGTGCCTCAAAAAAATGAAAACCTACTGAGCACTCACGTGACCATGAATATTCAAATTCACCCAGCGGACCCGCAATTCACCGAAGATAGAAGAGGATCTTCAGAGGGACCGGGCGCTAGACAGATGTATACTAGTCAGAGGTCTCCTGCTCACCCGCACTATAACCCGGTGTATTGGGTTTAGTATGGGTGAACAGGATGACCGCTTTCCTTTAATAAATTAGCAAAGATTTCTGGCATTCTGTTTCTGAAGGTTTTTATTTTAGCACAAGGCAGCAACATAACAAAATGTAAAGATGAATGCCTTGTTCACAGCAAGGGAATGGATTCCTCCATTTCTTTCGGGAACTGAACACTAGACTATTTCTTTGTTACCAAAGTTTGCAGATAATTGGAACTTCATCTTCATCCAGTCTTTGCAGTGTTGGTAATTTATCTATAATAGGCATGTGCTGATTCGTATCTTATAGATTTCCTTGCTCACATTTCTCCTAGGTGTCACTATATTTATTTTCCTGAGCTTGCAGTAATGTTGCTTGTTTGCTTATCTATTATATGCACATTCTGTAATGTAGTCATATACAGGAGCATAATCCAGGCAGAGGGTGTCTGTTGATGCATGTGCTGAAGAGATGAGCTCTGTCACATTAACTTATGCATCATTAGATGAGGTAAGAATACAGCACATTATGTGCAGTACACAATGCTAAACATATTCCCGGGTTCATACTGCTCAGGAGGGGCTCCTACAGAAAGTCAGAGTGCCACAAGCCTGGTCATTGGAAATCACTTTTATATGAGACGACACATCAGCATCAAAGGTGCATAGTATGTAAAGACAATTTTTCAGAAGTCCTATGTCTATATATTAGGGGTTACAGGACGTGCCACATTGCAGTTTTCTTATAAAGCTTATTGGCCAAGCAAGACATGCAGGGGATTTACAGCTTAAAGGGGTATTCCAGGAAAAAACTTTTTTATATATATCAACTGGCTCCAGAAAGTTAAACAGATTTGTAAATTACTTCTATTAAAAAATCTTAATCATTTCAGTACTTATGAGCTTCTGAAGTTAAGGTTGTTCTTTTCTGTCTAAATCCACTCTGATGACACCTGTCTCGGGAAACGCCCAGTTTAGAAGAGGTTTGCTATGGAGATTTGCTTCTAAACTGGGCGTTTCCCGAGACAGGTGTCATCAGAGTGGATTTAGACAGAAAAGAACAACCTTAACTTCAGAAGTTCATAAGTACTGAAAGGATTAAGATTTTTTAATAGAAGTCATTTACAAATCTGTTTATCTTTCTGGAGCCAGTTGATATATATATAAGTTTTTTCCTGGAATACCCCTTTAATGCGTTTGTTGCCCGGACAATATAATACAGGCCTATGTTGACCCCCTTGATATTACCTGGAATTCTGCATTGGTCGTTAATAAAGTGTGTTCTAATTATTATTTAAGTAACAGTTATAGACACACAATCTAACTAAACAAATATTACACAAACATCTGTACTACTCGTGATTTCAATGTGCTAAATAAAAGACACGTTACTTGTATTAATCTACAGGCAGTATTTAATAGAGCATAAAGAACTTAGTGTGTGTATATAGATAGCCGGCTCATAGGAGAATATGCAGCGTATTTTGTGCAGCATGAAATGCACTGCGTATACGCGATGTGTGACCCTACCCTAAGTAGTCATTTTTGTCTCCTAAACATCTGTTCTTTCTGGGTTTAGGAGTTCAATGTGCAGTCCTAATCTGTGATTGTGTAGTACATTCTAGAGCAGTGGTCTTCAACCTGCGGACCTCCAGATGTTGCAAAACTACAACTCCCAGCATGCCCGGACAGCCAACGGCTGTCCGGGCATGCTGGGAATTGTAGTTTTGCAACATCTGGAGGTCTGCAGGTTGAAGATCACTGTTCTAGAGGCTAAAGTTAAAGAGGTTATCCACCATAAGGTGATTTTAGTAGTACGTATCTGCCTGAACTGGGTATTTCCTGTTGAATTTAATTCTCTAAACTACACATCCCATAGTATGAGGTCACTTTTGTTCCTCCCACACATCAGCCACCCCACCTGAAACACACCTGTGATCCCTTCAATGCAATAGACCAGTGTTTTCTAACCAGGGTGCCTACAGCTGTTGCAAAATGAACTCTCTCAATTGTCAGTTTGGCATCTAGGACTGTAGAAAGGTGCATAAATGATATTAGCTTATTGGCTGTTACCCAGCGTTCCCAGAAATAGTTATACATAAACCCTGCTGAATAGAATTTGTAACAACTTGACAGAAGAGGACAAAATGCACTAACACAAGGTTATGAGTTATCCTGAATAAACATGATTTCCTTCTCATATAAAAAAAAAAGCTTGATACTATCTTTAGCAGCTGTCATCCTTTCTCTAAATGCCACTCGTATGCCACTGCTTCTCAATGGAATAAGTACCATAAAATGGAGACTGTTTACAGAGTGCATCCAGTTATCATTCCAGTGATGTTATTCCCATCATATACTACTTTATGTACTGTAATAATGCAGCGCCGGTTTTTCTTGACACATGCCCTGTCTGTCTTTTTGCAGCTCCTATGGATCACAATAGAAGCATTGCAGATGCCACCTTTACTGTAGAATCAAGAATAAATATTTGGATTACTACTCAAAATGTGAATTTGTAGCTATTTATGCCATTTTATTGTGGTGTGAAATATATATATATATATATATATATATATATATATATATATATATATATATATATACACACACGCACACAGTAGCTCACATGAGTCCACTCCTTACATTTTTTGAAAATATTTTATTATATCTTTTCATGTGAAAACACTGAAGACATGACACTCTGCCACAAGTAGAGGGCATAGCCTGTATAACAGTGTTTGTTTATTGTTGTGTCCTCTCAAAATAACACGTAAACATATACTTTTGCAGTTTTTTTTTTGTATTTTCTTAAGTGACAGGTACACTTTAACCTCTTAAGGACGCAGGGTGTACCTGTACGCCGTGAGTCCGCTTCCTTTCTATAACGCGGGACCACGGCGTGGCCCCGCGTTATAGTGGGTCGGGCCGAGCCTCTAACAACGGCCAGGACCCATGGCTAATAGCGCACGGCTTTGATCGCGGGGCAGCTCGCTATTAACCCTTTAGACACGGCGTTCAAAGTTGAACGCCGCGTCTAAAGTGAAATTAAACTACTTCCAGCTAGCTCAGTGGGCTGTTCAAGACCGCCACGGCGAAATCGTGGTACCCTGAACAGCTAGAGCACACAAGGAGGGTCCCTACCTTTCTCCTGGTGTCCGATCGCCGAATGACTGCTCAGTGCCTGAGATCCAGGCATGAGCAGTTAAGCGGCAGAATCATTGATCAATGTTATCCTATGGTATAACAATGGTCAATGTAAAAAGATCAGTGTCTGCAGTGTTATAGCCCCCTATGGGAGCTATTACACTGCAAAAAAAAAAGTGAAAAAAAATAAAAAGTTAATAAAGATTATTTAACCCCTTCCCTAATAAAAGTTTGAATTACCCCCCTTTTGCCATAAAAAACAAATATATAAAAATATAGAGCATACAAAAAAAAGAGGATTGCAGCAGCACACATTGGTCAAAAAATTGAGGCTCTTAGCGCACTTTTTGATCAAAACGTGTCCCCCATCCACCACGGGGAGGTGGCCTCATTTAGGATGGGACCCTAGCACAAATTCTGAGCCTAACGCTCAACTATCCACTCACCTCTGCTGGGCATATAGCCTCTGACTGGGTGACATGCTGGATCCATTAAACACTCCACCTGTGAAAAAGGGGGAGGGGTGCACAGCTAAAGAGGGTGCCATTTCCCCCTGAATTGTACATACAAGAAAAAAGAAAGATAGCCAGCACAACAGCCTAATACACGGGTGCACACTGCCATGGCAGATACAGAGTATACAAAAAAAGAGGATTGCAGCAGCACACATTGGTCAAAAAATTATATATATATATGTGTAAAAATAAACATGTGGTATCGCTGCGTGCGGAAATGTCCGAATTATAAAAATATATTGTTAATTAAACTGCATGGTCAATGGCGTACGCGCCAAAAAAACTCCAAAGTCCAAAATAGTATATTTTTGGTCACTTTTTATATCATGAAAAATGAATTAAAAAACGGCCAAAAAGTCCGATCAGTACAAAAATTGTACCACTAAAAACTTCAGATCACAGCGCAAAAAATTATAAAAATATATTGTTAATTAAACCGCATGGTCAATGGCGTACACGCAAAAAAAATTCCAAAGTCCAAAATAGTGTATTTTTGGTCACTTTTTATATCATGAAAAATGAATTAAAAAAACGACCAAAAAGTCCGATCAGTACAAAAATAGTACCACTAAAAACATCAGATCACAGCACAAAAAAATAGCCTTCGTATTTCCCCGTACACAGAAAAATAACAAAGTTATAGGGGTCAGAAGATGACAATTTTAAACATATACATTTTCGTGCATGTAGTTATGATTTTTTCCAGTGCGACAAAATCAAACCTATATAAGTAGGGTGTCATTTTAATCATAAGGACCTACAGAAAAGAAAGGTGTCACTTTTACTGAAAAATGCACTGCGTAGAAACGGAAGCCCCCAAAAGTTACAAAATGGCATTTTTTTCTTGTCGCACAATGATTTTTTTTTTCCCATTTTCACCATACATTTTTGGGTAAAATGACTGATGTCATTACAAAGTAGAATTGGTGGCACAAAAAATAAGACATATGTTTTAGGTGCAAAATTGAAAGAATTATGATTTTTTAAAGGTGAGGAAAAAACAAAAGTGCAAAAATGGAAAAACACTGAGTCCTTAAGGGGTAAAGAGACATCTTTACAGACTGTAAAAGGTGTACTCCACTGGCCAGCATTCAGAAGTAAATGTTTTCGTGCTGCGTGGGTCGGCCACGCTCCTTGTGACATCACGCCCCCTCAATGCAAGTCTATGGGAGGGGGCGTGACAGCCATCTCGCCCCCTCGCTTGGACTTGCATTGAGGGGCGTGATGTCACGAGGGGCGTGGCCGACACCCGCAGCGCAAAAACATTTACTTTCGAACTTGCATGGGGGGGGGGGGGGGGGGGGCGTGGACGTGATGTCACAAGGGGCGCGGCCGACTCCTGCAGCTCGAAAACAGCATTCGGAACATTTACTTCCGAACGCTGGCCAGTGGAGTACCCCTTTAAAGACCAGGAAGGGTATTCTGAGGCTCTGTTCATGTGTTTGGGTCTTCTGAGGACAAGGTTGTTAGATTTGTCAGTAAGAGTCCTTTCACATTCAATGGGCTTCTTTGGGCGCCATTACCGTTCATCATAGGACAGATCTTCCTCAAGTGTCGTGACTTCCATAGCCGAAGATACATCCCCTGATATCAACACAGCCTAAATTAGTGCTGGGTGGTATACCGGTTCATACCGAATACCAAAATTTTTATGCTGCACGATATGAATTTTTCCCATACCGCAATACCGGTAGGCCTCTCCCCCTTGGGAAAGAATGAATTATTAGCCCAGCGCTGCGCTGTCCCCATCGGGGAACTAATCATATGTGACCCGCCAGCGCTGTTCTGCTCCCCCCCCCAAAGTGATGCTACCCACCAGCGTTGTTCTGCTCCCTGCCCCGGCCAATCCTGCCCCGGCCAGTGATAGGCTGAGCGCACTGTCATGTAAGAAGCCGGCCAGAGCTCCTTACATGACTGTGGGCTCAGTCTATCACTGGCAGGGGTGGGACATCACTGAGGCCGGTGATAGGCTGACAGCTCTCAGACGTTCCCGTCCCCAGCGTAAGGCCGACGTAGGTAAGTTAAAGTTTATTTTCTTTATCTTTTGCAGCCTGGGCATAGAGATACAGAGTACGGCAGTGGTCTCCAACCTGCGGACCTCCAGCTGTTGCAGAACTACAACTCCCAGCTTGCCCGGACAGCCGTTGGCAACATGTGGAGGTCCGCAGGTTGGAGACCACTGGCGTACAGTATAGAGTTCCAGCGCCAGCGGCCGCAACAAAGAGGAGGAGGGCAGTGCTTGTGGGTGACATATGTGAGTAGTACCCCGCTGGGCTGATAATTAATTTGGGGGGGAGCAGAACAGCGCTGGCGGGTAACATGATTTGGGGGGGGGGGGGAGCAGAACAGTGCTGGCGGGTCACATGATTTGGGGGGGAGCAGAACAGCACTGGCGGGTCACATGATTTGGGGGGGTGAAAGAAATACCGTTACATACCATGGAACCGCCATAAGTTACAAAAATACCGTGATACACATATTTGGTCATACCGCCCAGTTGTAGCCTAAATCTTCCACCTAAAGCTAAACTCTATGTAAGATACAAAAATGCATTCACAAAATAGAATATCAATGAATATAATTAATATATCTAAATATCTGTTAACCTTTCCTATAATGTGTATTCTAGAGAACCATGTAGAACTGCTCTTAATAAACAATTAAAAAATAATAAAAATAATAAAAAGCTGAATAAAATGTTGGCTTAATATAAATCTGGACAGATATAGGTATTTCCCTTTATACTTATCTGCATGTTGGTCATCTAGCCTAAGGCGCGCTCCTTTTTGACTGGTAGATCTATTCTCTTATGGTAACATTCTCTTATTAAAATACACAAAGGACAACCTCGGGGACGGTTTGGAAGATAACAGTCAAACCATATTATGGTATATTATCATTGAGGTAGAATTACTTCACTACCACGCTTCTCCCCCGGACATGGTATGTATATAAAAGGACTGTATTATCACTTTGTCTTGTATGCCTGAGGAAGGAGGCGATTCTGTAAGCGCTCCGAAACGCGTCGCAATAAACCCAATTCTACATACCCACGGGCTGCCCGGCCATTCTGTAAAACTCTCCTGGAAGGGGATGATGTGAAAGGCAATTCCACCTACACATCTCCCCTAGTGAAGTAAGTCTACCTTAATGATAATATACCATAATATGGTTTGACTGTTATTATCTTCCGAACCGTCCACGAGCGCTGGTTTTTCTACTTGTCTTTTTCCTATATATACGGACCACGGTTCTGTGATTCCGGCTCACCCTGCGCCCTCCCTAAGGGGTGTCCATATGACGGAGATTGGTTCAGTTTATAAGCGTGAAGAGGACTCTAGGTGTTAGTGGGGGAGCACTGTCCTGTGACCTCCCACATACACCGGGTGAGTACATACCTCTTACACTTTCATTGGTTTTTGGGATTCGAGCGCCGCCCTTTTTTCTTTTTACCTACTATATTTTCACAAAGGACAACCTGGAAAGGGGCAGCTAGGACAAGTTTCATGTCGGTGACTAAACATTATATCATTTTGTCCTTAAACCTGGGGTAGAACATGAACTTGATTTACACTCTCTGGCATAAGCAGCCTGGCCGGCTCTTGTTGCCTTCTCTAAATTCATAGCAGATGTATCCCAGCTACAGCTTCACTAATAATTGCTCTATGTATGAAGGTGAAATAGTCTTTCTGAGCAGACTGATGATTTTCCGTGTTAAATGTAGCTTTCATAAGAGCTTCGCTGATAGATTTTTATCTTGAGAGTCTAAAGTGTACAGAATACAGAAACTTGCAAACTCTGGATTTCAGTAATTGCATTTTTTTTTTTTATTGCCAATATTTTTTTATAGCACTGTAATGTTCTGTATTCATACACACACAACAATGTTAATGGAAGCTTGGACTGCAGAAAAAGTGTAGTACCTGGAGTAAACCCTGTGTCCGCGCCGGCTGTGTCATTGTTTAACCGGAATCTATAAGCCTCGGGGTTTGCAAGAGTATAGTGCCAACCACTACTGATTAACCCTTGTTCTTCCACAGTTTGGCAGATACTCTCCAAGGTGATTATTCTGAACTAGAGATGAGCGAACTTACAGTAAATTCGATTCGTCACGAACTTCTCGGCTCGGCAGTTGATGTCTTTTCCTGCATAAATTAGTTCAGCTTTCAGGTGCTCCCGTGGTCTGGAAAAGGTGGATACAGTCCTAGGAGACTCTTTCCTAGGACTGTATCCACCTTTTCCAGCCCACCGGAGCACCGGAAAGCTGAACTAATTTATGCAGGAAAAGTCAGCAACCGCCGAGCCGAGAAGTTTGTGACGAATCAAATTTACTGTAAGTTCGCTCATCTCTATTCTGAACCATAAGATTATCGGTTTATGAGTTGTGTCCAATACTGCAGCTTATATGCATTAAAAGGGGTACTCTGGTGCTCCAGCGTTCTGAACATTTTGTTCAGAATGCTCAGAGCCGGAGGCTGTGAACGTGACGTCATGACCCTTGTGATATAAAGCCAAGCCCCATCCATTCATGTCTATGGGAGGGGGCGTGTCTGACGACACGCCCCCTCCCATAGACATGAATGGAGGGGCATGGCATTACGTCACAAACCGTGTGGTCATGACGTCACGATCACTGCTGCAGGAGCCTGGTGTTTGAGATCGTGGGGGGGGGGGTCTCAGCAGAGGGATCCCTGCGATCAGACATCTTATTCCCTATGCTTTGGATAGGGGATAAGATGTCTAGCAGTGGAGTACCCCTTTAAAGTGAATAGGGCAGAAAAGCGATACAGTTGCAGTTTTAAATAGAAAACCCCCTTCAGCATTATTAAGCAATAACAATAATCTGCAGAGAAATGTGATCTGAAAACATTTCCATTTATTGTGCCAGATGTTGATAGGGAGAACACAGTAGTTGTATTACCATAGAAGTACAGGGTACCTCTCTACTAGTTGTATTGACAGTGTGATCTATGAACCTGTAGATTGCATTAGAGTATTCAGTCTTTCAAGAATATTTTAAAGGGTTATCCAAAACATATGCACAGGATAGGGGATAAGTGTCTGATCGCAGGGGGTTTAACCGTGATCTCCTGAACAAGTACCACCTACCTCTCCCTGCTGAACTCAAATTCACGAGTCCACTGCGACTATTCGTTATTGTTGAAGGGTCCCCAGTAGAGATGAGCGAACTTACAGTAAATTCGATTAGTCACGAACTTCTCGGCTTGGCAGTTGCTGACTTATCCTGCATAAATTAGTTCAGCTTTCAGGTGCTCCCGTGGGCTGGAAAAGGTGGATACAGTCCTAGGAGACTCTTTCCTAGGACTGTATCCACCTTTTCCAGCCCACCGGAGCACCTGAAGGCTGAACTAATTTATGCAGGATAAGTCATCAACTGCCGAGCCGAGAAGTTTGTAACGAATCGAATTTACTGTAAGTTCGCTCATCTCTAGTCCCCAACAATGATCAAAACATTCCTGTGTTGCTTCATGAGGAATACAAATATTTATGAAAATGGGAATCTGCTGGAATTGGACTCTGCGTTGGGATTTCTCCGCTCGGAGATTCCGCAGTAACAAAGATTAATTTCTTGAATTGACAGTGGATATTATCTTATCCCATCTTAACATTTAAAGGGGTATTCTGGCTTTATACGTCTTATCCCCAATCCAAAGGATAGGGGATAAGATGTATGATCGCACGGGTCCCGCTGCTGGGGACCCCCGCGATCTCTGTGCAGTCCCCGGCATTCTGTACCGGGCGCTGCCTCCGAGACAGGGACGTGACATCATGCCACGCTCCTTACATTCATGTCTATGGGAGGGGGAGTAGACATGAATGGAGGGGGTGTGGTGTGACATCACTAGGGGGCGTGGCTGTGACATCACGTCACTGTCTCGGAGGCAGCGCCCGGCACAGAATGCACAGAGATCGCGGAGGTCCCCAGCGGCAGGACCCCTGCAATCATAAATCTTAAGCCAGAATACCCCTTTTAGCACTTTAGAGTCATATTACGTGTTGTCTGTCTACCATCTTCTCTCTTTTTACTTCTGTTGGTCCTGTTTGAAAAACATACCTAGACAGGAATGAAACTGTCAAGAAATGTATTATTCTTAGGGCGACAATGCATTTGAATACATATGGATCTATTTGAAGGAAACCTGGAGCCCCTACTGACAGAGGTGCTCTATATCTTTAACCTCGGAGTGTGCATCTGCCTAGCTGTCTGTTTCTCCAAACCTTCCTTCTAGACGTAGCTGAAGGCAGGGAGAAGAGGACTTTCCATGGTTAATTCTGACCATTAAGCCTCGTTTATGATGGGAACAGATTGAGGTTGCAGAGCATGTCTGCGGTTCTGCAGGCAGGGGGCATTTCTTCCCCCAACCTCTTATCTTTCATAGACTATATCTATAGTGGAGACCATTTTTCTATTGCCAAAGACAGAGTAATGTGGCCGGGATGCAAATGTTTCTTATGTGTCATTAATTACATCTCTCCTTTGTTACAGCAACGCAATCCTGATGTTCGGCATGTTGACTTGGAAATTTTATAGAAGCAGAAGAATTTGCTATTCATGCAATTCATCGAGGAAGAGGAAAGAAGACTGTACGAGAAGCTTCATTTCATTTTCCAGGGTGCATGCTCCATGACTAAATTGTAAATGAGTGCAGATCGCACGGCAATGCAAATGCTTCGCATAATAAGTCATGTTTACAAGAGCATCTTAGAGTCCGTGGTTGTAACATTATTACACTTTTTTTTGGTGCAGGACAAAGGAACGCAAATGTTATTTATTTGTAAAACTCACTAAACCACCCTGTTTTATTCCATTCCATTGGCAAGAATAATAGCTTCTTTTTTTTTAGAGTTTGTTTTTAAGTTGGTTCCTTTTTTGACAGGCAAGGTTTATGCTTTAGCTTTGATCTTTTTTGTTTTTATGGGAAATGCACTCCTGTAACCAATGAGGCCATTCCGTCATCATATTTTTATGCATATTGTATAGATCTAGAGTTCCGTTAGAACATATAGTTTTTGAGGAAGTGGTTATAGTGTTGTTTTTTTTGTTTTTGTAACTTTCAAAACCTTTTTTGATAAAGCTGCTATATAAAATGGAACCACAGAGCTCCACACTACAAGATGACAGGCGTAGCTTAGGTTTACCAGTTGGGGATCATACATGTCATTTTTATGGTTGAGATTTACGAACACCTTGGTGTTCTACTTTAGTTAGGAAGCATTTTGGTTTTCAATTCCTCTGCCTGCTGTTATTCAGTGGAAACCTCTTCTGTTTACATCTAGTGGATAGAAGATCTTATCCTGGAGATATGACACACAGGAGCACAAGATCATCATTATGTAACTATGTGACTACCACAAATGCAACATATGGAAATTGTGTAGGAACCCATTGAATGACTGCAAGCAGAATACTTGAAATCCATGAGGAGTTAGTTGATACAGAAACTCATTCAAAAGTTGTAAACCCTATTCTACAAAGAATAATTTTTACCGAATCCTCTGCTGACTTCCTAATTGGACACCAGATGTGACAATCATAGTTTAGACCAGTGGTATCCAACCTGCGGACCTCCAGATGTTGCAAAACTACAACTCCCGTTGGCTGTCCGGGCATGCTGGAAGTGGTAGTTTTGCTACATCTGGAGGTCCGCAGGTTGGATACCACTGGTTTAGAGGATGGGCTAGGGAAGCTCCCAATATACAGAGCTCTGGACACTTAACTAGAATAACCTGACTCATGGGCATTTGCCACAGCAGCAGCTGGGAACATCAGTGTTTTGGCTGTCATGCAGGTTGCATGACTGCAACACAAGGTAACCTTACACTCCGATCCTCGTTCTTAGTGATAATCTCTAAAGGGGTTATCCAGGGAAAAACTTTATTTATATATACATATATATATATATATATATATATATATATATATATATATATATATGAGCTTCTGAAGTTAAGGTTGTTATTTTCCGTCTGTGCTCTCTGAGGACACGTGTCTCGGGAACCGCCCAGTTTAGAAGAGGCGTGCTATGGGGATTTGCTTCTAAACTGGGCGGTTCCCGAGACAGGTGTCATCAGAGAGGAACAACCTTAAAGGGGTACTCCGCCCCTAGACATCTTATCCCCTATCCAAAGGATAGGGGATAAGATGTCAGATAGCTGCGGTCCGCTGCTGGGGAGCGCTGGGATCCCCGCTGCGGCACCCCGCTCTCATTACAGCACAGAGCGAGTTCGCTCTGTGCGTAATGACGGGCGATACGGGGGACGGAGCAGCGTGACGTCATGGCTCCGCCCCTCGTGACATCACTGCCCGTCCCCTTAATGCAAGTCTATGGGAGGGAGCATGACGACCGCCACGCCCCCTCCCATAGACTTGTATTGAAAGGGGCGGGCTGTGACATCACGAGGGGGTGGAGCCGTGACGTAACAATGCTCCAGCCCCTGTACTGCCCATCATTACGTGCAGAGCGAACTCGCTCTGTGCTGTAATGAGAGCGGGGTGCCGCAGCGGGGATCCCAGGGCTCCCCAGCAGCGGGACCGCAGCGATCTGACATCTTATGTCAGAAGGTCATAAGTACTGAAAGGATTAAGATTTCTTAATATAAGTAATTTACAAATCTGTTTAACTTTCTGGAGCCAGTTGATATATATATAAAGTTTTTTCCTGGATAACCCTGTTAACTGTGCTGCCATTGAAGCTGTAGACAACTGATGTCACCTTGTAGCTCTAACCTAAAGACTTATTGGGACCTCATATCTGATCCTTTTCCAAGTCTTTTATCATGTGTATGATTAGATTGGCCTTCCCTATATACAAAGACTCTGTAGGTCTGCAGCACCATAATAAACACCAAGGTTCAACCATACACCCTGCCAAGGTACACAGAAGGACATAATGCGCCACATTTCATGCTTGTGTGCTTTACTGCATCTTATACAAATACAACTAGTTAGGGTGGTGTAATCTGGCGAAAGTCCAGAGAATCACAGGGTGAGCAACTTATTAATAACTAGATGATTGTACATAGATGTTTTTGTAATATTACATCCAGACATCACCAGAAGTTGCTTTTGGGTTTTGTTTTTTTTTTTTTTTTTGCTTTTTTTGTTTTATGTTTGTTTTTTTAAATCTCCAGTTTCCTTATCATGCGTAACATGGATTTTAAAATGCTCGCTTCAATTTCACAACTTTTATTTATTGACAAATGGGCATTTATTTGTCTGAATTCAGTTTGTAAAATATGACTCCTTGTCATAGAATGTTTGTGTGAAAGAAACTTTTTGACTTTGGGTCATTTCAGGTGTAGATAATTGTGTAAATACTGAAAAGATTCAAGACATGAATTACAGGAGGTATTGTTTAGAATGTTTGAGTGGAATGTAAAGTTATTATTATAAAGAACCATTCCCCAATATACTGTTATTATTTGGAATATTATTTTTTTTCTAGCAAGAGGGTTTATTACAGATGAAGAGGTTCCTGCTGAAGCCCTGCCAGAAAATAACAACCCGTATTCTGCTGACAGGTTCACAGATCAACCTGTCTCGTATGTGTAGAATGCTCAAGCTGGTAAAGGAGGAATTGTAGAAATCTCAGAAAACTTTGGCATGGCTGCCAAAGATCCCCATGTTTGCTTTGTGCCAGTATGGTAGCAAAGACATAACAAACTGGCACAGATTGCACTGATATTTTCCAGGTACTGTATTTAGTATATCCTCATTGCAGACCACCAATGGGTATACCTATCTGGGACATTTATGGCATATTTACAGGCTATGCCATAAATGTCCTCAAGATACGGCTCCACATCTGTGGCCCACACCCTCATCTGGGACCCGCAGATTGAGGGCTCCCAAACCCCCTCTGGCTGAAAACAGCTGAAGCGGTTGTAGTGGGAGCTACACAAAAGGCAAAGCTCTGCAAGCTACGCTGTTTAGTTAACTCCTGGAGTAGCTCTGCTCCACCTCCTTGACACCTGGCTAAGAAATAAAAGGGAGATTTTATCAGTTCTGCCACCACCATTAGCTACTATAAAGGTAGAGTTGGCTTTTATACTCCAACACCTATCCAACAGTGTCGGCAGCTCTTAGCAGCAAATGCAGCTGACGGGTTCCCTTAAAGGGGTTATCCCAAGATATAGACTGATCACCTCTCCACAATATAGATGGTAAGTATAAGGTGGGTGTCCAACTGCTGGGACCTTTACCAATACTGATAACAGGGGTCCCTTTTTATGTGCTGAACCACTGCCCCATTCACTCGTCTGTGGGACCTTAGAAGATTAGGCAATTTCTGTACTCAATCTTTGTCAGTTGCTGCTCTTGTGATTAGTGGGGGTTTAGCGAATGGCCCCCAATGATCAGATATTAGCTATCCTGTAGATAGGTGTTAAATTTTCATCCTGGGATAATGCATTTTAAACATTTTCCCAAAACAAAGCTCAAAATCCCTTACATAGATTTAAAGGGATATTCCGGCTATCAAGGGGTCCCGTCGCTGGGGACCACCGCGATCTATGTGCATCTCCCAGCATGCTGTGCCGGGCGCTGCCTCCGAGACGGAGACGTGACGGCACAGCCCTTAGTGATGTCACACCACGCCCCCTCCCATAGACATGAATGAAGGAGGCGTGGCGTGATGTCACAAGGGGTTAATACATCCTATCCCCTATCCTTTGGATAGGGCAGTGTTTCCCAACCTTTTTAAGCTCGGGGAACCCCTAAAAAATGCAATGCCCAATATCTATTTACATGTGGGTATGTAGATTACAGTGCTGCTTTATACAGCAACTCACAAGTGACGTCTTCTAAAATCTGTGTCGTTCACTTCTCTTCTCCATCTGGTCCGGACCGTCCTAACCATTTCTTCCAGCCACAATTCTTCACCATTAAACCTGCAAAACAAACCTATTAGGCTCCGCACTTTTTAAGCATCAGCCTCCAGATTCCCCTTTTACAAGTGAGGAGAAATACAGGGGCATATAGGTGTAAAGGGGTAACAGAGGGGTGCAGAAAGGTGTACATGGGTGATAGGTGTGTAGAGGAGTGTACATGGGTGATAGGTGTGTAGAGGAGTGTACATGGGTAACAAGGGTGTTGGGGTTGTAGAGGGGTGTGCATGGGTGACAGATGGTTTTAGAAGAGTATACATGAGTGACGGGGCGTAGGGGGGAAAAGAGGGATGGACAGGAGTGACAAGGTGGTAACGGGTGGACAGAGGTGACAAAGGGACAGAAGGGTAAATAGTGGGGGTTGTACATGGGTGGCAGGGGCGGATGAGGTGGACGTGGATGACAGGAAAGTGGAAAAGGGGGTAACGGGTTACTAAGGGGAGTGAACAGGGGTGACAGAGGGAAGAGGGTGCATTACCTTAATTAAGCTGAACTGAGCCGTCCTTCTGCGGGGGCATAGGGGCTGGGAAGATAGTCCGGGGGGGGCAGCGGGAAGATAATCAGGGGGCCGGCGCACCATCCCCTGCATTTCTCCCCTTCCCCGCCTGCGGCCTCAGGCGCCACAGAGGGAAGGGGGACACTGCGTGCACAGTGCGCATGTACAAGCAATGCGCATGCAGGCTTCCCTTCCCCCATGCGCCACCATGATTCTCAGGCACGCAGGCCGAGGCGGGAGATTTAAAAGGAAAAAAAACTGCCAGAACCCCTGGCAGTTGTTAATGGAACCCCGGTTGGGAATCACTGGGATAGGGGATAAGATGTATAAAGCCGGAATACCCCTTTAAGGGTCACACCATTATAGTTAATAAAGGGCCTCTTATTTATGCAAAGGATTTTGAGATGTGACTTATGTAAAGATCTATTAGAATAGTTAGTATGACATTATAGATCCTGAAAACATGTAAAAGGTGTAGATTCCTTTCCATTCAAAAGATTTTGGATCATAGGGTTTGAAGCCCTAAATTGTAGTGACATTGTCTGAATAGGATGAAATTGGGTATATTCACCTTCTTTGCTTCAGTCTCTTAACTGAGTTCCGCCTATTAAAAAATTCTAGATATTACAGAGTAGCTGTTAACAGAGATTACAACAAACTACTTTGGTTTCTTAGAAGCAGCGTATAGTGAATACAAGCTGATTGTAACCGCTCTTCTTGTTACGTGGAGCACCAGTTTGCTTAGGACATACATAACCTACATTAAACTGTAATCGTCATTATATTGTAAGCATACTGTAGCTCATGGGATGAGAAAGAATTCTGATATTTTTTTTATGATCCGTTGACTTGTGTATTTACTTGGATATTATACTGGAGTTTCAAAAAAAATATTTTAAGACAAATAAAATTATAAAAATTATTTTTGGCCTCTTTATCTCTATTCTACTATGGAGTGTCTGATGCTTTACATGGCACTATAAGAAAAGTATAGGTTATTGAAGCGTCATACCAATAATCTGAGTTGAACATAATCATCATATGATGCCCAAAAGTCCGTGATGTCACATTACTTTTCCATATGCTCTCATGTGGAATCTTCTATAACATGTTATGCTGGGGCTGTAACCTTGATCCATTACTTGTATAGAAGAATACCTCTATAATGAGGCTCTATATGGAGTCACCACGTGACCTCATATGAAGTGATTATTACCACGTAGGACTTGGTGTAGGGACTGACTGTGCTGGGTGTGTATGTCTACCACAGATAATCTGTCATAAGATTATGTTTACATGTGTCTGATTTGAAAATGACTTATTCTTCTACAATATCTGTCTGGAACCCAAGGCTCGAACTCTGATTTCTGCAACGGATGTGCAGTTTGAGGTGCTATGGTTCCACGTGAGGTTTAACCCCTTTTAATGAGTGTAAGCCATGTTAAGATAATCTTTTAGATGTTCTGTGTGTAATCTGTGGGGACAAATTGCATTCTACTTGTTCTTGTGTAATGAAACCCCATTCACACATGGAGGATGTAGATTGTCAACTGGAAAAGACATTTGGTATAGAATCTACATTCAAATATAAAATCTACAATGTGTGAACAAACTTAAACATTGTCTGCATTTATTATGAAAGGGCGTCAAGAAAAAAGCCAGCTATAAAGAAAAACTGATGGGGGCTCTAAATGCTTATGCACCAAGCTAACCCCGCAGGAAGTTTGCATTGTCTCCATTGTATCTTTCTGTCTTTCTCCTCACAGGCAAAGCTGTGGACACACGGTAATAGATGTCTTTGATGAGAAGCTGTTCTCTTAAAACCCCCAACAATCACTTCACTGATAGGACTGCTCTCCACTGAGCTTGTCACTTCATACTTTATTATGGTATCCTGTCCATTTGTACTGTATTTTATTTCTATAGGCAAGCCTTCAGTATAAATCAGATATATGGAAAGCTGTAAGCTTCTTTATATCCTTGTGGCTACTTATATACAGATACAAGTGTGAGGTATGTGATGTAAGTGAATTATAGCATTTAACATGTAGATACCACATGGTTTATGTAAGTTCTGTTTCAAAAGAAAGGAATCATGTATTAATGAAATAAGGTTGTTTGTGTTATTTCAACCATAGAATAGGGCTGGGCGGTATGACCAAAAATGCATATCACTGTATTTTTGCAAGTTAGGGCGGTTCCACGCTATTTAACGGTATTCCCCCACCTGAGGAACTAATCATATATGACCCCCAGGCACTGCTATATTTCTCTAACACACCCCCTCCCCTCTCCTCCAGGCACTTTAAATGAATGACTTGCGTGCCACGGCGCTGGAAACGATTAAAGGAAAACTGTCTGATATTTTCTCCCGCACTATCTTGGTGAATCCTGATGGATAGTGTGGGAGAGGCTGATTAAAACGAGCCCTAATTTACCCGGATCCGCCCTGCCGTTCGCCCGCAATTGTGGTTTTATTCTATGTGTCTATCTTGCTGTAACTGGCACAGGCGGGGCTTCTGCAGCTAACTGGCACTGACGTCAGCGCCGCTTATGAATATTCATCCCCCCTCCCTCCAGTTAGGAGCGGCGAAGAGAGGGAGAACTGGAGGGAGAGGGGATGAATATTCATAAGCGGCGCTGACGTCAGTGCCAGTTAGCTGCAGAAGCCCCGCCCGTGCCAGTTACAGCAAGATATACACATAGAATAAAACTCAAAGCAAGGTAGGGCTTGTTGGAATCAGCATCTACCGCACTATCCATCAGGATAGTGCGGGAGAATATATCTGACAGTTTTCCTTTAAGTTGCGAGCCGGAAGCTGTCACCTCACCCTGCAAGCGCTAAAAGCCAGGCTTTTAGCGCTTGCAGGGGGAGGTGACCGCTTTCCATGGCTCACATCTCATTCATTTAAAGCGCCGGCGACCCGCAAGTCATTCATTTAAAGCGCCGGCGACCCGCAAGTCATTCATTTAAAGCGCCGGTGGCCTGCAAGTCATTCATTTAAAGCGCCACGGCCCGCATTTCATTAATTTAAAGTGCCGCGACCGGCAAGTCATTCATATAAAGCACCGGCGGCCGAAAACTCATTCATTTAAAGCGCCGCCGCACCTCATCTGTGGCTGATAATTCAGTCATTCGAAGGGGGGGGGGGGGCAACCGGTATTGCGGTATGGGGAAAAATTCATATCATGCAGGGAAAAAAATTTGGTATTCGGTATGAACCAGTATACCGCCCAGCCCTACTATAGATATATCTTTTCCATTTTTGTTGGGGCTATACATTTCTTCTGTTGTACAGGGTGGGCCATTTATATAGATTTAAAATTACAATTTTAGGGACAAGTCCCCAAGGACTGCCCTAAACTAGAGACCACTTAACTAAATTATTAAAACTTTACTTTTATTCCAATTTATCAAAAATAAATATGAATCGTGTTTATTGGTACCATAGTGAATAAATGTTAAAAGACCAGTCATCCACTATGTGACTACAAATAGAATGATCCTTCCAATGTGTTTTGTGAACAATGTCACTGTGGGAACCTGAAGTTCCTCTAGACAGTGCTGCCACCACTGACCAGAGGGAACCCCCACACACTTGCAAATATTGCTAATGTGTCACTTGGATGCCGTTATTTAAAAACATTATAGCCCCTTCTGCTGACGTTTCGCCAGTGTACCCTGGATTTTTCAAAGAGTCCTCATCTCCTACGGAAGTTATCCTCTGTGCTGATCAGCAACCTGGATATATATTACCTTGTTAGATATTATACTGCTTTTGTAACAGTATTCCTGAAAGAGTTGGTAGGATGGTTACTGATTTTATGTGGACAAAAGCACGGTGCTCAGTTATGGAGGTTTATGTAAGGTTCAGTTTTAGACTTAAACCCCCTTAAGGGCCAAGACCATTTTGACCTTAAGGACGAGGCCAATAAAATTTTTTGTATTTTTCTGCCTCGCCTTCTAAAATCCATAACTCTTTTATATTACCATCTACAGACCCATATAAGTTTTAATAATTTTTTTTTTTAAATAAAATGTGCCAAAAAAGCTGCATTTTTTTAACTTTTTTTTTATTTTTTTACGTTTACGCCGTTCACCGTATGGGATCAATAACAATATATTTTGATAGTTCGGACATTTATGCACGCGGCTATAGGAATTTTGTTTATAAAAAAAAATTACACTTTTTGGGGGTAAGGCTTCGTTTTTACATTACAGATTTTTACATTACAGGTGAGCACTTAACTCCACTACTTTAATGAGCCGACCGGAGTAAAACGGTGACTCCGGTTGGCTCGTTTTTGACCCGTATGCGGTTTCCTGACCGGACCTAAAACCGTAGTATACTATGGTTTTAGGTCCGGTCACAAAACCGGATACGGGTCAAAAATGAGCCAACCGGAGTCACCGTTTGACTCTGGCCGGCTCATTAAAGTAAATTGAGTTCAGAGCTGGTCCGGCTGGGGTACGGGAGTGCCTGATTTTCCCCTACGTTCCGTGCTGTAATGTGAAAATTAAGTGTGAATGCAGCCTAAAAGGGGAAAAAGGGACAATTTTCGTTTTTTTTTATTGGGGGATGGGATTTTTCACTTTTTCTTTTCACTTTTTTTTCACTTTTTATTTTTACATTTTTCTAAATTTTTTTTTTCTACACTTTTTATGTCCTCATAGGGGACTATCAACAGCAATCAGTTCATTGCTAATACTGTTCAGTGCTATGCATAGGGCATAGCACTGATCAGTATTATCGGTGATCTTCTGCTCTGGTCTGCTCGATCTCAGAGCAGAGCAGAAGACGCCGCCGAAGACGGCCAGAGGCAGGTGAGGGAACCTCCGGCCGCCATTACAGATAATCCGACCCCGCGGCAGCACTGCGGGCGGATCCGAACATCTATTTTAACATGCGCATTGCCACAGATGACATTATCTGTATTGATCACGGCATTTGAGGGGTTACTGGTGAGTGCGCGGATGTCCGCCATTACCGGTGGGTCCCTGGCTCCTGATAGCAGCCGGGACCTGCAGTGTATGATGTGAGCTCCGCTCCGATGCTCGGGGTCATACACAGGACGTAAATGTACATCCTGGTGTGCTACGTACCGTCGCACCAGGATGTACATTTAGGTCCGTGGTCGTTAAGGGCTTAAAGAGTACCTGTCATACGACCATATTTTCTAAACTAACTCAGATTATGTTCCCTAATTACTTCTAACACCCCTCCTGTCCTTAAAATAATTTTTTGAGCTTTTAAAAGCTCTGTTTCCGCTTGCTCATATTGTGTGAGCTCCTGACAGGAGAAAGTGGGCGTTCCCCATGCACTATTTCTCCCGTTACTATCTTCTGTCACAAAATAACGGCCATTATTAATAACGAACTATAACAGGTTAAAACGGCTATTAGAAAAATTCCATAGACTTATAATGGGATTTTCTAACGGCCGTATAGGATTTTGTAACTGCCGTTTTCAGCTGATTTTCAGACGGAACTTCATACGGATTTTTAAAACGGAGTAATTTTGTAGTGGGAAAGAAGCCTATGCTGTGAGACCCAGACCTAGGTTCTCCACCTGCTGGCATCACTTTTTATGCAGTGCTGCTCCTTCTCCTTTGTGTACAGTTACACTTAGTGATGAGATTAAGTACTTTGCCTTAATACAGGTTTTATATAATTTTCTGTGCGAAAAAGTGACATTTACCTTAATATCCATTAATATTGTATCACTGCAGTGAGGAGGTATGCATGTCCAAATGTAGTCTCGTCCAGCTCTTCTCCCAGGGTCACCACAAGGAGAGGAGAGAAATTATCAGGCAAAATGTTGTGTTTAGAAAGCAATAAACATATTTCTCAGACTGCTAAATCAATCTATTTTTCTACCTATCCTGGCTATCGAACCTCCCTAATCTTTAATATCTATTGAACCTACCTAATCTATGTCTATCTAGCCTACCTGATCTATAGTATCTGTCTAACCTACCTAATATATCGTATATGTCTAATCTACCTAGTCTATAATATATTATCTATCGAACCTACCTAATCTATAATATCTAATTTACATAAGCTATATAATATATCTAACCTATCTAAATCTATGATCTCTATTGAATAAAATCTAAATTGTATCTGGGTATCCTTATCCAATCTATCATATTACATTGATGTTACTGAATATTTTAAGCACTAAAATTGCTATGTTGGAAAATACTAAATTTAAAAAAAAATAATAATAATTTCTCTCTCATTAACACGAGTTTATTAACCATAACAAATCGTACATAACATACAAAGGGTACATCAAAGAGAGTACAGTAGAAATGTATGAGAATGAAACAATGGAGAAGCTATCTACATAGGTTCTCTAGTATGGTCATAAGATATGGTCATCTAGGTATATAAAAAACAGCATAACATATGCCAAAATGTAAAATATTATTTACTACAAGTAAATATTTTAACTCATTTTAGGAAAATAGCAGAAACAATGGAACCTACTAAACCAGTGGAACAGAAACAATGGAACCTACTAAACCAGTGGTGTTCAACCTGTGGACCTCCAGATGTTTCAAAACTACAACTCCCAGCACTGCTGGGAGTTGTAGTTTTGAAACATCTGGAGGTCCGCAGGTTGAACACCACTGTACTAAACTGTACTGCTGAGATTGATATTTTATGTGGCATATTTGATCAAATCTGGGTAGAGGTAATTTTGATATTTTATATTTTTCCTACACGAAGTATAGATGTTTTTAACCTTTTAGAGGGACATATTAAACATACAACAAACCATGTTTTTGAGTAATTTTAAGTTTAAGTTTTTTTCTACCTTGGCATTTGCATTTCTTTAGGTATTGTTCCCAAGGCTTCTTTGTAGGACAGCGGAACAAAAAAAATGCATGTAATCAATGAATATAATACTACCACACACTGTACCCTCTGAATATAATACCCCCACACACTGTACTTTGTGAATATAATACTATAACACACTGCACCTCTGAATATAACCTTGCCATACAGTGCACCCTCTGAATACAATACCACAACATATTGTGGCACATAAAAACTGTACCACCCCAGAAATTCCTTATAAAATACCATACCTCTAAAATGTAAATCACTCTGTGCTTACATAAAGTAATATTGCCACCTGTCCTGTGCCCCCACATGTAAAATATAACAATGCCCAATGAAGTCAAAGTACAGGGATAATACTCCCAGTGATGTCACAGTACAGGGATAATACACCCAGTGATGTCACAGTACAGGGATAATGCACCCAGTGATGTCACAGTACAGGGATAATGCACCCAGTGATGTCACAGTACAGGGATAATACACACAGTGATGTCACAGTACAGGGATAATACACACAGTGATGTCACAGTACAGGGATAATACACACAGTGATGTCACAGTACAGGGATAATACACACAGTGATGTCACAGTACAGGAATAACAGCGATGTCACAGTACAGGGATAATCCGCAGTGATGTCACAGTACAGGGATAATACACACAGTGATGTCACAGTACAGGGATAATACACACAGTGATGTCACAGTACAGGGATAATACACACAGTGATGTCACAGTACAGGAATAACAGCGATGTCACAGTACAGGGATAATCCGCAGTGATGTCACAGTACAGTGATAATCCGCAGTGATGTCACAGTACAGGAATAACACACAGCGATGTCACAGTACAGGGATTATACGCAGTAATGTCACAGTAGAGTGATAAAACACACAGCGATGTTACAGTACAGGAATAATATACACAGTGATGTCACAGTACAGGGATAATACGCAGTGATGTTACAGTACAGGGATAATATACACAGTGATGTCACAGTACAGGGACAATACACAGCAATGTCACAGTACAGGGATAATACACACAGTGATGTCACAGTACAGGGATAATATACACACAGTGATGTCACAGTACAGGGATAATATACACACAGTGATGTCATAGTACAGGGATAATACACACAGTGATGTAACAGTACAGGGATAATATACACAGTGATGTCACAGTACAGGGATAATATACACACAGTGATGTCACAGTACAGGGATAATACACAGAATGATGTCACAGTACAGGGATAATACACACAGCGATGGCACAGTACAGGGATAATATACACAGCGATATCAAAGTACAGAGATAATACACAGTGATGTCACAGTACAGGAATAATACGCAGTGATGTCACAGTAAAGGGATAATATACACAGTGATGTCACAGTACGGGGATAATACACAGGGATGTCACAGTACGGGGATAATACACAGGGATGTCACAGTACAGGGATAATACACACAGCAATGTCACAGTACACAGATAATATACACAGTGATGTCACAATACAGCAATAATACACACAGCGATGTCACAGTACAGGGATAATACACACAGTGATGTCACACTACAGGGATAATACACCCAATGATGTCACAGTACATGGATATTACACAGTGATGTCACAGTACAGGGATAATACACATTGATGTCACAGTACAGGAATAATACGCAGTGATGTCACAGTACAGAGATAATATGCCCAATGATGTCACAGTACAGGGATAATACGCACAGTGATGTCACAGTCCAGGGATATTATGCAGTGATGTCACAGTAGAGGGATAATATACACAGTGATGTCACAGTACAGAGATAATACACAGTGATGTCACAGTACAGGGATAATATACACAGTGTTGTCACAGTACAGGGATAATACACACAGCGATGTCACAGTACAGGGATAACGCACACAGTGATGTCACAGTACATGAATAATATGGAGTGATGTCAAAGTACAGGGATAATACACAGCGATGTCACAGTACAGGGATAATATACACAGTAATGTCACCAGGGCTGTGGAGTCAGTAGATAAATGTTCCGACTCCACAGTTGTTTGTACTTCCGACTCCTCTGTATTTATATGCAAATGTTTTTATAAACACTTACAGTTGAATCCAAGAAGCTGTTTCACCAAGTTTTTCTAAGCTCTTCTAGCAGAGAGAAGTAGTTGGGCAGAAGCTGCTGCCTTCTCCTTTTTGTGTGCTGATCTGCTGCTGAAGATAGGGCAGTGGGAGGGTCCAGGAAGGGGCATTTATTATAAAACCTGATTTCCCTAGTAGAATCCCATAGTCATGTTTAAAGTTTAAGCTAACAATTGGAGTTTACAAGTTTTTATAGCCTTAGCTGAATGGCAGCAGTTTTTCCAATGGTTTACAGCTTCAGTCTTGAACTATTGACCCTCCATTCCCTTCACTTATACAAGTGTCTCTAGTCCTGCAAAAAACATATTTACTTAAATGGGCACTGTCAGATACAAAAACTTTTGATATATTGTAAAGCATGCAAAGCCAATAGGTTTTGCAATTGTTTTCATTAGAACATTTTCAGTATTTCATACTGAAAAAGCCAGTCAAACAACTGCCCCCCTGCCTGCTTGGATGCACACTAGTCCTGCTGTGTCCATGCATCATCACCTATGTCATGGACACACTTCCTTGATTGACAGCTGTGAGCGCAGGGCTCACAGCTGGAGGAAAAATCCTCCCACTGTCAGCTTGTGTCCCGCTACTGTCAGTGAGGACAAGCTGGGAGTTGTAGTTTTACTAATGCTAGGGGAGATGTGAGCAGACAGCATACTGAGGGAGGGGGGCGGAGACCTGCACAGTGAGGCCACGCCCCCTCCCTTTGAGAGGAATTCAGACTAGTGAGCTAAATTAAAAGTAATAAAAAAATAAATAAATGTGCTAGACACAAACATTAGATGTACATGGTCAGGATTAGGTACTGAAGGTATATTTAAAAAAAATATTTTTTTTTGTTGGATCTGACAGGTACGCTTTAACCCCTTATCAGTGAGAGGCTAGGTTACCCATGGGTTCCCTGTAACAGCAGAACACAACACTATGGAAAGTAAAAGTATTGCTGCTCCTAATTGTGCGTTGCGTGCCATATAGTGAAGCACATGAAAAGCATGCTTCTTCACTGTCACTTAACGTGTTCGTTTTGTGGTTACGTGAGGCACTGCATGCATTGATCTTTATTCTTACAGTAGAGAAGTCATTAATTATAACTTTGTGAATTGGGACATTTAAACTTGCTATTTTTAATTCCAATCTAAATTTAGTAGGAGTCGGAGTCGGTGCATATCGTCTGACTCCGACTCCACAGTCCTGGATGTCACAGTACAGGGATAATACACAGTGATGTCACAGTACAGGGAAAATATACACAGTGATGTCACAGTACAGAGATAATACACACAGTGATGTCACAGTACAGGGATAATACACAGTGATGTCACAGTACAGGGATAATACACAGTGATGTCACAGTACAGGGATAATACACAGTGATGTCACAGTACAGGGAAAATATACACAGTGATGTCACAGTACAGGGATAATATACACATTGATGTCACAGTACAGGAATAACACAGTCTAACTGAAGCTGGGTTTGTATTATTAAGTGTTAACATCTGAGAAGTTTTATACGCAGAAGTTTAAAAAGCAGGAGTTGTAAGCAGGACCCACTGTAACTGTAAGTATTACACTCCCTTGATAAAAGTAGTTTTTCTTAATAGTTAATTACAGCTGTTTGTCACCAAGGATATGGACAGCAGGATTGGAGGTTTTCTTCAGTGCACAATGTGCCACATGTATACATCTCTGGAGCAGCAGCTTCAGGGCGAATACCGCTGTGACAAATGTGAGCATGTTGCCCACCTGGAAGCTCGTATTAGAGATCTAGAGGAGCAAAATGCAACATTGAGGGCGATTGACAATCTTACAGAGCAAGCAGTTAGTGGGGTAGAAATGGAGGTTGGAGAAACTAGCCAGGAGGCCCAAGTAGGGAGCTGGGTTAATGTAGTTAGAGGGACTGGAAAGGGGGAAAGGAAAAGGAAGGTCACTTCTGCTTCTGATCTCCCAAGTAAAATTGCCAAGTTGGGCGATGATGCGAGGGCCTCAGTATCAGAGATGGCAACCCTAGTGGATACTGGTCTCCCTAACAGCCGGGGGAACAGCTCATCTAGTAGTGTGGGGGATGGTAACGCAGGTAGGCCAAGACAGTTAGTTGTGGTAGGGGATTCTATAATCAGGAAGACGGATAGAATAATTTGTCACCAAGACCACCTCAACCGAATGGCTTGCTGTCTCCCTGGTGCCAGGGTTCGGCATGTGGTGGAAAGGGTGGACAAATTACTAGGGGGGCTGGGGATGACCCAGCTGTCATGGTCCATGTGGGAACCAACGACAGAATACATGGTAGGTGGAGGTCCTTGAAGAATAATTACAAGGAACTAGGTGCCAAGCTGAAGGGAAGGACCTCTAAGGTTGTGTTCTCTGGAATATTTCCTGTGCCATGCGCATCGCAGGAAAGACAGCGGGAGCTTAGGGAGTTAAATGCATGGCTTAAGTCGTGGTGTGAGGGGGAAGGGTTTGGGTTTTTAGAGCACTGGGCTGACTTTTCATTGGGGTACAAACTCTATTCTATGGATAATTTTCACCTGAATGGAAGGGGGTCCGCTGTGCTGGGGGAGAGAATCCTGGAAGGGGTGGCTGAGTATTTAAACTAGGTGAGTGGGGGGAGGATAATAAAGCAAAGAAAGCAGACAGTGGGATGGATAGGTTAGAGAGGGGTCCTGTTGGGGGAGGTTAAGAGCAGTGGATAAGGAGAACCATGGGTTACAAACCAGCCGTAAAAATAAATGTAGCCCGAAAAATTGTAATCCCAATAATTCAAAAAATTCCATTAGCCCCAATAACTCAATAACTACGATAAGCCCCATTAACTCAAAAAATACCATTAGCCCCAATAACTTAAATAACAACGTTAGACCCAATAACGCAACAAATCCCATTAGCCCCAATAACTTAAATAATAATGTTAGACCCAATAACTCAAAAAATCCCATTAGCCCCAATAACTTAAATAGTACAATTAGCCCTTATAACTCAAATAATAACATTAACCCCAATAACTCTGAAAATCCCATTAGTGAGACTATATGTGTAAAACTTAATGGAAATGTAAAGTGTATGTTCACAAATGCCAGAAGCCTAGCAAATAAAATGGGGGAGCTTGAGGCCTTGATACTGGAGGAACATATTGATATAGTTGGGGTCACTGAGACATGGCTGGACTCCTCACATGACTGGGCTGTTAATCTGCAGGGGTTAACATTGTTTCGCAAGGATAGAATGAACAGAAAAGGTGGTGGAGTCTGTCTGTATGTTAGAAGTGGTATGAAAGTCAGTGTGAACGATGCCATAGTGTGTGATGATTCTGAGGATGTGGAATCACTGTGGGTAGAATTACAAAAGGAGGGAAATACTGAAAAAATAGTATTTGGTGTAATCTACAGACCCCCTAATATCACTGAAGAGATAGAAGGTCGGCTGTATAAACAAATAGAGAGGGCCGCCCGGGCAGGTACAGTGGTAATAATGGGAGATTTTAACTATCCAGGTATAGATTGGGGCTGGGGGCTGGCTAAAACTACAAAGGGGAGAAAATTCCTAAATTTATTGCAGGATAATTTTATGGGCCATTTTGTGGAGGACCCAACAAGAAGTGATGCCTTGTTGGATCTGATCATTTCCAACAACGCAGAGCTGATTGGTAACGTAACTGTGCGGGAAAACCTTGGTAATAGCGACCACAATATAGTTACTTTTGACTTAAAATGTAGAAAACAAAGACAGGCGGGGAAGGCAAAAACATATAACTTTAAAAAGGCAAATTTCCCTGGGCTGAGATCTGCACTACAGGACATAGACTGGGGGGAGGTGTTCTCAAATACTGATACAGAAGGTAAATGGGACATCTTTAAATCAACTCTAAGTAACTATACAGCTAAATATATACCAAAGGAGAACAAATCTAAACAATTAAAACTAAATCCTACGTGGCTGACAAATGATGTTAAAAGAGCAATAAACAACAAAAAAATAGCCTTCAAAAAATACAAATCTGATGGGTCAGCTATAACATTTAAACAGTAGAAAGGGCTTAATAAAATCTGTAAAAATGTAATAAAAACAGCAAAAATTCAAAATGAGAGACAGGTGGCCAAAGAAAGCAAAACTAATCCTAAATATTTTTTTAGATATATAAATACAAAAAAACCAAGGACAGAGCATGTAGGACCCCTTAATAATGATAATGGGGAGGTTGTCACGGGCGATCAAGAGAAGGCGGAGCTACTGAATGGGTTCTTTAGTTCTGTATACACTATGGAAAAAGGAGCTGACATTGGCCAGGTCAGTGCTGGTAACACATCATGTAATGTACTGAACTGGCTTAATGTAGAGATGGTACAAGGTAAGTTAAGTAAAGTAAATGTAAGCAAATCTCCAGGGCCGGATGGACTACACCCAAGAGTTCTTAGAGAGGTAAGTTCAGTAATATCTGTACCCCTGTTCATCATATTTAGAGATTCTCTGGTGTCTGGTATTGTGCCAAGGGACTGGTGCAAGGCGAATGTGGTGCGAATCTTCAAAAAGGGCTCTAGGTCTTTGCCAGGCAATTATAGACTGGTAAGTCTAACGTGCATTGTGGGTAAATTGTTTGAAGGACTTATAAGGGATTACATACAGGAATACATAGGGGATAATAGTATTATAAGTGATAGCCAGCATGGGTTTACTAAGGATAGAAGTTGTCAAACCAATCTAATTTGCTTTTATGAAGAGGTGAGTAGAAGCCTTGACAGAGGAATGGCTGTGGATATAGTGTTTCTGGATTTTGCCAAAGCGTTTGATACTGTCCCTCACAGACGTCTGACAGGTAAGTTAAGGTCCTTGGAAACTTTAGTTTGTAACTGGATTGAACACTGGCTCATGGATCGTACCCAGAGAGTGGTGGTCAATGATTCATACTCTGATTGGTCCCCAGTAATTAGTGGTGTACCCCAAGGTTCAGTACTGGGCCCGCTGTTGTTTAATTTATTTATCAATGATATAGAGGATGGTATTAACAGCTCTGTTTCTATCTTTGCAGATGACACCAAGCTTTGTAGCACGGTACAGTCTATAGAGGATGTGCATAAGTTACAAGATGACTTGGATAGACTAAGTGTCTGGGCATCCACTTGGCAAATGAGGTTCAATGTGGATAAATGTAAAGTTATGCATCTGGGTACTAATAACCTGCATGCGTCGTATGTCTTAGGGGGGATTAAACTGGCAGAGTCACTGGTAGAGAAGGATCTGGGTGTACTTGTAGATCACAGACTACAGAATAGCATGCAATGTCAGGCTGCTGCTTCCAAAGCCGGCAGGATATTGTCATGTATAAAAAGAGGAATGGACTCGAGGGAAAGGGACATAATACTCCCCCTTTATAAAGCATTGGTACGGTCTCACCTGGAATATGCTGTTCAGTTTTGGTCGCCTGTTCATAAAAGGGACACTGCAGAGTTGTAAAGGGTGCAGAGACGCACGACTAAACTAATATGGGGCATGGAACATCTTAGCTATGAGGAGCGATTAAAGGAGTTACAATTGTTTAGTCTTGAGAAGAGACGTTTAATGGGGGATATGATAAACATATATAAGTATATAAATGGCCCATACAAAAAATATGGAGAAAAACTGTTCCAGGTTAAACCCCCCCAAAGGACGAGGGGGCACTCCATCCGTCTGGAGAAGAAAAGGTTTAGTCTAAAGGGGCGACACGCCTTCTTTACAGTGAGGACTGTGAATTTATGGAACGGTCTACCTCAGGAACTGGTCACAGCAGGAACAATTAACAGCTTTAAAACAGGGTTAGATACATTCCTGGAACAAAATAACATTAAAGCTTATGCAGAATTATAAAACTACATCCCTTTCCCTTATTCCCTTACACCCTTCACTTCAGTTCCCTGGTTGGACTTGATGGACGTATGTCTTTTTTCAACCATACTAACTAACTATATGTCACAGTACAGAGATAATATACACAGTGATGTCACAGTACAGAGATCATATACACAGTGATGTCACAGTACAGAGATCATATACACAGTGATGTCACAGTACAGGGATAATACACACAGTGATGTCACAGTACAGGGATAATACACATAGTACAGGGTTAACATTCACAATTGGTGGGGGGATGGCAGGGGTCAGGGCACAGTATTTATAGTGTTACCTGTAACCTGCCTGTCATGCCATCATCCGCTATTCTCCTGCACTCTGGTTCTTCATCTGACCCCAACAGGCCTCTGTATGAGACTGTGATCACATGACCAGCAGGGGGCGGAGCTGAGCTGGAGGCCGAGATCGCTGTGTGTATGGCAGGGTTTCCCAAGCAGGGGCTTACAGATACAACAAAACCACAACTCCCAGCATGTCCGGACAGCCTTTTGCTGTGTGGATATGCTGCAAGCTGGCAGTTTCCTCTGATACACTGTTGTATGAAGGCAGTGAAGTGGGGATGGGGTGACACCATTGTGGATTGCTTCCCACTTGGTGGTGTAACCTGTCACCCTATAGCCCGCACCTCCCTGGCTATGCCACTGCTTTTTAGGAAGGTTTCACATAGTTTTGTGTTCATTCAATGTTTGACCCAAAGCCAGAAGTGGATCCAGCAGAAGTACAGAAGCACAAGTCTTTCTTTCATGTTTCCCATTCTTCTTGAATCTACTTCTGACTTTGGTTAATAAAAAAAAAAAAAAAAAACTAAATGAAAATTCGCCACAAAATGCTGTTTGTGAAAAGCATCTAAGGGTACATTCAGACGAGCGGATCCACCGCCGAAGGACCCCTACAGGGTGCCTTTAGCTGTGCCTGCTCGGAGCAGCAATACGCCCCTACGAGCAGACACAGTGCTGTGATGTGCAAGTCACCGCGCATGCGGGGTATACTCACACACATTGCGACCGATCCCCCTGCTTCCTGACCTAGGCTGAGAGCAGCAGCAATGTGCAAGTATACAGTGCATGCGCGCCATGGCATGCACATCGCAGTATGTCTGCTCGTAGGGGCATATTGCCGCTCCGTGCAGGCACATCTAAAGGCATTCTGTAGCGGTCCTTCAGCGGCGGATCTGCAGCGTAAAATACACTGTGGATCCTCTCGTCTAAACGTACGCTAAGGGTATGTTCATACTACGGAATCATCATACAGAATTCTGCTGCACTATTTTATCTTTGGTGCAAAGACCCCTTTACACTACAGAATTTGAGCAGTGGAAAATTCTGCCGTGGAAATTCACCTGCCGACAGAATGAACATGTTCATTCAGCGGAATTCTGTGCGGACTGGATTGTCAGAAATGGCCACGGAGCAGGTCTGCACAGTCCAAGTGGAGATTCTGTAGTATGAAATGCTGGTTTCTGTTTTTTTTTTTTACACAAAGAAAGAATAAGGCTATGTTCACATATAGTATTTTAGTCATGATTTTTTAGGAAAGGAATGAGAAATATTCCTGCAGAATCCACTTCTGCCTTTTGCTTTAACCCCTTAACCTCTTCAGGTTATGTCGGGGACCAGACTGGGATGCCTGCTGAAATCATTAAGCTGGCATCCCGGCACAACGCTGAGGGGGTCTAGAGACACCAAACTAAAACCACCCCCACCCCACCCCCATGTCGGCGATTGCCGGAAATCGCGGGTCAATTCAGAGTGGCGATTCACCGGGCTGGGACCGGACCAGGATGTCTGCTGAAAACATTCTCAAGCTATATAATGACATGCGGAAAACAGGTATGATACAAAAAAGTTGCTGTCTACATGGTACAGGTTGCCATGTATAACTCTTTTGTACTGTCCCAAAAGACATTCCTGGAGTTCCAAGAGGACGTTCTAAAGGCCCTAATCTTTTATGACCGCCAAAGAGCGGGCTACAGCACCTCTGGAACTGTGGGCCCCAGATCGTCCCAGGCCAACACTTTCCAGGTGAGATCCCCCACACTGGAAAGAAGGGACGATCCCAGAAAAAAATGCAGAGTGTGTAACAGGAGGGGGATATGGAAGGACACCACCACTCAATGCGACACTTGCTCCGACCAATCGGGCCTCTGCATTAAGGATTGCATCAGGGAGTATCACACTTCCATGGAGTTCTACATTTTTAATCCTTTCCCCTAATTTTAAAGGACATCTGCAGCGTGATTAACACCTAACCCCTATCCACAAGATAGTGTTTGATCGCGGGGGCTCCGACCGCTGGGACCCCCTGTGATCTCCTGTACGGGACCACGGCTGTCCCGTGCAGGGGGCGTGCCAGCCGCAGCATGACGTTGCAGCCGGCACGCCTCCTCCATACATCTCTATGGGAGAGACGAGGAGGCAGCGTTCATGCCTCCCCGTCTCCGCCATAGAACTGTATGGGGACGGGGAGGAGACAGGGCATCACTGTCGACGTCTCTAGGTCGACGCTACATCACCATGAGCGCTAATGGCGGCGCCCCGTTAGGGAGATCGAGGGGGGTCCCAGCGGTCGGATCCCCCGCAATCAAACACTTATCCCCTATGGATAGGGGATAAGTGTCATACTGCTGCAGTTGTCCTTTAATTCCCCAGAATTCCACTCCAATGTACCCCCCCCCCCAAAAAAAAACAAAACTTTCCCAATACACCCGATATCTTTTCTTTTTCCACAAAAAAATGGGTCATGGGACACAAAGTCAACAGCATTGGGGGTTTGCAGTTGCCTCAAATGCGCAGCGCTCTCTCTCTCCACCTGAGCGGGGTGCACATTTGAGGTAACAGATTAGGGACGGCCACATACATCACATTCCCAGAATGATGATTCAGGGCATAGGGTTTGGGGCAGGCATCATTTTTACTCTGGGTCATCATTCTGGGAATTGGCATATCAGTATTAAAATTGCAATTATCATTCCCCCACCCGCCCATAGTACACTTCATTCCTGGAAAATAAATGAAGGGAACACCCGTCTGTTCCAAATCTCCACTTCACCCTATACACCTTCCCTAGGGGGTGTACTGTTTGTAGTATTCTCACATATGGGTGTTCCTTTCTTGTATTTTCCTCTGAATGTATATAACTGTTAGGTCCGTAAAAAACATCTGCCTCAAATGCGAAGAGTTCTCGCTGAGCTCTGCCGTATTTCCAGGCGACAATTCGGAGTCACATGTTAGTTGTTCCCAGAAAGATGAAGCAGAGTATAGGTTGAAAATTGTAATTTTCAAAAGCTACCCTTCATCCATTCCTGGAAAATAAATTTAGGAAACACCTGTGCTTTCAAAATGTTCTCTTTACCCCTATACCCATTCCCCAGGGTGGGTACTTTCTGTAATGGTGTCACATGTGGGTGTTTCATTTTTGTATTTTCCTCAGAATGTATGTAACCGTCAGCTACTGATATGCCATAGGCCTCAAATGCAAACAGACCACTATGCCTTCTGAGCCTTGTTGTGCGCCCGCCCAGTATGTTACCCCATATGTGGATGTGTTTCCATAGTCAGGAGAAAAGCCCTCCAAAATTTTTAACCCAATTTCTCCCATTACCCCTTGTGAAAATGTAAAAAATTGGCTAACCCCAGCATTATAGTGCAAAAGAAATCTAATTTTTCAATTTATGGACCACTTTTCAAAAAGCATGTGATGTGTAACTACTCACAGTACCCCTTGTTACCTTCCTTGAGGGGTGTAGTTTCAAAATAGTGGTCACTTACTGGGGTTCTTTGTTTTTTAGATTTTCTGTCAGAACCTCAACCATTGCAGTGCAAATCACCACTTTAGGCCTCAAATCTCATTGGTGCTGTCTCACTTCTCAGCCCTGTTTTGCACCCGCATAGTGCTCTACCGCCATATTTGGGGTATTTCTCCATTCTGGAGAAATTGGGCTACAATTTTGTGAAGCTTTTTTTCTCTTACTTCTTGTGAAACTAAAATTTTTAATACCAGCAATACAGTGTTAAAAATCAATTATTTAACTTGTATGGCCAACTGTTCAAAAAAACTTGTGAAGTGTAAGTACTCACTGTAACCCTTGTTGCGTTCCTGGGGGGGGTGTAGTTTCCAAAATGGTGTCACATGTGGGGGGTTTCTGCTGTTCTGGCATCATGGGAGGTTTGTAATTGCACATGGCCCCGACTTCAATTCCAGTAAAATTCTCTCTGCAAAAGTTCAGTGGTGCTCCTTCTGTTCTGAGACCTGTAGTGCACCATCAGAGCACTTAATGTCCACATATAGGATGTTTTTTTAATCGGGAGAAATTGGGCTTCAAATTTTGGTGTCCATTTTCTCCTATTACACCATGTTAAAATGAAAAATGTGGAGTAACACCATCATTTTAGTGTTAAAAATCTAATTTTTCACTTTTACGGCCCACTTCAAAAAACCTGTGAGGTGTAAGTACTCACTGTAACCCTTGTTATGTTCCTGGAGGGGTGTCATTTCCAAAATGGTGTCACATGTGGGTGGTTTCTGCTGTTCTGGCAGCATGGGAGGTTTGTAAATGCACATGGTCCCCGACTTCAATTTCAGCTAAATTCTCTCTCCAAAAGTCCAGTGGCGCTTATTCTGTTTTGAGACCTGTAGTGCGCCAGCAGAGCACTTAATTTCCACTTATGGGGCATTTTCTTTATCGGGAGAAATTGAGCTTCAAATTTTGGAGTCCATTTTCTCCTATTACACCATGTTAAAATGAAAAATTTGGAGTAGCACCATCATTTTAGTGTTAAAAATAAAAAAATTAATTTTCTCGTCCAAGTTCAACGCAAGTCCATCAAACATCTGTAAGCTGTTAAGGCTCACTATACCCCTTGTTACATTTCTTGAGGGGTGTAGTTTCCAAAATAGTTGCCACATATAGGTCTTTTTGCTGTTCTGGCACCTTGGGGACTTGCTAAATGCAACATGCCCCCCAAAAATCATTTCAACAAAATTCTCTTTCAAAAAGCCAAATTTTGCTCCTTCTCTCCTGAGCATTGTAGTGCGCCAGCAGAGCACTTGACGTCCACATATGGGATATTTCCATACTCAGAAGAAATGGGGTTTTAAATTAGGGGGGGATTTTCTCCTATTACCCCTTGTGGAAAAAAAATTGGGGTAACACCATCATTTCAGTGTTAAAAATCAAATTTTCCATTTTCACGTCCAACTTCAACGCAAAGTTGTCAAACACCTATGAGGTGTTGAGGCTCACTACACCCCTCAAGGAACGTAACAAGGCGTATAGTTTCCAAAATAGTATGCCATGTGGGGCTTTTTTATGCTGTTCTGACACCATGGGGGCTTCCATGACAGCAAAATAGTTTTTTAAAAATCCCACAGTTGTTCTTTCCCTCTTGAGCCATGTTGTGCACCCGCAGAGCACTTTATGTCAACATATGAGGTATTTCCATACTCATAGAGAAATTGGGCTACAAATTGGTGGTGGTGGTGGGGGGGGGGGGGGTGCTTTTTCTCCTTATACCACTTTTAAAAATGAAAAAACGGGGCTACAAGAACATGTTAGTGTAAAACATGCAGATTTAGATTTTTCTCCTCCACTTTACTGCTATTTTTGTGAAACACCTAAAGGGTTAAACTTTCTGAATGTCATTTTGAATACTTTGAGGGGTGTAGTTTCTATTATGGGGTCATTTATGGGGTATTTCTCACAGAAAGGCCCCTCAAATCCCTTTCAAACTTAACTGGTCCCTGAAAAATTCAGATTTAGAAATTTTCGTGAAAATTTTGAAAATTTCTGCTATAGGCTGCTTTCACACTATAGAATTATCCTTTCTAAAGATCCGATATAATGATCCGTTATCACAACCATTAAAAACGGACATTAAATGGCCATTACAAAATCCAATGATAGTTTATGGGATTTTTACATTATCCGTTTTAACCCATCATAGCACGTTATTAATAACGGACGTTACTTTGTGACAGGGGAAGGTAATGGAAGAAATAGTGCATGGACTATTGGGAGGGCCCTTACCTGCTTACTCGTCGTCCGATCTGTGCCTCGATGCTCCAGCCAGGCTCTGCAGGCTGGAGCAATCGAGCACAGATAACACTGATCAATGCTATGCTATGGCATTGTTCGGTGTATGCACCCTAAGGATTGCATGTTATAGTCCCCTATGGGGACAAAAAAAAGTGTAAAAAAAATGTATATATGGAATTTAACCCCTTCCCTAATAAAAGTTTGAATCACCCCCCTTTTCCCATTAGAAAAAAAGATATATATGTAAACAAAAATAAACATATGTGGTACCGTCGCATGCATAAAAGTCCAAACTATAAAAATATTGTGTTAATTAAACTGCATGGTCAATGGGGTGCATGTAAAGAAATTCCAAAATTGCTTATTTTTGATCAGTTTGTATACCCTAAAAAATGTATAAAGACAATCAAAAAGTGCCATCAAAACAAAAATGGTTCCTATAAAAATTTCAGATCATGGCGCAAAAAATGAGTCCTCATACATCCCTGTATACGGAAAAATGAAAAAAGTTATAGGGCTCAAAAGATGACAATTTTAAACATACTAATCTTGGTGCATGTAGTTATTTTTTTTTAAAGTAGTAAAATAAAATAAAAGCTACATAAATTAGGTATCCTTGTAACCGTATGGACCTACAGAATAAAGATGTTGTGTTATTTTTACAAAAAAGTGCACTTTTTTTTTCTATTAAATCCAAATTTGGATTCAAATCAAAAATTTAAAGCGTTCTGATTTTTAGAAGGTGAGGTGGAAAATACGAGAGTGCAAAAATGAAAAAACCCTGTGGTCCAAAGGATAGGGGATAAGATGTCTGATGGCGGGGGTCCCACTGCTGGGGACCCCCGGGATCTCGGCTGCAGCACCCCTCTGCCATTACTGAGGGGGCGGGGCTATGACATCAAGATGCTCTGGCCCCTGTATAACCCGTCATTACGCATGGAGCGAATTTTGCTCTGTGCAGTAATGACAGAGGGGTGCTGCAGCCGAGATCCCGGGGGTCCCCAGCAGCGGGACCCCTGCGATCAGACATCTTATCCCCTATCCTTTTGGATAGGAGATAAGATGTCTAGGGGTGGAGTACCCCTTTAAGTACTGCATTAAAATCTGCATTGACAGTTTTCCATAAATGCTTGGTGTGACACCAACCTCAATATATAAGGCTACAAACTGTCTTTCTGGGATTCTGCAGTGTAAAGAAAAATGCAGTAGACAGCACTCACCATGCAGGGATGTGTTTATTCACAACAGAGAAACATCTCACGGGTGGCAGGCGGCGAAGCAGTGGTGGAGGACGGGGCTAGCTGACGCACTTCCTCAAGCCGGAATTCTGGCTTAAGGAAGCAACCAATCAGATTGCTTCTTTCATTTAAAAAAAAAAGGCCTCTGAAGAATGAAAGAAGTGATCTGATTGGTTACTATAGGCAACTCAGCAACTTTTCCTCTGGACAAGATTTGATAAATCTCCCCCACAGTGTATATGGGTAACACGGACTGATTTATAGGGGATGGTTTAATAAATAGTCCGGTGATATTGTGTAATATTTGGAATGAGTTTGAGTGGTAATAGGATTGGCATCAGATGTCAGAGGGGGTGGCAGCAAAATAAAATTCAGAATTAGACTACTTCACACAGTGGTCTTTTCTGACATTTTGAAATGTATGAAAAAATTTATGCAATTTTCCAATTTCCTTTCCATGGTTTAATTTACTTTGGTTTTGTACATGCATCTCTTCAGGGGTACTCCGGCGCTAAGACATCTTATCCCCTATCCAAAGGATAGGGGATAAGATGCCTGATCGTGGGGGTCCCGCTGCTGGGGACCCCCGCGATCTTGCACACAGCACCCCATTAGAATCAGTCCCCGGAGCACGTTCGCTCCAGGTCTGATTACTGGCGATCACGGGGGCCGGAGCGTTGTGACGTCACGGCCCCGTGTGACATCACGCTCCGCCCCCTGAATGCAGGCCTATGTGAGGGGGTGTGACAGCTGGATAGCAGATAATATGTCTTAGCGCCGGAGTACCCCTTTTAAGTCCTGTAGAGGAGCCGACCCACTAGGGACACAAAAATTGCAACAAAACATTGTAGAGCGTTTATGATCCCACTATAGACTTTCATGTAAAATCTTTTTAAGAGACTTTAAGGTAAAAAATTTAATAAAAAAAAGCCACAAAATCATCGTAATTGAGGTCTTGGCTCAATAGTGACATATGACTATATGGCTATTTTCAACAATTCAGCTTAGTCACAACCATGCTGTATCACTTGTTTTTTCGCACTGCTGGCACAGATAGGTCCATATAACACTTTTCTAATTGTAAATAAATGTTATTTGTTATTTGCATCATCAGATTTCTCACACTATTATCATCTTGTAAACACAGCTATTGCACCTTCTCAAGAAACATACTGTTACCGATGATCCTTAAAACTAAACCACTGACAGGTGACGTGAATAACAATGACTGTTAAGTCATTAACTGTTGGTATATACAGATGTAGCTAAGAGTCAGAATATACAGTATAACAGTATATACAGAGTTAACAGTCAGACTTGGTGGGTAACGCAATATGACTTTATTTCTGCTACATATGTGCCACTTATGCAAGTCTAGATAAATACAGATACAGCAGAGTTAACAGTCAGCATTATCACATTTAGTTAAAGCGCTAAGACTCTGTTACCTCTGCTACATCTGTAGTAGGCAACAAGTAAACAGTTCTTTCAAGTTGGAAGCAAAAAAAAATGGCAAAGCTTAATAATCCTGGTGGCTATGACCAAAGACCAAATTGTTATAGACGTCTGGATCAGACCAACTCCAAAACAGCAGGTCTGTGAGATGTTACAGGTATGTAGAGCTTAGCAGCCACCTAAAATGGTCCAGAGAAGCACAAGCAGTGTCTCATGAACACCATCATGGCCATCCAAAGCTCATTGCATGGAAAGTGAAGGCTAGCCTGTCTGGTCTGATCTCAGGGAAGAGGTACTGTACTACAGCAAAATTGCTGAAAAAGTTTGTAATGGCTTTGATTAAAAGTATTCACAATGGATGGTACATCACAGCTTGAGTATGGAACTGCATAACCACAAACTGGTCAGAGTGTCCATGACACCTGTCTGCCAGCAAAGACATCCCACAATGGGCACATGAGCATCTGGACTGGACCATAGAGTAATGGAAAAAAGGATTGCTGTGTCTAATGCATCACATCATCATCACATAGTGTGGACTGCTGGGTGCATGTGGGGAAGAGAGAGAGCACCAGGATGAAGAGAACAAGCTGGCAGAAGTAGTGTGATGCGCTGGCAACCGTCTGCTGGCATTGGTCCTTGGCATTCATGAAGATGATACTTTGACACTTACCACCTACCTTAGCATTGTTACAGATGAAGTCAACCCCTTCATGGCAAAGTTTTTACCTTATGGCAGTGCCTCTTTCAGCTGGATAGTGCACTCAACCCATATTGCAAAAATTGTTCAAGAATAGTGTGAGAAACATGACAAAGAGTTCAAGTTGACAGGTGACGTAAATAAGAATGATTATCTCATAACAATGGCACGTCATTCATGCCACTTGGCCTCCGATTAAGCAGACCTCAATCTGATCAAGCACCTGTAGAAGATGCTGGAAAAGTCTGATCTATGGGGGCCTCACAATTTAACATCTTGTTTTAACAGCACTAGGAGCCTCTAGAAAATTCAAAGCCTATTGGGTTTAAATGTTATGACTCCCTTGAGATGAGCATTCCAAATGAACTTCACAAATTTAATATTGGGCAAATCCTGCAGTAGGCTCCTGTATGCTGGAGAAATACGCTGTGAGAGCCTAGCAGAACACCTGGCCCAACGGATAATTGAATTGCCGATTTGAGCAAATCCTCCCAAAGCAAATTTTGGGAGGTTTGCTCAATTTTGACAAAATAACTAGATCATTCCTGTTTTTTATATATTGTTAAATTGAACTCTTCTAACACCTCTGCCATCACTTTTATCAGTCGTGTAAATTATATCACTGTTGATAAACTTTATTACTTATGCTGTTCTAAAAAGAACGAATTGTTAGGGGCATGACAGACCTGAAAGAGTTCCAAAAGGGAACGATTGTTGGTATGCTTCTGGTAGGTGTGTCTGTGAACCAAGTTTATGGATGTGTTGATGTCTGCTGTTATTGATCACATCTACATATGCAATAGATTGGCAAAACATCTGCAGACATAAGTAGCTGTGGTTGAAAGTCAAAGTTTGACACAAAGGACAATTGAGCACGTTGTTGAATCTGGATATGCTGAGCGACCAACTCTGGGCAGCCCAGTCACCAGCCTTAAATATTATTAAGCCTATTTGGGACATTCTGAAGAAGAAGTTAAGGAGTAGATTCCCATCGCCTGCTTCTGTGAGGGAACTTTATTAAAATATGTCACTATTAGATTTGATAAGGGCTTCTCTGGGTACACCCCTTTTACTCTCTGGGTGCCCAGAACCCTCTGCTGAGTCTTTTGCTCTGTGCGAGTGCCATTAGCAGGCTCCCTGTGGCAAGATCTGCAGCTGTTCTTTTTTGAAACATGGCGCCCAATTCTGAAGGTCTTACTCATAACTCTAGAGGTCTCTGATTCTGTGGATTATGGTAATGGAACATTGTTCCCCACCTGCTGTATAGAAGACTGTGAAAATCCATCTGCTCCAATTACTCCAAAATGATTGAACCTACTGAGAGTCTTGCCTACAAAACTTGACTTGGACTCTCGCATGGTGCATCTGGAAAAGACATTGCTAACATGAAAGCTTATATTTTTGAGTGTACATGTACATGTACATGTATTGCTTTTCCTAGTTGATTAACAAACAGGGTATCTTTCTGCAGATGCGTCTTCCCTTAAAGAGACCTTCAACTAATAAAGTGAATCTCTATCTTCTATTGGTGCAATAGTCAATAGGGGACATTTATTAAGCTTTTTCGTGTAAATTGGTTGCAGATTGCACAAAAAGTGGAACTTTTTGCTTAAGTGATTTTGACTAAAATGACTTAGGTACACACTTTTGCTATTTCACTATGCAGTAGTCAGAGATTTATGATGTGTGACTTTTCTAAAAAAGTCGCAGGTTGGTCTCGCATAGCCCTCAATTACACCACAAACCTTCATCAGCCCAGACCTGGCTTACAACACTGACTGTAGACAGGTTACAAAAAGTCACATGGGTGGAAAAAAGTCTCCGAAAAGTCACACATACCGAATCATACAAAGTGGTGTTCTTAAGTGAAATTTTACAAAATGTGTACTAACCCCATATTTATCACGTGACTTACACCATTTAATAAATGTGGTGCACGTACACTCAAACTACACCATCACCTACACTGACTTTGATAAATCTCCCCCTGTCTTTCTTGACCAACACATCTGCCATGAGCCAGAGGGCCCCGATTAAAAATCTGCAACAGGGCCCCATATTCCAATTAAAATACTGATCTCTTATGAGGCAGATGTGCTTTGGGGCCCCCTTAGGCACCAGGGCCTCTGTGTGACTGCTACCTCTGTACTCCCTATAGCTACACCCCAGATCACAGCCTTATTGGATAACCAGCATTCTCAACATTGCCATAGACTTGGATAGCCAGGAACACCGTTGTATTTATAGTAAATAGATGTGTAATCAAAAAATTACCTAGTTTTTATGTTAAGCATTATTTTTTTAATTAATTTTCTACATTCTGCTCACTGGGCCTAATATTAAGCTGATCCTTTCTGTTCTGTAGAGATCACGTTTCAGCAGTGCCCTCACTATCAATGTCTATGTCCTTGGGGCTTGTAGTAAGCAAGATGGCCGCCTCCATAATAATGTACAAAAAATTCCAATCAGAAAATAGAAACAAATTAGAAATAAAAAATAAAATCGAGGTGATACAGTCACAACTTCTATATCTCTTGAAACACCTAGACTAGAAGATCTTTTTGCCTTATGAAGAGGCCCCTGTTCTCCGAAAGATTGTACTTAGATTTTTTTCTTTTTAGCCAATAAAGGTATCACTACTTTTTGACACAAGTGTTTACTATCACATAGATCAGTGTTTCCCAACCAGGCTACCTCCAGCCGCACACTACTCCAGAATAACATTGTGTTTATCTCCTGTCGTCGCTTTGCTGCAGGCAGAATCACAACTTGTATTCTAATGAAGTATCTCCATTGCTCTGGGTGCATTAGGGTCATTGCATTGTGAGAATGTGTGCGTCTCAATGTGTACTAAGGGTCCTGAATAATTTCATTATAAACACCAGGCATGCACAAGACCTAGATGATACAAGCATGGCTGCGCAATGAATATTCATGGGGTTGTTCCTCTCAGTATCATTATATTTCTGCATGTTATGAATACTGTATGTAATATGGACAGTGATGTTGGTGAAATGTTTTTTTTTGCTATGTGAAAAAGTCAGTTAGGTAAGAAGAAAGGGTGCACTCTGCTCCAGTCATAGACCCGAATGTTCTCTTTACCAGCAAGGAACGACTGACCCATAGATAAGAACATGCAATGATTCATAAACGCTGAATATTAAGTTTTGTCACATATGTTAAATATTCTTGGTGGACTATGATGCTACAAACACACTCCAAGTGCATACTCCTCAACCGAGACTTTATCAACCTGTGTATCTGGGGCAGATCTAACATGATTTACCAACCAGTTCTCTATTAGGTTGCTTAACTATTGTCAGCAGTGTTTCTTTTTCCCTAAGATTTAAAAAATCATGGCACAAACCACATTGATGCAACCTATAAACACAGCTTTTATGGCATAGTCCAGTGCAGTAAAATATATATTCTATCCAAAGGATAGGGGATAAGTTTTAGATTGTGGAGATCCCAGTGGTGGGATGCCCCATGATCTCCTGCACAGCACCCTGGTAGTCCCCAGGAAGGGGGCATGTCGACCCTTGCATGTATTGCTATGGAAGAGTCGGAGATACCCGAATGCTGTATCTCTAGCTCTCCCATAGAGATACATGGAGATGGCCTGTTGGCAGCCACTTCGTGCGAGGGTCGACACACCCCCTTCCTAGGGACTGCTGGGGTGCTGTGCAGGAGCAGAGTTGCCCATAGCAACCAATTTTTTTCATTTTTGGAAAGGCCTCTATAAAAATTAAAGTAGCGATCTGATTGGTTGCTAAGGGCAGCTCAGCAACTTTTTTACTTGACAGGTTTTGATAACCCTCCCCCCAAGGTGTTTTCCAAGTGCTTAGGGCAGCACAAGCTGTACATACAACCGTAACACCCCCCCCCCTCCCCCTTCACTGGCCCCTTTTTTAGCTTCACCTTGCTAGTATGGGATTTAACTCTATTTTGTCTTCATTCTTCATGGCATACTTTCTATGAGTGGCTGGAAACATTTCTTAAAGATTTTGGTTCATATGGACATGATGGCATCACACAGTTACTGAAGATCTGTGAGCTTCACGTCCATGATGTGAAAATCCTGTTCCACCACATCCCAAAGGTGTAGAATGTATCCATGCTTTATGTTGTTTACGCCAAATACTGACCTTGCCATCTGAATGTCACAGCTGGAATCAAGAATCGTCAGACCAGGCAACATCCCTGTCTCTGATCTCAGTTGTTTATCCCCTTACTTGCTGCAATCAGGGCCACCATCAGGGGATACAGGCAGTACCCCAGGGTGGCCCTGGCTCAGTTAACAAATTTGCTTGCAGCCAGGATTTGAGATCACTGTATAGCTGTGACAAGCCTGTGTCCCGAAAGATTGGTTGTTTGGTCACAGCTACTTTAAATAACTAGTGGCTGCTGAGCATAGTGACAGATGAAACCTACAATGGGGGCACAGTGACAGTGGGGGCCCACAACTATATGGGGGCACAGAGACAGAGAGGGACTACAGCTATATATGTGGGCCTACAATTATATGAGGGCACAAAGACAAAGGGGGCCTACAACTATGTAGGAGCACAGAGACAGAGGGGTCTTACAACTATATGGGGGCATAGAGACAGATGGGGCCTATGGCTATATGAAGGCACACAGTGGGAGTTTGTAAAGAGGTGATGTCCTTGAGCAGTGTAAGGGGACGCAAAGTTTCTGGCGGCAGTAAATAAATATTTAGTAATGGGTAGCCATGGCAGCCAGGGGCCTCTTCGGCTTGCCATGGTTTTATGTCACAGGTACAGCCTAAGAAATTGCCCCTTGTCGTTTTACTACTCACGTTATAATGCTTTGTATAATGCTCATGTACTGAGTGTACCAAAGCATTGTCTTCAGAAGCCTGCACTGTACAGTAACCTGTTGGCACAGAAAAATGTTTAAAAAAAGGTTTATTAAACAAAAAAAAAATTGCATAAAAAGTATGGTATTGCTGCACTTGTAATAACCAAAATAAAATATGTAACGTTTTGGTTTTATTCTTATAGCCGCAAACTTTTGTCTTTCAATTTCCAGTCCCCCATCCCCAAAAAATAGTAAAAGTTAATAAATAATATGTATCCCAAAATGGTTCTATTAAAAAGAAGATATCCCATAAAAAAAACAAGCCAGCAAATCAATTGTGTTATTGTTGGTTTTTGTCCATTTCCACCACAGTTATTACGTTACATGTACCTCATAATGGTACCATTAACAGTACATCTCAACCTACAGAAAAAAAAGCGCCTTATATAGCTATATTAATGGGGGGAAAAATTCTAAAAAAAAAAGTACAACACAGGCTCCTAAAGGGGTTAAGAAGACATGCATGCTGAGTACCTGTATATTGTTGCTTATTTATGTATCACAATAGAGAAGTGGAAAGAAAAACACTGACTGACGAAAAGGAGCGTTACTGTTACCAAATGAAAGACAATGCGAAGAACACTTGAGTAATCAAAAAAGATATGACTTGTGATTCACTGAGCACATTACTCTGCATGATAAGCCGTATAACAAAGAAACCTGAGATTATGATGATGATGTGATTGTTCTGAAAGAATAAACTACTCTCATCTGTTTTGCCTTTGCAGCCGAAGGAATAAAATATACGCAACATAAGCACAAAGACACATAAATATTATCAGAGACAGAAATAATCCACACACAAAAAGGCACCAAAATCTTCCGTGTCGGAGTAGTGGCGACATTTTATGAACATAGGATGAACAAGTCGAATTTTTGCATAATTTAACCCAATTGTGAAAATGCAAATTCTATTAAAGCTAATTCTACAGAACACACCAACACGTTCCTGTCCAGTGATATTCAGTCTCCAAAAGCCTTGTTTAATCTGTGTTGTGTTCTATTTGGAGAAAAGAGTGAGTAACAGTCACATAGTACAGTCCACAGGAAGTCCCTGAAGATTTACCAAGATGACGAAATTCTTACACGCACACTCACACACACTGTACAGACTTGTAGTATACTTTGGACTGGTTTAGTGGCAGACTGGCATTGCTGGTAGGGCCCTAAGTGTCCCCGGCACCTTGCACAGCAACAAAACATTGAAGACACATTAACTTGAACTTTTACACTAAGATTTCATTTTGTGGCTAACTTTTTCACATTTTTTTCTTTTTCCATTTCGTCTTAGTCCTCATTCTTCATCAATCTGCAGATCCATCATGGGAGATTCTGTTAAATATCTCCTCTTGACACCCCTGGTGGTCCATAACATCATAATAGGAGTTTCCGTTATGGAAGAACGTTCCTACAGCGCGTCCTTGGCGAGCATGTCCTACTGCGTCGCTGAACACCTTGTTGATCTGCTCCTCGGATGGCATCCACCAGTCTGGGTTTGAAGTGCAATGCATCCTAATAAATTCTGAAAGAGTAAAAAGTAGACAAATGTTAGAAATCAAGCACTTGTGTAATGGTTTATGTGTATGTGACAGTTTTTTGGCAGGGTAACACCTAGTATTTGGTCAGTATTTTTTAGCTGAAAACCAACACAGAAAAACTTCTGTGTTTTGGACCCCTTCACGGGTTTGGCTTAAAATAGTGACTAAAATGCAATGGCCACCACTTATACATATTGTGTCTGAATTTTGGCACTACATTCACCAGAATTTTGACAGACTAAATGGGCAACACATTTATTATTGTTTGCACTGGAAACAATTGTAAAATTCACTTTTCATTTTTACAAGGTAAGGTAGAATCGTAAAAACTTTAAGACACCTTTTGATGCACATACAACAGGTGCTAAATTTAACACAGACCATGCTCCAAAATCATAGAGCCATGCACAAAACAACAGACAGGGTAAAGATGGACAATATTGTTAAATTCCCCATGTGTGAACCTGGTCTTTGAGACAAAGGTAAATCATGTCTGAAATTTTTCCACCTTTAATGTGACCTATACCGTGAACTTTCAATTGCAAAACAAACTAAAATCTTTGAGAGGGAAAGAACAAAAAATACACTATAAGGCTAAGTTTCCACTTGGTTTTTTTTCTGGCAGTTTTTGGATATCTGCCACTGCAGTTTTTGAGCCAAAGCCAGAATTGTATTCAAAAGGAATAGGACATATAAAGGAAGGACTTACACTTCTCTTCCCAAATGGATCCACTTCTGACTTTGGTTCAAAAACTGCAGTGGCAGATATCAAAAAACTGCCAGAAAAGAAGCCAAGTGGAAACTTGGGATATGGCAGGGTTCAGAATAGCCAATCACATTCAAACTCATGTTAAACAGAAGTTGTTATATACATTCTATCATTTAAAGGGGTTATTCAGGATCAGAAAAACATTTCTTACAAAAACAGCACCACCCTGTCCTCAGGCCGTGTGTGGTATTAGTCCGATAGAAATGAATGGAGCCAAGCTGTAATTTCACACCCAACCAGAGGACAAGTGTGGTCCTGTTTTGGAAGCAATTAGTTCCGTTTATCTATTCCTGGATAAGCCCTATAAATAGACTTTGATAAATCACAAATAAAGTTTAGTTGTTCTAGTAGGATTTTCCTGACATTTCCTTAGTTGCATCTCAGAGCAAAGTATTCCACAGAGAGCTTCCAAAACACCAGAGAAATCTCATTGTTGAAACATATCAGTCAGAAGGAGTACTTGAAAATTCTAAAGCATCAGATATGCCATGTAACACAGTAAAGACAGTCATCATCAAGGGGAGAAAATATGGTACAACAGAGACATTAACTAGAACTGGGCTTCCCTTCAAAATTGATGAAAAGACAAGATGAAAACTGGTCAGGAGACCTACTGCAACATCAAAGGAACTGCAGCAATTTCTGGCAAGTACTGGCTGTGTGCTACATGTGACAACAATCTCCTGTATTCTTCACATGAATTGGCTTTGTAAGAAAAGGCTTCCATCTTGCCATCCTACCCCAAAGAAAAACAACATCTAAGCCAGGCTGAAGATTGCAAAAACAAACCTCAAGTCCTCCAAAAGCATGAGGGAAAATGTGTTATGGTCTGATGAGACGAAGGATGAACTTTGCTATAATTCCAAAAGGTATCTTTGGTGCAAAAACAACACTGCACATTACCCAAAGAACACCATACCCACAGTGAAGTGTAGTGGCAGCATTATTTTTTCTTCAGTTAAAACCGGGGCCTTAGGCTGGGTTCACATCACGTTTTTTGCCATACTGTTTTCAATCCGTTTTTCTCAAGAAAACCGTATGGCAAAAAAACCGGATGGAACAGTATGGGAAAAAGTAAACCGTATGCGTTTTAAAACTGTATATTGTTTTTAAAAGTGCATACAGTTCCGTCCGTTTTTGATCACTTTGTCCATTTTTAATGGGAGGGGTGTTGGGTGGGAACTTTAGGATGCAAATGCGCATGTGCAAAGTAAAAAATGTATACGGTTTCCTGTATGGAACTGTATACATGTGGGTTTCCCATCGACGTCCATGTAAAAAAAAACATATGCGGTTGCAGTTACAGTGGTTGACCACGTTTTTGTCTCCAGTTTAAAAACGCATATGGTTTACTTTTTCCCATACTGGTTCATCGTTTTTTTTTGGCATACGGTTTCCTTTAGAAAAATGGATTGAAAACCGTATGGCAAAAACGTGATGTGAACCCAGCCTTAACCAGAAAAACTATTCATGTGAGTTATTAATGTGAGTACACCTGAACAAGTCACGACCAGGGTGTGATGTGATGTCACGACCAGTGCTGCTGGAACCTGGCTTTTGTTTAGAACACAGGGTGCTGCGGGAGATCACAGAGGGGCCTCAGAGGCGGGGACCCCCCGATTAGACATCTTATCCCCTATCCTATATATATATATATATATATCTATATATATATATATATATATATATATATATAAAAAAAAAAAAAGAATATATATATATATATATATATATATATAGTCATGGCCGTAAATGTTGGCACCCCTGAAATTTTTCTAGAAAATGAAGTATTTCTCACAGAAAAGGATTGCAGTAACACATGTTTTGCTATACACATGTTTATTCCCTTTGTGTGTATTGGAACTAAACCAAAAAAGGGAGGAAAAAAAGCTAATTGGACATAATGTCACACCAAACTCCCAAAATAGGCTGGACAAAATTATTGGCACCCTTAACTTAATATTTGGTTGCACACCCTTTGGAAAAAATAACTGAAATCAGTCGCTTCCTATAACCATCAATAAGCTTCTTACACCTCTCAGCCTTAATGTTGGACCACTCTTCCTTTGCAAACTGCTCCAGGTCTCTCTTATTGGAAGGTCGCCTTTTCCCAACAGCAATTTTAAGATCTCTCCACAGGTGTTCAATGGTATTTAGATCTGGACTCATTGCTGGCCACTTCAGAACTCTCCAGCGCTTTGTTGCCATCCATTTCTAGGGTGCTTTTTGACGTATGTTTTGGGTCACTGTCCTGCTGGAAGACCAAAGATCTTGGACGCAAACCCAGCTTTCTGACACTGGGCTGTATAGTACGACCCAAAATCCATTGGTAATCCTCAGATTTCATGATGCCTTGCACACAGTCAAGGCACCCAGTGCCAGAGGCAGCAAAGCAACCCCAAAACATCATTGAACCTCCACTATATTTCACTGTAGGCACTGTGTTCTTTTCTTTGTAGGCCTCATTGCGTTTTTGATAAACAGTAGAATGATGTGCTTTACCAAAAAGCTCTATCTTGGTCTCATCTGTCCACAAGATGTTGTCCCAGAAGGATTTTGTCTTACTCAAGTTCATTTTGGCAAAATGTAGTCTTGCTTTTTTATGTCTCTGTGTCAGCACTGGGGTCCTCCTGGGTCTCCTGCCATAGTGTTTCATTCATTTAAATATCGACGGATAGTTCGCACTAACACTGATGCTCCCTGAGCCTGCAGGACAACTTGAATATCTTAGGAACTTGTTTGGGGCTGCTTATCCACCATCCAGATTATCCTGTGTTGACGCCTTTCATAAATTTTTCTCTTCTGTCGCCCAGGGAGATTAGCTACAGTGCCATGGGTTGCAAACTTCTTGATAATGTTGCGCACTGTGGACAAAGGCAAATCTAAATCTCTGGAGATGGACTTGAGAACCAAAATTGTGGAAAAATATCAACAATCTCAAGATTACAAGTCCTCAGACAGTTCTCTTCTCCTCTTTCTGTTGTCCATGCTTAGTGTTGCACACACAGACACACAATGCGAAGACTAAGTGAACTCGTCTCCTTTTTATCTGCTTTCAGGTGTAATTTTTATATTGCCCACACCAGATTTTTGCCCCAGGTGAGTTTAAAGAAGCATCACATGCTTGAAACAATCTTATTTGTCTAGAAAAATTTCAGGGGTGCCAATATTTACGGCCATGACTGTATATATATCTAGTGCTGGCCAACATTCTTTGGTTGTATATATATATATATATATATATATATCAGAACCATAGTACATCACTAGTGATTATTCATACATTAACAGACAGCAATGTTTTGGGTGTGTTATACCCTTCATTAGGTGTTGGATGGTCCAAATGTTAAAAGGGTACTCCGCCCCTAGCATCTAATCCCCTATTCAAAGGATAGGGGATTAGATGGGAGATTGCCGGGGTCCCGCTGCTGGGGACCCCCGGGATCTCCGCTGCAGCACCCCGCTATCATTACTGCACAGAGCAAACTCGCTCTATGCATAATGACCGGCGATACAGGGGCAGGAACATCGTGACTTCATGGCTCCACCCCCTTATGAGATCACAGCCCGCCCCCTTAATGCAAGTCTATGGAGGGGGGGGGGGGCGTAATGGCTGCCACGCCCCCTCCCGTAGACTTGTATTGAGGGGGCGGGCCGTGACGTCACGAGGGGGTGGAGCCGTGAAGTCACGATGCTCCGGCCCCTGTATTGCCCATCATTATGCACAGAGAGAGTTTGCTCTGTGCAGTAATAATAGCGGGGTGCTGCAGCGGAGATCCCGGGGGTCCCCAGCAGCGGGACCCCAGCGATCTGACATCTTATCCCCTATCCTTTGAATAGGAGATAAGATGCTAGGGGCGGAGTACCCCTTTAAGAAGACTTAGAAATAGGTAGGTATGAAACTGAACCTGCTTAGTGCCACTGCACACAGTGTAATGAACAACTTCAGGTTTATTCCTTCCCAGTTTTGAGGTATGTTGTCATTTGAACCATCCACTGCCTGATAAAGGATATTACACACCTGAAATATTGAGGTCTATGATAATTGCTGGCAGTGAATCTGGGTTCTGAAATATATGATAGGTGAAAAAAAAGGTTTAACAATATCCTGGCTTTTGGGGGACTGTCCCATTGCCTGTACTTAATGTTCCTCCTAAAGTGACCTGCCCCAACCCACCCAAACTGTTGCTATCCCCATGTGAATAATTGCTGGCGGTGTACTAGGGTCTTGAGACGTATAATAATATACTACTAAAAAATCTTAAGCGATATCCGACTTTGGAAATGCTTTCCCATTCCCTGTACCATCTGAATTAGTATGAACGGAAATGGCCAACCCAACGTGCGCCCATCAAAACAAATATCATTTTTGAGTTTGTACTGCCTGAACCTAGATTTACTGTTTAGGAGGAACATGTGATATAGACATCATTGTATAGTCATACAATAACATTGGTGGGGATGTTATCTTCAAGTTCAGTTATGTTTGATAATATGTATTTCCTTCAGATCACCGGGGCAGCTATGGAGGCCAAATTCAATCACCATAGTCGTTTGTCTACATCAGTATCCTCCAGACCGGTTATGTTTTCTACTCAATACAGCAGTCAGTTTGGTGAAATCTGCAAAATATTACATAAATTTATGCCTCTAATCACCACTGATCCTGCTTATACTCTTATACATTATCTGGGGGATACTGATGTGTAGCCAAAAGAGCCCCAACCCTAGGACAACTGTCACCCAGTCTTTTCTCTAGTACCGGTAGACAGGAACATACAGTGACCCCCCGACCTACCATGGCCCAGACATGTTGAAGGCAGCATCAACATACGATGCTTTTGTATGTCGGGGCCATCGCATAAACGGCTATCCGGCAGCGCAGACTGCTTCAGCTTCCACCAGATAGCCGTTTACGGTGCCCCGTGTGGTCCGCTGACGATCACTTACCTGTCCTCGGGGCTCCGGCACATCCTCTTCGGGATCCCCTCCATCGTCGGTGCTCTCCATCATCGTCATCACGTCGCTGCGCACGCCGTCCCGTCATCCAATAGGAGCGGCGTGCGTAACGACGTGATGGCGGCGATGGAGAGCGCGGGTGCCGGGGAAGCAGAGGCCTTGCCGGAGCGTCAGGGACACCCCGAGGACGCGGCGACAGCGATGGAAGGCGACATCCAGGGCAGTGGTGACGAGTGGTGACGGTCCGGAGCGGCGGGGACAGGATGAGTACAACTTCCTATACCAGTGGTCTTCAACCTGCGGACCTCCAGATGTTGCAAAACTACAACTCCCAGCATGCCCGGACAGCCGTTGGCTGTCCGGGCATGCTGGGTGTTGTAGTTTTGCAACATCTGGAAGTCCGCAGGTTGTAGATCAATGTCCTATACTTTACATTGCACGGATCCCTCAACATACGATGGTTTCAACAAGCGATGGTCCATTTGGAACGGATTACCATCGTATGTTGAGGGACCACTGTACCTGGCTGAAACATGTCGGCACATACAGATGCGGTCACCGTGTCTCAGTTATTAAACCTGCCAATACATTTACTTCCTTTTCAACAGGTAAAACATACAATATCAAACAATACATAAATTACAATACCTCATGTAATATATTTGATCTCATGCACTCAATGCAAGTTACAATATGTGGGATGTACCACTACCCCTCTCAAAACAAGAATTTGCAACCACCTTTCAGATGTTCCCTTCTCTTATATTTGTAATACTTCGGCAGTTACCATACACTGTGCACAGTTACATGCAGGAAGTACAGCATCCTTGACGGTACAAGGCATAGAAAGAGTTAACTCTTCCACACAGAGGTGGAGATTTTCGCCAAAGGGTCCTTGCACGTGAGATTTTTGGGATTATCACATTGGAAACACGGGTCCCCACTGGATTGAACAGAAGACAGGATACTTTACTTTATTATCACTAATATATTATTTTGTGTATTCCGATGTCTTCGGCATCTCAGTGCCCGTATGTTTCATGAGATATATTCTGTATATATTGTCTATTCAACTTGTCATATTTGTTACTGCTGTATATGCTTATACATATGTGTACTTATATCTGTTTCACTTATGAAGTTACAGCAGTATTCAATAAGATCTTTTTATTCTATTGATCCATGTGTCCTTTCTGGACTTTTACATGTTAAGGGTTAAGTATTTCGGGACAGGTGTATCCCATCTTCCTTGAGCTACTTTCCCTATTTAACTGAGGAAACTCATTTTGTACGATGTATGACTGAGGGCAGCATCGCCTGAAACGCGTTACTTTGTTCACTCTGTGTCTCCGGACTTTTATATAAATAAACAGGACTTTCTTTGCATTATATCCTCGCTGACTTCTCTTCTACATTTCTTATGTTCAGTTTGCATTAACTTTCAAACCAAAGTGCCCACGATAAAACACCACTGAGTTTTAGAGCATTCAATTGATACCAAGAGATCAAGAGATAGAGAATCATCAAGCCTCAACTTTGGTAACCAGTGGACATCTGAGCTCACTGACCCCTTCTATGTCTCTATGATCTGAGCTCACCGACCCCTTCTATGTCTCTATGATCTGAGCTCACCGACCCTTTCTATGTCTATGACCTGAGCTCACCGACCCTTTCTATGTCTCTATGATCTGAGCTCACTGACCCTTTCTATGTCTATGACCTGAGCTCACCGACCCCTTCTATGTCTATGACCTGAGCTCACCGACCCCTTCTATGTCTCTATGATCTGAGCTCACCGACCCCTTCTATGTCTCTATGATCTGAGCTCACCGACCCTTTCTATGTCTCTATGATCTGAGCTCACCGACCCCTTCTATGTCTATGACCTGAGCTCACCGACCCCTTCTATGTCTCTATGATCTGAGCTCACCGACCCCTTCTATGTCTCTATGATCTGAGCTCACCGACCCTTTCTATGTCTCTATGATCTGAGCTCACCGACCCTTTCTATGTCTCTATGATCTGAGCTCACCGACCCTTTCTATGTCTCTATGATCTGAGCTCACCGACCCCTCTATGTCTATGACCTGAGCTCACCGACCCCTTCTATGTCTCTATGATCTGAGCTCACCGACCCCTTCTATGTCTCTATGATCTGAGCTCACCGACCCTTTCTATGTCTCTATGATCTGAGCTCACCGACCCCTTCTATGTCTATGACCTGAGCTCACGACCCCTTCTATGTCTATGACCTGAGCTCACCGACCCCTTCTATGTCTCTATGATCTGAGCTCACTGACCCTTTCTATGTCTCTATGACCTGAGCTCACCGACCCCTTCTATGTCTCTATGATCTGAGCTCACTGACCCTTCTATGTCTCTATGATCTGAGCTCACCGACCCCTTCTATGTCTCTATTATCTGAGCTCACCGACCCCTTCTATGTCTCTATGATCTGAGCTCACCGACCCCTTCTATGTCTTTATGATCTGAGCTCACCGACCCTTCTATGTCTCTATGATGTGAGCTCATGACCCCTTCTATGTCTCTATGATCTGAGCTCCCCCCTTTTATGTCTCTATGATCTGAGCTCACTGACCCCTTCTATGTCTCTATGATCTGAGCTCATGACCCCTTTCTATGTCTCTATGATCTGGACTCACTGACCCCTTCTATGTCTCTATGATGAAAAGATTCATTTACACAGAATTTTTCTTTGATTCAATGAAACCATGGCTACAATGCTCATACTGAACAAGAAAAGTCATCATGCGTTGTACGCTGACGTTACTTATTGATTGCCTCTCTGCCTGAAAGCTGACAGGTCATCTTCCAAGAAAAATGTGCCATTTTAAGTAACTATTTAGAAATTTACATAATATACACAGCAAGCTCCCAGTTTCCTGCTGATTCTAAAGATCTTTACAAATTTTACGAAAATGTTAAGGGAACTGTTGTGTTTATACAATGAAGAATTAATGTGAACCAACAAGGACAAGTCGGTCAAAGTGACTACAAGAGAAGAATCAGACAAGAATACTACACATACTATATTATTCGGAATTAAATTTGATTGAATCCAGCCTTCAGGGAACAATAATCAGTATCTAACAAGATGGTACATGTACTGCAATATGTTTGAAGACTGAAGGCATGGGGTAATGGAGCTTCTTCTGGGGATGGCACTGTTATGGAGCGTCTTAGCTATTTTCATCATCACACTGTCAATACAACATGTCACTCTTTATCCATGGCTGTTTACTTTGGTCATATTCAGGTGTCACCATATTCTTGTTTGTAAAATGTCTGAGAAGCTCTGCTCGGAGGGACCTAAAAGATGTTTGAACCATCTTTTTTTTTTTCTCTCTCTTTTTTTAAGCACTTTTCTAGTAAGCCTCTAGAACAGGGAATATGGATTCTCTGTTAGGCTGGGTTCACACTACGTTTTTGCCATACTGTTTTCAATCCATTTTTCTAAAGAAAACAGTATGGCAAAAAAACGTATGGAACAGTATGGAAAAAAGTAAACCGTATGCGTTTTTAAACAGTATACTGTTTTTAAAAGTGCATACAGTTCCGTCAGTTCTATAGAAAAAAAAACCATACGTTTTTGAAAATTTTGTCCATTTTTAATGGGAGGGGTCTTGGGTGGGGACTTTAGGATTCAAATGCGCATGTGCACAGTAAAAACGTATACGTTTTTCCCGTATGGAACCGCATACATGTGCGTTTCCCATTGACGTCCATGTTAAAAAAAAAACGTATGCGGTTGCAGTGCGGTTTTTAAACCGGAGTCAAAACCGTGGTTGACCGCATACGTTTTTTTTAACATGGGAAACGCACACGGTTCCATACGGGAAAAACGTATACGTTTTTACTTTGCACATGCGCATTTGAATCCTAAAGTCCCCACCCAAGAGCCCTCCCATTAAAAATGGACAAAATTTTCAAAAACGTATGGTTTTTTTTTAATAAAAACTGAAGGAACTGTATGCACTTTTAAAAACTTATAACTTATAAAGTTGAGAATAGACCTATCGGTACAGAAAGAACCAGCAGGAGGTCAGATTCTATAATAAGTGGCATATATGATCCCTACATTCTCTAGTCATCTAGCCAAGCAGTTTTTTTTTTTTTTTTTATAACTCATTATAACTCTTTTCTGGTGGTGAGCATGATGGAGACAGAAGGAAAACAGGAGAAAAAGCTGCCATCCGTCCCAGAAAGCCTCCTCAAGAGGCGAAAGGCGTTTGTGTCTGCCAAGGCCCGAAGGAAAAAAAAGAAAGATCATCTACAAGAGGGCGGGGAGCCACCAGGCAGATGTACAGAAAGTAAATTACTAAGTCCCCGCCGAGCCCAAATTGGCTTTTGTCATTAGAATTTGCGGTATCAATGGTGTCAGCCCAAAGGTGCGTAAGGTGTTGCAACTCCTTTGCCTGCGTCAGATTTTTAATCGCACCTTTGTGAAACTCAACAAGACTTCTATTAATATGCTCAGGTTGATAGAGCCCTACATTGCCTGGGGTTATCCCAACCTCAAATCAGTTAAAGAGTTGATCTCCAAGCAAGGTTTCCTGAAGATCAAGAAACAGCGTATCCCCCTGACTGATAACTCTCTTATTGAGAATCATCTTGGCAAACGTGGCATCAACTGTGTCAAAGATCTGATCCATGAGATCAACACAGTTGGCAAACAACTTCCTCTGGCCCTTCAAGCTGTCCTTCCCCAGGGATGGTATGAAGAAGAAAACTATACATGTTGTCTATGGTGGTAATGCAGGACACAGGGAGGACCAGATCAACAGATTGATAAGGAAGATGAACTAAGGTTTCCTATGGATGCACCCCTCTCTGGTCAAGTAATAGAAATCTATTTACAAAGAATATATATATATATATATATATATATATATATATATATATAAATAAAATTATAACTTTAGTCTCAGGGTTAGAATAAGTACAACCATACCAAATTTATATTGTGTTTTCTTTTTAGGTTTCACTACTTCAGCTCAATTAAAAACCCACATTGCTGCACTTCAAGCAATTAAGAGAAAATCTGTGTTTTTCTTTTGTCTCCCCCCTGAAATGTGTTACGCCGAGCGCTCCGGGTCCCCGCACCTCCCCGGAGCGCTCGCGGCGTTCACCTTCTCGCAGCGCCCCGGTCAGACCCGCTGACCGGGAGCGCTGCATTAATGTCACCGGCGGGGATGCGACCCGCGTAGCGGGACGCGCCCGCTAGCGGCTCGCATCCCAGTCACCTCATCTGTCCTGCCCCCGTCGGCTCAGTCCCGGCACGCGCGGCCCAGCTCCCTAGGGCGCGCGCGCCGGCTCTCTGCGATTTAAAGAGCCAGTGTGCCACTGTGCCTGGCTCAATCAGTGCTCACACCTGTGCCCTCTTTATAAAACCTCCCTTCCCCTTCCCTTTCTTGCCGGATCTTGTTGCCCTTGTGCCAGTGAAAGCGTTCCTTGTATGTCCCAAGCCAGTGTTCCAGACCCTCTGCCGTTGCCCCTGACTACGATCCTTGCTGCCTGCCCTGACCTTCTGCTACGTCCAACCTTGCTCTTGCCTAATCCCTTGTACCGTGCCTATCTCGGCAGTCAGTCGGGGTTGAGTCGCTATCGGGTGGAACGACCTGGGGGTTACCTGCCGCTGCAAGTCCATCCCGCTTTGCGGCGGGCTCTGGTGAAAACCAGTAACCCCTTAGACTCCGTTCCCCTGGTACGGCCCACGTCATCACCCCACTGACACAGAGGATCCACCACCAGTATCCTCACAATATCCGGATCCTAACAGTAAGTATCGTTGATAATAAAAGAAGATACTAAGAAGATTGGGTGAGTCGCCATCCCCTTACTTCTATTTATTGGATTAAAAAAAGAAATAAATCTAAAGGCTTGGTTTATATCAAACTTGTAGTTTCTATCAGTACCATTTTGGTACATTTTGATTGCTTTCGTTTACGTTGTTTGGAAGGCAGATTAACGAAATACAGCAATTGTAGCTTTTAAAAAAATTTATTTATATATATATATATATATATATATATATATATTTTTTTTTTTTTTACAGCATTTACCGTGCAGGGTAAGGCTCCAAGCACACTTAGTTTTGTCCATACAGGAACCAGACCCGGCTAGGGAGTGGGAAAATCGGGCGCTCCCGTATCCCAGCCAGACCCCACGCCCATCTCATTCATTTGAACGAGCCGACTGGAGTCACATAGTGACTCAAGTTGGCTAATTTTTGCCCTGTCTCCGGTTTTCTGGCCAGACTGAAAACCGTGGTATGCTGCGGTTTTCAGTCTGGCCACAAAACCGGATACGGTGCAAAAATGAGGGTATAGATTTGATGCGCAGGATTTTCTGCTGCAGATTTCAATGTAAACTAAATGACTGAGCGCAGCTTCTAATCTGCAGTTACAAATCCTGCGCATCAAATCTGCGCACGATCCTGTACATGTAAACGCACCCTTAAGGAGGCCAGTCTTTGGAGAATGAAGCAGTATGAAGTGTACATTAGATCTTTTCAATTAGAACGCTATCATGTTAATTAAACAGGAGCTTCTACCTCTTTATATCACCGTCATTCTGCCGGAGAAGGAGCTGTGCTTTATTAGTTTATACTTCATAATCTCTACTGCTTTAATTTATATAGCTGTAACATCTGGCTGGGCTTTAAATAATGATCAAAAGAGACATCTGTTATCTGTATTTATGGAATGATATGATTTGTCTGAATGTTCATTGACTGCAGTTTGTATTGTAATTAATGATCTGGTTGCCGACCCTTTTGTGTAGCAAATGGATATTAAAAAGAAAGTCATTTAAATCAAAGCATTCAAAAACTGATCTGAACAAAGGCCAAATCCAGATACAATGTATATGTGCAAACAGCTCATCTTCATGTTGTATGTGATGCCCAAAAGCAATTATACGGTAGATCCAAGAAATTGTAGGTAGATGATTCCACATGTTTTCTCTATATACTGTGTGACATTTTCTCCATTTATATAGATAGCAATTTCAAAATGATTTTGGTTGCCATGGGAAACAGTCAGCTTTTTGTATCAGGAAGATTGCTATGTTGTATCAGCCAGTTTAGCTAATAATTCTGTTAACTGGCCAGTATTACGGCCTACAGCCATGTCTCTACATTCCCCCTTCCACCATTGCACAATATACCTAGAGCTTTATGCCTGTGTATATATCAGAGCTGTATGCAGATTCCATATACTGTATTGTCTAGTAATCATCACTACATGGGTAAAGTGTTATGAACATGCCCAAAGCAGGTGTCAATGCAGCTTGCTAGAGCTTTAGCACCGTGCAATCCCTTTCTTGACAGACTCAATATCAATAGATACCAACAGAAATTGACACTGCTTGTGACTTGTGATGGTATGGTGTATAAGTTACAGGAACACGTATCACCTATACACATAATAAGTGAAAAATGTGTGTTTTTGGGGTTCCTACCACATCTGTCACAAGAAGAAAGTGGCATTTGTACTAAGTTGTGGCCATGCCGGTGACCCTGCTGATGGATATAGTTGAATGCTGCACTCAGATATCACAGCTGTACTCTGCTAACTCTGTCAGTTCTGTCAGGATGATGGCAAACTAGTATGTAAGGCAAAAGCCAAAATTCACCTGTGCGTGTGCTTGCCTGAGGAAGGTCCATGATGTAAGGACCGAAACAGGGGCGGACTGACTAGCTAGTCCACAGGAGTTTTGGGTAGGGCTGCTGACTAGCCATACACCAGACTTCCGCATAGCTTCCCACCTAACTACCTGGCCACATAGCCGCCCACCTAACTACCTGGCCACATAGCCGCCCACCTGACTACCTGGCCACATAGCCGCCCACCTGACTACCTGAACACATAGCCACCTACCTGACCTCTGAGCCGCCAACCTGACCTCCTGGCCGCATACCTGCGAAAGTGGACAACGCTGATCAGAAAATATGTCTTCTGTGGGTCCATAGATGTAACTGTAATAACTTATATTGTAAACAGATCCTTCTGGTATATACCTGTACATCACTTATAATAACTTATATGGTATACAGATCCAGTGTACAGACGTTTCGTGCCCATAATGCACTTCGTTGGATCACCTTGGAGATGGTTCGGCGAAGTGCATTCTGGGCACGAAACGGATGTCAGATTCCACTGTTCCATAAGCTCCCCCGTTTGTCTCTCCCCACTATATCCCAATACCTGTACGTACTATCCTCTATGTCTTTGTAATAAAGAAGTTACTAATTTGGATCAGCTATACCTGAGTTGCTGAGTCCATGCTTCTTTACATTGAGGATTGATTGCAGACTTCCTTCTGCTTACGGACGCCGAGCACCAGGTGGAGATCCAGGTTGGACTGCGGTCACACAGCACCCTTGCATGATCTATTGCTACATTGGACATGTGAGTACAGGGCAGTGCTCAGCTTCTGTTTGCTTTTTCTAAGCCTGCTATAGTACAACTGGTATATACCTCTATATGATCCTGTATATAAATCACTTATATGGTATACAAGATCCTCTGTACAGCTGGTATCTACCACTATATGGGCACGGTATATAATCACTTATATGGTATACTATATGGTATACAGATCTGTGTTAAGCTGGTATATACCTCTATATTGTTGTGTATATACAGTGATCCCTCAACATTAAATAGTTTCAACATACAATTGTCTTTTCTGGACCATTGTAACTTGAAACCACACTCAACATTCAATGCTACAGACAGTCCAGACCAAGAAACATGTCAATGGCTGGAAGAACTGACCAATTAGAATGGACATTCACTGGTAAAACACCTGTAATACTGAAGTGTATGCACTGAATTCCTGTCTGGTAGCGCTCCCCTACATTACAGGGAGGTATTACATGTTCTGTGCTACTCTTTAACTGTGCCAGGGTTAGCTGCTCCTTTGGACACCAAGTAAGGCCGGCTCCATTTTGCTTTTTTAGGACATTTCATGTACTGTACAGGACCCCGAAGAAGATCCTATCCTCTACATAGACAGTGATTTACAGCTCCCAGCAGATCGTTTTTACTTTTATATGTAAGGACTTGCTTTATCTCTATTAGTTGTCTACTTATTTTTGTTTCATTATCCCTTTTTCCTATTTTTGGATGACATTTTGGGGCTTCAGAACCAATTACCAGGTTTCCTTAGTGTTATGGTCTCAACATACAATGGTTGTCCAGGGACCAATTAATACTGTAACTTGAGGGACCATTGTAATCACTTATATGGTATACAGATCCTGTGTACAGCTGGTATATACCTCTATATGGCCCTGTATGTAGGAATACTGGTCTGTGCACAGTGGTTTTATTCAGTAACAGTACGGTGCATTAGTCAGTGACTGTGTGATGTATAGTGAGTTCCTGGTGCGCTGTTATTTGGCCCTTGTATACTGTTAATTTGTGTATAGTGGTTTTACAGTAACAGTATTATCTAGTTATTGTGTGGTGGTATAGATCTACTCCTTGTATACTGGTATTATCAGTCATGGAAAATTATCTTACCTATGTTAACGCGTCATATATATATATATATATATATATTTATATAATTTTTTTTATTTTGTGTGTAGGGGTGGGGCATGAGGAGGGATCAGGGTGGAATATGGGTGGGGCCGGGGTGTGGCCAGGGGTGGAGTCTCACAGGGGCCCACGCTTTATTTGGTCCTGGGGCCTTAAGTGTTGTCAGTCTGCCCCTGGTTGTATGTGTAACTTTTTACAGTAAATACCATTATACTAGTCACAAGTGACTAATGGTATTTAGTATATGGACTGGCTTATGGGTCAATGATTGGAGTCCCCAAAACCTGGATCCCTTACAATCTGGTTCTGATTGATTTTCTGCTACCCAGTATGTATGGCAGGACCAGGGATGGATTTAACTAAAGGCATAATGGGTATGAACCTATGGACACCCAGGGTTCTAAACCTGATTTTTATTCTTTTGGACAAATTGGAAAAGTATAGATAGACAATATTTTTATGGACAAACTATAAAAACCCATAAAGATTATTAGTAGTACATAAATTATTACAATTACAACAATAATGCCTTCTCCAACTTAAAAAAGGCAGAGAGAATCACACTGAAAAAGTCTATTTTAGTGGACTGTCCAGCAATTTACAGAGAGTTGGCAAAACTGTAGGTAAATCTAGGGGAAGAGAGTCTGGTAATGTGAAAATTTTTATTAAAATACACAGAACAGTGACAATTCATATGCAAATGACCTGAATTAATGTGCATTGGAAAAATGCTTATTACTGTGTTTAGTGCAACAACTACGTCACTGTGTATGTGGGTGCCCATCTCCGGGGATGTTGTCATGTTGTTACTAAAGGGGTACTCTGGAGAATTTTAAATTTTTTTTTAAAATCAACTGGTGACAGAAAGTTAAACAGATTTGTAAATTACTTCTATATAAAAATCTTAATCCTTCCAGTACTTTTTAGCTGCTATATGAGCCACAGGAAGTTCTTTTATTTTCAAATGTCTTTTCTGTCTGACCACAGTGCTGTCTGCTGACACCTCTGTCCATGTCAGGAACTGTCCAGAGTAGAATAAGTTTGCTATGGGGATTTGCTGCTGCTCTTGACAGTTCCTGACATGGACAGAGGTGTCAGAAGAGAGCACTGTGGTCAGACAGAAAAGAAATTCAAAAAGTAAAGAACTTCTTCTGAAGCATACAGCAGCTGAAAAGTACTGGAAGGATTAAGATTATTATATAGAAGTAATTAAAAAATCTGTTTAACTTTCTGCCACATGTTGATATAAAAAAAAAAAAAGAGTTTTTCCCCGGGGTACCCCTTTAAGGTTACCTGCTTATAAAGCTGCTAAAAAAGAAAGATGTGCAGACACATGCACGGGTGACTAGGCCTGATCCACTACTAGAGGATCGGATAGAGAAGGCACAAAGTGCTATCTCCCTCAGTACAGATGCAAAAATGTAAATAGGGAATGAAAAATAATTTGTAGGAAGAGCTGCAGAAAGTGCATGAAAGAAAAAATACCAGCGAACAGTTCTATGTAATGGGAATATGCACCAGTCTGACTGCATAAGAAATACTTTAGACTCTAACGGGCTATTGGTGAAGAAATTTAAGACTTCACTGTTGCTTCACTGTTATCTAGATACACAACCACATGGTAAGCTCACTCCTATGTTAAAGGACTATTCCCCAAAAAAAGCAGAGAGAATCACACTGATTCCCAGAACATTAATGATAGCTTGATGTCATGGGCTCCACCAATGGGACACCACTCATCACACTTTGTATGATTGTAATTTATTGCATGACTTGTAATGACGACTTAATGATCAATAAAGCTCTTTCAATACCACTGATCACTAAAACGTGGATTTCATTTCTAAGGAATGGGACAACCTACAATTGGTAGAACGGGGTGCTTTGGACCCCATTCTAGTGATCGGTGGGGCACCCAGTGATTAGACATTTGTCTTCAATCTTCAACAAGGCTGATTGTGGTAAAAAAACTTTGTGCTTGTTTCATCATCAAGCTTTAACAGGCAACATTTTACCCACTTACAGAGTCAGAGTCATTCTAAAGCCGCTTGTTTTCTATCCAATAAAAAGGTGATAAATGTTGATTGTTGGAAGACACCATTAAAGAGTACCTGTCACCAAATAAACTTTTCTATATAAACTCAAGCTATGTTCTCTAACAACTCCTAACACTCCTTCCACCCTTAAAAAAATTACAGAGCTTTAAAAAGCTCTGTATCATACTCTTCTTCTTGCTCAAACAATGCAATCTCCCAGCAGGAGAAAGTGGGCGTTTCCCAGCAGGCATGATATCACGGAAGCCTGCTGGGGGACCACTTCCGCCCTCACATTGTTGCAGTGCTGTGATGAATAGAAGACCTTAAGCTCTGTGCATGTTTCAGTGAGGCTCTATGCAGCTTCCAGTGAGGCTCTGTGCAGCTGTCAATCAAGCTCACAGCAGAGAAACACTTCCTGAGTATTGTCTCCTGCCAGGACGAGAGGAGACCATACTCCCTGTATTAATTGTGGCAGGGAACAGAACAGCGCCACCTAGTTTCCGTATTTCTATTACATTTTAAACAAATTTATGTTGATAATTTTAAAAGCAAGTGAATGGGAAAGTGTCTGCTAATTACACAAGGAACACTATATTAAAAGTTTTATTTGGTGACAGGTACTCTTTAAGGTAAGTTTGTGAATGGGTAAAACTCAGACTTAGAAAGTAGTCACATTAAAAGATGATAACTATATCATCATAAAAGAAGAAAAAAAATTTAAGAAACTATGCCAACTTAAAATGCAAAGAAACATATGAGGTACAGACGTTTTATTATATAAAGACCCAAAAGTAATAAAGAATCTAGTTAAAGAACAGCTTGCTAATGGTATCACAATAGGCCAATGCCGTTAGATGATGGAATGTACAAGCTGTTTAAAGGGAAAATGACAAAGGAATATTTTCCAAAAAACAGAACCACTAGCCCTCCGAGAACAGGACAGGATACACATTACTGCTACATAAGCCCTCTCACTTTGTCTTGTGTAAAACCCTTGCTTTACTAAGCTACCTGCCAAATGTCCATTTATTTTTTTGATTATTCAAACACGTTTGCCAATCTGCTTCAAGAAAAGATGAAGTTCCTTATAAACTTGAAGAGTATCATGTTGAAAATATGTAATACATTAGGTACAATGTCAAAGAAACGGAATACACAAGTGGTAGATCTCACGGCACCTTTCCAGGTAGCTCTCCTTTTACAGTCAACATTTCATTCCAACTAGTCTAAGAAACTGACTAAGAACATATGCCGAACTAGAAATCCCCCAAAAGGAAAAAAAATACCCATCTGCAGACAGATATTTTTTTATTTTTTATTGAAAGCCGAGGTACGTGCTCTCAAATCACCCAAGTGCATGTAAAAAGTGCACGAGGATGCGGTCTATCGCAAGCCCTTCTCCGAAAGGAGAGAGGCCCCCCAACAAATCAAACCCTTCGCCTCCGGGCCAAAAGGCACCTGCAAGGTTCCAGGTACGATGGCCCCTTTCGCCGAAGCTACTCAGGGACCAAAAGTGTTCCCGGCAGACAACTAGGCGTTAACCAGGTTGTCACCAAGGAACCAGTAAAACCGGTTTGGCATCCTGCCAAAACAGGATGCCACGGGGTATAGCAGGGAGGTGAGGAACCTAATGGCCACACACACCTCCCCTAGACTGGCAGGAGGGACACCCAGAAGGGCTACCGCACCCTACCAAATCTGCAGACAGATATTTCCGGGTTATTGCCTCTCGCTAGTACAGAGTAGGGTGCTGGCTTGCTGGTAAGAGGGCTTTGGTTGTGGGACCAAAGAGGTAATGTTTCTCCTTAAGGAGAATGTCATACGACATGTGAAGATTTATAGGCCATTGATGGTCCATTGGGAATTCTGGGAAGAAAGAATATGCAAAGCACCTCTCATACCACCTTCTCAGTTAGCTTTTCTTTTAAAGTCATTGTATCACTCACAGATTTAGCACATGTAAGCACTACCATTGGTGGCACAACATCTGTTTTACAACAGTAAAATTGCAGGCTGTGCTTCTTTAAAGGGGTACTCCGCTGGCGGGAGAGCTCGTGATGTCATAGCCCCGCCCCCTCATGACATCACGCACCCCCCCCTCAATGCAAGTCTATGGGCCCATAGACTTGCATTGAGGGGGCGGGACATGACAGCATGAGGGGGCGGGGCTATGACATAACAAGCTCTTGTCTCCTGCGTTTGGAACAAAGCAGCTGAGTACCCCTTTAAAGCCTAACATGCTGGAAGCTGTGAAGTAAGCAGCGATGCATACAGTAATTTATGCATCGCTGCTGACTCCCTACATTCGCTAGTTGGATGCTTTCACACCTGGTGTGACAAAGTTACTGCAATAAATACGGTAACATAAGCATCACTGCTCACTATTTTCACCATGGCAGGTACTCTCACACCTGGCCTGGTTCTTGCATTGCCACTCAGTACTTACTACAGCCGGGAGTACCAAAACAGACAGCAGTCCTTGTTTCTGAATGTTCATTCTGTGGTGCACTATGCTGACAGTGTGGTGTGTCATGGAAGCAGAGATGACACTGACAATCATGTTGGCAGCTGTTACATTTATAAACCCAAACAAAATGTTTGATAGAGATCTGCAAACAGCATATTTGGGAGAAGCCATCATTACAGTGGATACAGTTTACCTAACTTTGGCCTTTGACAGTTCTTGGTGAAGTTCTCAAGTTCTCTTTTTTTTTTCCGGAGAGCTAAAATGACCACAGTACTGAACAGGTTTCAGATTTCAGAAGCCAAAGATGTGTCAACACCAAAGAATTCATTCTGCTAAAAATTGGAAGGAGACAATGATCTGCTAGCTCACAATAAGGCCTAGAGGCAAGCACTGTCAATCATAACAACTACCAATCTAGAAATCACATCTTCAATTAAAAAAATCATCTGCTGTGTGGAGATAATAGAACTGGACACACAAGTGGTGAGAACTAAGACACTTTGAAAAGATTGGATCTGTGTTTCAGTCCATCATACCATATAAACCTGGACAACATGGTCTAGCATAAGAAGATAACCTGTTTAAGTGGAAGAAGCTTGCTTTTTAAGGGTAGGTTCCCACACAGCGCATCCGCAGCATATTTGATGCTGTGGATGTGCTGTCGGCAGTCACAGAGCAACTGCAACTCCCTGCTCCCTGTAGCTCTGTGTATCTGCTCATAGTGGTGGATTTCCCAGTTGCAACAGGGAGCCTGCTCTGCAGTCGTTCCATGACTGCCAGTAGCACATCTGCAATGTCAAATATGCTGTGGATGCGCTGTGTGTGACCCATGCCTAAGGGTGTATTCACACATACGTACATATCTGATGCACAGGATTTGAAGCTGCAGATTTTATGCTGCAATTTTTTATGAAAACTAAATGATTGAGCACAGCTTATAATCCTGCGCATTAAATATGCACAGGATACTGTGCGATTTGACATCATATTGAGCAGAAACAATCCTGACAGCTTTCTATCGCTAAAACAGATTACCAGGTAAAGCCATAAAGGAAACTACATACGAGCAATCGAACAAAAAGGAGCCTGAACTACGTCACATAAAAATATTTGGAAGTAAAGCATTTGTTCACTTTCCAGAAGAAGAGCATACCAAGTGCAAAGATCATGCAAAAGACAGAGTGGTGGTAGACTACAGTAAAACCCAAAAAGGACAATGGATTCTGCACCCAAAGACCAACAATGGGACAATAAACAGAGATGCGGTGATTGATTCATCAGCAGCAATCTCAGTGTACAACCAACATGGCAGGGAGAAACATACTGAAGTTTGGTTGGGCTCTATGGCTGCTGACTCAAGACAGAAGCAGGTCAACCTTAAAGGGGTACTCCGCTGCCCCGGTGTTCAGAATATTTTGTTCTGAACGCTTGGAGTGGGGGTTGTGACGTCATGACCACGCCCCCTCGTGATGTCACGCCATGCCCCCACAATGCAAGTCTATGGGAGGGGGCGTGGCAGCTGCCATGCCCGCTCCCATAGGCTTGCATTGAAGGGCGGGGTGTCATGCCACGAGGGGCGTGGCCGTGACGTCACGACCCCTGCCACCCACACCCAGCGTTCTTAACGAATGCCGGGTGCCACACAGAGATCGCGGGGATCCCAGCTGCGCAACCCCTACGATCAGACATCTTATCCCATATGCTTTGTATAGGGGTTAAGATGTCTAGGGGCGGAGTACACCTTTAGGGCACGTTCACACAAGCGGATTACCTGCGGAATTTGCTACCATTGACTTCAAAGGGTCAAGGCAGTTTTGCAGATTTTCCTTTGGACCCATTGAATTCAATGGTAGCAGATTATCTGCTGCAGAAATTCTGCAGGTAATCTGCCCGTGTGAACGTACCCTTAAATCAGGAGATCCACAGGATGGAACAAAATAAAAATGACTTCCTACATGCTTACACTTTAGATCCACAGCCATGGGAGGAGATGCAACAACAACATGTCCATTAAGTGCATCATAACTTCTAATAAAGAAATGGAGTCTCTTTACCAACTCAGTGTATGGGTGCTCACTAAGCTGCTGTACCACAAGAAAATCAATTTGCTGTAAACCAAAAGTGACACTAAAGGTAAAGTATATAGGGGGACATTTATCATTCAATATAGACGTTTTTTTCCGTCTATCTTTGGCGCTTGAATGTCGCAGTTATGTAAATTTAGCGACTTATATGCGGCTTTTTGAATAGAAGTTTCCTAGCGTTTTGCGTAGCAGTACACCGTTTTCTGATTTAGACACGCACCGCACCCTTATTTATCATATGCGCCATTTGTAATAAGTCGCAAAATACTGCGCTAGCCCCGATTTCTAGCCGCAAAAGTACGCATACCAAAAGCACACGTACAAAACCTCTCTACCCTGCACAAAACAAACAAACATGCACAGCAGCGGGGAATTCATTATCTAAGGTAGACGCAGATGATAAATTACACGCTGCTAAGCAAAAAGTTAGAAGGAAAAAGATTGGTAAAAAAAAGAGTAGTGTACACTATTAATGATAAATGTCCCCCATAGGGTTTACACAAGATTAGATGCAAAGGGATACAGTGATCCCTCAACTTACAATGGCCTCAACATACAATAGTTTCAACATACAATGCTCTTTTCTGGACCATTGTAAGTTGAAACCAGACTCAACATACAATGCTACGGACAGTCCAGATCTGTGAAACGTGTCAAGGGCCGGAAGAACCAACCAATCAGAATGGACATTTTACTGGTAAAACACCTGTATTACTGAAGTGCATGCACTGACTGGTGTCTGGTAGCGCCCCCTACAGTACAGGGAGATATTACATGTTCTGTACTCTTTACCTGTGCCAGGCTTGGCTGCTCCTTTGGACACCAGGTGAGGGTTACTCCATGTTTCTTTTTTAGGACTGTGTACTGTATAGGACCCCGAAGAAGCTCCTGTCCTCTACATAGACCAGTGTTTCCCAAGCAGGGTGCCCCCAGATGTTGCAAAACTACAACTCCCAGCATGCCCGGACAGCCAAAGGCTGTCCGGGCATGCTGGGAGTTGTAGTTTTGCAAAAGCTGGAGGCTCCCTGCTTGGGAAACACGGACATAGACAGTGATTACAGCTCCCAGCAGATCTTTCTTACTTTTATATGTAAGGATTTGCTTTATCTATATTAGTTATCTACTTGTTTATCTTTAATCCTCACTTTTTCCTATTTTTGGATGACATTTTGGTGGCTTCAGAACCAATTACCAGGTTTCCATAGAGTTATGGTCTCAACATACAATAGTTTCAACATACAATGGTTGTCCAGGAACCGATTAGTATTGTAACTTGAGGGACCACTGTACTTTGAAAAAATACAGTTAATATGATTATGTCACCTTGTGGTATGAAGCAAGCAGCAAAAGCAAAGAACATTGAGATGAACAACGTTTTGTTGGAAAGGGATTGAAAAGACGTCAGGCTGATAAGAATTGGATATTTAGTAACTCCTATTAAAATATTGCCATAGTACAACACCAAGGGGAGACAGGAATTGGAGGTAAAATTCTGAACCAATAAAGAACCTTGTAGATGTGATATATTATCTGGGAATCAGGATCCAAAAAAAGAGGAAGATAGGAGTTTTCTCTATAATAAACACAATCCTGAACCAGAATCAGAAGCCAAATATGTGTCAGCACTGATGGACCCATTCTACCTAAAATTGGAATTGGAAGTAGAGATGAGCGAACTTACAGTAAATTTGATTCGTCACGAACTTCTCAGCTCGGTAGTTGATGGCTTTTCCTGCATAAATTAGTTCAGCTTTCCGGTGCAGTCCTAGGAGACTCTTTCCTAGCACTGTATCCACCTTTTCCAGCCCACCGGAGCACCGGAAAGCTGAACTAATTTATGCAGGAAAAGTCATCAACTGCCGAGCTGAGAAGTTCGTGACGAATCGAATTTACTGTAAGTTCGCTCATCTCTAGTTGGAAGGAAAGGATCTGTTACCTACAATGAGAATTACAGAGCTGCCATGGGGGCACTTCTGTACAACCAGATATCAAAGAAACAATCAGAAATCTCTGATGAGATGTAAATAGGCCATGCTAAAGAGACTAGAACACAGAAGGAAAACAAAGTCCTTCAATGTCTTATACATAAACATAAAGATATCTCAGAAGAAAAAGAAATCTGAAGCTCACAGGTTACAGGACACAGGAACAGCTTGGGATTTAAAGGGGTATTCTACTGGAAAACATTTTTTTTTTTTTTTTTTTAAATCCACTGGTACCAGAAAGTTAAACATATTTGTAAATGGACAGAGGTGTCAGCAGAGAGCACTTTGGTCATAACAGAAAGGAAATTAAAAAAGAAAATAACTTCCTGTGGAGCAAATAGCAGCTAATAAGTACTGGAAGGATTAAGATTTTACAAATATGTTTAACTTTCTGGCACCAGTTGATTAAAAATATATATATGTTTTCCAGTGGAGTACCCCTTTACCTGACGAGTGGCTCAAATTATTCCAATTTCTTGGCTTAAAGGGGTACTCTGGTGGAAAACAATTTTTTTTTTTTTTTTAAATCAACTGGTGTCAGAAAGTTATACAGATTTGTAAATAACTTGTATTAAAAAATCTTAATCCTTCCAGTACTTATCAGCTGCTGTATTTTCCAGAGGAAGTTGAGTTGTTCTTTCCAGTCTGGCCACAGTGCTCTCTGCTGGCACCTCTGTCTGTATCAGGACCTGTCCAAAGTAGGAGCAAATGCCCATAGCAAACCTCTCCTGCTCCAGACATGGACAGAGGTGGCAGCACAGAGTACTGTGGTCAGACTGGAAAGAACTACACTACTTCCTCTGTAGTATACAGCAGCTCATAAGTACGGGAAGGGGTAAGATTTTTTAATAGAAGTAATTTACAAATCTGTTTAACTTTCTGGTACCAGTTGATATGAGAAAAATGTTTTCCACCAGAGTACCCCTTTATAGAAAGCAAGTATAGGTTACACAATTGTCTACAGAAAGAATATGTTTCTGTAGCTCATGCCAGCCACAAAGTTATTTGGTTACGCCAATTGTGAGAGGATCTTGGTGAACCACTTGCAAACCACACAGTGGTTTATGAAGATAACCAAGGATGTATTAAAGGGAACCAATTACTACATAAAGGACTAAACTACTAGCATGCCCTTATAAAACCAGAGTTTAAAGGGTACCTTTCATCAAAAAAACTTTTGATATATTATAGATTAATGTATGCAGAATAACTTTCCAATAGCATGTTATTAAAAAATATGCTTCTTTCTATTTCATTTTCCACTTTGAAAAAATTACCACTAGGGGTCTCCCTACCAGTCCTTTTTTTTTTAAATAGATTTCAGACTCATGCAAGAGTCCTAAATCTCAGACTGCAGCCGGGACACAGACAAGCTCAACACTGCTCCCTGGCAGTGAGCAGTGGTGAGTTTGTCTGTGAACCGGCTGCAGTCTGAGATTTAGGACTCCAGCATGAGTCTGAAATCTATATAAAAGGACTGGTAGGGAGACCCCTAGTGGTCATTTTTTCAAAGTGGAAAATTTAATAGAAAGAAGCATATTTTTTAATAACATGCTATTGGAAAGTTATTCTGCATACATTAATCTATAATATATCAAAAGTTTTTGTTGATGAAAGGTACCCTTTAACATCTCAAAGTTGCCTATTTCTGGTTATTCTTCATTTTAATAAAATGTACTGTAGCTGGTCCAATAAAGCCAAGTGCAGTACACCCTACTTCACAGGATAAGTGGTTTCTTCAGTGGAGGTGTTGGAATAATGTTAAAAGGGGTTATCCTGCCGTACAAAACAGGATAGGCCATCAATTTTCAAATAAATATTGTCCAAGAGAACATGGCAACACTGCAGTATCTTACACTGCCACTAGTAAAATGATGGCAATGCAAGGACGGGCACAGGTAAACATTGAAGAGGTTGTGTGGCAGTATATTGGCAGGGGTGCCAAGGGTTTGATCCCCCCCAATCCAATATTGATGCCCTATTTAGCACAATTTTATAAGCCTAGATAACTTCTTTAATAATGATGCTTGTTGCTGAATAAACTTCTTTCCCCTAGTACCTGTCTGGAAGCCCTGTATAATCTGATGCTGGCATTCACGATATTGTGGGATGATAGGTAGACACCAAGAGAGGCACAAGGGGGTGGCTGCAGAGGGCACTAGAAGATTCGCAATGCAATGTTTCATTTTATTTTGCAAAAGTAGACATCCAAATATCAATAATAGAAAGTAAGCACAAAAAGAAGAGCTTAGGGAGTCTGTTCCTAATTTTGGTAAAAGAAAAATGACAAAATATATCTTCCTAACACAACTGTATCAAAAGCTGATTCTTCTTCTGCATTTTCATACTACTATGTATAAGGAAACACAATAGAATATATGTGAAAATCATATGTTCATATTTTTATTTTATTTATTTATTTATATAGCGCCTACAGATTCCGCAGCGCTTACAATTATGGGGTACAAACAAAGACAAGTATCAGACATAATATTACACAATAACTATTCAAACAAGAGGTGTGGGGATATATTGAGGATATGTTGGGGATATATTGAGGATATGTTGGGGATATGTTGGGGATATGTTGGGGATATATTGGGGATATGTTGGGGATATATTGAGGATATGTTGGGGATATATTGAGGATATGTTGGGGATATGTTGGGGATATGTTGGGGATATATTGAGGATATGTTGGGGATATATTGAGGATATGTTGGGGATATGTTGAGGATATGTTGGGGATATGTTGGGGATATATTGAGGATATGTTGGGGATATATTGAGGATATGTTGGGGATATGTTGGGGATATATTGAGGATATGTTGGGGATATATTGAGGATATGTTGGGGATATATTGAGGATATGTTGGGGATATGTTGGGGATATGTTGGGGATATGTTGGGGATATATTGAGGATATGTTGGGGATATATTGAGGATATGTTGGGGATATATTGAGGATATGTTGGGGATATGTTGGGGATATGTTGGGGATATATTGAGGATATGTTGGGGATATGTTGGGGATATGTTGGGGATATGTTGAGGATATGTTGAGGATATGTTGGGGATATGTTGGGGATATGTTGAGGATATGTTGAGGATATGTTGAGGATATGTTGGGGATATATTGAGGATATGTTGGGGATATGTTGAGGATATGTTGGGGATATGTTGAGGACATGTTGGGGATATGTTGGGGACATGTTGGGGATATGTTGGGGATATGTTGAGGATATGTTGGGGATATGTTGAGGATATGTTGAGGATATGTTGAGGATAGGTTGAGGATAGGTTGAGGATATGTTGGGGATATGTTGAGGCCAATTAGAGACTGTTATAGGCCTGTCTGAAGAGATGTGTTTTTAGGCCACGTTTGAAACTATGGATGTTGTTGTTGAGTCTTAGGGATTGAGGGATAGCATTCCAGAGAACCGTTGCAGCACGAGTGAAGTCTTGGAGATGGGAGTGAGAAGTTCGGATTATAGAAGATGTTAGTGTGAGATCATTAGCAGATCGTAGAGAACGTGTAGGATGGTAGACAGAGATGAGAGAGGAGATGTAGGGAGGTGCAGCATTGTGGAGAGCTTTGTGTGTGAGACTGAGGATTTTGTACTGTATTCTGGACTAAATTGGTAACCAGTGTAGTGGCTGGCACAGGGAGGAGGCGTCGGTGTAGCGGCTGGAGAGGAAGATGAGTCTGGCTGCGGCATTAAGGATGGACTGGAGAGGAGAGAGTTTGGAGAAAGGAAGGTGTATTAGTAAAGAGTTACAGTAGTCGAGGCGGGAGTGAATCAAAGCAATAATGAGAGTTTTAGCAGTTTCAATAGTGAGAAACGGGCGGATTCTTGAAATGTTTTTGAGATGCAGGTGACAAGAACGTGAAAGAGACTGAATATGGAGAGTGAAAAACAGATCAGAGTCAAGTATAACTCCAAGACAGCGAGCCTGCTGCCCGGGAGTTATGGTAGTACCACATACCGAGATGGAAATGTCAGGGTTAGGTACAGTATCAGTTGATGGAGAAAAGACAAGAAGTTCTGTTTTAGAAAGATTTAGTTTCAGATATAAAGAGGACATGATGTCCTTATTTTGCCATATTTCCTATAATGTGTTAACAAGCATGTGGTTATAAAATAAAAGTGTCTTGAAATCTGCATTTATCTGGTTCAGCAGTAAAAATACTCAAACTTCTTACCAGATCTGTCAATGGATCTATCAGGACGGAGCTCTGTATGGATGAATGTATCTCCATTTATGTGGTGTACTTTATTATCTATAAACACATTATGGTCCGATTTACCAAACTGTGTGAGAGAAAAACTGGAGTCATTTTCCCACAGTGACCAATCACACCAGAGCGCATTAAGTGATAAAAAGTACCGTATTTTTCGCCCTATAGGACGCACTGGCATATAAGACGTACCCAATTTTAACCCCTTAAGGACAATGGATGTACTCCTACGCCCCCATTTCCGAGTCCTTAAGGACCGAGGACGTAGGAGTACGTCCTGTCCTTTCCCGGCCCCCTGCCGCTAGCCGGAGGGGAGCCGGTGCCCGATGCCTGCTGAAATCGTTCAGCAGGCATCGCGGCATATCGCCCAGGGGGGTCATTATGCCCCCCCATGTCGGCGATGGCCGCAGATCGCTGGACAATTCAGTCCAGCGATCTGCGGCGATTCCGGGTCAATCGGGTCTCCAGTGACCTGGTGACCCGGAATTACTGGCTGATCGGGGCCGTCAGAGACGGCCCCGAACAGCCAGAGCCTGCAGGGGTGAGGTGGCACTGGTGCCACCTCACAATCGCCCTGATTCGTCGGCCGGATTACCGGCCGACGAATCAGGGCGCCTGCTGCGGGTGTCACTCCCGCACCCGCTCCGCCCCTCTTCCGGAGGACGTGAGCGGGTGCGGGACATGCACCCCTGGTGCTGGGGACCCCGATCCCCGGCGTTAATGTTGGGATCGGGCCCCAGGAGCGACGACGGCGGCGGCGGCGGGACTGACCTGTGCGGCAATCAAGCAGCAGCAGGAGGTGAGTGACAGCCTCCTGCTGTTGCTTAGCAACAGCTCCCAGCATGCAAAAAGGGCATGCTGGGAGCTGTAGTTATGCAACAGGAGGAGGCAGACCACCACAACTCCCAGCATGCACTTATGGGCATGCTGGGGCTTATGGTTTTGCAACAGCTGGAGGCACATTCTTTCTATGGAAAAGTGTACCTTCAGCTGTTGTGTAACTACAACTCCCAGCTTGCACAAACAGCTTAAGGGCATGCTGGGAGTTGTAGTGGTGCATCTGCTGGTTGCATAACTACAACTCCCAGCATGCCCGTTGGCTGTCGGTGACTGCTGAGAGTTGTAGTTTTGCAACAGCTGAAGGCACACTGAGTTAAGTAGCAAACCAGTGTGTCTACAGCTGTTGCATAACTACAATCCCCAGCATCGCCAGTCAAAGTAGTATGCCTCCGGCTGTTGCAAAAACTACAACACCCAGCATGCCCTTCCGCTGTCCGTACATGCTGGGGGTTGTAGCTTTTGCAACAGCTGAAGGCACACTGGTTGCAAAACACTGAGTTTGTTGTCAAACTCGGTGTTTCACAACCTGTGTGTCTCCAGCTGTTGCAAAACTACAACTCCCAGCATGCACTGATAGACCGTACATGCTGGGAGTTGTAGTTTTGCAACAGCTGGATGTCCCCCCCCCCCCCCAATGTGAATGTACAGGGTACACTCACATGGGCGGAGGATTACAGTAAGTATCTGGCTGCAAGTTTGAGCTGCAGCAAATTTTCTGCTGCAGCTCAAGCTGCCAGCGAGAAACTACTGTGAACCCCCCGCCCGTGCGACTGTACCCTAAAAACACTACACTAACACACAATAAAATAAAAAGTAAAAAAACACTACATATACACATACCACTACAATAAAAATGAAAAACGTCTGGTACGCCACCGTTTCCAAAACGGAGCCTCCAGCTGTTGCAAAACTACAACTCCCAGCATGCACTGATAGACCGTACATGCTGGGAGTTGTAGTTTTGCAACAGCTGGATGTCCCCCCCCCCCCAAATGTGATGTACAGGGTACACTCACATGGGCGGAGGATTACAGTAAGTATCCGGCTGCAAGTTTGAGCTGAGGCAAATTTTCTGCCGCTGCTCAAACTGCCAGCGAGAAACTACTGTGAACCCCCCGCCTGTGCGACTGTACCCTAAAAACACTACACTACACTACACTAACACAAAATAAAATAAAAAGTAAAAAACACTACATATACACATACCCCTACACAGCCCCCCTCCCCTCCCCAATAAAAATGAAAAACGTCTGGTACGCCACTGTTTCCAAAACGGAGCCTCCAGCTGTTGCAAAACAACTACTCCCAGTATTACCAGATAGCCACTGACTGTCCAGACATGCTGGGACTTTTACAACAGCTGGAGGCACCCTATTTGGGAATCACTGGCGTAGAATACCCCTATGTCCACCCCTATGCAATCCCTAATTTAGGCCTCAAATGCCCATGGCGCTCTCACTTTGGAGCCCTGTCGTATTTCAAGGCAACAGTTTAGGGTCACATATGGGGTATCGCCGTACTCGGGAGAAATTGTGTTACAAATTATGGGGGGTATTTTCTGCTATTACCCTTTTTAAAAATCAAAAATTTTTGGGAAACCAACATTTTAGGTAAAATTTTTTTATTTTTTTTTACATATGCAAAAGTTGTGAATCACCTGTGGGGTATTAAGGTTCACATTACCCCTTGTTACGTTCCCCGAGGGGTCTAGTTTCCAAAATGGTATGCCATGTGTTTTTTTTTTTTGCTGTCCTGGCACCATAGGGGCTTCCTAAATGCGGCATGCCCCCAGAGCAAAATTTGCTTTCAAAAAGCCAAATGTGACTCCTTCTCTTCTGAGACCTGTAGTGCGCCAGCAGAGCACTTTTCACCCCCATATGGGGTGTTTTCTGAATCGGGAGAAATTGGGCTTCAAATTTTGGGGGGTATTTTCTGCTATTATCCTTTTTAAAAATTTAACATTTTTGGGAAACCAAGCATTTTAGGTAAAACATTTTTTTTTTTTTTTTACATATGCAAAAGTCGTGAATCACCTGTGGGGTATTAAGGTTCACTTTACCCCTTGTTACATTCCCTGAGGGGTCTAGTTTCCAAAATGGTATGCCATGTGTGTTTTTTTTGCTGTCCTGGCACCATAGGGGCTTCCTAAATGCGGCATGCCCCCCAAAAACCATTTGACGCTCCTTCCCTTCTGAGCCCTCTACTGCGCCCGCCGAACAATTAACATAGACATATGAGGTATGTGCTTACTCGAGAGAAATTGGGTTTCAAATACAAGTAAAAAAACTTTTTACCCCTTGCAAAAATTCAAAAATTGGGTCTACAAGAACATGCGAGTGTAAAAAATGAAGATTGTGAATTTTCTCCTTCACTTTTCTGCTATTCCTGTGAAACACCTAAAGGGTTAAAACACTTATTGAATGTCATTTTGAATACTTTGGGGGGTGTAGTTTTTATAATGGGGTCATTTATGGGGTATTTATAATATGAAGACCCTTCAAATCCACTTCAAACCTGAACTGGTCCATGAAAAATAGCGAGTTTGAAAATTTTGTGAAAAATTTCCAAATTGCTGCTGAACTTTGAAGCCCTCTGGTGTCTTCCAAAAGTAAAAACTCATAAATTTTATGATGCAAACATAAAGTAGACATATTGTATATGTGAACCCAAAAAATTTTTATTTTGAATATCCATTTTCCTTACAAGCAGAGAGCTTCAAAGTTAGAAAAATTCAAAATTTTCATTTTTTTCATCAAATTTTGGGATTTTTCACCAAGAAAGGATGCAAGTTACCATAAAATTTTACCACTAAGTTAAAGTAGAATATGTCACGAAAAAACTATCTCGGAATCAGAATGATAACTAAAAGCATTCCAGAGTTATTAATGTTTAAAGTGACAGTGGTCAGAATTGCAAAAAACGCTCCGGTCCTTAAGGTATAAAATGGCCTGGTCCTTAAGGGGTTAAAGGTGCAAAATCGAGAAAAAAAAGATTCTGCACCCAACAGTGTTCTTCAACCTACGGAACTCCAGATGTTGCAAAACTACAACTCCCAGCATGCCCGGACAGCCAACGGCATGCTGGGAGTTGTAGTTTTGCAACATCTGGAGGTCCGCAGGTTGAAGACCACTGGATAGGAGGTAGTACTCACGTGTCCCCGCCGCTCCGGACCCGTCACCGCTGCCCTGGATGTCCCTCCATCGCTATCGCCGCATCCCCAAGGTGTCCCCGACGCTCCGGACGTCTTCTTCCCCGCGATCCACACTCTCCGTCGCCGTCATCACGTCGCTACGCACGCCGCTCCTATTGGATGACGGGAGGTGAGCGACGACGTGATGACATCGAAGGAGAGCGCCACCATGCAGAGGATCCTGGCACAGAGCAGACACCGAGGAGGTAGGTAAGGTCCCTCCCAGTGTCCTGTAAGCTGTTCGGGACGCTGCGATTTCACCACGGCGGTCCCGAACAGCCCGACTTTCGCTTCAGACGCGGCGGTCAGCTTTGATCGCGGCATCTGAAGGGTTAATACAGGGCATCACCGCGATCGGTGATATCCTGTATTAGCCGCGGGTCCCGGCCGTTGATGGCCGCAGGGACCGACCCGATAGGTGTGTATTCGCCGTATAAGACGCACCAATTTCCCCCCCCCCCAGTTTTGGGGAAGAAAAAGTGCGTCTTATCCAGCGAAAAATATGGTATGTAATTTTTCAATATCACATAATAACCAAGGTTATTGAGTACATGCCACGTGCTCACCAGTTGTCAAAGGATATCATGTCTATAGATAGACAACATGACACACAATATACTATTTCAGTATATATGTAGCAGGAGAATAGTCGAGACTTCAGAGAAGTACCATATTTGTAGAGCTAGTGGTATCCAATCAGGTAACAATATAACCGTGACATAATGGATACACCCATAAGTTAAATATAACTATATTCAACCAACCCACTAGAAGGGGATATATACTTTTAATAAACCATATTTGTATATTTATGGATAGTAGACACAGGATCACTTAGGAATTAACATGTCCATATTTATTAGGGACACACCTTCGATCATGATGGAGACACCCATCATTTGAGCATAAGTTGCTCCAGAGAAAGCCAGATGGAAGAACGGTCAAAGGTCTCCGGGAACTCCTGTACAGCCCTCCAGCACAAGGAGGATGACAGCTAGAGGAGGGCAGCCTCTTTGATGGACATTTCAAGATAGATCCACCATGCTGGATAAAGTACTTAGGAAGAAATCCCAGCTGGTGAGACAAGATTTGTGGACATGACGACATAACCCTCCTACATTATTTACTTATGCTAAGGAGCCTTCACGTGGAGATTTCTTGTTTTATGTACTGTCCGCCATGATGTCAAGAAGATTACAATAATGTATGTTTTTTTTATACAAAGAGCTCACTCTCTCCATGGTCAGACCGGTTACATTTTAGCGTTTCGGTTATATTTAACATTAAGATATGAAAGCAGATCTGTGATTGGTAACTGTGGAAATAATCTCTCCTGTTTTTCTCTCACATGGTCGGATTAATCTGGGCCATTGTATAAACACAACATGTATTTTTTTAAGCTTATATTTTTACTTTTTATCAGTAAAGGGGCACATCCCTATCTTGCCCAGAAAATGTGACGCTCTTGTGAAGCACTAACATCCAAATGGACTGCTCCTTAGGTATCCTTGGGAAGCGTATATTACATATCCTGATACCACTTCTGGATGCAAGGGCCATTTTGAGCGCTGCCCCCCCACGAGAATTCCTGTTTGGAGCCCCGGCTCTCCCCCAGAGTGGTGCAGTAGCTGTATGGGATAGCTGAAGATAGCCGGACGGCTCTACCATAGAGATATATGGGGGGGAGCATGGCAGCCCTCGCTTTGTGAGGGGATCATGACGTGCCACTCCCTGGGAGAGCCTAGGCTCCTTACAGGAAATCATGGGGGGCCCCAGCGGTTGGACCCCCCACGTTCTACAACTTATCCCCTATCCTACGGAATAGAGGATATGTATTACACCACGAGACTTCTCCTTTAATATACTTTTACATATTATTTCATGCTTATCTTTTCACTTTTTATCGAAATAATGTGCCTCATCGCCATCTCGATCAGAGAGTGTAATGATCTTATGAAGCACTCAGTTCTGACATGACTACCTCTTAGGTGTCCCATTATATTTGTTACTGCATGGCGGGAACCACTGCAAAACTCACTGCATTCGTAGCAAACAAGGGAATGGGGAATTGGCTCAAGGATCATAAATAGGAGTTTTAAGGGAAAACTAACACAGGTCCTTTTGTCCAGGGTATCAAAACTCCACCCTCATTTTTATCTTTAATATAGCAAGACAGGAGAGGGCCCCCAACTCAATGATTGTAAACAGAACTGAAGATATAAAAACTTACATAAGCGAAAACCAAAAGATTAATAGAATTGCTACACACTCATTGACATAAAAATGAAAGGGGTATTCTGAGATAAAATCACATATAAGTACAAGCCCATCCATCTCCAGCAGTCCCATAGATAATAAATGGAGCAACATGATTCTGGAAACCTGACATACAGGTTCCATATGGCTGCCAAAGCTGCCATCCAAGCTGGTCCAATAAATACTTGATTGGTGATGAAGGAAGTGTTGCAATCTGGTGGAGACATTCCTGTGAAATCCCTTGCTGTGTGTGAACATCCATTATCCAGTTGAAGCCCTGCCATGACAGGCCAAGTATGTTTCCACAGGATGTCCTTAAAGGGTTACTCCACTCCCCAGCATCCGGAACTCAATGTTCCGGACACTGGGGAGCGGAGTAACCCTTTAACCTATTGCTGTGCTGTTAGTCTTCTTCGTATCACTAACAAGGGTGATCCCCTGTCCTATGCGATCATTACACCAGCAGTTGGGACAGTGTGTCGCTCGAAAGCAAAGGCAGGATTAAACTGCTCACCACGAGGCCTCCATACTCAAATCTGACCATCGTCGGATTCCTAACAGAACCTGAATTTGTTGCTAAAGAACCTGGATTTGACAGGGGTGCCACCTGTGTCTGAATGGTGGACAAGGAAACTGTGGGAGCTTGTCAACAGATCAAATAATCCTCTTTACTGGTGGTCTGTCTGGGCCGTCCAGAGTCTTTTCACCTTGTGTGTGTCCACACATAACCAATGCTCTCAACACCTGCTAACTCTTTACGTATCTTGGTCAAAACGGCCTAGATGGTGGTCAATTCACCAAAATGACCTTCCTGCTTCTCTCAGTCCAATGATGTGCCCCCCTCTCAAAGTCTGTGCAAACTGTCTTTGTCAATATTAGATCAGCAGTAGTCTGACTATCAACACCCCCAACAAACATCTGTTTGAAGGGGCTGCAGTGGTCATGCAAGTGTACTGGAGTACCTACTACGAGCTGAGGTAAACACTGAAGGGGCTGCGGTACTGGAATGAGCCCTAAGGCCCCTTCTAACAGCTGATCATCAGGGTCAGACCTCCTAATACTGATGGACTATCATATGGACAGACCATCCATTTTGTAAGGCTGGGTAACCCCATTAAGAACAAAGTAGAGCCCACATAGTCGATCTGCATTCCAGGAGCCCAACTAAGATACTTAGAGGGGGTCTCTGTCAGCACAACGCAAAGTGCTTCCAGTAACAGCTGAGTTGTGAATGCAGCTCTGGACTTGAAGTACAAGCTGTAGCTCAGGATCAGTACAAAATAGGTAATGCAATGTATTACAATGTTATTTAACATCCTGCCATGATCCGTGTAGCTGTTTGTGAATCAAGGTGACTATTGGATCTGCAATCGAGTTTCCTTGTCTTTCCATTGTGTCTTCAGGTGCAGTCCGCACCTTCTCCGTGCTCAACATCTTGGCATCAGGGTGATCTGATTCTACAGTCTATTAATGTTATTTAACGCTTTACTTTATTTGTGTAGGCTGACGGTGAATAAAGTTGTGTATATAGCTATCAAGGCACATACAGAACACAATAAATTGCTACTTCTAGTTTCCTTTAGAGAGCACAAGTGTTATTTACACATTTGTAGCTGGTAATATCTATCTAGACACTTAAGAAACAGCAAATGTAGCAACTAGTATCATTAAACAGCAGGTGCAGTATCTGCTTTACTGATCGCTGTGGTTTCAGCTGCCGTTTGTGGTTTTATATAGTGTAAATAGAACAATCTGAATATTCTGAAATATCAGTTATCTACAAATCGTAAAATCATATGCCAGCAAGCTAGGTGCGATCTATGTATAGAATGTATAAAATGTTGTGCATGACTAGATGTCAGTCTACAGTAGATACTACTATGGAAAGACATTATTAGGCACCTCTATGGGACACAGCTATGACACAGGGCATTTGTAGGGCCACTACTGTGTGTAATATTAGAACTTCTGTGGGGCAATAAGTTATTTGGCAATACTGCAGGAAAACTTCTAATACATGTATATGGCATTAGGATGGGGAAGATCAATTGGCTGGGGAGAGTATATGACACTAAAAAGGACCCTGCGATGTGGAGTCTACACTGCTTATACAATCATTGAAGAGATGCATTTTGCTGTATAGGCAAAATATGTCTAAAAGAGAGAGAGACAGGAGGATAAAGGGGTTATCCCAAGGATATCCCTTGTTGCCAGATGGTCCCAGAGATCAGCCCCCACCATTTAGACACTTTTCACCTATCCTGAGGTTAAAGCTTTAATCTTGATGTCACCCCTTTAAGAGAATCTCCCCTTTATCTAATTTTTAAATGTAACATAAACATTGCATGCAGGCAGTGGCATCGCTAGGGGGGGGCCAGAGGGGCCATGGCCGCCCCCCCTCCCTAGATCAGGCCGTGCCCCCCCCCCCATTGTGCCCCCCCCCAATTTAAAATAAATAGGGCTGTCCCGATACTAGTATCGGGGCCAGGGGCGGACTGACCGGCTGGGTAAAGAGCCCGCTGCACCTGCTGAGGATATCCCTGCGCTGCTCCTGGTCTGCGTATCATTAGCAGAGACAGGCAGAGCAGGGATGAAGGTACCTGATGATGGCTCCACCCCCAGCACAGGAGAGGACGGGCCGAGAGCTGACAGGCCTCCGGGACACAGAGCAGCTTCATGTGAGGGTGAGTGCTGTCCCGTGTCCTCCCTCCCCCCCTCCCCTGATCAGCAGTATATCCTGGGGCTGGGTCATGTGTATAGTAGCAGTCCAGTGGGGTCACTTTCCCTCCTTCAGTGTCCACAGGTCACATTATCAGAACAATTTTTGGGAAAAATCGCAGCAAAATTGTGCGGTTTTACTGCGATTTTTCATAAATCGCGGTAAAGCCGCGCAATTTTTGCTGCAATTTTTCCATAAATTGTTCTGGTAATGTGACCTGTTGGAGGAGGGAAAGTGAAAGTGACCCCTCTGGGAGGACAACATGTGAACACACTGCTAGTTTATCATTAACCCCTTAAGGGTACATTCACATGTACAGGATCAGCTGCATATTTTTGCTGTATATTTTGTGCAGCTGATTTTGAAACTATTAGCTTCAATAGGTAGCAAAATCAGCTGCAGAAAATATACAGCAGATCCTGTACGTGTGAACGTACCCTAAGGGCTCATTCAGGGGTGGATCCACAGTGTATTTTACGCTGCAGATCCACCGACAATGGACCCTACAGTGCTGCCTCTATCTGTGCCTGCTCATAACGGCAATCCTCCGCTACAAGCAGACACGCTTTGATGTGCATACTCGCACACATCATGACCGCTCCTCCTGCTTCCTGAGCTAGGCCGAGAGCAGCCGCGATGTGTGCGAGTATACACATCAAAGCGTGTCTGCTCGTAGCGGAGGATTGCCGTTATGAGCAGGCACAGATGGAGGCAGCACTGTAGGATCCATTGTCGGGGGATCTGTAGCGTAAAATATGCTGGGGATCCATCCGTGTAAATGAGACCTAAGGACGCAAGGCATATGTGTACGAACAGTGCCTGCTCCCACTGTGTTGTATAAATCATTAGCTAGATTTATTAGTTTTAACGCCTTAAGGACATAGCATTTTTCCATTTTTGCACTTTCGTTTTTTCCTCCTTACCTTTTAAAAATCATAACCCTTTCAATTTTGCACCTAAAAATCCATATGATTGCTTATTTTGTGCGCCACCAATTCTACTTTGTAATGACATCAGTCATTTTACCCAAAAATCTACGGCAAAAACGGAAAAAAATAATCATTGTGCAACAAGAATGTATGAAGATTTTTAATAAAATGTTTTAAACATTTTTTTTTTTATTAAACATGTTGTGCACAGTGTATGTGTGTGTATATATATATATATATATATATATATATATATACACACCGTATTTATCGGCGTATAACACGCACTTTTTAGGCTAAAATTTTTAGCCTAAAGTCTGTGTGCGTGTTATACGCCGATACAACCCCAGGAAAGGCAGGGGGAGAGAGGCCGTCGCTGCCCGCTTCTCTCCCCCTTCCTTTCCTGGGGTCTAGAGCGCTGCTGTCCACCCTTCTCACCCCCTGGCTATCGCCGCGCCATGTATAGCAACGACGCAGGGGACGCACGCCGGAGGCCTGCAGCAGCGCGGACCCGACTCAGGTAATTATGCCACCGGGGATGGGGGGAGGCAACGGGGCAGCGGCGCCGGCAATGGGTGCCGCTGCCCCTTCTCTCCCCCTGGCTGTCGGCGCTGGCACCGATAGTCAGGGGGACAGAACGGGCAGCGGCGCCGATAGCCAGGGGGTGAGAAGGGCCGACAGCAGCGCTCTAGACCCCAGGAAAGGCAGGGGGAGAGAAGCGGGCAGCGACGGCCTCTCTCCCCCTGCCTTTCCTGGGGGTATATCGGGGTATACACGCGCACACACGCACCCTCATTTTACCATGGATATTTGGGTAAAAAACTTTTTTTACCCAAATATCCTTGGTAAAATGAGGGTGCGTGTTATAGGCCGGTGCGTGGTATACCCCGATAAATACGGGATATATGTATTTATTTATGATATATATAAAAAAAAAAATATATATATATATATACACATACACACACACACGTTTTAAAATTGCCCCCCCCCCACTTTTGTCACTGGCTCCCCCATGTGCCCCCCCCTAAATATGAATGCTGGAGACGCCACTGCATGCAGGGTATAGAATATGTAGAGGTGAATGTCCACATTTAAGCACCATTTTATAAATGTAATATACTGCAGAAAATCAACAGTGTATCTATCCATCCTCTAAAAGTATACTGTAAAATGCATTTACAGGAAAAGCTCTCAGTGTATACCTTTAAGTAAATGTGAGCTGAACTTCAATTACCCAGTACAGCCACAGGCAGAAGTACAGGCTTCAAGCCAGGTTCTTATCATAAATCTGGGCCTGTACAGACTGATTGGCTGGGGCACCCTGCAGGTCACATATCGATGGCCTATCCTGACAATAGGTCATCAATATGTGGAATTGGAGAACCCTTTAACACATTTGATATCATTGGGACTGACCCATGGTCTAATATGTATGTGGACTTCTGGTCTATTCTCATGGGAAGATGTTTGGCAAAATAAAAATTAAGCAAGTGCTAGTTCAACTACTATTATTTTGGGATGTCTGGCAGTGTTCTATTCTTCTCTCTAATCATTTAGGTGTATAAAGACTGCCGGGATAGTTGTCAGTAGAAGAAATGTTTGGGCAATAGCTATCTAAGGCTGGGTTCACACTACGTTTTCTCCCATATGGGAGCGCATACAGCAGGGGGGAGCTAAAACCTCGCGCTCCCGTATCCCACCGTATGCGCTCCCGTATGTCATTCATTTCAATGAGCCGGCCGGAGTGAAACGTTCGGTCCGGTCGGCTCATTTTTTACAACCGGACCTAAAACCGTGGTTGACCACAGTTTTAGGTCCGGTTGTAAAAGCGCATACGGCGCAAAAATGAGCCGACCGGACCGAACGTTTAACTCCGGCCGGCTCATTGAAATGAATGACATACGGGAGCGCATACGGTGGCATACGGGAGCGCGAGGTTTTAGCTCCCCCCTGCCGTATGCGCGCCCGTATGGGAGAAAACGTAGTGTGAACCCAGCCTAAGGGTGCACCAGGGTCACACCATGTTATTGCTGCTTGTTTAGCCTATATGTTTTATAGGAAAAGACAGATAAGTTGAAGAAATGCTAGTACAGGCTTCCAGTATCCGTAGTTTCAGGTGCTGCAGAATGGGCAAAACAAAAATTGGAACAGGACCCTCAGTTTACACAGAAGATTTTGTTCAGTGATGAGGCAAACTTTTATGTGAACAAAAAAAACCACCGCTATTGGTCTGACACTAACCCACATTTTATAGATCCCTCCAAGACTGTTGGAACACAAAAATTGATGGTATGGTGTGGTCTATGGGGTACATGGATAGTGGGGCCATTCTTCATCAATGGAAACCTCAAGACCACTGGATATGCGAAATTGCTACATGATGATGTGTTTCCCTCTTTATGCACTGAAGCTGCACGTTCCCTGAGTTTTTCCAGCAAGATGGTGCACCACCACATTATGGGTGTCAGGTCCGAGCATTCCTAGATGAACAGTTTCCTGGAAAGTGGATTGGTCATCGTGGGCCAGTTGAATGGCCCCCAATGTCTCCCGATCTGACCCCCTTAGACTTTTATCTTTGGGGTCATCTGAAGACAATTGTCTATGCTGTGAAGATACGAGATATGCAGCACCTGAAACTACGGATACTGGAAGCCTGTACTAGCATTTCTCCTGCGGTGTTGCTATCAGTGTGTGAAGAGTGGGAGAAGAGGGTTGCATTGACAATCCAACACAATGGACAGCACACTGAACATATTTTATAAGTGGTCAGAAACTTGTAAATAACTCATAAAAGAATAATGTTACATTAAAACAAAGCACATCATTGTTTTTCTTGCGAAATTCCCAATAAGTTTGATGTGTCACATGACCCTCTTCCTATTGAAAAAACTAAATTTGGATTCAAAATGGCCGACTTCAAAATGGCCACCATGGTCACCACCCATCTTGAAAAGTTTCCCCCCTCCCATTTACTAATGTGCCACAAACAGTAAGTTAATATCTCCAACCATTCCCATGTTATTAAGGTGTATCCATATAAATGGCCCACCCTGTATTTTATTTATTTCCTATGGGATTGCTGTAGATAGCTCAGCAGAGCACTGTCGCTCCATACACTCAGGGAACAAGGTTCTCATGAAGAAAATAAAGTAAAGACTTCTATTAACTGAAGATTTAGGATGAAATGCACAGTTTTCACAACACATAAAAAATATGTAAATGAAAACAGTCATAACAATTAACGCATCACAATAAATGTATCATGTGAAGCCTAGAAAAGAAAGCGCCACATATGATATAAACCAAGATTTACACTGAAAGATGCAGTACCTCTGAGACATGTAACTTTAACAGGATCCAGGGGACGTCTTTCAGGACCAGAGTCTCCTGTCTGCACTGACCTTTTCCTTTTCCCAAGGCCACATGAATATTTAAGCTCATCTGTTGTGAAAACAAATCTTATGAGGTATCGGAGGAGCCGCCTTCCATCTTTCTTGGAGGAGTTGACTGCCTCATCCCATTGTTTACTGGTTATGTATACAGGGTAGTTGTTCAACAGCTGTTTGCTGCCCTGTGGAGGTAACACACACAATTGTTATATATAAATACATTGATAAGGCTCTTTTCACACTGCGTCTAGAAGGGTCTTTTGGAGAAACAGTGGGGCAAAAAAGTATTTAGTCACCAATTGTGCAAGTTCTCCCCCATAAAAAGATGAGAGAGGCGTGTAATTTTCATCATAGGTACACCCCAACTATGAGAGACATAATGAGGAAAAAAATCCATAAAATCTCATTGCCTGATTTTAAATAATGTATTTGCAAATTATGGTGGTAAATAAGTATTTGGTTAATAACAAAAGTTCATCTCAATACTTTGTTGTATACCCTTTGTTGGCAATGACAGAGGTCCAACATTTTCTGTAAGTCTTCACAAGGTTTTCACACACTGTTGCTGGTATTTTGGCCCATTCCTCCATGCAGATCTCCTCTAGAGCAGTGATGTTTTGGGGCTGTTGCTGGGCAACACGGACTTTCAACTCCCTCCATAAGGTTTTCTATGGGGTTGAGATCTGGAGACTGGCTAGGCCCCTCCAGGACCTGGAAATGCTTCTTACAAAACCACTCCTTCATTGCCTGGGCGGTGTGTTTCGGATCATTGTCATGCTGAAAGACCCAGCCACGTTTCATCTTTAATGCCCTTGCTGATGGAAGGAGGTTTTCACTCAAAATCTCATGATACATGGCCCCATTCATTCTTTCCTTTACACGGATCAGTTGTCCTGGTCCCTTAGCAGAAAAACATCCCCAAAGCATGATGTTTCCAGCCCCATGCTTCACAGTAGGTATGGTGTTCTTTGGATGCAACTCAGCATTCTTTCTCCTCCAAACACGACAAGTTAAGTTTTTACCAAAAAGTTCAACTTTGGTTTCATCTGACCATATGACATTCTTCCAATCCTCTAACTTCAGACAGGCCCCTTGAAAAAGTGGGATAACGAAACGGCGTTGGGGCGCCGAGACACAACACCAATATGGGTAAGCACAATTGCACTTTGTAATGCACCATCTATGCAGGCACCTGCACTTGAGTATTAGCACATTGATCATGTGGAGGCGCAGTATGAGCGATATATTGGGATGTATTCTAATTCTAGATATATTGTCTAATTGTGAAATTGTGAAACATTGTGTGGCACTTTATCGTTTTTCTGCAGGCATTTGTGCTAATATTATACATAAATATCCTTATATAAATATCTCTGTGGCAGTCCGGAATCTCTGTTTTCACACCTTGTTTTGTATGTTGAGCATGTATATGGTTTGTTTCAATAAAGATTGATAACATTTTTTCAGTGGTCCGTATGAACTCTTATTATAGTTTTGTGGTAAAAATTAGTGTTTTTTGGAGTTCCCACGATTTAAGTATGTAGGAGTATATTTTGACACTATTACAAAAGCACAATGCTGGTAGGCACAACGCGTCAGTTGGGGTCCTTTTTCTTTGTATATATAGGCCCAGACATGTACTGGCTTAAGCAGGGGGAGGTGTCTGGCACTGCATGATTTGAGTCCCTGGCAGCTTGTGTTACTGGTGGTAGCCTTTATTACTTTGATCCCAGCTCTCTGTAGGTCATTCACTAGGTCCCCCCGTGTGGTTCTGGGACTTTTGCTCACCGCTCTTGTGATCATTTTGACACCACAGGGTGAGATCTTGCGTGGAGCCCCAGATCGAGGGAGATTATTAGTGGTCTTGTAGGTCTTCCAATTTCTAATAATTGCTCCCACAGTTGATTTCTTCACACCAAGCTGCTAGCCTAATGCAGATTCAGTCTTCCCAGCCTGGTGCAGGTCTACAATTTTGTTTCTGGTGTCCTTCGAGAGCTCTTTGGTCTTGGCCATAGTGGAGTTTTGAGTGTGACTGTTTGAGGTTGTGGACAGGTGTCTTTTATACTAATAACAAGTTCAAACAGGTGTCATTAATACAGGTAACGAGTGGAGGACAGAGGAGACTCTTAAAGAAGAAGTTACAGGTCTGTGAGAGCCAAAAATCTTGCTTGCTTGTAGGTGACCAAATACTTATTGTCCACCATAATTTGCTAATAAATTCTTTAAAAATCAGACAATGTGATTTTATAGATTTTTTTTCATTATGTCTCTCATAGTTGAGGTATACCTATGATGAACATTACAGGCCTCTCATCTTTTTAAGTGGGAGATCTTGCGCAGTTGGCGGCTGACTAAATACTTTTTTGCCCCACTGTATATGTTGTGGAAATTCTGCGATGTTTATCTCCAATGTAGACATGACAGATGCCACTTGGGGACACCCATCATATGTAGGCTCCCATGTTATCAAAAACCTTGCAGTATACTTCTCTTTACTGTACATCGCTCTACGGAACAGGGCAGCAGCCTACTCTATTCCATACAGATAATAAATGTAAACCCCATTAAAAAGCAGCCAAAACAGGGGCCAAAATGACACTCTTCATATCCATATATCCCCATTACTCCCATCAGGTAATGGGGGTCTATGGATACATTTACAGTATATGCCAGGAGATTTCCCAACACATACTGACTGAAAGTCTCTACCACTGTTTCAGAACTACAACTTCCAGCATGCCATGACAGCCAGTGCATGATGGGAGTTGTATTTTTGCAACAAGAAGACAGACACAGACTGGATTTATCTTTCTTATAAAATACCTTATGCAACACATTAGCCAGACCTTATAAAAATATTTAGTAAATAGCAAGATACAGCAGTCGGCACTTCAACCCCTTTCTTTACCTCTGTTCCACTCGGACAATGAATTTGCACAATGCAGACTTCCACCCGGGGAAACGTGCTGCACCTGCTGCGGTGCGAAAAGCTCACGAATAGGAAGAAATCCAGATAAATCCAGCAAAGAAGAAATAATGGGCCGCACTCACCAGCTTAAAAGTGCAAATAGTGCTTGATTCTTTATTTTCAGAGGTGCATCACATCAACTGGCAGGACATCTCACAAGAGCTTCTGCATAGAAATGGGTGACAGCTGTTGCACGTGCGCATGCGCGCTTCATCAGACCCTGCCCTCCTAGGTGCAGATCACCTTAAATACTCTCACCTGGTGACGTGCACAAAGGAGGGGCCAACAGGTTTACAAAAATACCACATGAAATACAATAAAAACATATAACTTCTATTTATGCAGTGCAACTCCTTCAGTTTTACAAAAAGACACTAAAATCCAGCCTTTCCTTCAACCCGAGATCTCCTTGTGCGTTGGTTTTTATTGTATTTCATGTGGTATTTTTGTAAAACCTGTTGGCCCCTCCTTTGTGCACGTCACCAGGTGAGAGTATTTAAGGTGATCTGCACCTAGGAGGGCAGGGTCTGATGAAGCGCGCATGCGCACGCGCAACAGCTGTCACCCATTTCTATGCAGAAGCTCTTGTGAGATGTCCTGCCAGTTGATGTGATGCCCCTCTGAAAATAAAGAATCAAGCACTGTTTGCACTTTTAAGCTGGTGAGTGCAGCCCATTATTTCTTCTTTGCTGGCCTCATAAAAATATATTGATCTTTATATAACAGCAAAATATTTTATCGAGCTTTATTGTAATCATTTGCCTGTGCCTTTAATTAAGACGTAACAAGATGCAGATCATTCCTAGACCATCTCCTGTGAATTTCTATACCACCCCCCTCCCAATTCAAATCAATAATAAACCAATGCATCTGTCAGGTCACATTTTCTCAGACATCTGCCCAGGTTTGATCATTTCGACTTTGTATAATGTGTAAACAGGGCATATGGTGGAAAGAAAGGTAAAAAATACAAATCTGTCATTCTCTCAGAAAATGGGGCCTTAAAGGGGTACTACCGTGCTGACAACTTATCCCCTATCTAAAGGATAGGGAATAAGTTGCCTGATCGCGCGGGATCCCGCCGCTGGGGACCCCCACGATCTCGCACGCAGCACCCTGCTCTCATCAGGCCCCAGAGCGAACATCGCTCTGGGTCTGATGACTGCCGATCACGGGGCCGGAGTATTGTGACGTATTGTGACAGCTGTCTCGCCCCCTGCCATAGACTTGCATTGAGGGGCGGAGCATGGCGTCACACGGGGGCGGAGCTGTGACATCACGATCACCTCACCAGTCATCAGACCCGGAGCGGATGTTCGCTCCGGGGCCTGATGAGAGCGGGGTGCTGCGTGCGAGATCGCGGGGGTCCCCAGTGGCGGGACCCCACACGAACAGGCAACTTATCCCCTATCCTTTAAATAGGGAATAAGTTGCCAGCACGGTAGTACCCCTTTAAAGGGAGTTCTCAACAAAGCAAAGTTAGTTTTGTACCAAAGTTGGTAAAATGTGCAACACTATGCAGTTGAACTAAGCATGCCTGATGACATACATGATGTCCTAAGACAGTTGTAACAAAGGAAAGTAGTGCAAAACAAAGAAGGCACATGTATAACTCTCCCATATAGTACATTTTGACAAATGCTTTTACATGTGAAATATGTTTAGTTTCACGTAATGCATCAGTTTAGACCTATATATATATATTTTATTTTGTTAAAGGGGTACTCCGGTGGAAAACTATTTTTTTCAAATCAACTAGTGGCAGAAAGTTAAACAGATTTGTAAATTACTTATATTTAAAAATATTAATCCTTCCAGTACTTATCAGCTGCTGTATGCTCCAGAGGAAGTTGTATAGGTCTTTTCTGTCTGACCACAGTGCTCTCTGCTGACACCTCCGTCCATGTCAGGAACTGTCCAGAGTAGAAGCAAATCCCATAGCAAACCTCTCCTGCTCTGGACAGTTCCTGACATGGACGGAGGTGTCAGCAGAGAGCACTGTGGTCAGACAGAACATAACTATACAACTTCCTCTGTAGTTTACAGCAGCAGATAAGTACTGGAAGGATTAAGATTTTTATATAGAAGCAATTTATAAATCTGTTTAACTTTCTGGCACCAGATGATTTAAAAAAAATGCTTTCCACCAGGGTACTGTTTTAAGCTCAGTTAAAGGGAATCCGACAGCAGCATCACTAGACTAAACTGAATATACAGGGTACTGAGGATACTGATTCAAACACAATTTACCTTCGGTGCAGCCGTTCTGTTGTAATCCTTGACTGAATAAACTGCACCTTGATTTTTTCACTTTACCTGGAGTGCTGCGCCATTGTTTTCTATGTACATGGGTCGTGGTTGAATCCAGGACGCTGGCACCCATTATTTTACAAAATCAGTCTAAATAGTGCTGCATTCCTTTCATCTTTCTATGGTAGAGGGTATCATTAAGGGGAATCAGACAGAAGCATTCCCCGCACTAACCTAAATCTACAGGCTAATAGTGCGGGTGTTTAAGATGTAATTTACCAGTTGAGTTTGTGATACTGTTCTGTTGTAATCCTTAGAAAAGAGAATATGCACATGAGCCTTTCCGAGTCGTTCTTTATGCTGTACTAACATAGTTTCTCCCGCCTGCTAAAGCCAATAGCTCTAAGGGAAGAGTTATCCCCCATAACTCTCAAATGGAAGAAGTTTGGAACAACCAGGAACTGGCCGCCCCACCAAACTAAGCAATCACAATAGCTGTCACGCCCCCTCCCGTAGGCTTGCATTGAGGGGCGGAGCGTGATGTCACACGGGGGCGCAGGAGTGACGTCACACGCCGCCCGCCCTGTGACGTCACACGCCGCCGCTCCGGGGACTGATTCCAAACGGGGTGCCCCGTGCAAGATCCCGGAGGTCCCCAGCGGCGGGACCCCCGCGATCAGGCATCTTATCCCCTTTCCTTTGGATAGGGGATAAGATGTGTAAGCACCGGAGTACCCCTTTAATAGTGAAATCAAGAAACTTACATGAGGAACATCAGGCAGCCATAGGAAAAAGGTTCTCCTCAGAAGTTCTCTCACGGGCTAAATGGCGCCAAAACGTCATGTGACAAACGTCTTGCGTACCATACACATGAAATAGAAACCAGTATAAAGGAGCTGAGATGGGCTGTATTCTATTACTGCGCATGATTCACAGAGCCCGTGCACAAGTTTAGTAAATTTTGCGCAGCTAAATGACAAATACACGCAGCAGAAAGGGGTAAAAAAAGCTCTACCATACACTGATGTTGATGAATCCCCCCTAAGAGTTTATTTCTACTTCCTTCATTCTGCATTTTTATTTCATTTACTCATTCGTTCAGCCTCAGTCAGACCCATCTGTGTCACATATTAAAGGGGCAAATGGCTACCTATATATATATACGCACGCGTGCGGCGTGAGTTTGTGCTTTAGTGTGCACACCCTAATGCAATAGGCTGCGCACGCCTATGTATAAAGATCAAATAGATATAGAATATACATGTGAGGTATAGCTAGATTAACCCATTGCAGACGTTGGGCGTACAGATACATCCTTGCCATCCAGGACTTAAAGGGGTATTATGGTGAAAACCTTTTTTCTTTTAAATCAACTGGTGGCAGAAAGTTAAACATATTTGTAAATTACTTCTATTAAAAAATCTTAATTCTTCCTGTACTTATTAGCTGCTGAATACTACAGAGGAAATTCTTTTCTTTTTGGAATGCTCTCTGATGACATCACGAGCACAGTTCTCTCTGCTGACGTTATTATTATAATAATAATAATAACAATGCTTTATTTATTGTTGTCCTTAGTGGGATTTGAACCCAAGTCCCCAGCACTGCAAGGCAGCAGTGCTAACCACTGAGCCACCATGCTGCCCTTAGCATACATCTGCTATGCATCTGCTATGCATGGTTGCTAAAATGAACAGAGATGTCAGCAGAGAGCACTGTGGTCGTGATGTCATCAGTGTTCCAAAAAGAAAGGAATTTCCTATGTAGCATTCAGCAGCTAATAAGTACTGGAAGGATTAAAATGTTTTAATAGAAGTAATTTACAAATATGTTTAACTTTCTGCCACCAGTTGATTTAAAAGAAAAAAGGTTTTCACCGGAGTACCCCTTTAACACACCTGGGCATACATGTCCACCCTGGAGCATTAAAGGGGTACTCCACTGGCCAGCGTTCGGAACATTTAGCGTCACGCCCCCTCGCAAGGTATCACAAGGGGGCGTGGCCCACCCCCGCAGATCGCACACAGCGTATGCTGTTTTTATAGATAGAAAAATATTTAGTAAGTTCTCCGAATTAAAGGGTAGCTCTGATTTCATTGTGATGGAAGGAGACATGTTCGAACTCCTGGCAACACCGCTTGCTTTAGCATCGGGCCACGGAAGTCTCAATTTTCAGTCTCTCCAAATGAGAGTTACCCTTTAAATCCTATCCATAGTGTTATTGTGTAGTTCCGTTCTACACTGAAGACACTAGAATAGATCCATAGCCCATTCATCCTCTCTCACGCACCATGCCTTCACAACACAATGTTGGCTCCAGCCCTGATCGCAACGCACAAAGAAAAGTAGTCGAAGTCATTCCCTGAGAAAAACACAAGCACTATTACACTGACAATAAAACATGCTCCGAAATGAACAAGTAATTGCTCATTCTAAGGGCTGACACTTTTAAATTACATTTGCATTTTCCATAACAAGACCCAATGAGGTATAATGAACACCTCTGAGAAAGCAGTTATTTATAATTTGCACTTTAGCAGGTAGGAGCAGAAGTGTCAATGATCCAGTGACTGAGAACATCATTTAAATATAACCCGTAACCTTCCTCTTCCCCTATTAACATGTCAGGTGCCCGGGATGTGTCTGATGAAGGAGTCGTCTTTATGACGGGTGACAGTATACTGTACAGATGACGCTTTATCATCAGCTCCCTAAATTACCATTAAGTAGTGGAAAATGTGCTGCTCAATCTTACGGAGGAATAAAAAACAAACATCTCAGACCAATAAAACTGCAGCATTAAACCTGTTAAAAAGCTTGATGTAAAGGCAAAGAGTATTCCGTGCAGTTTACGGCACTAAGTAAATGTCACCGTGTCAAGCTGCAATCCTACCGACTGATAATTTACATGAGCTGTAAAACTCCAGGGCCAACTGGAAGCATTGGGACTAATTACTGGAATGTGTATGAGCGACATATTATACCGCCGATGTGTCAATAATACAGATCAGCTGTTTATTTTATACACATACACGGTTATATCCATTTATGGCATGTTTTATGGTCACAGGAGGTTTGGATACCCCTACTGATACTGAGAATGGAGGGCCACAACTCTAATGTGGCGCTGCGACACACTGTGCAGGGTAGATGCAGCCTGGCTCTATTTAAAGGGGTACTCCGCTGGAAAACTTTTTTTTTTCTCTAATCAACTGGTGCCAGAGAGTTAAACAGATTTGTAAATTACTTTTATTTAAAAAACCAGTACTTATCAGCTGCTATATGCTCCTTCTATATTTCCTTTCTGTCTGAGCACAGTGCTCTCTGCTGACACCTCTGTCCATTTTAGGAACTGTCCAGAGTAGGGGCAAATCCCCAAAGCAAACCTCTTCTACTCCTACTTCCTGACATGGACAGAGGTGTCAGCAGAGAGCACTGTGGTCAGACAGAAAAGAACCACTCTACTTCCTCTGTAGTATACAGCAGCTGATAAGTACTGGAAGGATTTAGATTTTTAAATAGAAGTAATGTACAAGATGTGAGTAGAAGCCTTGTTAGAGGAATGGCTATGGATATCGAGGAATGGCTGTGGATATCGTGTTTTTGGATTTTGCAAAAGCGTTTGATACGGTTTGGAAATTTTAGTTTGTAACTGGATTGAACACTGGCTCATGGATCGTACCCAGAGAGGTGGTCAATGATTCGTACTCTGGTTGGTCCCCGGTTGTTAGTGGTGTACCCCAAGGTTCAGTACTGGGCCCGCTGCTGTTTAATTTATTTATTAATGATATAGAGGATGGTATTAACAGCTCTGTTTCTATCTTTGCAGATGACACCAAGCTTTGTAGCACGGTACAGTCTATTGAGGATGTGTATAGGTTACAAGATGACTTGGATAGACTAAGTGTCTGGGCATCCACTTGGCAAATGAGGTTCAATGTGGATAAATGTAAAGTTATGCATCTGGGTACTAATAACCTGCATGCATCGTATGTCTTAGGGGGGATTAAACTGATAGACAAGAATCTGGGTGTACTTGTAGATCACAGACTACAGAATAGCATACAATGTCAGGCTGCTGCTTCCAAGGCCGGCAGGATATTGTCATGTATCAAAAGAGGCATAGACTCGAGGGACAGGGACATAATACTCCCCCTTTATAAAGCATTGGTATGGCCTCACCTGGAATATGCTGTTCAGTTTTTGGCACCAGTTTATAAAGGGACACTGCGGAGCTGGAGAAGGTGCAGAGACGCGCGACTAAACTAATATGGGGCATGGAACATCTTAGCTATGAGGAAAGACTAAAAGAATTACATTTGTTTAGTCTTGAGAAGAGACGTTTAAGGGGGGATATGATAAACGTATGTAAGTATATAAATGGCCCATACAAAAAATATGGGGAAAAACTGTTCCAGGTTAAACCTCCTCAAAGGACAAGGGGGCACTCCCTCCGTCTGGAGAAGAAAAGGTTTAGTCTAAAGGGGCGACACGCCTTCTTTACCATAAGAACTGTGAATTTATGGAACAGTCTATCTCAGGAACTGGTCAGAACTAAATAACATTAATGCTCAAGCAGAAATGTAATCACATCCCATCCCTTTCATCCAATCATGTCCCTTCCCTTCAATTCCTTTGTGTAACTTGATGGACGTATGTCTTTTTTCAACCCTACTATGTAACAAATCTGTTTCACTTTCTGGCACCAGTTGATGTAAAAAATAAATAAATAATTTATTTCCAGCAGAGTACCCCTTTAATTGAAAGGGGCCAGGCTGCTGTACATTAGGGCATTTGGAATAAGCCCTTTGTTAGAGCTGCTGAAATAGATACTTTTTTTTCTTTTAGAAAAGCTCATAGGGGTTAATTTAACCCATTTAGGTACTTAATTTTTTAATTAAATAAATTACAAACTTAATACATATAGGCTGTCATACAACATATTCATTTTTTTTTCTCCTAATGGCCCCATTTCAAGGACCTAAAGGGTCTCTGTAGCTTCAACTGACACCACCAAATGTATTTTAATGCTCAATGTGTTTTGCATTAAGTACAATGTTATAAAAACAATATATGGTTTTTATAACATCATGGAGAATCCCAAAACCGGACAGTCCTGTGGCCAAAACCGTAGTAGACCTTGGTTTTGTGCACAGGAAAAAAATGTAAAAGAACAAAACTGTACACAACCGGATACATCTAGTTGTGTACATTTTGAATGGGATGTCAATGAATATGTTTTTTCATACAGGTGCATAAAGTTTTCTCATTGAAAACCCTATACGGCAACCTTATGTAAAAAACGTGACGTGAATGCACCCTTTAGTTTTGCACTCAACTCCCCTCGGTGGGAAGGAAGGGGGAGCTGGTCCGGGCCATCTATGCTGCAGGGACCGTCCTGTGGGGAGGGTTAGTCATTCCGGGCTTTCCATCTTCACCAGGAGGTCCTCTTCTCCGCTCCGAGCCGGCCCCGGCCTAGTGACATTGCCTTGACAACGACGCACAGGGACGTCTGTGCGCAGCAGACGTACCTGCACATAAACGTTCCTATGCGTCATCGTCAAGGCAACGTCACTAGTCCAGGGCCGGCCCGGTGAAAATGGACAGCCCGGAATGACTAACCCTCCCCACAGGACGCTCCCTACAGCATAGATGGCCCGGACCAGCTCACCCTTCCTTCCCACCGAGGGGAGGTGAGTACAAAACTAAAGGGGGGGTCTGGATGATGACGAAGGCCGCAGTGGTCTTCAACCTGCGGACCTCCAGATGTTTCTAAACTACAACTCCCAGCATGCCCGGACAGTGTAGTTTTGCAACATCTGGATTGAAAGGCGGTGATGATGAAGGGGGGGGGATGACGAAGGGGATGATGAGAGGGTGATGATGACGGGGGTGAAAATGACAGGGTGAGGATGACGGGGGTGTTAATGACGGGGGTCTGGATGATGACATGGGGGGATGATGTATTTCCCACCCTAGGCTTATAGTTGAGTCAATAACTTTTCCTGGGTTTTTGAAGTGAAATTAGGGGCCTCAGCTTATATTCGGGTCGGCTTATACTCGAGTATATACGGTACATCTTTGTAAGCCTACAGCTATCGCCTTGAATCAGTTTCTATGTTGCGTACATAGTTACAAAGATATCAATCAACACGTAATCGTATCAAATTATATCTTACCATGTACTGCAAGATATTACATCTATTTTCTGTACATTTCCAGAAATGTCAGAAATGAGTAAACCCAATGATCAGGGCGCACAGTACTATGGCATTAACGTTCATTAGTATGATTGGGATTACGGTGTTGAATTAATTTGCCAAGATAATTAGCACATATTTTAATGAATTCAAACTAATGGTCTATATGTTTCATAACATATACAAGTAGATGTACTGTGGGGTGAAAAAAGTGTAACTGGTAAAAGGTGTAAATGTTACAAAGTAATTTCTATAATTGGCATTAACACATTTCTCGGTAGACTAAGATATTAGAGGGAGGCAGAAAATACCTCACATCTACAAATACGTTATTAGTCCCTTAGGGGACTTTTAGGAGGAATCAGTCGGGACACCAGGGAAGCAGAGGTAAGGTCTCCGGCTACCTTTATAGTGGATCTCCCCCACTATGTTGGGGGGGGGGGGGTCGGGAGGAGGGAGCCCACCAGGAAGTATTCACATGTCCCTTTAGACGCCGCTGTCTGCTTTGACAGCGGTGATCGAAAGGGTTAATAGCCAGCCGCCGCGATCGCCACATGCTGGCTATTAGCGGCAGCCCTAAGCTATTGAAAACAGCCGGGGGCTGCAGAGTATGGAGCGGGCACAAGTTCGGAGCCCCCTCCATACACCCCTCTGAGCATCGCCGTGTTTGTCAGGGGCTTCCAGGTTCAGCTCTGCTGCCCGAAGCAGGGCCAAGGGACGGAAAAATTCACTGCCCGGCACCCGGAACTGCATGTGCCGGGTGTCAGGCGATAGTAATTCCACATCCCCGGATATACTGTATATCTGTGGTCAGAGGCGTAGCTTGTAGCTTCTGTAACAGGGCCCCATATGCCAATTATATTACTGGTCTCTAATGGGGCAGATGTGCTTTGGGGGCCCCCTTAGGCACCAGGGCCCTGATGCAACTGCTGCCTCTATAGCTACGCCCCTGTCAGTGGTCTCCAAACAGTGGACCTCCAGATGTTGAGAAACATAGAAACATAGAATGTGTTGGCAGATAAGAACCATTCGGCCCACATAGTCTGCCCAATATTCTGAATACTATTAATAGTCCCTGGCCCTAGCAAATATGAATGTTGGGGCATCCTGGGAGTTATAGTTTTTTTCATCTGGAGGTCCACTTTTTGGAGACCACTACTGTAGATGCACACCCAGTCCTTAGATCCACACACAGGAACCATAATGTGATATCCATATTGCATCCACAGAACATTCATATACTGTAGATTAGTGGTCTTCAAGCTGATGTTGAAAAACTACAACAGCCATTGGTTGTCAGGGCATGCTGGGACTTGTAGTTTTGCAACATCTTGAGGTCTACAGTTTGGAGACCACTGCTGTAGATAAACACAAGATGGCACACAAGACTGGTGGGTAGCTACCATTTGTGTGAAAATTGTCAATGTCATCTACACTAAAATAACAACAGCAAAACATACAAGTCATATAAAACTGTGAGCGGAGTGAGTGATCCATATCTACAGATACAAGATGTCAGCTAGAACATAAGACAAAGATCAGCTTGCTCAGTCTTTATCTGATAAGGGGGCGATATTAATAATAAATAATGGTATAAAAGAAATCTTCCTTTTCTGATTAGGGTGTAAAGATACGCAATAAAGAGAATCTTTGGTTATGCAGTAAAAGCTGAAGATGATGCTAGAAAGGTAAACAGATTTGTAAATTACTCCTATTAAAAAATCTTTATCCTTCCAGTACTTATTAGCGGCTGTATATTACAGAGAAAGCTCTTTTGTTTTTCGAATTTCTTTTTTTTCTGTTCACAGTGCTCTCTGCTGACACCTCTGTCTGTTTCAGGAACTGTCCAGAGCAGCATATGTTTGCTATGAGGATTTGCTCCTGTTCTAGAGAGTTCCTGATAAGAACAGAGGTGTCAGCAGAGAGCTCTGTGGACAGAAAAAAAAAAGAAATCCAAAAACAAGAGCTTTCTCTGTAATATACAGCCGCTAATAAGTACTGGAAGGATAAATATTTTTTAATAGAAGTAATTTACAAATCTGTTTAACTTTCTGGCACCAGTTGATAAAAAAAATGTTTTCCACCAGAGTACCCCTTTAAGGAAACAAATGAGCACTTAGCGTTTATAAGCCATAGAAATAGATACTGGAAAGACCATTACTGCTGGGTCCACAGAAGGTTTTAGTACAGTAATATTCCCACTTAAGCAGATTTCATATTGTTTCCTTTTTCTTTAAACTAAATTCATGATCACTGAAATTGTAAAACTTATTCATATCTATAGATAGATAAACATATGCATATATATATATATATATATATATATATATATATATACACACATACACACACACACACTGCTCAAAAAAATAAAGGGAACACTAAGATAACACATCCTAGATCTGAATGAATGAACTAATCGTATGAAATACTTTCTCTTTAACCCCTTAAGGACCGGGGTTTTTTCCGTTTTTGCATTTTCGTTTTTTGCTCCTTGCCTTTAAAAAATCAGAACTTTCAATTTTGCACCTAAAAATCCATATGATGGCTTATTTTTTGTGCCACCAATTCAACTTTGTAATGACGTCAGTCATTTTGCCCAAAAATCTACTGTGAAACGGAAAAAAAAAATCATTGTGCGACAAATTTTTTTTTTTAAAAACGCCGTTTTGTAACTTTTGGGGGCTTCCGTTTCTACGCAGTGCATATTTCGGTTAAAATGACACCTTATCTTTATTCGGTAGGTCCATACGATTAAAATGATACCCTACTTATATAGGTTTGGTTTTGTCGCACTTCTGGAAAAAATCATAACTACATGCAGGAAAATTAATACGTTTAAAATTGTCATCTTCTGACCCCTATAACTTTTTTATTTTTCCGTGTATGGGGTGGTATGAGGGCTAATTTTTTGCGCCGTGATCTGAAGTTTTTAACGGTACCATTTTTGCATTAATAGGACTTATTGATCGCTTTTTATTCATTTTTAAATGATATAAAAAGTGACCAAAAATGCACTATTTTGGACTTTGGAATTTTTTTGAGCGCACGCCATTGACCGAGCGGTTTAATTAATGATATATTTTTATAATTCCGACATTTCCGCACGCGGTGATACCATATATGTTTATTTTTATTTTTATTTACACTGTGTTTTTTTTGCAGTGTTATAGGTCCCATAGGGACCTATAACACTGCACACACTGATCATCATTCTTTCTCATAACAAACCAGTGATCAACGATTCTGCCGCATGACTGCTCATGCCTGGATCTCAGGCACTGAGCAGTCATTCGGCGATCGGACAGCGAGGAGGCAGGTAGGGGCCCTCCCGCTGTCCTGTCAGCTGTTCGGGATGCCGCGATTAGCCGCGGCTATCCCGAACAGCCCGACTGAGCTAGCCGGCAACTTTCACTTTTAGCCGCGTGGCTCAGCTCTGAGCGCGCGGCTAAAGGGTTAATAGCGCGCGGCGCCGCAATCGGCGCTGCGCGCTATTAGAGGTGGGTCCCGGCTTCACTATGATGCCGGGCCCGACGTGATATGACGTGGGGTTTATGTGTAACCCCGCGTTATATCGGGAGAGCAGGACCAAGGACGTACCGGTACGTCCTTGGTCCTTAAGGGGTTAAATAGTTGAATGTGCTGACAACAAAATCACACAAAAATTATCAATGGAAATCAAATTTATCAACCCATGGAGATTTGGATATGGAGTCAAACTCAAAATCTAAGTGGAAAACCACACTACAGGCTGATCCAACTTTGAAATAATGTCCTTAAAACAAGTCAAAATGAGGCTCAGTAGTGTGTGTGGCCTCCATGTGCCCGTATGACTTACAATGCCTGGGCATGCTCCTGATGAGGTGGTGGATGGTCTCCTGAGGGATGTCCTCCCAGACCTGGACTAAAGCATCCGCCAACTCCTGGAAGTCTGTGGTGTTGGTGGATGGAGCGAGACATGTTGTTCCAGATATGCTCAATCGGATTCAGGTCTGGGGAACGGGCGGGCCAGTCCATAGCATCAATGCCTTCCTCTTGCAGGAACTGCAAACACACTCCAGCCACATGAGGTCTAGCATTGTCTTACATTAGGAGGAACCCAGGGCCAACCGCACCAGCATATGGTCTCACAAGGGGTCTGAGGGTCAGGCTACCTCTTGCAAGCACATGGAGGGCTGTGCAACCCCCAAAGAAATGCCACCTCACACCATTACTGACCCACCGCCAAACCGGTCATGCGGGAGAATGTTGCAGGCAGCATAACGTTCTCCACGGCGTCGTCAGACTCTGTCACCTCTGTCACATGTGCTCAGTGTGAACCTGCTTTCATCTGTGAAGAGCACAGGGCGCCAGTGGCAAATCTGCCAATCTTGGTGTTCTCTGGCAAATGCCAAATGTCCTGCACGGTGTTGGGTTGGCTGTAAGCCCAACCCCCACCTGTGGATGTCGGGGCCTCATGCCACCTTCATGGAGTCTGTTTCTGACCGTTTGAGTGGACACATGCACATTTGTGGCCTGCTGGAGGTCATTTTGCAGGGCTCTGGCAGTGCTCCTCCTTGCACAAAGGTGGAGGTAGCGGTCCTGTTGCTGGGTTGTTGCCCTCCTACGGCCTCCTCCACATCTCCTGATGTACTGGCCTGTCTCCTGGTAGCGCCTCTATGCTCTGGACAGTACGCTGACAGACACAGCAAACTTTCTTGCCACAGCTCGCATTGATGTGCCATCCTGGATGAGCTTCCCTACCTGAGCCACTTGTGTGGGTTGTAGACTCCTTCTCATGCTACCACTAGAGTGAAAGCACCGCTAGCACTCAAAAGTGACCTAAACATCAGCAATGAAGCATAGGAACTGAGAAGTGGTCTGTGGTCACCACCTGCAGAACCACTACTTTATTGGAGGTGTCTTGCAAATTGCCTATAATTTCCACCTGTTGTCTGTTCCATTTGCATGTGAAATTGATTGTCAATCAGTGTTGCTTCCTGAGTGGACAGTGTGATTTCACAGAAGTGTGATTGACTTGGAGTTACATTGTGTTGTTTAAGTGTTCCCTTTATTTCTTTGAGCAGTGTATATATATTTATGTATAGGGAGAGGGAGAGGGAGAGAGAGAGTATTTTTTTTTCTAAATATTGTGATGCAAATGAGTTCAGGAAAAGCTGTAAAGAAATGGGAAAGTATGGGAAGTATTCACTCGGACATAAGCTGGAGGGTTGCAAGGGTCTAAAATGATCAGTGGCATTCATTCTGAGGCACATGTTTTGATCCCAGCCACCAAAACACATTTACGGAAGACAGCATATTTCTAAAACTGAAGTCCAATACAAGTCTATGGGACTTCCAGTACCTTACTCCACAAGCTCCGCCTTACATCTTCAGGTGAGTTTGTCAGTCCAGCTTGCAAGCCACTCACCTCTTGCAAAGCAACGCCCACTCCATCATAGCCACACCGCCTTCAATTTTGAACCCTTTCTGTGCATTGGTCCGGCTTGCAAATCACTCCCACAAAGGTATGCTTCCTTCTTTTTTTGGCCTACAATATCTTCATCAGAACTCAGCCCCACCCCATCACGGGATATGAGGACAGGATATGAGAATATGATATGAGGTTGGGATATAAGGTCGAGATATGAGGACGGGATATGAGGACAAAATATCAGGACGAGATATGAGGAAAAGGGAATAAGTAATATTTGGATGGAATATGAGGACAGAATATGGGGACAGGATAGAAGGTCGGGATATGAGGACAGGATATGAGGTCGGGATATGAGGACCGGATATGAGAATGTGATAGGAGGTCGGGATATGAGAATGTGATAGGAGGTCGGGATATGAGGACAGGATATGAGAATGTGATAGGAGGTCGGGATATGAGGACAGGATATAAGAATGTGATTGGAGGTCGGGATATGAGGACAGGATATGAGAATGTGATAGGAGGTCGGGATATGAGGACAGGATATGAGAATGTGATAGGAGGTCGGGATATGAGGACAGGATACGAGAATGTGATAGGAGGTCGGGATATGAGGACCGGATATGAGAATGTGATAGGAGGTCGGGATATGAGAATGTGATAGGAGGTCGGGATATGAGGACAGGATATGAGAATGTGATAGGAGGTCGGGATATGAGGACAGGATATGAGAATGTGATAGGAGGTCGGGATATGAGAATGTGATAGGAGGTCGGGATATGAGGACCGGATATGAAAATGTGATAGGAGGTCGGGATATGAGAATGTGATAGGAGGTCGGGATATGAGGACCGGATATGAGAATGTGATAGGAGGTCGGGATATGAGAATGTGATAGGAGGTCGGGATATGAGGACAGGATATGAGAATGTGATAGGAGGTCGGGATATGAGGACAGGATATGAGAATGTGATAGGAGGTCGGGATATGAGGACAGGATATGAGAATGTGATAGGAGGTCGGGATATGAGGACAGGATATAAGAATGTGATTGGAGGTCGGGATATGAGGACAGGATATGAGAATGTGATAGGAGGTCGGGATATGAGGACAGGATATGAGAATGTGATAGGAGGTCGGGATATGAGGACAGGATACGAGAATGTGATAGGAGGTCGGGATATGAGGACCGGATATGAGAATGTGATAGGAGGTCGGGATATGAGAATGTGATAGGAGGTCGGGATATGAGGACAGGATATGAGAATGTGATAGGAGGTCGGGATATGAGGACAGGATATGAGAATGTGATAGGAGGTCGGGATATGAGGACAGGATATGAGAATGTGATAGGAGGTCGGGATATGAGGACAGGATATGAGAATGTGATAGGAGGTCGGGATATGAGGACAGGATATGAGAATGTGATAGGAGGTCGGGATATGAGGACAGGATATGAGAATGTGATAGGAGGTCGGGATATGAAGACGGGATATGAGAATGTGATAGGAGGTCGGGATATGAGGACAGGATACAAGGATGGGATATGAGGAGGGAGTATGAGGGCAAGAGATCAAGAGATTCCTCCTTTGTTGATTTTCGTCCCCGACAAGGATTAGGTACTCTGCCAGAATATATATATATAATACTTATGATGTCAAACATGTCATGTTCTCTGCATGCAGTAATTGAATGTTAACATTCTTGTTTTCATTCAAAGTTTGAGTTCACATGTTCAGTGAAATGGAGCCATTGAAGACGGGAAGGCTAAATGCAGTAAGCTGGATCGGGTGCACCCATCATCCCTATAAGATTAAATCGGGCACGGCCCCTATAGATGATCTAGCATAGCTGTCCCTTGGCATGGCTGTACCAGATCAAAAAGATGGTGTAAATAGAAAGGTTCCAGTGACAAAATAGGAGATTTTTTTGAGATTTTAAAAAGGGTAAAGAACTGAAAGCATATTATAAAGTTTTATACATTGTCAAGGTTTCATTTACAATACACAAAACTGAAAACCTCTCCCTATTAATATTCTTAATATTAATATTCAAGAATGTTGCATTGAAGAAGGCTTCACTGAGTTTATAAGGAGAAATAAAAATCCTTTAAAAAGCCCTCTCGATTGATTGAACCTTTGATTGATCGATCCTCTGTGCTATGACAGTCCTGCCAGAAACAAGATGTGTTCAGCAGCAGCTGCGCCTTTCCTCTCTCCTTACTGACTACCCCATAGATTGTCTGATCAATTTCAGTGCAATTAATCTTGAGGCTTGGTGCACAGATTCTGCAGATCAATGATGCTGTAGAGTTCAAACCTATATTTTAGACATATGTATAATCAATATGCAGTGCAAGCCAGTCTGTCGGAGCCAAAGGATATGTGAATGTCTTCCTGCTTTCTTTTTGTTTTTTCCATTAAACACTGTTTTGCGGTGACTTTTTCCCTTTGTCATATAAATAATGCCTCTTGGCTTAGAACTGCTTTACCATGTTGTCAGAGCAAAATTCCTTGCTGCCTGTTAGATAGGAAACATTACAGATTGGGCTTCTAGTCACCCTGGACCTATTAACAAGGGTTTTAATGTACAAAAAAGAAAGTTGCAACAGCACTCTTGCTCAAAAAATGGAGGCTCTTAGCGCACTTTTTGATCAAAATGTGTCCCCCTATATATATACAGTGGTCCCTCAACATACGATGGTAATCCGTTCCAAATGGACCATCGTTTGTTGAAACCATCGTATGTTGAGGGATCCGTGCAATGTAAAGTATTGGACAGTGGTCTACAACCTGCGGACCTCCAGATGTTGCAAAACTACAACAACCAGCATGCCCGGACAGCCAACGGCTGTCCGGGCATGCTGGGAGTTGTAGTTTTGCAACATCTGGAGATCAGCAGGTTTAAGACCACTGGTAGAGGAAGTTGTACTCCCCTGTTCCCGCCGCTCCAGACCGTTACCGCTGCCCTGGATGTCGCCTTCCATCGCTGTCGCCGCGTCCCCGGGGTGTCCCCGACGCTCCGGCAAGGCCTCTGCTTCCCCGACATCCTCGCTCTCCGTCGCCGCCATCACGTCGCTACGCACACCGCTCCTATTGGATGACGGGACGGCGTGCGCAGCGACGTGATGACAACGATGGCGAGCACCGATGATGGAGGGGCTCCCGAAGAGGACGCGCCGGAGCCCCTAGGACAGGTAAGTGATCGTCAGTGGACCACACGGGGCACCATAAACGGCTATCCGGCGGCAGCTGAAGCAGTCTGCGCTGCCGGATAGCCGTTTATGCGATGGCTCCGACATACAAAAGCATCGTATGTTGATGCTGCCTTCAATATGTCAAAATGATCGTAGGTCGGGGGGTCACTGTATATATATATATATATATATATATATATATATATATATATACACATGTACATATACACACACACACACACCCTGTATATATATATATATATATATATATATATATATATATATATATGTGTGTAATACATTTATATATAAAAAAAGAATAAAATCATTCCTCTTGAATTTCACATGTCACTAGGGTTGATGTGAATGAAAAATGTCTAAAAGTTTCTGTAAACTACCAAATAAACTAAAAACATTTTGCTGCACTTATAAGCAGAGCATGACCTTGTATTGTACAGGTCTACAATATGGTGCCCATAGATTACAATTGGCCCATACTGTAATATGAAGGTGCTGACGTTGCTGTACATGGACCTTAGACCTTACAGCTGTAATGGATATTGTCAGAACAAAGAAGGAAAACCTCTCACAAAGATTTTTGTTTGGGGAAAAAAAACAAAGGTTTTCTTTAGATTCCATTAGAATGTATGTCTCTGCCTTCAACGATTTGTATTAGGAAATGTAAATGGTTATTATGCACCAAGTGGTCTCCATTTGGGAGTAACATTTCACTTGTCAGTGAGCTATTGTGAAGGACAATACAGTGAATATTTTTATAGGGCTGGATTAATACAAGGTTGTTTTTATGTTAACAGAAATTTCTAAATTTCCCATCACTGATGTTTATAGAGAAAAAGCTGCCATGGGCAATGGATAGAAGTTGGTCAAACTAAGCAATTACGACAGGACAAGCTATACATGAGATTGAGTGGCACCCGACATTCACCTCATGGCAGCCGTCAGTGGAAAGAAGCATTAGGTGAAGTTTAATAAGCCAATTCTTTATATCCGCATGGCCCCCTCTCCTTACGGTAAACATATGCGCACTCATGTAAGCTGAATGTGCATGTATATTGGGGAGTCAGGAGGAATAATTGTTGGTCAATCAGGGGCTCAGCTCATGTAAAGATGTATGAACAACTCAAGTAATTTAAAGGGAAACCCTGCCCCTAGACAGCTTATACCCTATCCAAAGAAGAGGGGATAAGATGTCTGATCGCGGAGGTCCCGCCGCTGTTGCACCCCACACATCCGGTGCACGGAGCAAACTTCGCTCTGTGCCGGATGACAGGCGATGCAGGGCGGAGGCTCGTGACGTCAAGGCCACGCTCGCTCAATGCAAGTCTATGGGAGGGGGCGTAACGGCCATCACGCCCCCTCCCATAAACTTGCATTGAGGGGGGTGTGGTCATGACGTCACGTGCGGGACACGGCCGTGATGTCAAGAGCCTTCGGCGCTGCACCCAACGCTCTAAATGAATGCCGGGTTCAGCAGGGAGATCATGGGGGTCCCCAGCCGCAGGACCCCCGCGATCAGACATCTTATCCCATATCCTTTGGATAGGAGATAAGATGTCTAGGGTTGGAGTACTTCTTTAACAAAAAGCTATATATTATCAGCCCTTCTGTATTACTGTTAAGTGTTGCTTCACTTGCATTAGGGCTGCACGATATGGGGAAAATGTGCGATTGCGATTTTGGGCCTAAATATTGCGATTTCGATATGCGATGCGATATAATAAAAAATATTGTGAAATTCCCCCCATTTCATGTCCAATCTCCTCCATTTCACATCTACCTACCCATTTTATGCCCACCGCCTATTTCACATCTCCCCCTTGTCATATTCTCCCCCCCTTGTCACATTCTCCCCCCCATGTCATATTCCCCACCCTTATCACCCCCCCCCCCCGTCACATTCCCCCCCCCCCCCCTCCCCTCATATTCTTGTATTCTTGTACTGCAGCAATACACTGGATTTCCCGGGCGGATTTCAAATCTTCCACGGGACCCGGGAAACCTAATATATTGCTGCAGTACAAGTCCTTTCCCCATCAGCCAATCACTGGCTTTTGCAATATATCGCGCAGCCCTAACTTGCATGGGACTATAAATGTTTATAAATAAACTTTGAACCTAATATTTTTCCATTCAATCAGAAGATAACATAAAGGGAGTAAAACATGACATGATAAATCTGTTGTCAGAGAACACTTTATTCGATGTAGTATGCAGCTGCTCTAACACAGTAACTATATGCTGTAATTTTCATTGTGGGGTAATTATGGTTAATATGCACACATCTCCAATTTATTCCTAAAGAAGTGAAGTATCTAAGTCAACAGTTACTTAAGAGGAATCTTGACTTCTTATAATGCATCTGAGGTCCTTTGGGATGCGTGAAAAAGTGTGGGTAGCTATGAAAGCTACGCAAAAGATAAGATGTGATCTTCAATTAACATATCAAGACAACTTCCATCAAAGTGACGTGAGAGTTGGGTACTTTGCAGGAGGCTACAGTGCCCTCTACTTCAATAACTCTGCCACTTCTGGGAATTGTGGAGATAACTTGCTTATATGAATGCACATCATTGCTGTGAACAAATAATGTCATTATCATATTTTAAGTACAATCCAAAGTAACAGAACATTAGGATAAGTAGGGTAAGTCAATGATTACAGGTAGGTCAATGTTAGAGAAGAACAAGCTGGTTTTCTAACCTCGTTTCCACACAAAGCTTGGTGTAAAGACTCTTAAGTTTAACACATCCAAGTTGCAGTGTGGTGCATTTTCTGTCTACATTACTTATATGTTACCCCTAAACTCAATAATTTATACAGCTGTTAATGAATTAACAAATACATAAAGTTAGCTGAATGCAGAATAGAAATGATTCAGCTCAGCTGAGCATGTAAAATCAATGGAGCAGAGCAAAAACCACTGGTGCCGCTTATCTCTTGTAAACAAGCACTGATTTCATAGATTGGCTCTCAGTTACAGAGCCTATTCCCAGGTCAAGCATCAGGTGGGGAGCACCATATGAATGATCGCTGCAAACTGTTACCAGATGCACATGCCCTATTACACGTGGAGATTTGTGGTTGAAGGGCAAGGATTTTTGATGGCCCTATCAGCCGATGAAAAGGCAGACCCCTGCCCGAAACGAGGGCTGATCTAGTAGACTGCCCCATGTAAAAGGCTCTTAACCTCATCGTCCAAAATCAAGAGCATTTGCTGACATAAATCCAATGCCTATGGGAGCCTCTAAAAGGTTTCGGCCCACTAACAGAATTTATCACCAAAGTTAGGCAACACATTTATGATCATGAGAGTTCTGACTGGTGGGACCACCACAAATTAACAGAATGCCAGTCTTCCAGTGCCCCTTGGGAATAAAGCAGTAGCGCACCAGTAGTGTTCCATTCACAAGGGGCACTTGTTGACCAATGTTCTGTCAATCTCTGTTGGTCCCGGCAGTCAAAACTCTATCAATCATACATGTAACACCTTTCCTGTGAACTTGTGATAAATGCTGTTAGTCAGATGTTTGAAATCCACAAAAACAATCTTATTGACCTAAAAGAGCGTATTCTGGCCCCTAAAAATATATCCCTTATATAAGAGAAGTGTCCCAAAGTTCACAATTTCTAGAACGCTGACTATTCATGCTGACTGGAGAGGTGGACGACACACGCTCCATTTATTGTCTATAGGAGAGCCCAAGATACCTGAATACATTGCTTTGGGAACAGAAATTCATTTTTTTAGGGCTGGAGTATCCCTTCGTTGTGCGATAGATAGTGAGCAGTATATACATCATAAAAAATAAACTTTCAGTAAACATCATCTCCCGCTAGTATTTAAAACAAATATTCTTCACATGATTTTTAATTTAAGTAGACAGTTACTATAAAGCGGTGCTGCCATGAAGGGCTGTATAACGTATATGCATCAAACTGAAGAGCACACAAGGGAGGAGCAGCGTGAAGACAAGTCCGGCCACTAAGCTGCTCTTAGCCATTTCAGTGGGGATCAAAATTTGTGCACCCCAGGTAAAAATTTGTATTAATGTGCATAAAGAAGCCAAAGAAAGATGGAAAAATCTCCAAAAGGCATCAAATTACAGATTAGACATTCTTATAATATGTCAACAAAAGTTTTATTTTATTTTTATCACTTACACTTTCTAAATAACAGAAAACAAAACAATGGCGTCTGCAAAAGTTTGGGCACCGTGCAGAATTTATAGCATGCACTGCCCCCTTTGCAAAGCTGAGACCTGCCAGTGGCATGGATTGTTCTCAATCATCATCTGGGAAGACCAGGTGAGGTCAATCTCAAAGGTTTTAAATGCCCAGACTCATCTGACCTTGCCCCAACAATCAGCACCATGGATTCTTCTAAGCAGTTGTCTAGAAATCTGAAACTGAAAATAGTTGACGCTCACAAAGCTGGAGAAGGCTATAAGAAGATAGTAAAATGTTTTCAAATGTCAATATCCTCTGTTCGGAATGTAATTAAGAAATGGCAGTCATTAGGAACAGTGGAAGTTAAATCAAGATCTGGAAGACCAAGAAAAATATCAGACAGAACAGCTCGCAGGATTGTGAGAAAAACAATTCAAAGCCCACGTTTGACTGCACAATCCCTCCAGAAAGATCTGGCAGACACTGGAGTTGTGGTACACTATTCCACTAAAAAGAGATACTTGTACAAATATGGTCTTCATGGAAGAGTCATCAGAAGAAAACGTTTTCTACGTTCTCACCACAAAAATCAGTGTTTGAACTTTGCAAATGAACATATAGACAAGCCTGATGCATTTTGGAAACAAGTTCTGTGGACCGATGAGGTTAAAATGTAACTTTTTGTCCGGAATGAGCAAAGGCACATTTGGAGAAGAACCTCTGTCCAGCTGTTAAGAATGGGGGTGGATCAATCATGCTTTGGGGTTGTATTGCAGCCAGTGGCACAGGGAACATCTCACGTGTAGAAGGAAAAATTGGTTCAATAAAATTTGAGCAAATTTTGGATGCTAACTTGATGCCATCTGTGAAAAAGCTGAAGTTAAAGAGAGGATGGCTTCTACAAATGGATAATGATCCTAAACACACCTCGACATCCACGGGGGATTACATCAAGAGGCGTAAACTGAAGGTTTTGCTATGGCCTTCACAATATCCTGACCTCAACATAATTGAAAATCTATGGATATACCTTAAAAGAGCAGTGCGTGACAGACAGCCCAGAAATCTCAAAGAACTGGAAGACTTTTGTAAGAAAAAATGGGCAAAGATACCTCAAACAACAATTGAAAGACTCTTGGCTGCCTACAAAAAGCGTTTACAAGCTGTGATACTTGCCAAAGGGGGCAGTACAAGATATTAACTCTGCAGGGTGCCCAAATTTTGCAGATGCCATTTTTTTGTTTTCTGCTATTTTAAAAGTGTAAATGATGGAAATAAAATCTAACTTTTGTTGACATATTATAAGAATGTCTAATCTGTAATTTGATGCCTTTTGGAGATTTTTCCATCTTTCCTTGGCTTCTTTATGCACATTAATACACATTTTTACCTGGGGTGCCCAAACTTTTGATCCCCACTGTATTTTAGCCAAGAAGATTTTGAATGGTTGAAAACATCTTATTGACAAAGTTCTCCTCTGTCCTCACAATTGAATGCTCAGTTGAATGCGGGCACATTATATTATCTCTAATGATAATATTGCTTTCACTAACCAAGATATCTAGACATACCAGCAGCTAGTAGGTAGACTATGCTTATATATATGTACTCCACTTCACAGAGATCAAAGCATCTGTAAGATATGTGGGATAAACTGTATTTTGGCCAACAATAACTAATCCTGCCAACGGGGCTACAAAAAGCTGAAGTTCAAAAAATAGCATTAGGTGGGAGGTGTGGGTTCTGTCCCTGGGTGTTTCGTGGCACTTACAGGCTGTCTTACAGTATTTTCATTCAATGTGATTTTAACGTTTCTGGTCCCCTGAGTCCAACGCGGTTTTTATTTTGTTGCTACATCCCCTATTCCAAAGATATAGGAATTTCCATATTTGGTTGTCTAGCTGCACTTTTCCCTACAGAGTCAAGTAAGAATGACATTTCTTTAAAGAAAAAAAAAAAGGGGGTAAATGCTAGACTTGGGGCGGTTAAATTGAGGCTAAGGGGTATTCCAGGATATTGTTATTTATTTGACTATGCTACAGGGGCTGTAAAGTTAGTGTAGTTCATAATATAGTGTCTGTACCTGTGTGTGACGGTTTTCTCACAATTCTTCTGTGATTTTCACCTCTATATTTATTGTTAACAGCTTACAAGATTACTGTTGTCTCCGGTTTTCCCAGGTTGAAGTGCAGCCAAGACATTACATCACTAGTCAGGTGTTCAGGGAGAGCCTGTCCTGCTTCAATGAGTGGAGCGACCGCTGAGTGGGAGAGAGATCATTCTGCAACTAATTGCATTTTTGCCACAGCTGGAGGCATCCTGATTAAAAAAACACTGGCCTTTTGAATGGAATGCAGCTCATTTGTTTTTCCATAGGTGGGGTGGCTGATGTGTGAAAGGGAGGAAAGTGACCTCTTGTAGATGAAGAAGGAAATTCTAACAGGAAATAGCCAGTTCACAAAAAGATAGCCCCAGCGTTATGGTAATCTCACAACATTTAGCCCCAAGACAAGCGCAGATCCTTCCTAAGCATGCCCATTACTGTCTGGCAGGTACTAAAATCACCTTATGGTGGATAACCCCTTTAATAGTCCAATTTGGCTTTTAAAATGTTATTAACTATGGAACTGGTTACCATTCTTATATTCTTATATTTTATTTCCTTACTATTTTTTCAGTGTGGGAATTGTATAGCACATATTACAAGCTGTATGTCATCCCCAGAGATAGTCCACCTGATGTCCCACTTTGACCGCTGACTTTACACCATCTCCTGCATGGAGTAGTATCATGATCCTCCCGATTCTCTAAATAAAAAAACTCCTCCTAATGGATCACATGTGGACCACTTGGTTGTCATGATCCATAAGAAGAAAGTCAGCAGAATACATATATATCCACTTCACGGGACCCTGGGTAAATAGGATTGTGTGGGGTATACCTGGACCTGCATTGAAGCTACTAAAAATAAAGAATTAAGTAAATAGTTATATGCTATGCAAATGTCAGTTCATATGACTTGCATTATAAAAAGGTCAACGAGCTTCTCTTAGTAATTTGTTTCAGCAGATTCTCTGACTTTTTACTCTACTGCTGCATAGGATGCACTTAAAGGGGTATTCCGGGCAAAAACCTTTTATCTCCTATCCAAAGCATAGGGGATAAGATGTCTGATCTCGGGGGGCCCGCTGCTGAGACCCCCACGATCTCCCTGCAGCACTCGCTTTCTATGCGGGTGCTGAATCTTCAGTTTCGGAAACCTCCGGGTTTCCGGGACTGGGGACGTGACGTCAAGCTATGCCCCCTCCCATAGACATGAATAGAGGGGGCGTGGCATGACCCTTTGGATAGGGGATGAAATGTTTTTGCCCGGAATACCCCTTTAATATTTCTTTCTAGTTATTTCATTTCTATTGTTTTCTGAGTGACAAAGCATTCTATAATGTTATACACCGATAGACGGTTGATCTATCATAAGGCGACGATAATCTTTACTTCTTTAGTATATGTATATCATTTCTAATATACTTAAAAGCCGGACTTTCCCTTCTGCGCCATAATATGTGAACTATACAAACATTTTGCATGCACAAAAAGCGATTTTGATGGTTGGCTATAATAATATCTTATTATAACATATTTAGGTAGCCTTTTGATTCTATGCTGTGTTAAACAATGCATCATATTTATTTTATTAGGATATTTTGGTAAATTGTTATTCTTTGTTTAAAAATTCCAAAAACATTCTATTGTAATGGCTTATCCCAAACCAAATCAGAATTCTCTGTTACATTATGTCCTAAGCGGTTCCCACTATATAGAAGGTTTTAGGTACATTACCTCAGAAGGTTGCTCTATGGGTTGTGGTATAACCAACTGGTTGTGGTGTTGAAGAACTGTCTTCAGATAGTCTAACACTGTCTGGCATGGCACTGTAAAAGACAAAGACGTCAAAAACATCAGGCCCTGCAAACATTATAAAACAAGAAATTCGGAGACAAATTGTCACTTTTCTTCCGGAACATTGTGGAATCTGGTCATCTCCTGAAGGCCTTAAGTGTAGTTAATAAACTTTTCCGTCTCCCTTAAAGTAAAGGAGGCAATCTTAAACAGATTTAATTCCCGTTAAAAGTCTGCATTTAATTTTTATTCTCGTTTTCTAATGAAATGCAAATGAGGCCATTATATCCTTAATTAGATTCATTCCAGATGGTTAATGTTTCGAGATTGAGCATGAAGTTAAAGTCACTCTTAAATCTGACCTCAGTGACATATTTTCATGGTTTCACGACAAGTGGAGGTTTCTTCTAATGCCACCATGAGATTTGCAAACAATGTCAATAATTCACAAAAAGCAATTGTATGAAAGTCAAAAAAGTACTAAACTTTCTCACAATGATATTCTCATATTATTTCATATCTTTCATGAATATTTTAACAATATAAACAATATACATCCCTCTGCATTCCAATAAAACAATGGGTTTCCAATTAAATTGGATCAGACACAAAGGGACAAGTTAATGAAACATGTTCCCCGTGACTGAAGTTGCGGCTCCTGCTGCTGATAATGGCTATCATCCAGATATTCGGACACCTGTATAAATGACTTGCATCTTATATCGGTCTTGGTAGGTGTTTGTTTCAGTGTGTCTTCACTGAGCCACAGGGGGACATGACTTGGGAATTGTATTTTTTATTCAGGTATAGTTGAATTCTCTCTACCCTTTTTTAAAAGTGACAACTAATAAGTGCCAATATTTATTTTGGAGTCATGCCCAGATCTAACTTTATGGTAAATCTATTTAGAATGTGGCAGTAACGGTAGCAAACACTGTACAGTACTATACATGATTCATTCTACACTTCCTAGATGGTAAATGGGATTAACATGTAGGGGCACAGTAATGTAGGCATACTGTATGTCCCAGCTGTCACTGCTGCTGGGTCTTTGCTTTGCTTCCCCAGCCCCCCACCACCAGGCCCAGACACTGTTTTCCTTCTGCTGTCTTTTCTGTGGCTGCAGTTTCTGGTCTTTTATGTAGGGTGTGTGTGCAAGATCTTTCTGCGGTTTATAGGGCCAGCTTGAGCACTCCTAATGTATCCACCTATTCCTGCCTGGTACTACATAATTAAAGGAATATGTAAAACAAAAAAGGACAATGCGCCCGTCTATGTGCCGTTACTCCCAACCAACAAGGTAAGGTAATCATGAAGAGGAAATGTGCTCACCTGGTAGTGTTATGCTTAGAGCATAACATCTACAGCTGCTTCAAGAGCCCAACTGGTGTGGGTCAATGGACGTGGTGTGCTGCCTGGATCCTCCCGTCTGGCAGGACGGTCTGTGTAGAGTGATCGATGTGGAAAATAGGAGATCCTGGTGTGGCGCTCACCCGTGCGGCAGGAATGGATATCGGAAACCGATGGTAAAAATAAGTGGAATTTATTCAGGATATAAAACGGGACTACGCGTTACGAAGGGACACTCTCCCCTCTTCCTCAGGTCCAATCCCTCAGGATTGGACCTGAGGAAAAGGGAAGCGTGTCCCTTCGTAACGCGTAGTCCCGTTTTATATCCTGAATAAATTCCACTTATTTTTACCATCGGTTTCCGATATCCATTCCTGCCACACAGGTGAGCGCCACACCAGGATCGCCTATTTTCCACATCGATCACTCTACATATTTAAAGGGGTACTCTGGTAGGAAACTTTTTTATATATCAACTGGCTCCAGAAAGTTAAACAGATTTGTAAATTACTTCTATAAAAAAATCCTTATCCTTCCAGTACTTATCAGCTGCTGTATACTACAGAGGAAGTTGAGTTGTTCTTTTCTGTCTGACCACAGTGCTCTCTGCTAACACCTCTGTCTGTGTAAGGAACTGTCCAGTGTAAGACACTGGACAGTTAGCAAACCTCATAGCAAACCTATCCTGCTCTGGACAGTTCCTGACATGGACAGAGGTATCAGCAGAGAGCATTGTGGTCAGACTTTAAAGAACTACACAACTTCCTCTGTAGTATACAGCAGCTGATAAGTAGTGGAAGGATTAAGATGATTTTATTTACAAATCTGTTTAACTTTCTGGCACTAGTTGATTTGAAAAAAAAAAATTAGTTTTCCACTTGAGTACCCTTTTAAGGCTGCTCTGTCTAATTACCTCTGCCTGAAAAGTAGTATCGGTTTCCTTAATACGGGTGTGTGTTCCTGACCTGCTATCATGTACCTGACCTCTGCCTGTTTACCTGATGTTTCCTCTGCCTGAACCCTGTGTACAAGCTGATCCTCCTGTTACTTGCTTTGGACCACTGAATCTGAACTTGTGCCATCTGTCATTACTCATCTGCCTGTACCTGACTCCAAACCTCTACCACCTACCATGACTCTACCTGGACCTGGCTTAACTACCTGGCTATCAGCCTTTTTCCTTTAGCCTGTTTCTCAGTACTTGGCACCTGGGTTGTCTTGGCCAGTTGCTAACCACACCAGGACCACTCTCAGGGTAGTGACCTGGTGCCATCTAGCAGCTATGTCCAGCTTCTACATCCTGGAGCAGGATAAAGAGAGAAAGTGTAAGGCTAGGTTCACACTGTGGAATTTCTGCCGGAGATCAGGCCGGCAGCATTAGGACCACACGGACTGCATTGCCATCCCCATAGATGTCAATGCATTTCTGAGCAGATCTCACAAAAGATCCACCCAGAAATGCATTGCTGTCTAGGAGGATGGCAATACAGTCCATGCGGTCTTAGTGCCGCCGGTTAAATCTCTGGCAGAAATTCTGCCCAGAGATTCTGTAGTGTTAACCTAGCCTAAGGGTGCGTTCACACTGAGTAATTCAAGAGGAATTTACTCAAGTAATTCCTCTTGAATTCTCCTCTCCAAATTAATGCACATCTCCTCTGCCCATTGACTTTAATGTTTTTTCTGCTGTCCTGTTCACACTGCGGAAATTCCGCTAGCAGAATTCCGACACTGAATTCCGTTCCGCTTGAAGAAAGAGCATGTTCAAGTGGAATCCGCGAGCAGAATCCAATAGAAGTCAATGGTAACAAAAAATTCTGCCCAACATCGTTTTCAAGCGGAATTCAAGCGGAATTCAGAAAAGTAGATTAAATAGCCTCCTCCTTCATCCCTCTTCATTTCCGCATGGAAATTCCGCTCGAATTCCACTTGATGGAGAAGACAACCATTTCCTGACCGAAATTATTCCTTGTGAATTCCTCAGTGTGAACGCACCCTAAAGGGTACTTAGACTCCACTCACAAGTTTGACTTAAAATCAAACCGTTTGGGTGTCACAGTCACACTGAGGATTGGCAATGCTATGCTACTCTCTCCTTGGCATTATAAATAGGGGAATATGTTTTGGCACACAGAAGAGGGGGCTGACACACTTACAATGAGGAAACTGGAGATCTTTGCAACACTGGAGCAGTAAAAGAATGTTCTGATCCATGAAGGAGCTGATAGGCAAGATGGAGTAATGTTCTAGAAGAAAAGATGTGAGGGAGGAGTCTAATATATAAAGAATACTCTGCTGTTTAAATGAGACTGCGGAATCATATTTAAGTCAATGTACAGTAATTATGGCAAAATTGAATTACTGGCACAATTCTTCAGCATAATTCCGTACGGAAATTCCGTCATGTGAACATACCCTTACTGTCAAAATATAATAGCTGCTGTTCTCAACCTGAAGACCCTTAGTGATTAGTGTTTTCAATGGACCCTATTAACAAGTAGGGGTTATCCAAAGTAGAGAACCCCTTGAAACTGTATAGAACAATAGAAACATAAAACAAAATCTTATAATATTTAGTGCTGCAAAATCTGCCATTCAGAACAAAACTTTGATCAGAAATCATGAAAATGCAAGGGTATATTGTTATTTGCTGAAATTACAGCTGTCTGCTGATGTGCCCTACTTCTCCCTGGTGACATGACAAATTTTTGTGCTTTATGCATGTGGCGATCAATAGAGCATTGCAGTGCTATCAGAGTTCAGTATAAAATCTGGAATATTCCATTTATCAATTTCATGAGCTACTGAGACAAGCAAGACAAAGAAAATCCATAGGTAACCAGAGAATAACAGCACTCTAAACAACAGATCAGGGTTATCATTATTAGAATCAAATGTCTACTGCCCGAAATACTAAGCTGCAGGATGACTGCTTATGGTCTCCGCCAGTAAATACATATATTGAAATATATCCTTAACTTAATATTTTCCTTGAGTTTTGAGCCAAAACTCAGTAGTTAACTCTTACCTTAAAATTGGTATTCTCATGTCATGCATTTTTACCACTGCCAAATAATATGCCGTAAATGCCTGATAGGTGTGGGGCCAATCTCTTGCATCAACGACTATCAGAAGAATAGCAGCTGGCCACAGTGTTCATAAAGGAAATTTGATAAAGGGGAATTCCGGCTCTATACATCTTATCCTTTGGATAGGGGATAAGATGTATACATTCCGGAATACCCCTTTAACATGGATCCCCCATTCTTACAATATGTCATTGTCCTAGCAGTGGTACTTGTGTGTATCAGGATATTCCATAAATGCTTTAAGAAGGGAATACTACTTTCAGGCAGCAGCTGCATTTAATGTAGAATAGAGCAACGCAGACTATATATATATATATATATGTATATGTATATATATATATATATATATATATATATAAAGGACAAATATTATGTTTAACAGATATGCTGGGACTGAGAGGATAATGTTTCTCCTTAATGAAAGCACCAACAAATGACCTCTAATGCTCTAAAGTAGGGATCGACCGATTATCGGTTTGGCCGATATTATCGGCCGATATTCACGATTTTGGACATTATCGATATCAGCAATTACCTTGCCGATATGCAGATAATGCCCCACCCCGCCGCCGCTGCCCCATTGCCTCCCCATACCCGCTTTTATAATTACCTGTTCCCGGGGCCCGAGGTCCACACTACTTCTGGCTCCTGCGACATGCTGCGTGCTGCGCAATGACAAGTGACGTCCTCAACGCGACGTCACCGTCAGTGCGCACAGCGACATCTCAGGACGCCGCCGGAGCCAGAAGTAGCGCGGACCCCGGGAACAGGTAACTATAAAACCGGGGATGGGGGAGGCAATGGGGCAGCGGCGGTGGTGGTTGGACTAGGGAGAACCCCAGGACAGGCAGGGGGAGAGAAGCGGGTGGCGGCGGCGGTCTCTGACCCCGCAAAAGCTGCTGCAGTTTATTGATCCTTGATCTGCAGTGGCTTCTGCGAGGCCGGGTGGGGGGAAATAGCCGATAACTTACACCAGAATATCGTTATAAGTTATCGGCCTGAAAGGTCACAGATTATCGTTATCGGCCCTAAAAAAAAAAATCGATCCCTACTCTAAAGGATAGAAAGCAATTACACAGTGAATGGGACAAAAATGCAGTGCCATTCTGATCGTCAGGAATCCTATAGGCCAGATCCCCAATAACCAATCATTGATGGCATATACTTAGGCCAATAAAGTTTAGTTCCTGGAGGACACCTTACATTTCTTTGTTTGGGCTGTAAATGTTTTAATGAATGTACTATAGTACACAGCAAACCCTCACCTGACTCTTAACATGTAATTGTAGATAGTGGTAGACACAACCTTGACTTTGGACAACTGTTTAATCACACTGATGGCTAAACATCATAATAACATACAAGGAAAGCTGTAAAATACCTGGTATACTTTCTAATTTCCTTCTGAGCTCCTCATTCTCTTGCTGTAGACAGATGACTTCTTGTTCTAGCTCCTGACACCTTGGACAGTAGCCTTCTTCTTCGTCGTCCTCTTCCTCTTCTGGAAGTGTTGAAGAAGATGGGTGGCCATGTGATTCAGAGGTTGCAGGAGATGCCCATCCACCCATTGTGTGCACTGGAGAAGACGAAAGCACATCCATGTCTGTCAAGTGACCATAATCACTTGACGATGAGGTATTACGAGCAGGAAAGCTGCCAGCCAATAGGTAGTTTTGGAGTGAATCTGTGAAGACCCTCAAAAATGCTGAGGTCTGTTGCTTTTTTTGAATGAACTGCATTTCTACATCTGGTTTGTTGACTGTGAAAGACTTTACTATACTGACATTGCTCTGACCGCTCACTGTAACCACTATTTTCCTGTTTCACACATGACACCAGAGACTGGGAAGGCTTGGAGTCCATAAGTTTTCCTCCACAGTTCAACAGGCTGAGTACTCTGCTACACTGCTGGGCAAAGGCATCAAGAATCATTCGGCTCTCTGTAAAACAGAACAAAAATAGTAACAAAAATGGTACAAAAGCATCAAGGAAAAAAAAAAAAAAGGACCGCATGGGCCCATTCCCTCATCACCTTACAGAATTACCCATTGTTTATACTGACAAGAAGCACACGCTATTACCGCAATGTAGTTAATTGCTTATGTTCTTATTGATTAGCATAATTAACAATAGCATGTATTAACTGCAAGGAAATCTCAATGTACCCTATCTTAACTTCCTTCAAGAAACCTCAGATTAATTCTTTCAACTTATAAGTAGTATATGCATTACAAAGTAAATGCACTTTTTCTATTCAAAAGAACGATAATAGAACTCTGTAGGAGAAAGGAATAGAAATGATCATACATAACATTTCATCTATTGAGTGTCACGTCAAATAAAACCTGGTTCCAAAGAGACAGACTGAGTGTTCCTCCAACTCTTCTTTTAATACCCTCAGCTCCTGCTGACAATAACTTGGTATAGATACCCACTCTGTCCCAACTAAAATTGGCCATACACATTAAGGTCCCCATATACTTTAGTATCAATTCAGTCATTCAGCCATACCGATGACTTCTGCGGGGCACGTCAACTTTCTAAAGAGCATGGGGGCCTCCCAACTCTTCCCTGACAGAAGCCGCCAGAGCTGTTTGGCTTTAGAATCAGTACCCGACCTTGTAACAGCAACGGGGAGGCTAATTATACCCTGTGAAAATTAGCGTGAAACAGTTGCCAATAGCAACCAATCAGATTTTCCCAGATTCATATTCTTTATCATACAGTACATTGTGTTAAATTGTTAAACCAGTGGTGGAATGGGAAAACTAAATACATTTGAAAATACACTGTGTGAACCTTGCCTGCTTAGTCATGGGAAATCACAACTACTTGGAAAATCTCTTTAAAGGGGTACTCCGGCGCTAGACATCTTATCCCCTATCCAATGATGATGTGCAGTAATGATGGCGGGGTGCCGCAGTGGCGATCCCCGGGGTCCACAGCAGCTGGACCGCGGCGATCTAACATCTTATCCCCTATCCTTTGGATAGGGGATAAGATGCCAGGGGCGGAGTACCCCTTTAAGAGTACATGCACACGTGCATATTTTGCTGCAGGTTTTCTGCTGCTTATTTTTCTACCCATTGACTTTCTTGGATAAGACAATTAGTAGCGGAAAATCTGCAGAGAGATTTTCCAAGAAGTTGTCATTTCCCAAGATTAAACCAGACAACCAACCAAGGTTTACCAGACAACTAGTTTAAAAAAGCCATAAAAAATTTTGTGCAGTGCTCTCATTTTTGAACAAAACACAGGAAGTCGCAAATTTCAACGCTTTTTCATCAAAACCTACACAAAAACCATTAATAAATTCCCCCTTGATGCTCCATTTGAAGGCAAGACAGTGAAATTCACAACAGAACAAATATATTTAGCACAATTTACTTCATACAATACATTTATCTATTCATTCCTTTATATCATTGGTGTTATTATCCTAAATATATGAAGATGCGCTTTAAAAATGAGTTCTGATGTCCATATCTATAACACATTTACACCTTCAGAGATATATTTAAGCAATCTATTTCATATCCATCTACCGTATTTTTCGTCCTATAGAACGCACCGGCGTATAAGACGCACCCAATTTATAGGTGCAAAAATCTAAAAAAAATAAAGATTTTGAACCCAATAGTGGTCTTCAACCTGCGGACCTCCAGATGTTGCAAGACTACAACTCCCAGCATGCCCGGACAGCCGTTGGCTGTCAGGGCATGCTGGGAGTTGTAGTTTTGCAACATCTGGAGGTCTGCAGATTGAAGACCACTGCATAGGAGGTAATACTCACGTGTCCCCGCCGCTCCGGACCCGTCACCGCTGCCCTGGATGTCGCTCCATCGCTGTCGCCGCGTCCCCGTTGCTCCGGAACGTCTCTGCTGCCGGCCGGGTATCCTCGCTCTCCATCGCCGCCAACACGTCGTTACGCACGCCGACGCACGTACGTGACGATGTGATGACGAGGAAGGAGAGCGCCGGCCATACAGGGGATCCCTGAACGGAGAAGACACCGATGAGGCAGGTAAGGTCCCTCCCGATGTCCTGTAAGCACTAACCCGGCTATTCAGTCGGGCTGTTCGGGACCGCCGCGGTGAAATCGCGGCGGTCCCGAACAGCCCGACTGAACAGCCGGGTTAGTGTCACTTTCGCTTCAGATGCGGCGGTCAGCTTTGATCGCCGCGTCTGAAGGGTTAATACAGGGCATCACCGCAATCAGTGATGTCTTGTATTAGCCAGGGGTCCTGGCCGTTGATGGCCGCAGGGACCGCCGCGATAGGGGTGTATTCTCCGTATAAGACGCACCGACTTTTCCCCCCCAGTTTTGGGGAAGAAAAAGTGCGTCTTATACGGCGGAAAATACGGTATATTAAATATCTATATTGAATATCTATCTATCTATAGTATATGAACTTTGCACACATTTATTTCAGAGAGGTATTTACATGGAAAAGCGTTTGTATGTAAATCTGTCAGATGTGATGTAAAGAAGTAATTGCTTTCCCTTGAACTGGGCTTTTTCTGTACAATCTGCATTGGAAAGCATACATTTTACATATTCTGTACATTAGCTCAAGATTTTTTCCTTTGATACTACTAGAAAAATAAATAAGCATAAGCATAAAATGCACTTGGAGTTCTAGTGATCTAAACCAAGGACCATGTTTTATGCTAAGAAAATCTATTCTTATGCTTCCTCTTCTTTATAATGTTTGCAAATATTTGATTTATCTTGGGTTAGCAACTGCAGGGAGGTTCAAAAGCCATTTGCTTTACTAATGCAGAATTGAGTAATCGGCAAATATTCTATGTATGACGGCATTCAATGTAACTAGGCATTTTTAACCCTTATGTATTACTAACCTAAACCATTTTCAAATATTTGATGTTAGGAATTTAACACAGCATTTAACAGGTTATTTAACCCCTTAAGGACCCAGCCCATTTCAGCTTAAGGACCCGGCCATTTTTTGCACATCTGACCACTGTCACTTTAAGCATTAATAACTCTGGGATGCTTTTACCTTTCATTCTGATTCCGAGATTGTTTTTTCGTGACATATTCTACTTTATGTTAGTGGTAAAATGTCATAGATACTTGCATCATTTCTTGGTGAAAAATTCCAAAAATTTAGCTTTTTTTTTTTTTACTTTGAAACTCTCTGCTTATAAGGAAAATGAATATTCCAAATAAATTATATATTGATTCACATATACAATATGTCTACTTTCTGTTTGCATCATAAAGTTGACATGTTTTTACTTTTGGAAGACATCAGAGGGCTTCAAAGTATAACAGCAGGTTTCCAATTTTTCACAAAATTTTCACAATCGAAAATTTCAGTTTTAAATTGGATTTGAAGGGCCTTCTTATAGGAAATACCACATAAATGACTCCATTATAAAAACAGCACCCCTCAAAGTATTCAAAATGACATTCACCCTTTAGGTGTTTAACAGGAATAGCAGCAAATTTTTTTACACTGGCACGTTCTTGTAGACTCAGTTTTTGAATTTTTACAAGGGGTAAAAGGAGAGATATCTTCCTAGAATTTGTAGCCCAATTTCTCTTGAGTAAGGAAATACCTCATATGTGTATGTCAAGTGCTCTGTGGGTGCACTAGAGGGCTCAGAAGGGAAGGAGCGACAGTGGGATTTTGGAGAGTTTTTATTTCTGAAATGTTTTTTTGGGGGCATGTCACATTTAAGAAGCCCCTATGGTGCCAGAACAGCAAACCCCCCCACATGGCATACTATTTTAGAAACTACACCCCTCAAGGAATGTAACAAGGGGTACAGTAAGCCTTAACACCCCACATGTGTTTGAAGACTGTGTTAATTTTTTTTCCCACTAAAATGGTAGTTTCCCCCCAAATTTTACATTTTTACAAGTGGTAATAGGAAAGTATGGAAATACCCCATGTGTGGACGTCAACTTCTCTTCTGGCGCACTACAATGCTCAGAAGAGAAGGAGTCACATTTGTCTTTTGGAAAGGTAATTTAGCTGAAATGGTTTTAGGGGGGGTATGTCGCATTTAGGAAGCCCCTATGGTGCCAGAACAGCAAAACAAAAAAACAAAAAAAACACATGGCATGCTATTTTGGAAACTTCACCTCTCAAGGAATGTAACAAGGGGTACAGTGAGCCTTAACACCCCACACGTGTTTGACACATTTACGCTAAAGTTGAATGTGTAAATGAAAAATTAGATTTTTTTTCACTAAAATGCTGGTGTTACCCCAAATTTTTCATTTTCACAAGGGGTAATAGTAATAGTAGAAAAAGACTCCTAAAATTTGTAACCCCATTTCTTCTGAGTATGGAAATACCCTATATGTGGATGTAAAGTGCTCTGCGGGCGAACTACAATGCTCAGAAGAGAAGGAGTGCCATTGAACTTTTGGAGAGAGAATTTGATTGGAATAGAAGTCCCCCGACTTCACAATTTTGGAAACTACACCCCTCACAGAATTTAATAAGGGGTGTAGTGAGCATTTACACCCCACTGGCGTTTGTCAGATCTTTGGAACAGAGGGCTGTTCACGGACCACTGTTCCAAAAATCTGTCAGACACCTGTGGGTTCTAAATGCTCACTTTACCCCTTATTAAATTCTGTAAGGGGTGTAGTTTCCAAAATGGGGTCACATGTGAGGGGGGGGGCACTGTTCTGACACTATGGGGGCTTTGTAAACACAAATGGCCTTCCATTTCGCATACATTCTCTCTCCAAAATCCCAATGGCGCTCCTTCTCTTATGAGCATTGTAGTTCGCCCGCATAGCACTTTACATTCACATATTTTCACATCCAACTTTAACAAAAATCCGTAAAACACCTGTGGGGTGTTAAGGCTCACTATACCCCTTGCTACATTCCGTGAGGGGTGTAGTTTCCAAAATGGGATCACATGTGGGTATTCATTGTTTTGCGTTTATGTCAGAACCGCTGTAAAATCAGCCACCCCTGTACAAATCACCAATTTAGACCTCAAATGTACATAGTGCGCTCTCACTCCTGAGCCCTGTTGTGCACCCACAGAGCATTTTACACCCAAATATTGGGTATTTCCGTACTCAGGAGAAATTGCGTTACAAATTTGGGCTTTTTTTTTTCTTCCTTTTACTGCTAGTGAAAATTAAAAGTATGGGGCAACACCAGCATGTTAGTGTAATTTTAATTTTCATAAGGGGTAAAAGGAGAAAAAGCCCCCCAAAATTTGTAACGCTATTTCTCCGGAGTAGGTAAATACCCCATATGTGGCCCTAAACTGTTTCCTTGAAATACGACAGGGCTCCAAAGTGAGAGAGCGCCATTCGCATTTGAGGCCTATTTTGGGGATTTGCATCCGCCACCAAAATACCCTACGGCAGTGTTTCCCAAACAGGGCGTCTCCAGCTGTTGCAAAACTCCCAGCATGCCTTGACAGTCAGTGGCTGTCCGGCAATACTGGGAGTTGTTGTTTTTCAACAGCTGGAGGCTCCGTTTTGGAAACAGTGTTAAAGACATTTTTTTTTATATTCGGGGGGTGGGGGGGGGGGGGGGGGGGGGGGGGGATTGTATTGGGGTATGTGTATATGTAGTGTTTTAATTTTTATTTTGTGTACTGTAGTGTAGTGTTTTTAGATTACATTCAAACGGTCGGGTTTACAGTGAGTTTCTTGCGGTGAGTTTGGGCTGCGGCGGAAAATTTGCCGCATCTCAAGCTTGTAGCAGAAAACTCTGGGGACGTGGGGGGTTGGGCAAACCTTTAGCTGTCGCAAAAATTGACAGTCAAAGGGCATGCTGAGAGTTGTAGTTTTGCAACAGCTAGAGGCACACAGCTACAACTCCCAGCATGCCCTTTGGTAGTCTGTGCATGCTGGGAGTTGTAGTTATGCAACAGCTGGATGCACACTTTTTCATAGAAAAAATGCGCCTCCAGCTTTTGCATAACTACAACCTCCAGCATGCACAGACTACCAAAGGGAATGCTGGGAGTTGTAATTGGAACTCCAGCTGTTGCAAAAGTACAACTCCCAGCATGCCCTTTGGCTGTGCATACTGAGAGTTGTTGCTAAGCAACAGCAGGAGGTGAACAGGCCTCACCTCCTGCAGTATCCTGCCGTCTGCACTGTCGAGACCATCGCCAATGCTGCCACCGATCCTGCCACCGGCACCGCAGCCGCCGCTCCTGAGGGGACCCCTGCCGAACCAGGGAAAGGTAGGAGACCCCCGCTGGCCCTGATCGCCGCCCAGCAGGACAGTGATTAATCGGTTGTTCCGTCCGATCAATCACGTGATTGTAAGGTTCTAACCGTGCTGGGTAAGGGTGAATGGGGCTGTCTCGGACACCCTTTTTTTCCGGGTCACGGGGTCACCAGAGACCCGACTGACCCGGAATCGCCGCAATTCGCCGGTCTGAATTGACCCCCCTGGGCATTTGCACGGGATGCCTGCTGATAGATATCAGCAGTCATCCCGGTCCTGTCCCCACCTGGCACGCAGTGGGGACCGAAATTCCCATGGGTGTACAGGTACGCCCTGGGTCCTTAAGTACCAGGAAGACAAGGCATACCCATACGCCCTGAGTCCTTAAAGGGGTACTCCGGTGCTTAGACATTGTTACGCCGAGCGCTCCGGGTCCCCGCTCCTCCCAGGAGCGCTCGCAGCGTTCTCTCATTCGCAGCGCCCCGGTCAGACCTGCTGACCGGGTGCACTGCGATATTACTCCCAGCCGGGATGCGATTCGCGATGCGGGACGCGCCCGCTCGCAATGCGCATCTCGGCTCCCGTACCTGCTCCTTAGGGCGCGCGCGCGCCGGGTCTCTGCGATTTAAAGGGCCACTGCGCCACTGATTGGCGCAGCAGGCCTAATCAGTATCCTCACCTGTGCACTCCCTACTTATACCTCACTTCCCCTGCACTCCCTCGCCGGATCTTGTTGCCATTGTGCCAGTGAAAGCGTTTCCTTGTGTGTTCCTAGCCTGTGTTCCAGACCTCCTGCCGTTGCCCCTGACTATGATCCTTGCTGCCTGCCCTGACCTTCTGCTACGTCCGACCTTGCTTTTGTCTACTCCCTTGTACCGCGCTTATCTCAGCAGTCAGAGAGGTTGAGCCGTTGCCGGTGGATACGACCTGGTTGCTACCGCCGCTGCAAGACCATCCCGATTTGCGGCGGGCTCTGGTGAATACCAGTAGCAACTTAGAACAGGTCCACCGACACGGTCCACACCAATCCCTCTCTGGCACAGAGGATCCACCTCCAGCTAGCCGAATCGTGACAGTAGATCCGGCCATGGATCCCGCTGAGGTCCCGCTGCCAGTTGTCGCCGACCTCACCACGGTGGTCGCCCAGCAGTCGCAACAGATAGCGCAACAAGGCCACCAGCTGTCTCAACTGACAGTGATGCTACAGCAGCTACTACCACAGCTTCAGCAATCATCTCCTCCGCCAGCTCCTGCACCTCCTCCGCAGCGAGTGGCCGCTTCCAGCCTCCGATTATCCTTGCCGGATAAATTTGATGGGGACTCTGTCTGTGCCCGGGATAAGACTCCTCGCCAGAAGCCTGCTGGTCTCCTTCATCCTCTGCCTGTTCCTGAACAACCTTGGTCACAGATTGGTATGGACTTTATTACTGACTTGCCTTTATCCCGTGGCAACACAGTTGTTTGGGTGGTCGTTGATCGATTCTCCAAGATGGCACATTTTATCCCTCTTCCAGGCCTTCCTTCGGCGCCTCAGTTGGCAAAGCAATTTTTTATACACATTTTTCGCCTTCACGGGTTGCCCACGCATATCGTCTCGGATAGAGGCGTTCAATTTGTGTCTAAATTCTGGAGGACCCTCTGTAAGCAGCTCAAGATCAAATTAAACTTCTCTTCTTCTTATCATCCCCAATCCAATGGGCAAGTAGAAAGAATTAATCAGGTCCTGGGTGACTATTTGCGACATTTTGTTTCCTCCCGCCAGGATGACTGGGCAGATCTTCTACCATGGGCCGAATTCTCATACAACTTCAGAGTCTCCGAATCTTCTGCTAAATCCCCATTCTTCGTGGTGTACGGCCGTCACCCTCTTCCTCCCCTCCCTACTCCCATGCCCTCTGGTTTGCCCGCTGTTGATGAAGTGACTCGAGACCTTTCCACCATATGGAAAGAAACCCAAAATTCTCTTTTACAGGCTTCATCCCGGATGAAAAAATTTGCCGATAAGAAAAGAAGAACTCCCCCCATTTTTGCTCCCGGAGACAAGGTATGGCTCTCCGCTAAGTATGTCCGCTTTCGTGTCCCCAGTTATAAACTGGGACCACGCTATCTTGGTCCTTTCAAAATCAAGTGCAAGATCAACCCAGTCTCTTACAAACTCCTTCTTCCTCCTTCTCTCCGTATTCCCAATGCCTTCCATGTCTCTCTCCTTAAACCACTCATCCTTAACCGCTTCTCTCCCAAAGTTGTTTCTCCCACTCCAGTTTCCGGTTCATCTGACGTCTTTTCGGTGAAGGAGATTCTAGCATCCAAGACGGTCAGAGGTAAAAGATTCTTCTTGGTTGACTGGGAGAATTGTGGCCCAGAGGAGAGATCTTGGGAACCTGAGGACAACATCCTGGACAAAAGTCTTATCCTCAGGTTCTCAGGCTCCAAGAAGAGGGGGAGACCCAAGGGGGGTGGGGGTACTGTTACGCCGAGCGCTCCGGGTCCCCGCTCCTCCCCGGAGCGATCGCAGCGTTCTCTCATTCGCAGCGCCCCGGTCAGACCTGCTGACCGGGTGCGCTGCGATATTACTCCCAGCCGGGATGCGATTCGCGATGCGGGACGCGCCCGCTCGCGATGCGCATCTCGGCTCCCGTACCTGACCCGTTCCCCGTCTGTGTTGTCCCGGCGCGCGCGGCCCCGCTCCTTAGGGCGCGCGCGCCGGGTCTCTGCGATTTAAAGGGCCACTGCGCCACTGATTGGCGCAGCAGGCCTAATCAGTATCCTCACCTGTGCACTCCCTACTTATACCTCACTTCCCCTGCACTCCCTCGCCGGATCTTGTTGCCATTGTGCCACTGAAAGCATTTCCTTGTGTGTTCCTAGCCTGTGTTCCAGACCTCCTGCCGTTGCCCCTGACTACGATCCTTGCTGCCTGCCCTGACCTTCTGCTACGTCCGACCTTGCTTTTGTCTACTCCCTTGTACCGCGCTTATCTCAGCAGTCAGAGAGGTTGAGCCGTTGCCGGTGGATACGACCTGGTTGCTACCGCCGCTGCAAGACCATCCCGCTTTGCAGCGGGCTCTGGTGAGTAGCAACTTAGAACCAGTCCACCGACACGGTCCACGCCAATCCCTCTCTGGCACAGAGGATCCACCTCCAGCTAGCCGAATCGTGACAGACATCTTATCCCCTATCCAAAGGATAGGGGATAAGATGCCTGATCGCAGGAGTCCCACCGCTGGGGACCCCCGGGATCATGCACGCGGCACCCCGTTTGTAATCAGTCTACGGAGCATGTTCGCTCCGGGACGGATTACCGGTGACTACAGGGCGGGCGGCGTGTGACGTCATGCCCCGCCCCATGTGATGTCACGCTCCGCCCCTCAATGCAAGCCTACAGGAGGGGGCGTGATAGCTGTCACCGGAGTACCCCTTTAAGGGGTTAAAGGGGTACTCCACTGGAAAACATTTTTTTTAAATCAACTGGTGCCAGAAAGTTAAACATATTTGTAAATTAAAAATTACTTCTATTTAAAAATCTTAACCTTTCCAGTACTTATCAGCTGCTGTATGCTCCCAAGGAAGTTCTATTCTTTTTGAATTTCCTTTCTGACTGACCACAGTACTCTCTGCTGACACCTCTGTCCATTTTAGGAACTGTCCAGAGTACAAGCAAATCCCCATAGCAAACCTATCCTGCTCAGGACAGTTCCTAAAATGGACAGTGGTTTCAGCAAAGACCACTGTGGTCAGACAGATAAGAAATGCAAAAAAAAATAGAACTTCCTGTGGACCATACAGCAGCTGATAAGTACTGGAAGGGTTAAGATTTTTAAATAGAATTCATTTACAAATCTGTTTAACTTTCTGGCACCAGTTGATTTAACAAAAAATGCTTCCTAATAGAGTACCCCTTTAAGCCTCAGGCAAGGAATGATACCAATGTTACTGCAGTATTTGATTTGTCGTCTATTATAGAGGTTGTATGAGATCAGATAAACATGGCTGCTTTCTTCCAGAAACAGTTACTCTCTTTTCCAAACGCTGTTTGTGGTACTGCAGCTCAGCCACAGTCAAGTGAATTCGGACAAGTTGCAATGCCAGACACAACCTACTTGCATTGTCTCAGAAAGAATACAGCCATGTTTTTCTCGCTATATTCAACCTCTTATATGGGTTTTCTGGGGATAAAATAATAATAATAATAAATAATAATAATGATAACATGGCTGGGGGGAGTGTAAAAAATAAAAAAGAAGCTATACTCACCTCACTCGATCCCCTGCAACTGTCGGTCTCATCACTACTTTCTGGTTACTGTCACTCTTCCTGCCCACAAGAAATGCCCCACTACACAGCCAATCACTGATTAGTTGCCTAGGCAGTTCCTGCGTCGATGACCTATCACAGGGAGAATCGGTGATGAACAGGGTTCACAAGCCATCTGACAGACAGCTACAGGGGATTATGGAAGGTGAGTATTACTTTTTTTTTAGCTTTACACCAGGCATATACAATTTACATTTTGTTTTTACTTCCTGAACAACCCCTTTAAAGTTAACCCTAAATGCCAAAAACAACAAAACCAGTGAGCTTGCTCTAGACTGTACAAAATCCTTGGTTATTACATTTCTACATTGACCAAGTGTAGATGCTGGCACCTATAGTGTTTTATTTTTTTCTTTTTAGGTAATTTTAGTATTTGGTCATTAAGAAAGATTTTTGAGCCTTTTTTCTCTATAGGAGACATCTCTCAAGACACTTTTTTTTATTCCCCGTAAGTGCCCGCTATTGGGAGTTTCTACTATACTACAATTTCTGTGATATAAAAAAAAAAGTTTATGTTCTATAACTAGAGGAACATTAATTTCAGACTCCTGTCTATATAACCCACAGAGCAGTGCAGACAGCTCTCACACCTATCATTACTGGACTTGATCCCATTACACAAACCCATTAGACAAAATGTAGCTATCATAGGTTACCTGCTAATAATGAACACACAGAGTGTCACACTTTAAGCCTATACTAATTATACAGAAAATTATTGTCAGCGCTAAAGTTAACCAATGTGTTTATTATATAATATTTCTGCAAGTCACTAAATTACAGAACAAAGACAACATCATTAGATGGCAGAACCAGACTATTTCATTTGCATTACACCAAAGCTTTATGTTGCTGAAGCAATTAAGGATCCATTTTGCAGAACATGAAACAGTAAATGGAGCGCACACATCTCCCAGCAGTTCAGCTAATACCTATACCACTTATACAATGAAAGAGAACAGGCCGGGTGTCTCAGAGACATTATCTGACACCAAAATCCCAAGTCAGTAGTTTGACAGGGGACTCCCATCGCTTTTATGACCTGCAGGGAAATCCTGCTCTTTTGACTATCATTTTGTAATATCATGTTTACACCCAACAGCATACTGGACATGATAACAGAGTTGGGTACTCAGGCTCTAAGGAGACGTCTGAAGCCCCCCTCTCTGAAAATGTGAATAGAGAAGAAGATCTGAGAAAAACTCCACAAAGACCAAACAATGATCAATTTTCTATGGGCCTGGTACTACTGGAATGTCTTTCAGGACTCTGAAAACAAGAAACTGGGACATGCTCCCTTTCACCGCCTCCCCTTCTTTGCTTTCTTTTCCCTTACTTCTTTCCCTTTCCCTCTCATTTTCTTCTTAACTTAAATTCTTTAATTCCCTGCCCTATATTATAGGTTGTATGATTCTCATTTTTATCTATTTTTTATTTCCTAAATTCCTATATATAAAGCCTTAAACAAAAAAAGAATTGGGTAGACTCTGTCAGGACAGTAATACACTTACACTAATAGATGAGCTCTTGGTGGAGTACTGCAAGGAACTAAGGAGATGTTTAGGGCATGAGGGGTATTGCAGCTGTAACTACTTAAAAAAGGGAGAATTACAGTCTTGACAACTGTGAGAGCAAACATACCACTACTGTGGCCACTAGGGTAGGGAAGAGATATGGCTATGGTTTTTAGGTTTTCCTTCACCAGGTGCACACATAACCCTGTTTCATAAATACCTGGTCATGGCAGAGTGTATTTTTGGCACCCCGCTACCTTCTGCACTCATAAGCTCAGTCCCATGCCTCATTTATAACCCCCAGCTACACCCCTAGATAAATAGGGGAGGAAAGACCACCCCCATTTGAAGGCTACCCCAGTACTGTGATTAATGAGATAGGTGTGTGTGCCGACTACTGTAAGGTCAAACCATCGCCTTAAATACAAGAAAGTCATAATTCTGAGAATGAATGGGATAAGGTACATTGTATGTGTGTGTTTGGGGGCTGCAGTGACTACAGAGGGGCCTAATGCTATGAATACTGGAGAAGGGTTTAGACAGGGTTGATGACCAGATGTCTGGTGTGGATCTGGCAACAGAAAACAGTGATCAGCTAAATATGACGGAAGAAGTGTACATGGTTGGACCGAATGCTTTGCAGTGGTTCTCAGGGATATCCCTAGTCTATGACTATTTGTGTTCTTAGGCAAACTAAAAAGGGTTTTCCCAACCTTCGCCTAAGAAACGTCATCATTTTTAATATTCCCCTTTCCATGCGGAGAGACAAGGTTCTTCTGCGCAGCACCAGGGATGTTAGTCACACCAACGTCAGTACCTTCCCATACTGTTCCCATTCCATTTATAGATATTGTGATTTCATGCTTTCTCTTAACCATCTGCAGTAACTACACTGAAAACAGCAACTTATTAGCATTTGCTAAAAGTCCTGGAACTTCCAATTAAGTGTTTATGGCTTCCAATGAAATCACTCATGAAATTTTATCACCATAACAAGCAAAATCACTCACATCTTTTATGATATCATTCTACCAAATTTAATTTAAGCACAGAATTCAAAATCCAATATTAACTTAATACGGCATAGAAACAAAGCAGCCTACGGAATGACAAATCATCTGATCAGCACTACACAGCCAGGCTCCTCGTAATAAACTCGATGCACCGTCCACTTCAGAAAGCCCTTGTAAATGATAAATACGAGGCACCCTAATGAATGTAGACAGCTTTCTCCCTATGTTCCCCCCCCCCCCAATAAACCAAAACCATACAGGTAGATTAATGGGAATCAAGCACCATATATAACCATATATAACACTGCTTAGGCCGCAGAGCGGTGACGCGGGCTGTCAATCACACCAGGGGGGCGTCACTATGGCCGGAGCAACAGGACCTGGTAAGTATAGCTCCCTGCCCAGACTACTTATGGGGTGGCAAGGGAGAACGTCATATCCTCACCATCCATGGGGCAAAAATGTGTTGTCAAGTGTTATATATGGTAATATCTAGTGCTTGGTTCCCTTTAATAGTTTTTTTTTTTTTGGAACTAATCCTAATAGTATGGATGTGTGACCATAGGGACTTATATGTAACATGTGAATATATAGCTGAATTTAGTTATTTACACAAAAAAAGCATATCAAAAAATATTTAAACTTTCTCTAAAGCAGGGCTTGACAAATCCCAGGCACCAATTTCATAGTGGCACTTAAATTTGTCATCCATCCATCTTTAAAAAAAAAAGAACAAAAAAAAAAAACTGTTTTCTTTACCTCCACCTCCGTTCCTGCGCTGATCCCCCGTCCAGAGAGAGGTTGGCGCTTTGGTGTTACATGAGCAGCAGATTCCTGCAGCCAATCAGCGGCCTTGGTGGTCACGCTCCGCATACAGGAGTAGGAGTGCAGGAACAGAGGCAAAGGTAAGTAAAACAGTTTAATGTTTATTTATTTATTTATTTATTTTTTTAAAGGAGAAATCCATTGAAAATAAACTTATCGTCTTATCAGTAGCTGATTGCGGGGGGAGGGGGGGGGGGGGTTCGACCAATGGAACCCCCCGAAATCTCCTGTGCAGGCCTCGACGCTCAGTGAGGAGCGAGTGCTGCAGGCGGAAGGCGCTCCATTAATTTCTATGGGAGCGCTGAAAAGACCCGAGTACAGCACTCTAGCATCAACGGCAATCCCATAGAAATGAATGGCAACGGTAGACGACACACGTTCCCCCCCACGATCAGCTACCTATCCCCTATCCTTTATATAGTTTTCGCTGAAGTTCTCCTTTCATGACAGGACCCTAATTATTGGGGTGGCACACTGGTTGGAAAACACTCGTATAAATCCCGCAGCCAATCAGCGGCCTCGGTGGTCACGCTCCGCATACAGGAGTAGGAGTGCAGGAAAAGAGGCAAAGGTAAGTAAAACAGTGAAACTGTTTAATGTTTATTTATTTTTATTTTTTTAAAGGAGAAATCAATTGAAAATAAACTTATCGTTTTATCAGTAGCTGATTGCGGGGGGGGGGGGGGGGGGGGGGTTCGACCAATGGAACCCCCCGAAATCTCCTGTGCAGGCCTCGGTGCTCAGTGAGGAGCGAGTGCTGCAGGTGGAAGGCGCTCCATTAATTTCTATGGGAGCGCTGAAAAGACCCGAGTACAGCACTCGAGCACCAACGGCGATCCCATAGAAATGAATGGCACCGGTAGATGACACACGTTCGGTTGGAAAACACTCGTATAAATCTGTCTTCTCTCTGGGCTTCTGTTTTTCCTTTCTCTTAGTCCTTTATTCCTATATGTGCTTTATGTTTATTCCTGAGTATATTATTATATAGAGCTCTACAAGTCAGAAGTTTATTGATGAAGTCTAAGATGATCCTTTATGATGTCCAAACTATTATATTTCACTCCTAACCGTGTGTTCTTTGTGTCACCGATGTCGTATATTCTGTAATTTTGCAAACCTGAAAAGACTGTACTCTATTTTTCTTTTCAGGCTCTGTCCAAAATGGCACTCAGAGCTTTAATATGGGTTTCTGTCACCTTTGACAGCAATTGTGCAGCATGAAGTACTATTCTTCCTCCCAGAATGATGGACACAACCCTCATGGAACCTATTTTAAGTCAATAAGATCCTATTTTAGTCACAGAGTTACATATAGAAAGTTGAATGCGATGTCCCACCAATAAATATATACATTTCATAATGTAACTGATCATTAATCAAATTAATTACGTTTAATAAATATGCTCTTGTGTCTAGAAATTGCAGTTACATACTTGTTATGATGCCCCCTGGTGTTCTTTTTTTCTCATTTAGAATGCCCACCTTATTTGTCCAGGGCTATTGGTCAGAAATGCTCAGTGGCTTAAAAGGGTACTCCGCTTGAAAAAAAAATTTTTATCAACTGGTGCCAGAAAGTTAAACAGATTTGTAATTTACTTCTATTTAAAAATCTTAACAATTAATAAACTGGAGTAAATCCACCTTGCTACCTCTAGATGAGGATATAGGGGAGTTAGAGGGTAAGCTGAAGATACTGGGGAAATCTGAGTGTTTCTCTTACCTAGGGGTTAAAATAGCTGCCACGAATGATAAATACTTGGTCAATATGTCCTCTGTTGAATAGGTTAGAGAAGAGAGTAGAAACATGGATTAAGATGCCCCTCTCAATGTCAGAAAGGATGGCGATTATTAAGATGGTGGTTCTCCCTCAGGTTCTGTTCGTGTTTAGTGCCTCTCCAATGTGGATAGGTTATACCTGGTTTTGTAATATAGAAGTAATGTTGGGTAGGCTTCTATGGGGCAGAAAAAGGGTTCGACTAAAATATAGAAAGTTCATGGCGTCGTGGGATCGGGGAGGGTTGGGTATGCCCAACCTTCTGCTATACTACCTTGCCTCGCAGCTGGTCCGCATTGTGAACTGGGAAGAGTCAAGGTTTTTACAAATGGTGGTGGATGTAAATAAAAAAAGAACATATATGAAACACTTGAGCTAGATAAGCACAAAACGATGGTTTATACGATGGCACTTTAAAGGGGAAATTTAAAAAGGTGTGGAATAAAATGAAAAAAATGTTACACATTGATCACAATATAGGATGCACACCCCTATGGGGTAACAATAAATTACAAGAGTTAGTGGAAATTGAATCAAGCTTCTGGGAAAATAAAGGTATAAAATCGTTGGATCAAATGTTTGAAAATGGAAAATTGTATTCATTTGAGCACCTCAAGAGGGTTTATGGAGTTAAAGATAGAGACTGGCTATATTATTGTCAGATTAACCACGCATTTAGAAACACAATAAATAAGGAAGTATATCAAGCACAGCGACACAATATGATAGATGCACTGATGCAGTTAGACCACATAAAAAAAAGGGACTGTCTGTGATATACAAAAGATTAAACACGATAGTGGGGATAGATGGTACGAGTAGAATTAGGGATAAATGGGTAGATACAGTGGGCCAGTTACCAGAAAGCAGTTGGAGTACCATTGCACAGAATATTAGAAAGGTTTCTCGGAGTATGGACCATAGAATTGTGCAATTTAAGCTGGTATACATGGCTCATTATTCATCACTTCAACTATATAGGATGGGTGTAATAGCCTCGGCCCGATGCGTGAAATGTGGAGCAGAGGAAGCGGACTATCTGCATGGTATGTGGCTATGTAGTAAAGTCTCCAGATTTTGGGAATCAGTGATAAGCGAGATGGAAAAGACATCTATTCAGATCCCCCGGACGATTGAATTTAATCTACTGGGGGTTATGTATAATGTGGGAAAATATGAGCATATTCTGCATAGAGTTTTATTCTATGCAAGATTGGTAATTTTAAAAAATTGGATAGCTGTCGAGGAGCCCCAAATAAAAGAATGGACAAGAGAAATAAACATGATTAAAGATAGGGAATTGAAATGGATGAGGAGTAAGAGTGGATGGAGAGAATGGAACAGAACATGGAGATATTGGTAGAGAGGGATGATTGAGTGCTCCCCATACCTTAATAAATTCCTTTTTTTTTTTCTTCCCCGCTTCCTTCTTCTCCGAGGGTTAGGAGGGTGGGTGGTGGTGGTAGGGGTTGGGAGGTTTTAAAAATTGTAAACATTTTATGAAATATGTTATGATACGTTAGCGGTTGTGTGGAATATTTAAGTATTAATGCATCTGAATTGTAAAATGATATTTATAAAATAAAGCTAAAAAAAAAAAAATTCTTAATCCTTCCAGTACATATTAGCTGCTGTTCCTTTCTGTCGGACACCTCTGTCCATTTTAGGAACTGTCCAGAGTAGGAGCAAATCCCCATAGCAAACCTATCCTGCTCTGGACAGTTCTTGAGATGGACAGAGGTGTCAGACAGAAAGGAAATTCAAAAAGAAAAGAACTTCCTGTGTAGTATACAGCAGCTGATAAGTACTAGAAAGGATTAAAGGGGCAGCATTTGGAACAAACTGCTGAGCAGCAGAGTAGGCCTTTAAGATTTTTAAATAGAAGTAATTTACAAATCCGTTTAAATTTCTAGCACCAAGTGATAAAAAAAATTTAAAATGTTTTCCAGCGGGGTTCCCCCTTTAAGTTAGACTGCCTAGATCAGTGTTACTCAACCAGTGTGCCTCCAGCTGTTGCAAAACTACAACTCCCAGAATGGGCCTGCTAGAAGTTGTAGTTTTTGAACTACTGGAGGCACACTAGTTGGGAAACACTGGCCTAGATCCCTTCTATTGTGTAGGCTGGGTAATAAGGCTGGCTCTTACCAGTACTTGACACATTAAAGGGGTACTCCAGTGAAAAAAAATTTTTTTTGCAAATCAACTGGTTCCTGAAAGATAAACAGATTTGTAAATTTCTTCTATTAAAAAAAATATTAATCCTTCCAGTACTTATCAGCTGCTGTATGCTCCAGAGGAAGTTGAGTTGTTCTTTTCTGTCTGTCCACAGTGCTCTCTGCTGACACCTCTGTCCATGTCAGGAACTGTCCAGAGCAGGAACAAATCCATATAGCAAACCTCTCTTGCTCCAGACAGTTCTTTACACGGACAAAGGTGTCAGCAGAGAGCACTGTGGTCAGGTAGAAAAGAACAATTCAACTTTCTCTGGAGCCGATAAGTACTGGAAGGATTAAGATTTTTTAAGAGAAGTAATTTACAAATCTGTTTAACTTTCTGACACCAGTTGATTTGAAAAAAATTGTCTTTCACCGGAGTACCCCTTTAAGTAGAGGTTCTAACAGGAAATAAAATTTAAAAAAAACATCAGAGGAGCCATAACAAAAATGTAACAGAAATATCTAGACAAAGAAGCATTTTTCAATTTTCATTTTTTTTTTATCATTCTAAATTACTTTAGTTAATAGTTAATATTTAATCCTGGGACAATCTCTTCAGTGCTTTGCTATTAATCAAGTAAACTAGGGCCCAGTTCACACTGACGTCACAACAAGCACAGAGCCATTACAATCCCTTTATCTAATGGATATCAGCAGAGCCTAACTGATCCTACTACCTTAGAATATGTCCGATTTCTGTTTTTTTATTTGATAAAATAGGAGCAAAATTCTATGTTATCTTGCCAGTCAGAGCAAAGGAAACCTGATAACATATTAGAGAAATGTATAGCAAATATATTTCTTAATTTTTTTTTTATTTTTTTTTAACACTGGACCCTCCTGCATTTATTCCCCTTACGTTTTATAGCCTGCCTTACATTCCAGTATTAGATGTATAACCATTATATCTCAATATGGTTTAGCATGACATTTAGTATCCTTGTTTTTTAACTAATAAAGTCCTGTGATCACAGCAGCCTCAGCAATGTTTTAGGCAGGAAGTCTCTGCAGTGTGAGAGGAGACTGCAGCAATGGCCTAACAGGGAAGAGGGAAAGAATGGCAGGTATAATGTGAGCTAGCACAGTGTTTTTCAACCACTGTGTCGCGGCACACTAGTGTGCCGTGACATAGTGTAAGGTGTGCTGTGGGAAAAACACCCGCCGGGTGTTTTTGCCGCGGGACATCTCTGTGTCCAGAAAGTTGCTTTCAGGACACAGGGATGCCTCTATTAAGTCCCTGCGGCCCCGCGTTTACTTTAAAAATGCGGGGACCGCCGGGAGGTAGCGCACGCAGGGACATCACTGACGTCCGCCCATAGCAACAATTGCGGAGGACCGGAGCAGCAAGGAGGACGCGCGCTGTCAACTTGGTAAGTGTTACCAGCGGCGCGTCTCCTTCGGTGTTCCGAGCACCGCTCCTCCGGTCCCGGGACCTACTGCTATAGCCGGACCGGAAGAGCGGTGTTCGGAACACCGAAGTGGGGCAGTACACAGGCATACAGCCTTCAGTAATACACTGTATGGCTGAAGGCTGTATGTCTGTGGGGGAACTATAATGCACCTAATGTGGGGGGACTATACTGCACCTAATGTGGGGGGACTATACTGGACCTAATGTGGGGGGACTATACTGGGCCTAATGTGGGGGAACTATACTGGACCTAATGTGGGGGGACTATACTGGACCTAATGTGGGGGGACTATAATGGACCTAATGTGGGGGGACTATACTGGACCTAATGTGGGGGGACTATACTGGACCTAATGTGGGGGGACTATAATGGACCTAATGTGGGGAACTATACTGCACCTAATGTGGGGGGACTATACTGGGCCTAACGTGGGGGAACTATACTGGACCTAATGTGGGGAACTATACTGGACCTAATGTGGGGGAACTACAACCTAATGTTGGGGAACTACAACCTAATGTTGGGGAACTACAACCTAATGTGGGGGTAACTATACTGCCAACCTAATGTGGGGGAAAATAAGATATATGCAGTGTGCATAGGAATTTGTTTATTACTTTATCTGTATATTACTTTATATATAGTCAATATAGGCCAGTGTTTCCCAACCAGTGTGCCTCCAGCTGTTGCAAAACTACAATTCCCAGCATGCCCGGACAGCCAAAGGCTGTCCGGGCACGCTGGGAGTTGTAGTTTTGCAACAGCTGGAGGCACACTGGTTGGGAAATACTGATATAGGCACAGAGTTACATTTTTTTTAACATTTTCTAATGGTGGTGTGCCTCGTGATTTTTTTCATGAAAAAAGTGTGCCTTTGCACAAAAAAGGTTGAATAACACTGAGCTAGCAGACTTGTGGAAAAGTAACTGTGACTGCCCTGCGGCTGCGATGTATTTGTAACATTTGTAAAATGACAATGATAACAATGTCTATATAAGGGGTCATCCCAAGATTAAAACGTATTCCCTGCCCACAGGATAGATGATTGGTAATGTCTGGTATTTTACAAGAGTTGAGTGGAGTAAAAAGATCAGACTTACAGTGTTTTATTCTCTGCTCAACTCTCATCCTGACCAACGGAGCTCTCTTTACCAGAGCAGAACGGCCATGAGAACGAGCTCTTAGACAGCTGGAATGGGAACCTGACCAATCATAGGAGAAAAGGTCAATTGTCCCACTCTTGAAGGGAGTAGCAGAGAGCATGCTTGGCCACCACTCCATTAATCCTTTATGGGACCCCTAAAGGTTGCCTGGTTTAGCAATCAGCAATGTTTGGCATAAATAGCTCATATTTATTATTAATGACAATTATTCCTTTATTTCTATAATCGCCACATATTCCTCAGTGCTCTACATACTTGTCATCAATAAATTGGTCCCTGTTTCCAATGGGACATATATCAGTATGTTTTGGAGAGCAGGAAACCCACACAAACATAAGGAGAACATAAACACTACAAACAGCTTTCCTTGGTGGAATTTAAAGGGGTTATCCTATAAGATGCCAGACAGTAATGAATATGCTAAGAAAGGATTTGTGCTTGTCTTGGGGCTAAATGGCTATGTTGTCAGTCATCCATAACATTGTGGCTTTCTTTTTGTGAACTGGCTATTTTCTGTTGAAGTTCATTCCCTCAAACTACAAGTCCCATGATTCCTTGTTAGTAAGTGAGATCACTTTTCTCCCTCCCACAAATCAGCCACCCCGCCAATTGAAACACACCTGTTATCCCTTCCATGCAACAGTCCAGTGTTTTCTAACCAGAGTACCTCCAGCTTTTGCAAAACCACAATTCTTGCAAAATGATCTTCCTCCCACCCAGCGGTTGCCCCACCCATTGAAGCAAAGACTCATTTTTTTATGCTGTTAAAAATAAACATTTAGGCAAAAATCACAGAAGAATTGCAAGACCACCATCACACACAGGTACAGAAACTATATTATTAACTACACTAACTTTACAGCCCCTGTAGCATAGTCAAATAAAAAAAAAATCCTGGAATACCCCTTTAAACCCAGGACCCCAGAACTGCAAAGCAGCACTGCTAACTCCTGACATTAGAAGCTCTGTACTGTTCATGGGATAGCGGTGGCTCAGCTCAGTTCCCACTGAAGTGATAGTAGCTGAGCTGCAGTTACCTAGTGCGACCACTATACTTTACAATGAATGGAGCAGGGGTTTAGGTTCTGTTTACTGTGTAGTGCGGGCACCAAATAGCTGATTGGCGGGGTACCGGATGTCAGCACACCGCCGGTCAGCGATTGATGGCATATCCTGTATTTAGTCCCATAAAAACCCATTTAAAGGGTAAAAACTTCACAATAGAACTGTACACAAGGATCTAAGTGCATTGTAAAGTTTTCATTTCTCACGAGATACACATTTTAAGCTGAAGAGCTGGGTCATTTGAAACAGTCTGGTTACTAAAGGTAAATGCCCCCTAGGCATTTAAAGTGCATGGATTTGCTGTTGATTTTCTGATATTTTTCCCATATGTAATCTGACTAGGTGAGAATTTACACCAAGGATGTGTAACACTACAGTGTGTTATAGGGGTTTTCAGGGATTGTGTCCCTAGTAACCAGTCTGTATTATGTAGGGAGCAGGTAAGAGAAGCTTATCTTTACAGAAAGACAGCTTTTCTTTATCTTTTTCTTTTTTCAGATAATCTTTGTTATATTGAATTAAAAGCATAAAAGGCATAAGACCATCCAAAGGAAGTGCTATGTGAACAGAGACAATGGATCACTATAATATGAAATGACTGAAGGAGGTAGAGAATAATTTCTGATAGAAACAAGATGATAGTGACAGGCAGAAAACATGCCCGACTGAAAGCTGTAGTCTTATTGCAATGTATAATGAAAACGTAGGCAACTTTCTTATATACAGTAATTTACCATATGCAAGATCTCTGTTTGCTGGGAATAAATGGGAACATTCTGGTTTATATCCAGAAACTGAATACTCATTCAGCTCTACTATAATACTGAACGTCTGTTGTAATTGTATGTAGTCTAGATAATAGTTGTTGAATTAAACAGACTCAACTCTGAGCTGATATCAGATTGTATCAGACTGAGAACAGCAGAGATGTGAGAAGGAAATGTTCTGCTCACATAGGACTGGCTACACAGAATACATGGACCACTCAATAAACACATAGGTTGATGGGGGATAAAGGAAATGTTCTCAATATTCAGAAGTCCTATAGAGAATGAATGAGGTAGGGAGGGAGAAAGGAAGAGGGAAGGAAGAAAAAGAGAGGAAGAAGGAAGGAAGGAAGGAAGGAAGGAAGAGAGAGGGAGAGGGAAGGAAGAAAAAGAGAGGAAGAAGGAAGGAAGGAAGGAAGAGAGAGAGGAAGAGGGAAAGAAGAAAAAGAGAGGAAGAAGGAAGGAAGAGAGAGATAGAGGGAGAGGGAAGGAAGAAAAAGAGAGGAAGAAGGACGGAAGGAAGAGAGAGAGAGAGAGGAAGAGGGAAAGAAGAAAAAGAGAGGAAGAAGGAAGGAAGGAAGAGAGAGAGGAAGAGGGAAGGAACAAAAAGAGAGGAAGAAGGAAGGAAGGAAGAGAGAGAGGAAGAAGGAAGGAAGAAAAAGAGGAAGGAGGAAGGAAGAGAGAGAGAGGGTGAGGCAAGGAAGAAAAAGAGAGGAAGAAGGAAGGAAGGAAGAGAAAGAGGAAGAGGGAAGGAACAAAAATAGAGGAAGAAGGAAGGAAGAGAGAGATAGAGGGAGAGGGAAGGAAGAAAAAGAGAGGAAGAAGGACGGAAGGAAGAGAGAGAGGGGAAGAGGGAAGGAAGAAAAAGAGAGGAAGAAGGAAGGAAGAGAGAGAGGAAGAGGGAAGGAACAAAAAGAGAGGAAGAAGGAAGGAAGGAGGAGAGAGAGGAAGAAGGAAGGAAGAAAAAGAGGAAGAAGGAAGGAAGGAAGGAAGGAAGAGAGAGGGAGAGGGAAGGAAGAAAAAGAGAGGACGAAGGAAGGAAGGAAGAGAGAGAGAGAGGAAGAGGGAAGGAAGAAAAAGAGAGGAAGAAGGAAGGAAGGAAGAGAGAGGGGAAGAGGGAAGGAAGAAAAAGAGAGGAAGAAGGAAGGAAGAGAGAGAGGAAGAGGGAAGGAAGAAAAAGAGAGGAAGAAGGAAGGAATGAAGGAAGAGAGAGAGAGAGAGAGAGAGAGAGAGAGAGAGAGAGAGAGAAGGAAGAAAAAAGAGGACGAAGGAAGGAAGGAAGGAAGAGAGAGAGAGAGGAAGAGGGAAGGAAGAAAAAGAGAGGAAGAAGGAAGGAAGGAAGAGAGAGAGGAAGAGGGAAGGAAGAAAAAGGGAGGAAGAAGGAAGGAAGGAAGAGAGAGAGGAAGAGGGAAGGAAGAGAAAGAGAGGAAGAAGGAAGGAAGGAAGGAAGGAAGGAAGGAAGAGAGAGATAGAGGGAGAGGGAAAGAAGGAAGAGAAAGAGAAAGATGGGAGGAAGAGAAAGGGAGGAAGAAGGAAGGAAGAGAAAGGGAGGAAGAGGGAAGGAAGAAAAAAGAGGAAGCAGGAAAGAAGGAAGAGAGAGAGGAAGTGGGAAGGAATTAAGAGAGCGAGAGAGAGAGAGAGAGAGAGAGAGAGAGAGAGAGAGAGAGGAAGAGGGAAAGAAGGAAGAGAAAGAGAGGAAGATGGAAGGAAGAGAAAGAGGAAGAAGGAAGGAAGGAAGAGAAAAAGATGGAAGAAAGAAAGAGGGAAGCAAAAAAGAGAAAAGACAGAGGAAGGAAGGGATGGAGGAAAGAAGGGATGGAGGAAAGAAGGAAAAAAGGAAAGGAAGAAAGAGAGAGGAAGAGGGAAGGAAGTAAGGAAGGAAAGAAGGAAGAAAGAGAAAGAAAGAAAGGAAGGAAAAAGATACAGAGGAATGAAGATAGGTAGGAAGGGAGAAATAGCAAGGAAGGAAAAGAGGGAGAAAGAAAGAGGACAGGACATGGCAGGAGATCAATATAGCAGCAGTCTATTCCTTGTACTTATAGTTCACAAAATACTCCCACTTTGTGATTGCTTTAAATGGAGAAGTGAAGATGTTATAGACATTCGGATAACATATCAAAGTATTCATTTATTGTTCAGATGGATTAGAAGATGTCCTTAATAACTGTGTTATAAAAATGACCAGCAAAAACCTTGATCTGCCCTGATCCATAATATTGCAGGAACTGAGATGCTGCATAAATATAGGAATATTTAGAATTTTGTGGCAAGATAGATAAATAAATAGAAATATATGAGATAGATTGATAGATAGATATGAGATAGAGAAATAGATAGGTACTGTAGATACCCAAGATTGATAAATAGATCCCACATAGACATCTATAAATAGGGATGATGACTGCAGCTTTACCGTCTCCCATGTGAAATTTTACATTGGCTGCTAAACTGGTCAATAAATCAATACATACTGTAGCTGCCTGCCCTATAATGTGGCCTATGTCAGGGCTGAAATCACATGGTATAGATGTACAGCCTGAGATTCCAGAAATATCTGATACAGAATTATGCACATCCATTTTAATAGATAGACAGACAGAAGGCTGACATACATAAAGTATGAACGGAGGCTGATACATGCATAACGAAAAATTGGGCAGACTAGATGGGCCAAATGGTTCTTATCTACCGACACATTCTAAGTTTCTATAAAATGACATATAGAAACATATGATGACAAAGATTAGATGCACACATAAATATATATTGCATTAGATAGATATGTGGAAGGTAGATGTATAGACAAAAAGAAAGAGAGGGAGAGATAGATAGTACAGAAGTACAGAAACACATATGTATACGAAATAGATGAATGCATACTTGGATAGAGATTAGATAGATATAGTACAAAAATAGATATGTACGGTAGATAAAATAGATGCATAAAAGGATGGAGATTAGATAGATATGAGAAATATAGACAGATATGATATAGGTAGATAGAAAGTACAGAAATAGATATGTAGATAAACTAGATGCATGCATAAATGGATGGAGATTAGATAGATCAGAGATAGATAGACAGATAGAGATGAGAGAGATAGATAGATAAATAAATAGGAGATAGATAGATATGAGATAGATAGATAGATAGTACAGAAATACATACGAAGATAAAATAGATGCATAAATGGATGGAGATAAGATAGATAGTACAGAAATAGATATGTAGACAAAATGGATGGAGATTAGATAGATATGATATAGATAGATAGATCAATAGGAGATAGATTGATAGATAGATATGAGATAGATAGATAGATAGTACAGAAATAGATATGTAGATAAAATAGATGCATAAATGGATTGAGATTAGATAGATATGAGATATATAGATATGAGATAGATTGATAGATAGATATGAGATAGATAGATAGATAGCACAGAAATAGATATGTAGATAAAATAGATGCATAAATGGATTGAGATGAGATAGATAGTACAGAAATAGATATGTAGATAAAATGGATGCATGCAGACATGGATAGAGATTAGATATAGTACAGAAATAGATAAGTAGATAACAGGGATGCATGCATACATGAATAGATCATAGATAATTAGAAAAATAGTACAGAAACATATGTTGAGGAAAAAGGATGCATGCATACATGGAGAGATCAGATTGATATATATAGTACATAAATAGATATGTAGATGAAATAGATGCATAAATACAAGAAGATTAAATAGAGAGATATATAAATAGACAAACAAAAAGAATGTACTGACATTATTGTAATTTTTTGTATGTGACAGGATTGTCATAGCAGATATTCTGTGTGTCCCTTGAAGGTTTCCAAAAATATAGATGATCTAAAGATCCTTATAAAGCAAGCTGGAGAACAAAGAGAATACAAGGAAAACAAAAGGTTGTAACAATGGGGAAGAAATCTAACTTTAAAGTAGATGGTGAAAACCTAGATGAAGTAGACATCTCCTGTCTATTAGATCAATTACCAACATCAAAAGATCTAGCTCTTAAAAAATATGGTAGAGACTGGCACATGGTAGAACAAATATGAAGGGCTGGATAAGAGTGCAGTGTGTATAGATACAAGGATCAGAATTCACCAGGTTATGGTCCTGTGGCTTTTTTTTAGAAGGGGAAAAGGACTTTGGACATTATAAAGACCTTGAAGAATACATTAAAAAGAAAGCGAAACCAACGGATCCGCGACTAACTTAATTAGAATGGCATCAAAATAAATCCCTGGATCAACAATCGATCTTCAATAATCTAGTGCCATAACTTGTAACTAATGTGAATCTTGTAATTCCTATTAAATAAATACAAAAAGCTAAATATTTATTTCAGAATTTTGATGTGACTGCAACAAAGCAAATATGATAACGCAACAGTCCCAAGCGGGCGATCACTGCTGAGACCAGTTAGTCTTAGAAGGTGGAGGGCCGGAGTGCTCAGAGATAAGAGCCGAATGGCAAGGGTTCCAAGCAGTCAGACACTAATTCCCTGACCTGTGGTTAGTGGATACATTTTTAATACCCGGAGAACCCCTTTAGGTGTATACACTAAACCATAATTTACACTGTAACCAAAAAAAAATCATGGTAATAAAGGGTGACCTTCCTTTGTCACGAATATTTTTGGGACTATTATGGGTCAACATGAGGTTTCCTAAAAAGAAAGGCAGAGTCATCAGAGGCTGAAATGGTCTACAGTAACTTTGTTCAAGCAAATGAGAGTCACAGCAGATATACCTCATCAAATAGACATTAATGGTATATTCCAGCAGTATGACATCATAAAGTGCAAGTATAAAGTACAAGAATGGTGCACATATTAGATGCTGGGCAGCCTGCCTGATCGAATAATATGGGAGTCCCTTCTAGGCTGTAGGATATCATGGTAAACTACTCGCTTTCATGAAACTGGCACCCTGTGTATGCCTTATCTGTGTGCAACTATAATACCAAGCAGCGACCCCCTCATGAATAGCAGACGTGCAAGTGGTTGTTCATCAGTATTGGTACCTGTGAGACCTCCCCCATATAGCATTGTGGCTGATCTGCATCATGGTGGGAATAGGTTTTATGCCTGTCCTTGTATCTGTAAGTATGGCCTCTTTTCTGTGATTTTAAGTCATTTTGATACCATTTACTGTGTGCGTGTGTATATATATGTTCCAGACCCTGCCATGCTTACTGAACTGTTCACACAGAGGCATATTCACAGTGTAGGGTCCGTCCCAGGAGGCTACCTTATCGCGGTGGGACGGTCCAAGCTATTTGACTGCCGGCGGAGACAAATTTGCGAGCTAAGTGCCTCACTATTTCATAGTTTCACATTTGCATCTATTACACCATAGCTGTATAGCTCTCCATGTTTTAACTGCATATTCATGTTGCACCTATATCTTTGTGCTGGCAGTGTGCTGCTGCATTCTTCTGTTGCTGTATATCTAGCCTAGTAGCGTGCACCTGTAGGCCAGGTCCATATAATAGTTTGGTATCAACTAAAGTGCTGGCTGACTTATTCTTTGTCTATATATATATATATATATATATATAAAAGGGATCGACTGATTATAGGTTTGGCCGATACTATCGGCCAATATTCACGATTTTGGTCGGTATCGGCAATTACCTTGCCTATAATCCGATAATCGATAAAAAATCGATATCGGTCGATCCCTAAGTATATATATATATATATATATATATATATATACAAATTAAGGAAACATGATAATGCAAGGGTGTGGAAATAAAATTTAAAAAAACTCCTTGTCCCTTCTGACAATCCATTTGTCCTGGTACATAAAGTAATGTCAACCAAAAGTATGTAAATAAGGTCTATATTAATAGAAACTTAAAGGGTTACTCCGCTCCCCAGCATCCGGAACATTGAGTCCCTAACGCTGTGTGCGGGCTTCCGTGTTCACACCCGCTCCCTCGTGACGTCCGCCCCCTTAATGCAAGTCTATGGGAGGGGGCGTGACGGCCATCACGCCCCCTCCCATAGACTTGCATTGAGGGGGCAGGACGTGACGTCATGTGACGGGGCGTGACGTCACGAGGGGGCGGGCGTCAACACGGAAGACCGCACACAGCGTTCGGAACTCAATGTTTCGGTTGCTGGGTAGCGGAGTAACCCTTTAACAGAAAGACCTAAAAATACTTTAATGCAATCAACAAATTGTAGATTTGTAGATTTCTACTGTTTCACAAGTGACTTTGTGCTAGCAAACGAGAGCAGAATAGTAGCACTCCTGCACTGCACTGTGTAGGAAAAGTAGCCCTCCTGCACTGCACTGTGTAGGAAAAGTAGCACTCCTGCACTGCACTGTGTAGGAAAAGAAGGCAACTAGTCCGCCGGGCAGCATGGTAGAGGGTAGACTTGGAGGAACTCGTCAGGAGAGACAATATCTCCCCGCTGAAGAGTTTCTTTAAGATATACTAATAATAAAAGTAGTGTGTTATTTTTCAGTGAATTTTGCATGTCACTCAACATAATCATTTGGGAATGAAAGAATATTTGCAAATCAATGCAGAAAAAAAGTCTCCCCAGTGGATTCTATTTTGAAAGAACATTACCATAGATATGATTAGTTACATGTCAGTTCTGGTGTTCTCTGAAGAGATTGAAAATTACTTTCTTGGAAATACAGATACAATGTTTCTACCACATACTTTTGTGTAAAGGAATCAGATAAAGGAATTAACACATTTCATTTGTAACATTGATGTCTTTCATTGACATTATCTATAAAACGAATGCATCTGCATAAATGATTGTCCACTTTCATATCTAGACAGGAGGAGGAATGGGAAGATGTATTGATGTTCAGATGGATAGATTGATTCCAGATAGATAGGTAATGGAGATTTGGGGGATGGGCAGTATTAGGAAATGCACATGTATATGTTACGCCGAGCGCTCCGGGTCCCCGTTCCTCCCCGGAGCGCTCGCCTCATCTTCGTTGTTGCAGCGCCCCGGTCAGATCCACTGACCGGGTGCGCTGCGGTCCCGCCTTCTGCCGGGATGCGATTCGCGATGCGGATAGCGCCCGCTCGCGATGCGCACCCCGGCCCCCGTACCTGACTCGCTCTCCCTCGGTCCTGTCCCGGCGCGCGCGGCCCCGCTCCCTAGGGCGCGCGCGCGCCGGGTCTCTGCGATTTAAAGGGCCAGTGCACCAATGATGGTGCCTGGCCCAATCTTCCCAATTAGCTTAATTGGCTCCCACCTGTGCACTTCCCTATATCACCTCACTTCCCCTGCACTCCCTTGCCGGATCTTGTTGCACTTGTGCCTAGAGAAAGCGTTCCCTTGTCTGTTCCTAGTCCGTGTTCCTGACCTCCTGCCGTTGCCCCTGACTACGATCCTTGCCGCCTGCCCCCGACCTTCTGCTACGTCCGACCTTGCTTCTGCCTACTCCCTTGTACCGCGCCTGTCATCAGCAGTCAGAGAGGTGAGCCGTTGCTAGTGGATACGACCTGGTCACTACCGCCGCAGCAAGACCATCCCGCTTTGCGGCGGGCTCTGGTGAAAACCAGTAGTGACTTAGAACCGGTCCACTAGCGCGGTCCTCGCCAATCCCTCTCTGACACAGAGGATCCACTACCTGCCAGCCGGCACCGTGACAGTAGATCCGGCCATGGATCCCGCTGAAGTTCCTCTGCCAGTTGTCGCTGACCTCACCACGGTGGCCGCCCAGCAAGCCCGACAGATCGCCCTTCTAACCCGTCAGCTGTCGGAAATGTCCACCATTTCGCACCAACTTCAGTCGCAACTTCTCCAGCAATCTTCTCCTCCGCCAGCTCCTGCACCTCCTCCGCAGCGAGTGGCCACTCCTAGCCTCCGCCTGTCCTTGCCGGACAAATTTAATGGGGACTCTAAGTATTGCCGTGGCTTTCTTTCGCAATGTTCCCAGCACTTGGAGATGATGTCGGACCAGTTTCCTACTGAAAGGTCTAAGGTGGCTTTCGTGTTCTGCCTTCTGTCTGGAAAAGCCCTGTCATGGGCCGCACCGCTCTGGGACCGCAATGACCCCGTCACTGCCTCTGTACACTCCTTCTTCTCGGAAATTCGAAGTGTCTTTGAGGAACCTGCCCGAGCTTCTTCAGCCGAGATTGCCCTGCTGAACCTGGCCCAGGGTGTTTCTTCCGTTGGCGAGTACGCCATTCAGTTCCGTGCTCTTGCTTACGAGTTGTCCTGGAATAGTGAGGTTCTCTGCGCGACCTTTAAAAAAGGCCTATCCAGCAACATTAAAGATGTTCTGGCCGCACGAGAGACTCCTGCTGACCTACATGAACTCATTCATCTAGCCACTCGCATTGACATGCGTTCTTCCGGATGGCGTCTGGAGCTCCGCCTGGATATGGACTTTGTTCGCACGAAGCGTTTTTTCTCTCCGGCTCCTCTCTCCTCTGGTCCTCTGCAATCTGTTCCTGTGCTTCCCGCCGCGGAGGCTATGCAAGTTGACCGGTCTTGCTTGACACCTCAAGAGAGGACACGACGCCGCATGGAGAATCTTTGCCTGTACTATGCCGGTACCGAACACTTCCTGAAGGATTCTCCTATCCGTCCTCCCCGCCTGGAAAGACGTACGCTGACTCCGCACAAAGGTGACACAGCTCTTGATGTCAACTCTGCTTCTCCATGCCTTACTGTGCCTGTGCGGATATCTGCCTCTACCTTCTCCTTCTCTACTATGCTCTTCTTGGATTCCGGATCTGCAGGAAAATTTTTTTTGGCCTCTCTCATCAACAGGTTCTACGTTCCTGTGACCAGTCTCGCCAGACCCCTCTACATCTATTGTTTTTACAATAAAAGATTGGACTGTCTCGTACGTTTCCACACAGAACCCCTCCTAATTTGCATCGGACCTCATCACGAAAAAATTGAGTTTTTTTTCCTCAGGTTCTTTGGCCCCAAGAAGAGGGGGAGACCCAAGGGGGGGGGTACTGTTACGCCGAGCGCTCCGGGTCCCCGTTCCTCCCCGGAGCGCTCGCCTCATCTTCGTTGTTGCAGCGCCCCGGTCAGATCCACTGACCGGGTGCGCTGCGGTCCCGCCTTCTGCCGGGATGCGATTCGCGATGCGGATAGCGCCCGCTCGCGATGCGCACCCCGGCCCCCGTACCTGACTCGCTCTCCCTCGGTCCTGTCCCGGCGCGCGCGGCCCCGCTCCCTAGGGCGCGCGCGCGCCGGGTCTCTGCGATTTAAAGGGCCAGTGCACCAATGATGGTGCCTGGCCCAATCTTCCCAATTAGCTTAATTGGCTCCCACCTGTGCACTTCCCTATATCACCTCACTTCCCCTGCACTCCCTTGCCGGATCTTGTTGCACTTGTGCCTAGAGAAAGCGTTCCCTTGTCTGTTCCTAGTCCGTGTTCCTGACCTCCTGCCGTTGCCCCTGACTACGATCCTTGCCGCCTGCCCCCGACCTTCTGCTACGTCCGACCTTGCTTCTGCCTACTCCCTTGTACCGCGCCTGTCATCAGCAGTCAGAGAGGTGAGCCGTTGCTAGTGGATACGACCTGGTCACTACCGCCGCAGCAAGACCATCCCGCTTTGCGGCGGGCTCTGGTGAAAACCAGTAGTGACTTAGAACCGGTCCACTAGCGCGGTCCTCGCCAATCCCTCTCTGACACAGAGGATCCACTACCTGCCAGCCGGCACCGTGACAGTATATAAGGAACTCAATCTCTGTTAACCTTTCTTCAACTAGCAGCCATCTCCGACATCTCTAGTTCTTGTAGTTTATCATTCTGACAGCATACCAGTTGTGTAGCCCCAAACATTGTCATACAAAATAGCCAGAATGAGATAAAGGGCTGGGTTAGGTGGCCTCCTAATGTGCCGCTAGGGGAGCGTGCAATTTATGGACACCAGACGAAAACAATATGCAGCCTTTACATTTCTTTGTATAAGCAACTATTAATTCTGTACACTCCGGGCCTCAGAAGTGCTTCCATTTACTGCAATTAAATAAATAATTGTCCATGCTACAGCTACCGTGCTAAGCTTCACAGACGGAGAATACAGGGCCGCATTGTGAAACCCCTGCTAAGGATCAACTCGTGATCAGCAGCATAGAAAGGTGTTTATCACTGTAAAAAGCTATAAAAGAAAAATTTTATTTGAGAATTTTTTTAAAAATTCTAGCAGGACCCACCACCACCTCTTGCTCCTACAATAGACTAAAGGGGGTCAAGGTGGAGCAAAAAAAAACTAAACAAAAAAACCTATACTAATACTTCTGCGCCCCTGTGATGCAATTCTGCCATTGCTGCAAATACATCATTATGGCCTCAGAAGTCAAGTACCGTATATACTCGAGTATAAGCCGACCCGAATATAAGCCGAGGCCCCTAATTTCACCCCAAAAACCCAGGAAAAGTTATTGACTCGACTATAAGCCTAGGGTGGGAAATACATCATCCCCCCTGTCATCATCCAGACCCCCGTCATTAACCCCCTCATCATCATCACCCTGTCATCATCACTGCCTGTCATCATCCCACCCCCCCTTCATCATCACCACCTGTCATCATCCCCTTATCATCCCACACACCCCCTTCATCATCCCCTTGTCATTATCCCACCCCCCCCTTCATCATACCCTTGCCATCATCCCCTTGTCATTATCCCACCCCCCTTCATCATCCCCTTGTCATCATCACACCCCCCCTTCATCATCACCACATGTCATCAGCCTCCCCCCCACCCCTTGTCAATGTCTGATACAGTGGTCTTAAACCTGCGGACCTCCAGATGTTTCAAAACTACAACTCCCAGCAAGCCTTGGCAGCCATCGGCAGGTTGAAGACCACTGCGGCCTTAGACATCATCGAGCACCCCACCCCCTTTAGTCTTGTACTCACCTCCGCTCGGCGGGACATTAGGGTGCGCTGGTCCGGGCCATCTGTGCTGCAGGGACAGTCCAGTGCGGAGGGATAGTCGTTCCGGGCTGTCCATCTTCACCGGGGGGGGCCTCTTCTCCGCGCTTCGGGCCCAGAATAGAGTCGTTGCCTTGACGACGACGCACAGGTACGTTACTCATGAACGTCCTTGTGCGTCATCCATAAAAACGTAGTAAATTAAATTTTAACCCCTTCCCGTAAATGGACGTATATTTACATCCACTGCAGGCTCCTGCTGTATGACGCGTGCTCAGCAGTTGAGTGCGCATCATACCCAGTGGGTCCCGGTTGATATCAGCAATATCGGGCTGATGTCTGGTATTAGCCCTTTAGATGCTGCGATCAAAGTTGATTGTGGCATCTAAAATGGGAGAAAACAGTTGCCCGTCAGCTCAGTGGACTGTTCGGGATCGCGGCATCCCAAACAGCTGAGAGGACAGCGGGAGGGTACTTACCTTCCTTCCCGCTGTCTGATCATCGCTCCAAGCCTGAGATCCAGGCTTGAGCAATCGAGCACAGATAACACTGATCTATGCTATGGCATAGCATTGTTCAGTGTATGCAATCAAAGTATTGCATGTAATAGTCCTCTATGGGGACTTAAAAAAAAAAAGGGTAAAAGAAGTAAAAAGAAAAGTTAATAAATGTTATTTAAAGGAGAACTCCAGAATAGAAAAATTGTCCTCCATACTACAGTAAAAAAAAAAAATAGATACATACCTTCCTTCGCTCTCCTGGTGCCTCCGGTAACCCACTCCGGTCTTGGCCGGCAATAGGCTGAGCGGCAGTGGGACGTTTTCGGCCCCAGCAGCATTCATTGGACTTTTTGATTGCTTTTTATAAATTTTATTATGATATAGAAAGTGACCAAAAATATGCAATTTTGGACTTAGAAATTTTTTTGCGCGTACGCCATTGACTGTGCAGTTTATATAACAATATATTTTTATAATTCGGACATTTATGCATGCGGCGATACTACATATGTTTATTTTAATTTACACAGTTTTTTTTTAAATGAGAAAAGGAGGGTGATTCTTACTTTTATTAGGGAAGGGGTTAAATGATCTTTATTCACTTTTTTCTTTTCACTTTTTTTTGCAATGTTATAGCTCCAATAGGGGGCAATAACACTGCACACACTGATCTTTTACATTGACCATTGTTATCCCATACGATAACATTGATCAATGATTTTGCCACTTGACTGCTCATGCCTGGATTTCAGGCACTGAGCAGTCATTCGGCGATCTGACACACAAGAGGAAGGTAGGCACCCTCCTTGTGTCCTCCAGCTGTTCGGGATGCCGCGATTTCGCCGCGACTGTCCCGAACAGCCCACTGAGCTAGCCGGGGGTAGCTTACTTTCACTTTACACGCGGTGATCAACTTTGAACGCTGCGTCTAAAGGGTTAATAGCGCGCGGCACCGCGATCACCTCAGCTGGCCCGACCCGCTATGATGCGGGGCCACGGCATGGCCCCACGTTATAGAAAGGGAGTGAACTCAGGGCGTACAGGTATGCCCTCTGTCCTTAACGGGTTAAACAACACAATGAAACTCCAAGTAAATCACATTTCTGTGAATTCACACTGTCCACTCAGGAAGCAACACAGATTGACAATCAATTTCACATGCTGTTGTGCAAATGGAACAGACAACAGGTGGAAATTATAGGCAATTAGCAAGACACCCCCAATAAAGGAGTGGTTCTGCAGGTGGGGACCACATACTACTGCTCAGTTCCTATGCTTCCTGGCTGATGTTTTGGTCACTTTTGAATGCTGGCAATGCTTTCACTGCAGTGGTAGCATGAGGCGGAGTCTACAACCCACACAAGTGGCTCAGGTAGTGCAGCTCATCCAGGATGGCACATCAATGCAAGCTGTGGCAAGAAGATTTGCTGTGTCTGTCAGCGTAGTGTCCAGAGCATGGAGGCGCTACCAGGAGACCGGCCAGTACATCAGAAGACATGAAGGAGGCCGTAGTAGGGCAACAACCCAGCTGCAGGACTGCTACCTCTGCCTTTGTACAAGGAGGAGCAGGAGGAGCACTGCCAGAGCCCTGCAAAATGACCTTCAGCAGGCCACAAATGTGCATGTGTCCACTCAAATGGTCAGAAACAGACTCCATGAGGGTGGTATGAGGGCCAAATGTCCACAGGTGGGGGTTGTACTTACAGCCCAACACCGTGCAAGAAGTTTAGCATTTGCCAGAGAAAACCAAGCTTGGCAAATTTGCCACTGGTGCCCTGTGCTCTTCACAGATGAAAGCAGGTTCACACTGAGCACATATGACAGACGTGACAGAGACTGGAGACACCGTGGAGAACATTCTGCTGCCTGCAAAATCCTCCAAAAGGACCGGTTTGGCGGTGGGTCATTAATGGTGTGGGGTGACATTTATTTGGGAGGTCACACAGCCCTCCATGTGCTTGCCAGAGGTAACCTGACTGCCATTAGGTACCAAGACAAGATCCTTAGACCATATGCTGGTGCGGTTGGCCCTGGATTCCTCCTAAAGCAACACAATGCTAGACCTTATGTGGCTGGAGTGTGTCAGCAGTTCCTGCAAGAGGAAGGCATTGATGCTATGGACTGGCCCGCCCATTCCTCAGACCTGAATCCGATTGAGCACATCTGGGACATCATGTCTCGCTCCATCAACAAACGCCACGTTGCACCACAGACTGTCCAGGAGCATGCCCAGGCGTTGCAGGGAGGTTATACGGGCACGTGGAGGCCACACACACTACTGAGCCTCATTATGACTTCTTTTAAAGGACATTACATCAAAGTTGGATCAGCCTGTAGTGGGGTTTTCCACACTGATTTTGAGTGTGACTCCACATCCAGACCTCCATGAGTTGATAAATTTGATTTTCATTGATCATTTTTGTGTGGTTTTGTTGTCAGCACATTCAACTATGTAAAGACGAAAGTATTTCATACGATTAGTTCATTCATTCAGATCTGGGATGTGTGATCTTAGTGCTCCTTTTATTTTTTTGAGCAGTGTAGTTATAATTATTTTTAAGTAGTAAAATTAAATAAAACCTATATAAATGAGGCATCCTTGTAATCGTATGGACCTACAGAAGAAAGATATGTGGTGAGATTTACCAAAACCTGTGTAGAGGAAAATTTGCCCAGTTGCCCATAGCAACCAATCAGATTGCTTCTTTAATTTTTAACAAGGCCTTTGCAAATTGAAAGAAGCGAGCTGATTGGTTGCTATGGGCAACTTTTACTCTGCACAGGGTTTGATAAATCTCCCCCATGGTGTCAATTATACTGAAAAGTGCACTGCATAGAATTGGAAGCCCCCATAATTTACAAAATTCAATTCTGCCCCACGAATATTTTTTTTCTGGTTTTGCCGTAGATATTGTGGTGAAATGATGAAAGGTATTACAAAGTAAAATTGGTGATGCAAAAAACAAGCCCTCATATGGGTCTGTTGGTGGAAATTTGAAAGTGTTATGATTTTTAGAAGACGAGGAAGAAGAAAAAACAAAAGTGCAAAAATTAAAAATGTCCCAAGAGGGAAGGGGTTAAAGTAATAAATTGAATAAACATGTAAAGAAGTATGGTTTATAAACATAATTGTACCAAATATCCAGATTTTTAACAACCAAGCCCATTATGACCTTAAAGAACTGAGTGTTTTTTGCAAAACTGACCACTGTCACTTTAACAGAGTTAACAGTTTAATAACTGTGATGCTTGAACTTATTAATTTAATTCCGAGACAGTTTTTTCGTGACATATTCTACTTTATGTTAGTGGTAAATTTTCGGCGATACTTGCATCATTTCTTGGTGAAAAATTCCAAAATTTCATGAAAAGATTGAAAAAGTAGCCTTTTTCTAATTTTGAAGCTCTCTTCTTGTAAGGAAAATGGATATTCCAAATGAATTATATACTGATTCACATATCAAATGTCTACTTTATGTTTTCTTCATAAAGTTGACATGTTTTTACTTTTTGAAGACATCAGAGGGCTTTAAAGTTAAGCAGCAATTTTCCAATTTTAACGAAAATTTCAAAATCCGAATTTTTCAGGGACCAGTTCAGTTTTGAAGTGAATTTGAGGGTCTTTATGTTCGAAATACCCCATAATGAAAATTAAACTCCATTATGAAAATTGCACCCCTCAAAGTATTCAAAATTAATTTAACCCTTTAGGTGTTTCACAGGAGTAGCAGCAAAGTGAAGGAGAAAATTTTAAATCTTCATTTTTTTTTTACACTAACAAGTTCTTGTGGACCCTTTTTTTTTCCCCATTTTTTATAAGGGGTAAAAAGGAGAAAAAGCAACCAAATCTTGTAACCCTGTTTCTCTCAAGCAAGGAAATACCTGATATGTGGATGTAAAGTGATCTGTGGGTGCACTAGAGGGCTCAAAAGGGAAGGAGCGACATTGGGCTTTTGGAGAGCAAATTTAGCAGAAATGGTTTTTGGGGGGCATGTCACATTTAGGAAGCCCCATGGTGCTAGAACAGTAACTCACATGGCATACTATTTGGAAAAATGCACCCCTCATGGAACGTAACAAGGGGTACAGTGAGCCTCAACACTCTACAGGTGATTGACAAACTTTTGTTAATGTGGGACGTGAAAATGAAAGCTCTGATTTTTTTCACTAAACTGCTTGTGTTACCCCAAATTTTTCATTTTCACAAGGGGCAATAGGAGAAAATGTCCCCCAAAATTTGTAACCCTATTTCTCTCGAGTAAGGAAATACCTCATATGTGGATGTAAAGTGCTCTGTGGGTGCACTAGAGGGCTCAACAGGAAAGGAGCGACATTGGGCTTTTGGAGAGCGAATTTTGCTGAAATGGTTTTTGGGGGGCATGTCGCATTTAGGAAGCCCCCATGATGCCAGAACAGCAAAAAAAAAACCACATATGGCACACTATTTAGGAAACTACACCCCCCAAGGAACGTAACAAGGGGTATACTGAGCCTTAACACCCCACGGGTGAATTTTTGCCAAAGTTGGACTTGAAAATAAGAAATTAGATTTTTTTCATAAAAATGCTGGTGTTACCCCAAATTTTTCATTTTCACACGGGGTAATTTGAGTAAAAAGCCCCCCAAAATTTTAAACCCCATTTCTGGAGGCACAACTACAACTCCCAGCATGCCCAGACAGCCAAGAGTTGTAGTTTTGCAACAGCTGGAGGCTGTTCTGCGGATGCACTACAGGGCTCAGAAGAGAAGGAGCGCCATTGGGATTTTGGAGAGAGAATTTGGTTGGAATAGAAGGGGGCCATGTGCATTCACAAAGCCCTCGTGCTACCAAAACAAGGACTCCCTTCCCCGTATGTGACCCTATTTTGAAAACTACACCCCTCACAGAATGTAACAAGGGGTGCAGTGAGCATTTACACCCCAATGGAGTTTGACAGATCTTTGGAACAGTGGGCTGTGCAAATGGAAAATTTAATTTTTCATTTTCATGGACCACTGTTCAAAAAATCTGTCAGACACCTGTGGGGTGTAAATGCTCATTGTACCCCTTCCCTTCTGAGCCCTGTATTGCGCCCGTAGAGCACTTAACATCCACATATGGGGTATTTCCTTACTCAGAAGAAATGGTGTTACACATATTGGTGTTTTTTTTCCTATTACCCCGTATGAAAAAGAAAAAATTGGGGTAACACCAGCATATTAATGAAGAAAATATCATTTTTCATTTTCGCGTCCAACTTTAACAAAAATTTGTCAAACATATTTGGGGTGTTACAGTTCACTATACTCCTTGTTACGTTCTGTGAGGGGTGTAGTTTCCAAAATGGGATGACATGTGGGTGTGTGGGTGATTTTTTTTTTTTTTTGCGTTTATGTCAGAATCTCTGTAACTATCAGCCACCCCTGTGCAAATCACAAATTTAGACCTCAAATGTACATAGTGCGCTCTCACTCCTGATCCCTGTTGTGTGACCACAGAGCACTTTATGCCCACATATAGGGTATTCCCGTACTCAGGAGATATTGCGTTACAAATTTTGGGGGTCTTTTTTTATCTTTTACCTCTTGTGAAAATGAAAAGAATGGGGCAACACCAGCATGTTAGTGTAAAAAATAAAAAAAAATTTACACTAACATGCTGGTGTAGACCCCAACTTTACCTTTTCATAAGGGGTGAAAGAAGAAAAAGCCCCCCCAAAATTTGTAATGCAATTTCTCCTGAATAGGGAAATACCCCATATGTGGAACCTAAACTGTTGCCTTGAAATACGACAGGGCACCAAAGTGAGAAAGCGCCATACGCATTTGAGGCCTTAATTAGGGATTTGCATAGGGACGGACCTGGATGCAAGCAATACACTTGCCTCCGCCACCACAATAGCCTACGGTACAGAGTGCCTCCGGCTGTTGCAAAACTCACAGAATGCCTGTACAGTCAACTTTGCAACAGCAGGAGGCTCCGTTTACCGTACAAGAAGCTTTTTTTGGGGGGGGGGGGGGGGGGGGAGGGTAACTGTGTAAGGGTGTGTGTATATGTAGTGTTTTACTCTTTATTTTGTGTGGTGTAGTGTTTTTAGGGTACATTCACACGGGAGGGGGTTCACAGAGTTTCACGCTGGGAGATTGAGCTGCGGCGGAAAATTTGCCGCATCTCAAACTTGCAGCGGGAAACTCACTGTAAACTCCCGCCTGTGTGAATGTACCCTGTAGAGTCACATGGTGGGGCAAAACTCCAGCTGTTGCGAAACTACAACTCCCAACATGCACTGACAGAGCATACATGCTGGGAGTTGTAGTTATGCAACAGCTGGAGGCACACTGGTTGTGAAACACGGAGAGTTTGTTACTTAACTTAGTGTTTCGCAACCAGTGTGCCTCCAGCTGTTGCAAAACTACAAATCCCAGCATGTACGGTCTGTCAGTGCATGCTGGGAGATCAGTTTTGCAACAGCTGGGGGTATACTGGTTGCGAAACACTGAGTTAGGTAACAAACTATCAGTGTTTCGCAACTAGTGTGCCTTCAGCTGTTGCAAAACTACAACTCTCAGCATGCAATGACAGCCGAAGGGCATGCTGGGAGTTGTAATTATGCAACAGCTGGAGGAACACTAGCACAACTATCAGCATGCACTTTGGCTGTCCATGCATGTTGTGAGTTGTAGTTATGCAACAGCTGGAGGTACACTTTTTCATAGAAAATATTTTTTGCCTCCAGCTGTTGCAAAACTACAACACCCAGCATGCCTAGACAGCCAAAGGGCATGCTAGGAGTTGTAGTTGTGCAAGGGTGATTGATGCTGTCTCTGACACCTGACTGACCCAGAATTGCCGCAAATCACTGGACTGAATTGCCAGGCGATCTGCAGCGATTGCCAACATGGGGGGGGGGTCTCAGGAACGATTACAGCAGGCATCCCTTTCCATTCACCGCCCGGTCATCGGTGGTGAGCAGAAATACCAAGGGCGTACAGGTATGCCCTCAGTCCCAGGACACGAGGTCCATCCTAACCCTTCTGAAAAATGTTTAAAATAATAATAATAAATGTATATATATATATATATATATATATATATATATATATATATATTTCAAATAACAAGGTGATCTGCTTATATTAATGAGTAATTCCAACTAGTTTTTATGCCACTTTTTTATGGTGGTGATTTGCACCATTTTAAAGAGGTTGCACCAAATTCTGCACCTTATTAATAAAGTCGCATTTTCATAAATTCCTGACCACTACAAAAACCCGACTAAAAACATGTGTACCACAGCCAAACACAGGAATCTGCGTACGGTATATGAAAATTCGCAAAAAAATAAATAAATTGCAAAAGACACACTACGACAAAATATTGAGACAATTTCCCCTTAGAAAACAAGGGAAAAATGCTTCATAAATAAACCCCATTGTCTTTACAAGCCTGCTCACTCACATTACACTTCAGATAAAATAAATAAAAATTTAACAACAAGTTATTTTTAGCTTCTCATGACAAACATCCCCGACAGACATTGATGATGTCATCATTTTAAAAGAAATTCTGTTTCAAATTTTCAGTTGATAGACAAAACATCTTTCCGGGTGTTAAGGGAAGATCTTTCCTCAATGAATGATCTTTCAGGGAATAATCTTCTCTTAACGTTCCCAGAAAGGTCCTTCACCCAGTGTCATTGATCACGTGCGGCCAGTCTGGACAACTGTAACACACAATATAGGCCAAAATGTGTCTAGCTGTGTCTATGACGTTTAATAAACATTTGTGCATTCTATGGTTGTTCAACCATCATCTTACTTCTATCTCACATCAGTATTGATGACAAATTGATACAATCTGAAATACATCACCATCTATACAGAATCCTGGCAAAATCTGCTGCTGAAGGTGAAACGCCCCCTTTAAGCCCCCACTTACACACCGGTGATACCTGTTATTTATGTTCTTCGGTATTGCTTTTTTGCTATTTATCTCCGCTCCATTAAGGCATGGCTTTGATAAGTAACTATGTTAGCTACGTGTTATTCTAATCTGCGTAATGTGCTTCTGTAAAATGAGAGCCTGGAGTTTTGCTTTAATATCACAAGCAACACAATAAACATATTACGTTACATTTACAAAAGCTTCTTTATAACTACAAACCTATTTATGTCATATGTACATCACAACTACGCAACACACAATGTTCTTTATCTAGCAGTATACAGTACTTCCTTAGTTCCGCTCTTATTCTTGAAGAGCTAGAGGAGATCACATAGACTGTAGCCACAGCAGCAATGCTTACAGATGACAATCACATGTTATTATCTGATCTGTATTCCTACAACTCTTGCGCACGGCAGCATGGTTACAGACACTCTCTTACGTGGGCCTATAACACTTATTGTGAGTATCCCAGTTTATGTATAGATCAGAGCAACAGTGGCAATCCCTGTGGGCACTGTAATGGTGCATATTAGTGGTAGTCACCAGGATTAGAGATGAGCGAACTTACAGTAAATTTGATTCGTCACGAACTTCTCGGCTCGGCAGTTGATGACTTATCCTGCGTAAATTAGTTCAGCCTTCAGGTGCTCCAGTGGGCTGGAAAAGGTGGATACATTACTAGGAAAGAGTCTCCTAGGACTGTATCCACCTTTTCCAGCCCACCGGAGAACCTGAAAGCTGAACTAATTTATGCAGGAAAAGTCATCAACTGCCGAGCCGAGAAGTTCGTGAAGAATCGAATTTACTGTAAGTTCGCTCATCTCTAACCAGGATCTAGAACAGCAAACAATATTTCAAACAAGAAGACAATTCACTGGCCACTATATTAGGTTCAATTGCTTGTTAACACAAATAGCTTATCAGCCAATCACATTGAGGCAACTCAATGCATTTACGCATGTAGATGTGGTCAAGACAACTTGCTGAAGTTTAAACGGATCAGAAAGGAGGAGAAAGGGGATTTAAGGGACATTGAATGTGGCCCAGTTGTTTGGCCAGAAGGGCTGGTCTGAGTATTTCAGAAACTGCTGGTCTACTGGGATTTTCACGTACAACCATCTCTAGGATTTACAGAGAATGGTCCGAAAAAGAGAAAATATCCAGTGAGTGGCAGTTGTGTGAATGAAAATGCCTTGTTGATGTCAGAGGTGAGAGAATGGGCAGACTGGTTAAAGTTGAAAGAAGGGCAACAGTAACTCAAATAAACACTCATTACAACCAAGGTATTCAGAATATTATATCTGAAGCCACAACATGAACCTTGAAGCAGATGGGCTACAGCAGCCCACACCAGGTGCCACTCTCTGTCTGCTAAGAACAGGAAACCACGGCTACTTTCCACAGGCTCAACAAAATTGGACAATGAAAGACTGGAAGAATGTTGCCTGATCTGATAAGTCTAGATTCCAGCTGCAACAATCAGATGGCATTAACCATCCTGCCTTGTATCAACAGTTAAGGTTTTTGGTGGTGGGGTAATGGTGTGGGAGACATTCTCTTTGCACACTTTGGGCCTCTTGGTACAAAATTAAGCATCATTTAAACATGACATCATACCCGAGTATTGTTGTTGACCATGTCCATCCCGTTATGACCACAGTGTGCCCATCTTCTGATGGCTTCTTCCAGCAGGATAATGCACCATGTCACAAATTTCACATCATCTTAAGGGAAAACTGTCAGACTGTTCACCCACACTAAACCCAATACACTGGGTTATAGTTTGGGTGAACAGGATTCAAACGAGGGGTCACTTACTTATTCTCGTCAACTGGCTGCTGAGATATATGCTTTTAAATTCCGGGATTTCTAAAATGAATATAGCAGAGAAGGAGTGTCCCCCGCCAGCTGGCCGCCTCTCCCTCCCGGAGTAAAGCTCCTAAGCCCGCCCCTCTGCTTTGCATATTCATTAGCTTCAACTCCATTTCCCAGTGAGGCGAAGTCACAGCTCACGTGATCGCAGCGCTCTGTCTGAAGAGCGCATGCGCCGATTTTACCCAGCTTTCATGTCCTGATTAAGTGAGAGCTGGGGAAAATAAAGCGGCGCATGCGCTCTTCAGAAAAAAGGAAACATAACTGTTGAATGGGTCATCGGGGCCCAAGGCTCCAACTGATGTAGGGAGTGAAGGCCAATCTGTCTGGGCCGACTCTACAGAAGAGATACTGTCAGAGATTATATGACAGCTTGCCTGGTATTAGTATAATACATATGTAGTTCTTTCATCTTTCCCATTCCTTTTTTAATACACTCTTGGCTTTGGCTCGAAAACTGCAGTGGCAGTTTTCCTCAAAAAGACACCAAAAAAGAAAAAAACCTGGGTGGAAACCTATCCTAAAGGTTGTACCTTATAGCTTACAGAATCTGCTGTTCACATCTTGGTGCCAGATACCATGGGCCACCTTGCTGTGACTGGTCAGAGCTGTTTTGATGGCATGAAGGAGCCCTTTACAATATTATACAGGTGGCTAAAAATATATATGTGTGATTGGTGAATATATGCAACATATCACTCACTACCTGCATATGGATTGAGGTATATCAAAGTTTTTGCTACTGACTTTGTGATTACACAGTTAATAGTAAAACTCATCTTGTACATAGGACTTATTTTACACATTTGAGGAGAAAAGCTTTTTATACCTTATAAGGATATATATATATATATATATATATATATATATATATTATTTTTTTGGAAGTCTTGGGTTATGAAAAACATATGTAAAAATGTGCATATATGTAGATATACGTACAGTATACATATAGTAGATATGCGATAGTTATGCACACATTCTGTTTATCTATCTCATATATACTTATCTATCTATTTATCTTTCCATATTATATCTATCTAGGGCTGGGCGGTATACCGGTTCATACCGAATACCGAAATTTTTGTATTGCACGATATGAATTTTAACCCATACCGCAATGCCGGTTTGGCTCCTCCCCCTCGGGAATGAATTAATTATCAGCCCAGCACTGCGCTGTCCCCATCGGGGAACTAATCATATGTGACCCGCGAGTCCCCCCCCCAATTAATTATCAGCCCAGCGCTACTACTCACCCGCAAACGCTGCCCTCCTGGTCCTCCTGTTTGTTGCAGCCGCCGGTCCTGACACTCTATACCAGTGGTCTTCAACCTCGCAGATTGCAAACCACTGCGCTATACTGTATCCCTATGCCCGGGCTGCAAAAGGTAAACAAAATAAAATTTAACTCACCTTCCCCGTCGGTCCGGACTTGCTTCCCAGGGAATGGAACGTCGGAGAGCCGTCAGCCTATCACCGGCCGCAGTGATGTTCCGCCTCGGCCGGTGATAGGTTGAGCCCACTGTCATGTAAGAAGCCGGCTTCTTACATGACAGTGGGCTCAGCCTATCACCAGCCGAGGCGGAACATCACTGCGGCCGGTGATAGGCTGATGGCTGCCGACGTTCACGTCCCTAGCATAAGGCCAACGTCGGAACATGCGTTAGTTTATTTTGTTTAACTTTTGCAGCCCGGGCATAGGGATACAACACAGTATAGAGACAAACAGGAGGACGAGGAGAGCAGTGCTTGCGGGTGACGTGAGTAGTACCCCGCTGGGGACAGTCCAGCGCTGGGCTAATAATTAATTTTGGGGGAGGAGGGGGGGAATACCATTATATACCGTGGAACAGCCATAAGTTACAAAAATACAGCGATACACATATTTGGCCAAACAGCCCAGCCCTAGATCTATCTATCTATCTACAAACAAGGATAAGTTAGCCAGCACTACTGACCCCAAACTACTATATGGACCTGGCATACAGGTGCACGCTGCTAGGCTAAATATACAGCAACAGAAGAATACAGCAGCACACTGCTAGCAAAAAGATACAGATAAAACATGAACTGCTATACAGCTATAGTGCAAAAAAAGAAAAAGTGAGGTACCTAGCTCACAATTTGGCGGCCAAATAGTTTGGAACATCCCACCCTGGTAAGGTGACCTCATTGGGACGGACCCTACACTGTGAATATGCTTCACTGTGTAATCAGTTCAAGAAGCATTGCAAGGTCTATCTATCTATCTTTCTTATATCTATATTTCTAATATCTATCCCATATCTATCTTTTTTATCTATTTATCTATCTATTTATTTATTTATGTATCTATCTGTCTTATATCTATATTTCTAATATCTATCCCATATCTATCTATTTATTTATGTATCTATCTATCCTTCTTATATCTATATTTCTAATATCTATCCCATATCTATCTTTTTATCTATTTATTTATTTATTTATCTATCTTGCCACAGAATTCTAAATACTAAACATTCATCTATTTATGCAGCATCTCAGTGCCTGCAATGATATGGATCAGGGCGGATCAAGGTTTTTGCTGGTGATTTTTTTGATTACACGGTTATTAAGGACATCTTCTAATCCATCTGAATAATGGATCCTTTGATATGTCATCCGGAAGCGTATAACACCTTCCCTTCTCCATCTATATCAATCAAAAAGCGGGAGTATTTTGTGAACTATCAGTAGAAGGAATAGACTGCTGCTATTTGTGACGGCAAACAAAAGCAATCATGACTGCCAAACACACACTATAGCAGGCAGCATCTCAGCTCCGCGAGACAGAAAGTAATTAGAATGCTTTTAATGTCCAAAAGAATGATGCTGATAGGCTGCCACAGATGTGTAGATTTATGAATATTTATACGGTGGTTTATAGCTGACACTTTTATCAGTTGAAGAAGATAAAATATCTGCCTGACTCAAAAGCTTGACAGTCAGGTTAATAAAATCTCATTAAAGAGAATGACCTATGCAATTATATAGGATTTATTGTAATTCATTTTTGATTGTGTTCTGCTTAAAGATGCAGTTTCCCATTTCCTGATGCCACATTTCGGTCGCACATCAAAATTCTTCTGCGTTTAACTCCAAGCTGTCCTCGGAGAAGATGAGAGATGAGTAAACAAAGTGCTGCATCCTGGGCTTTCATCTTCTGCTTTTTTTTCTTTTCCGGTTGTTGTTTTTCTGACCGCCCTTGGCTAAAGACCGGACAAGCAGAAGAAAAATAGCGAAACACTATGGGCAGAGGTGTCTGTGAGACTGGCACTATGTTGTCTTTCAGAACAAGTAGTAACACCTTTGTAAGTGTGACATAGGCTGCATACAACTGAAGATTTGTACAGTGGTCCCTCAAGTTACAATATTAATTGGTTCCAGGACGACCATTGTATGTTGAAACCATTGTATGTTGAGACCAGAACTCTATGGAAACCTGGTAATTGGTTCTAAAGGCACCAAAATGTCATCCAAAAATAGGAAAAAAGTTAAAAAATAAATAAATAAATAAGTAGATTACTAATATAGATAAAGCAAGTCCTTACATATAAAAGTAAGAAAGATCTGCTGGGAGCTGTAAATCACTGTCTATGTCAGTGTTTCCCAAGCAGGGAGCCTTCAGCTGTTGCAAAACTACAACACTCAGCATGCCCGGACAGCCTTTGGCTGTCCGGGCATGATGGGAGTTGTAGTTTTGCAACAGCTGGGGGCACCCTGCTTGGGAAACACTGGTCTATGTAAAGGACAGGATCTTCTTCGGGGGCCTGTACAGTACAGGCAGTGTCCTAAAAAAGTAAGATGGAGTCGCCCTCACCTGGTCGCCCTCCAAAGGAGCAGGTAACCTTGGTACAAGTAAAGTGTACAGAAGAACAGGAAATACCTCCCTGTACTGTAGGGGGTGCTACCAGACATCAGTCAGTGCATACACTTCAGTAATACAGGGGTTTTACCAGTAAAAAGCCCATTCTGATTGGTCAGATCTTCCGGCCATTGACATATTTCACAGATCTGGACTGTCTGTACATTGTATGTTGAGTCTGGTTTCAACTTACAATGGTCCAGAAAACACCATTGTATGTTGAAACTATTGTATGTTGAGGCCATTGTAAGTTGAGGGATCACTGGGGGCCTTGAGTGTGCCAAATCACTTGGCTATGGGCACACTATAATATATGCCAGAAAAGAAGGCATAGGATGAAATAGGGAAAATAATGACCCAAAGATATGCCTTTTAACATTTTTTTTCTTTTTTGAAGCTATGATGTTCACACTTTACTCAAAAACACAATGGCGCGAAGACCAACATGACTACCGCTGGTTCTTATGGTACCTATTGTCATAGTTGAAGTCACAGTTTGTACCACTTTAGTCAATAAGGGTAAATGCACCATAAATCAGACAAAGACTGGTCTGATGCTATAGGCAATAAATGTTATGGGTCCCTTATGTGCCTCTATACCAGTGGTTTCCAAAGTGCAGCCCTCCAGATGTTCACAGGTAATCTAATTACTGTATCGAGTGGAACCAATAAAAACTACAACTCACCCGTAAAAACCTAACGGCGCAAAAACTTTGGTTAAATAAAACCCTGGCTCTTTTTTTTTTTTAGTACTGGCTTATTGCATACTGTTTATACACTGAAGAGAGCAATAAAACAGTATGCAGTAGTGTTTTGCTTAAAGGGGGTCATCCACAGCATTCACTTTATACTTAAAGGGGTATTCCGGGATTTTTGGTTCTTTGAATGTAAGACAGGGTCAGCAAAGTTTGTCTAGTTACTAATATACTTCACTTAGCTGTGTTTGGTGGCTGGTATCAAATTTATTTGTCTTTCTTTTCACCGGAAGTTCTTTTTCTGCAGCCTACAAGATAAGTGTTGTCTGTGCGGCCCAAGACAATACATCATAAGTCAGGTGTTGAAAGGAGGCTTGGCTGCTTCATCTGTTGTGCATGTAAAGCCAGTCCCCTGTTGACATTACTGACACACATGTGCGTGTATTCATCATAACACAGATCCCCTGCTTGTGTGTCAGGTTGTGCTGTGCTGCAATAGGTGGGGCAACCAATTTATTAGAGGGAAATAAGTCCCCTCCCACCTTGGAACAAAGGATCCAGGGGATTGTAGTCTGAGAGAGGCCACAGAGACAGGAAGTAGCCAGTTGTAAAAAAAAAAAAAAAAACAAGCCAGCAGCGTGATTGGGGACACAAGACATGGTCATTTACCACCAACGCAAGCACAGATCCTTGCATGTCTATTACTGTATGACACAATTTCTAAAGTCACCTTATGTTGGATATTCCCTTTAAAAGAGCTAATGGCCCGGATGGAAAAGAAAAAAAACAACATATACTTACCTGCTGCCAATTCCTAGCCAAAAAAAAAAAAAAAAGCTATCTGCTCTCCACTTGACACATAAGTCTGCTTAGCGTAACATCAGCGCTCCGGACAGACACACTGGCCGTGAGCGCTCTCCTCTCATGTCCTCGCTGCCGGCGGGGCTGGGATTCACATCGGATGCGCGTGCATGCGAGTACCAGTCCGTCACTCACCTCCCTGGTCTTCCATGTTCTCAGTCCTGGCGCGCGTGCCCCCGCCTTCTCTGTGATTTAAAGGGCCAGTACGCCCTAATTAGTGTCTTCACCTATTCCTTCCCTATAAGTGTGTGCACCTCCCCCTGCCCTGTGCCAGATCTTTGTTGCCCTAGTGCCTGAGAGAGCTACTGTGTTCCTGTGTCCCTGGTTATCCATGTACCTGATCCTTGTTCCGTAACCTGACCCTGCTACTGTGCCGCTTGCCCTGACCTTCAGCTATCCTGATCACGTCTTATCTTTATCCTCTGTACCATGGGTCATCCCAGCAACCTGTGTGGACGAGTCGTGCCAGGGGTAGCGACCATCCAGCTTTGCGGCGGGCTCTGGTGAATACCAGCAGCACCTTAGACTCCGCTCCCTGGCACAGCTCACGTCATCATCCACACAGACCCAGAGGAACCACCCCCTGCCGAGACCCTTACACTTAGCAAATCACTGGCTGAGGTGGGTCACCCTTAAAAATATTTTGGAATATGATGTTTTTTTTATAACAGACTCTCTACCAAAGCATTTGCATCCGCACTAATGCCATATATCTGTACAATGTTGTGACTTATATTAGGGTTGAATCTCTAATTATTAACTCACTTCTTTGAGTCACCAGGTACCCAAGAAAGAACTCTGTATAGTATCCATCACAATGGAGCATAAATAAACTACTTTGAAGCTTGAAGAGGCTCAGAGATCATTGATGTACTACGGCATGTGCATACAAAACAATTGGGAATAGTCAATAAGCTGACATAGAAGAACAATGGATTAAAGGGATCTGAAAAATGACTTTATCAGTACGTCAGACTCGATATCAATGAACACTCTTCAAGTGCAACGGCGCTGGCCATAGGTATTACTCTGAAATTAGTCTTACGAATGTGCTTTATTTTTTTCCTAATATCAGGTAGAGAAGTGTTTCCACAACATGTATTGCATTGCTAACCTACTGTAATAAAAACAAGAATGGTGTTAATATACAGTAAGTATATGAGAGAATTGAGATATAGAAAGATTCTATGTGTGATACAATAACATAGCAGCAGCTTGGAATTAGAAATAGTACAACAAAGTGTATATATATATATATATATTTTTAATTTTTAATTTTTTTTATTTATTTCTGGTCACCAAAATACTGTTTAACCACAAAATAGTCAAGACCAAAACACCAGCCCTTGTGTATATCATCTCTATCGAAGTGTTTCCCAACCAGGGTGTCTCCAGCTGTTGCAAAACTGCACCTCTCAGCATGCCCGGACAGCCTTTGGCTGTCCGGTCATGCTAAGAGTTGCAGTTTTGCAAAAGCTGGAGACACCCCAGTTGGGAAACACTTCCCTAGACATCATATACACAAGGGCTGGTGTTGCGTTCCTATATTTTTCGCTCTTTTTTTGTCTGAATGGTTTGGTGCAGTAATTTTCTGCGGCAAAAAAAAGTGTGTGACTTTTCATATAGATTTCTAAAGCTGCTGACTATTTGGTTGTGCCTCAATAGAAATTGTGCAGTGGTAATGTATTTACTATGTGGGACTTTTTTTAAAGTCACATTTCGCGGACGCAACTGGCCTTCGAACGTCGCAAACCCACGCCAACTCCAGCCACTCAAACCGCGTGTGCGGACTCCAGAAAATTATAATAGCCAAAGTTACCACATGCCAAGCAACAAAATGATAACTTTGGCACACAACAGACAAAATTCCAACCAGAAAACATGGTATACAAACAAGCTGACAAAAACCTGTTTTAATAACCCCCCCCCCCCCCCCAAGGGTGAAACACACCTAAAAATTCAATGACTGACCTTCTTGTGATATTAACTAATTTCTATGTTTTTAAAAAATAAACTTTGTTCGTACCTTTCTTAATGGCGAACTCCAGCCAAATTTAACAGATGACCGTGGTGGGGGGGTCAGACCGCTGGGATCCCCCGCAATCCCCGAAGGGAACCCCCACTCTCTCACTGAGGAGCGCGTGTTATCTATCACTGGATGGCCGGCGCTCTATTAATTTATATGGGAGCGCCAATAATGCCAGAGTGCTGTACTTAGGTCTTTATTGCGCTCCCAAAAAAAATCAATGGAGCAATGCCTGCAGCACGTGAGCCCTTTCAGGAGATCGCGGGGTCCCAACGTTCAGACAACGATCAGCTGCTTATCCAGTGGATAGGGGATAAGTTCATTTTTGATGGAGATCTCCTTTAAATTATCATTCTCCTTCAGAAAGGCTGACTGGGATATGTGTTGTCTCAAGCCTCAGGCTAAATTCATCGTTTTTTGGCCCTGTTTTAACACTAAAATAACAGTCCACTTTAAAGGATTTTTGCTGTTGTTTTAGCTGGGTTGTTTTTTTTTTTAGACTTTTTTGAGCTACAGCAACAGCTATAACTCAAAAAATTTCTTTTTGATAAGGAGACAATTTTGGTAAATTATGTGCTATAATACGTGCAAATATATGTGCAAAGACACAGACATCTTTATGCACATAAATGGTCCAAAATAAGTCCCCTGCATTTCATTTTATGCCTATAAGAATTACAGGTGTAAAATAAAACTGCATTCGAACTGAAGGCACTTTTGCAAAAGCCAATATGACCGGCGATGCAGCAGACTGTCGCTTAAAGAGTTACCAAGTACCCAGAGGCATAACTTGAAGCTTCTGGGCCCCGATGCAAAATCTGCAACAGGGCCCCATATGCCAGTTATATTACTGGTCTCTAATGGGGCAGATGTGCTTCGGAGCCCACTTAGGCACCAGGGCCCCGATGAGACTGCTACTTCTGCTACCTCTATAGCTACGCCCCTGCAAGTACCTATGCAAAAACTGTGTATGGTATCTAAATAAGTGTTTTCCAAACACTGTGTCCCCAGCTATTGCAAAACTACAACTCCCAGCATGCCCGGACAGCCAAAGGCTGTCCGGGCATGCTGGGAGTTGTAGTTTTGCAACAGCTGGAGACACATTGTTTGGAAAAACAATGATCTAACCTATTCCTGTGAACGACTGCTGATCTTGCAAATCAGCGCCAGTGACTCCCGATCGGTGGCAGGGCAGGCCACATAAATAGCCCCTCGACTTCATCATTGTCAGCCGCACCTTCCGTGTTTACACAGGGCGATGTGGGGCCAATAACAATGATATCATTAGCCACACAAAAGATCTAAACAGCCAACAAATGAGCTTGTTCTCGTTCGTTGGTCGATTGCTGATCCTTTTACATGGGGCAAAGTTCTTTTGGGCCAATTTTTTCCCATTGAATACAATGGTAAACATCTTTACAAAGGGTATTCCAGTTTTTTATACTTATTGTCCCTTGATGCCAAATTATGTTTGTTTTGAATTAGCTTGTATTACCTGTCAGAGGTAGAAGTTTAGCATCATGCGGCACTATGGATTTGTGTCGTCTCGAGCCTTTCCCGATTTGCTGGGCGGCTTGAGACAGAGAGTCGCAAATCAGCTGATCACAGGGGGCTCGGCTGCTTCTTGTCTTGCCTGACAAGCCTGCCCCCTGATGACATGAGCAGCGCATCTGTATGTCCCGCCACGCCAGCCATACATTTGTCCTGAACTGTCCCAGTTTGCAGATAGTTGGGACACATTAGTGCCTCAATCTCAGGTGTCACTACAAGTGACAGATGCCCCTCTATGTGTCAGCCACTAGTCTTAGTGGCCACCTCTCCCTGGACTGCTTGCCACAAAATATGGTGTGTCAACTCAGTGTAATTTGTGTACATTAAAGGAGTAGTCTACTGCAGACTGTTCCCACTCCGTTTTGCCTGGCTTGAAAAAAAAATTGAAAACAAACTTTCACTCACCTTCCTGTGTTCTCCCGGAGCGCCGCTGCAGCTGATCGGTCCTCTAGTCCCGTCTTCATACTGCTTCGGTGTGCACAGATCATCACACAGCGCTCAGCCTATCACCATCTGCAGCCATGTCCCGCCTCGGCCGTTGATAGGCTGAGCACCGTGTGACGATCCGTGCACACGGAAGGAGTATGAAGACAGGACTGGAGGACTGATCAGCTGTAGCGGCGCTCCGGGAGAACACAGGAAGGTTAGTGAAAGTTTGTTTCCTATTTTTTTCCAGCCCAGGCAAAACGGAGTGGGAATAGTCTGCAGTAGACTACTCCTTTAAAGGAAAACAGTCACCCGTTCACCAGCCCTATAACCTGATACACCGGGTTATAGTGAGGGTGAACAGAAGACTGATGGGTCTTGGACTGCTATATCTACCTGCAGTCCGAAGCCCCAATCCTCGTGCCTACTGAGCACTCACGTGACCGGCGCTTATAAATATTTAAATCTAGCCAGCGGGCCCGCCTCAAAGCGCAAGTCAGCGCTGGAAGTGGGGGACCTTTGGAGGATTGGGGCTCCAGACTTCAGGTAGGTATAACAGTCCGAGACCCATCGGTCTCCTGTTCACCCGCACTTTAACCTGGTGTATAGGGTTATAGTGTGGGTGAACTGGTGACTGTTTTCCTTTAAAGGATCCTTCCATCTACAGACTAGAACCACTTGGGGAGAGCTCACATTCATTTAACTTGAGATGCTGGAGGATGGAACACACCACAAGGGTGCTGAATAGGGGATCGCATCTTGCTGTGTTCCCGTGTCCAGCATGCACAATTGATGAATGCCGAATCCTAAACAACTAATGCCCTTTTCTCATCAGTTGTGGCAAGTTTAGTCTGAGTCGGACACCAGACATTTGTAAATCTAGCCTATCGCTTATGTAGTATGACTGCCACCCTCTGCAGGGTCTTAACCAGGGCTTGAGTCCTGAAGGAACGAGTGAGTTCCTGCTCTTTTTCCACAGAAGGAACACCGTTCCCATTAGCAAGTGTCCTACAGGACCAGCCCTTGAGTGAAAATCTTGGGTGAGTTCCCTCACTTTTTTTCCCCAGGACTTAAAGGGATACTCTGCCCCTAGACATCTTATCCCCTATCCAAAGGACCGGGGATAAGATGTCTGATCGCGGGGGTCCCACAGTTGGGGACCCCCGCGATCTCCAAGCTGCACCCTGATTTTATTTAGAGCGTCGGGTGCAGCGCCGGAGGCTTGTGACGTCACAGCCACGCCCCTCTCGTGGTCATCACAGCCACGCCCCCTCGTTTCAATTCTATGGGAGGGGGCATGACGCCCCCTCCCATAGACTTGCATTGAGGGGGCGTGGCCCTGACATCACGAGCGGAGCGCGGCCCTGACGTCACAAGCCTCCACCCCGCATCGCCAGTCATCCGGCACAGAGCGAAGTTTGCTCCGTGCATCGGATGTCTGCGGTGCCGCAGCCGAGACCACAGGGTCCCTTTTGGATAGAGGATAAGATGTCATGGGGCAGAGTACCCTTTTAATTATGGTCCAAGTTCCATTTGCAAAAGAGACACCTGCTGCTCTCTGTAGCTTACCCAAAAACTGAAGGACACAAAGAGCACTTTGATATCAAAACATTTAAGGAAAATTCAGTAAAAGTTTCTGTCACCTATAATGGATTTTGTATACTGCATCATCGCGAGAAGCGGCTATGGGCGCATGGTACAACCTGGATAAAATGTCCTCCGACTTATGACCCCAGCTGTCCACTATGTGTGGTCTGATCACTCCAGAGTAGAAGATACATTATCAGATGTAAATGTAACCACAAATACATCTCTGCCTCAAGGATCTCGTCAGGGGCACTGCTGGATCATGCATCAGCCTTTGTCAGGAGGGGATACCGATGATTGAATTGTTCGCCTTCCCTTTTTCTCTTTTTTTTTACATACGGCAGCTAAATCTAATCCAGGGAATGAATGGTGAGGACAAAACTCCACTTCTGTGACTGCTGAGACTTTTAATTAGATCAGGGGAGGCCATTCTTTAGCGCCGCAGCCGATGGAGAATTACCTGCGCTCCCCTATATGTGTGGATGACGGGAGATAATCATTAAATGAGGGGCATGAACCAAGCACAACATCATATTCACATGAAAAAAGGAACACAACTCATCGCCAAAAGAACCACTTCTTTCCAATGTGCAATGGAGTTAACAACGGGCAACAGACATGGCAAGGGTTAACGCTCAAATACGCGTGCAGAATCGCAGCAGGATAACAGCGGACCACACAGTGTAACGATTTTTGTCATGCTTGTGCTATACATTATCATTGATATATTATCCTGCGCAGACTACAAAACGATGCTCAAATCACCCCCACATACCGAATGTAAATGGTTCTGAATGTTTTCAGGGCTGGAGACATGTAACATAAAGTAGTGACATTTTTTAGGGCACTAAGGAAGACATTTTTTTGGCCTTCCTGCCACTAATCTCATTAAAGAACAATAAAGTCAATCTCTCCCCCCCCCCCCTACAGCTTGAAATGGCTGATAACAGGGAGCTATAGTCCGCACTGAAGTGCACAACAAAAGGATAGAAGATTTTAGAGTTCTTCCTATCTGTACATTGATACATTGTTTATATAAATAAACATTTGCTACCATTATTATTATTATACAAATAATAAGAAACAGTGTCATAAATACATTCTCATACCAATAACATCAATATTTTGGTTCTTTGTCCTACATTATTTATGCAGTTAGGAGGTTTACAATAACACAGGATATCTGTAAATTCAAGGTCGTCGGATGGTTCTATGAAGCTATAGTTTGTCTGTCTGTGGGATATAGACGAGTTGATCAGGAACCTCCTCCATACACAGCGGTTCTACGGAGCGATGCAGCTCAGGAGTGGAGATCCAACTTCAGGAAAGTTAACTTGTAATGCAAAACCAACCTGTTCTAGTAATAGAGCGGAGATAGGAGCAGAATACAGAGCTGCCCATCGCCCAGGTGGGTTGAGGGCGGAAGAACAGAGGGTTAACTGAATATACTGATCTTCCTTTATGCCATCTGTAGCAGTGAATAGGAAAAAAAATGAACTTTATAGAAAATTAAAAAAAAGTTCGAACTACTGTAAGAGCACAAAACTGATCACGGGCAAGTAGTGCACCCAAAAAGCTGCAAACAACTAAAGTGCACCCAAACTGATTCTCTACATTGGTGGTGTCAAACTGTGGACCTCCAGATGTTGCAAAACTTCAACTCCCAGCATGCCCGGACAGCCAACGGCTGTCCGGGCATGCTGGGAGTTGAAGTTTTGCAACATCTGGAGGTCCACAGTTTGACACCACGGCTCTACATAGAGGTGTGCTTTAACCATCCTGCCACATAGGGTACCATGCAGTCTCCACATTAGGATGCAATTAGTTGACCACTAGCAAGAAGGGCACCCCCATTAGTCCTTATACAAACAAAGTGCATCCAAATGAGATGCCCTTCATGCTTCACCCTAAATTCACCCCAAAAAAAAAAAGTGCACAATAAATAAGTGATCTCATGATCCTTCTATCCATCCCAACTTGCCAGCTGCCCCTGGAATGCCCTCAAAGTTCTCCAATGAATACCCATCACACAGGTTCTCCATAAACAGATGTGTATGATAGGGAAGGGAGGGAGGGAGGTAGGTACCTACCTGAGCTGAGTTCTATGTTGCCCTGACTGGCGGACTGCTGGCAGAACCTGTTGGTGGAGCCCAGATGCCCAGTTGGGGCACCTCCCCTCTGCTGGCACTGGGAGGAGGTGGAGGTGGCTGCTCTGGTGGGCCCATCCTGATAGGAGCTGTGCGCCTGCTGGTAATGATGCTGCTGCTGCTGATCACTGATGGAGGCTGCTGGATGGGGCTGGAAGTGGTGCCCTGCAGGTACCCCCAGATGTGGGATCTCCACCATGGTGGGTCTCTCGTACCTCCTGGCCAGGGACCTCTTGTTGGAGAAGGTCTTGAGGACGCTGTAGGGGCTCCTTTGCTTGTAGATTTTGGGGATGCAGGGCCCCTCCTCTGCTGGCTGCATCTCCTCCTCCATCTCTGCCTTCCTTCCCCGGGCTCGTCTCCTTGTGGCTGCTGAGCTGCTGCTGCTGCTGCTGCTGCTGAGCCGTGCAGGGTGCTGTGTGATTGACAGGCGGCCTCTCCAATGCCTGCAGGGAGAAGGGAGGTAAAGAGCAAGTGTTTAGGGTAATATTTGCTAATGATGATGGGGGGAAGGGGCGGGTCCTGCAGCTGATGCTGCTGTCTGTGCTCTGCTGGATGTTCACATCCCAGGTGCTGCAAGTGTGGGGAGTCTTTAACCCTACAGCAGTGTGATCCTCAGAGCCCTGCCATAAAGTGCCCTGTCCTGCCTGGACCAGCACCACACTGCTTATCTGCTAGGAGTATGGAAGGAGAGCAATGAAGAGTTAAGGATTTAAAGGGCTTTTTTTTGTGGATTTATAGCAGAACACATGGAGTACACAATGGCTGACATTTATCATTGTCTTTAGACTGTTTTATTGCGTCTACAAAAGGCGCAAGGAGGGTTTATTTGCGCCTTTTCGTTTATGCATTTCTGCTGATTTGTCAAATGCTTTACCAGCATAAAAAAACGGTGTAGATAAAAAAACAAAGGTACAAGTAGGGTTTATTTGCGCCTTTTTTGCGCCTTTTGGTTTACACATTTCTGCTGATTTGTCAAATGCTTTACCAGCATAAAAAAACGGTGTAGAAAAAAAAAAAAGGTGCAAGTAGGGTTTATTTGCGTCTTTTTTGCACCTTTTGGTTTACACATTTCTGCTGATTTGTCAAATGCTTTACCAGCATACAAAAAAAGGTGTAGAAAAATGCTTCACTTACACCTACAATGATAAATGCCGGCCGCTGGGAGCGCCACATTTATTTATCGGTCACAGAGTATTTGATACATTTTATGCAGGTCACATATTCTGAAATTTCTCTCTTTATATACACCAAAAAGCTAAGCTAAGTCTGGGCTGGTGTAGATTTAAAGGGGTACTCCGGTGAAAACCTTTTTTCTTTTAAATCAACTGGTGGCAGAAAGTTAAACATATTTGTAAATTACTTCTATTAAAAAATCTTAATCCTTCCTGTACTTATTAGCTGCTGAATACTACAGAGGAAATTCTTTTCTTTTTGGAATGCTCTCTGATGACATCACGAGCACAGTGCTCTCTGCTGACATTATAATAATAATGCTTCATTTATTGTTGTCCTTAGTGGGATTTCAACCCAAGTCCCCAGCACTGCAAGGCAGCATTGCTAACCACTGAGCCACCATGCTGCCCTTTGCATACATCTGCTGGGCACAGTTGCTAAAATGGACAGAGATGTCAGCAGAGAGCACTGTGCTCGTGATGTCATCAGTGTTCCAAAAAGAAAGGAATTTCCTCTGTAGCATTCAGCAGCTAATAAGTACTAGAAGGATTAAGATTTTTTAATAGTACTAATTTACAAATATGTTTAACTTTCTGCCACCAGTTGATTTAAAAGAAAAAAGGTTTTCACCGGAGTACCCCTTTAAAGACTTTTCAGTGGCTTTGCGCCTTTTTTGAGCCTTTTCACAAAAAGGAGCAGTTCATAAAACCCTTCCATATCATGTGTGTTGCCAAAATCAGTGGATTGCAACTCCAAATAAGCAGAAATGTGTAAACCAAAATAAACCCTGCTTGTGCCTTTTTGGCGCCTTTTCTAGACACAAAAAAACAGTCTAAGGGTGCATTCCCACGTGGCGTATTTTGCTGCGTATTTGCTGCTGCGTATTTTCCTACCCATTGAGAAAATAAAATACCCATTGGGAAAATAAAATACGCCGCAGCAAATACACAGCAAATACGCCATGTGGGAACGTACCCTAAAGACTAGGATAAATGTCGGCCAATGTGATCCAGAGGTGCTTATGCCCAGGTGTGAACATGCACCTTGTCCAGATAAGTGGTGAGGAGAGCATGAAGAGTTAATGATTTAAAGGGCTTCTGTGGGTTTATAGAGAATGTGGCTAAACTAACAGGACACGTGCAGTACACATTGGGGGAGATTTATCATTGATGGTGTGTGGTAGAAATTCTTTAAACCCTGTTAAGCTGGGTTCACATATGTCCGGCATATCCTGAATCTAGACGCAATTGATGCCACAACTGATGATAACTTGTCATTGGTTGTATGGCATCCGGCATCCATTGTTTCTGGGCAACAGACAGGGGAACGCATCAAGCTGCCCGGTGCTATCCGGCATGTCCAACCATCCTGTGTCAAAATTGAGACACTGGATGAGTGTGCACTGTCCCATTCAAATGAATGGGATCAGTTCTAGCATCAGTTTCCCTCTGGTGCGGGCCGGAGGGAAACTGTACCGGACGCCACACATATGTGAACCCAGCCTTAGTGGTTTCTATTTTTTGCATTTCTGCGCAAAATTTATCAACTGTGTGCACAGTCTGTGATAAATTATGCGAAAACATAGAAATCACCACATCTTACTTTGTGGCAGAATTGCAGCAAATGCTTTCTGACACTTTGGTACATGTACTCCTAGGTGTTCTATTTTGGCGTGAAATATGTAAGCATTGCGCAAAGTTTTACAGCGAAAACAAAGCGCAGTTAATAAAATTGTACCCACTGCACCCACTTTTTTCCTCCACGGTGCACGAACACATAGAGAATTTTGGTAAATGCTCCACCAAACAAGACGCACAAAAAAGATGCAATGACAGACACTGCGCAAATTTGTGCGCCAAATAATGAACAGAAAAAAGGGGTCAATGATAGATGTTCCCCAATGTGATCAGAGGTGCTTTTGCCGAGGTGTTAACATGCATCTTGTATAGGTAAGTTCTAAGTTAGGTCTCTAGGATGCTGTTTCTTGCATTACACTCAGGCTGGGTTCACACTACGGTTTGTATTTACGGTTCCCGTATACGGCTGGGAGGAGGGGTGGGCGGGGCTTAATCGCGGCGCCCGCACTCAGCCGTATTCAGGAACCGTAGTTAATGTATGTCTATGAGCTGCTTTTTCGGCCGTATGCGGTTTCCCCACCCCCAGGCAAAAACGTGGTCGACCATATTTTTGCCTGCGGTCGGGAAACCGCATAAGGCCGAAAAAGCAGCCGAGTGGAGGCTGCGGTTCACCCTGGTCGGCTCATAGACATACATTAACTACGGTTCCTGAATACGGCTGAGTGCGGGCGCCGCGATTAAGTCCCAGCCGTATACGGGAACCGTAAATACAAACCGTAATGTGAACCCAGCCTCAGTAATAATAGCACAAGCTGGGATTTTTATTAAACATATTCAGAGTAAACAACAAGGCAAAGCACAAATCACATAGGAACAGGTGTAAAGACCACAATCTGTTATAGAGGATGATGTGATAAATATAAAGACAAGTCAACAAGAAGTCATGTGGGCAACATGGTAGATATTGGGTACAGCAGTATATTAGATCTCTGTCTCTGTGTTACCTGTAGGTTTGTTTAGTAGTTGAGGAGGGAAGAAACATTGTTACAGTGTGATTCAATGTGTATATTATATATAGGTGTTCTATAGGTTTAATTAAATAGGATTTCAATGGCAAGACTCATGTGATACCTAACTATGCCCTTCAGCACTGATGGGGACAATGGGGAAGGTGTATCAAAACCTGTGCAGAGGAAAAGTTGCCCAGTTGCCCATGGCAACCAATCAGATTTCTTCTTTCATTTTTAACAAGGCCTCTGCAAAATGAAAGAAGTGATCTGATTGGTTGCTATGGGCAACTGGGCAACTTTTCCTCTGCACAGGTTTTGATAAATCTCCCCCAATGACTGTAGGGTGGTGGGATTTTGTTGCACCGTGGTTCGTTGGAACATTTTTTACTCATGTACTTAATAAAGGGCGTTTATATTTATCCCCCGTTGGAGTGCTGGACAGTGCCTCTTTCTGTTGGATTTTCCCAGGAGTGTTTTCCCTCATAATTGAGGAGTTATGTTAAAATTAGGTTTGTGCAATTTGTTGGGATAATGTATCTCAACTTCAGGAGTGCAGTACAATATCATAACTGCAACATCTGAGTAAATATATATATATCACTTAGGAAACACATGCTAACACAATAACACTGTATATCAAAATGTTGCTGGGACAAACTTTGTGTAAAAACTGATGGTTGTAATGTCTTCTATAGATTTCTATACAACAGGTGTAAGCTGCAGGTCTGGTTTCACCTAAGGCTATGTTCACATGCTTGGAATGTCCGCACGGAAATTCCGCTGCAGCAGAGTCCCATTGAAATCAATGGGATTCTGCTGCACAGCGCATATGGCGGAATTTCTGTGCGGACATTCTGCAAACTGCTCAATTAACAGTTTATTCTTTCTGAAACATCTGGCACGGAAATTCCGCCATGTGCACAGCGCAGCAGAATCCCAAATTCTGACGTGAACATAGCCTTAATGGTTGGGCAGCAGATAGTACTACTTGTGGCTTTGGAATTTTATATCATACATCAGATATAGCCCCTTCCTATATAGGATGCTCACCTATGCAGCCTGAGGGTGTGTTCACATGTACTGTATATGCTGCAGATTTTATCCTGCAAGTTTTCTGATGCATATTTTTTGCGGTGATAGTATAACTAAATAGCAGAAAACAGCAGAAAACCGTCAGCAGGCAATCTGCAGCATATACAGTATATGTGAAAATACCCTAACTGAGGAATATTGCAGTAAGAAGGGTAAGCAGGTGCATCAATAATCCTTAGGAATAGGAAGAACTGTTAACTGGTCCCATCCTGTGTCATAGGGAAAATCCAATCAAAAGAGATTTTCTGACAGGTCAAAAGATAACCCAGATGAAAGTGGCTGTGAATTTGGACCACCACTGAGTAGAGGCTGCGGAGGTCTACAGAATGCCGAACTAAGGTGGGTGCAGAGATTTAACTGACTCAATATACAGTACTAAGAGATGGAAATCTGTGAAGGAGCTTGGCTTCTCTCTAAAAGCAACAATTCATGCATTGTATGCAGGTCTTTACCTATGGTGGATATAGTTGTAGCAGTGGAAACCTAAAGGCCCTTCTGCCATAGAAAACATAGCAGTAATATAAATAGCACAAGGTAGCTGGGGGGTCCTGTGGCAGAATATGCATTGAGGCCCAGGTTTTTCTACCTTAAATGTATATGGCATGCCAAAATATCACTTGTGGGTGAATTTCCACTTCTTTAAATATATAAAACTACCTGAGTACCCGGAATTGCCCGGTTTTTCCTTCCTAATCCTTGTTGGGGAGGAAAATCAACAAAGAAGGAAGCTTTTGACTTCAAATCCCATCCCTATATATTGTTGTCATATCTCAACCCCATATCCTGTCCTCATATCCCTTCCTCATGCCCCGACCTCCTATCCAGTCCTCTTATCCCGTCCTCCTATCCCGTCCTCCTATCTCGACCTCCTATCTCGACTTCCTATCCCGATCTCCTATCCCGATCTCCTATCCCGTCCTCCTATCCCGTCCTCCTATCCCGACCTCCTATCCCGACCTCATATCCCGTCCTCCTATCCCGACCTCGTATCCCGCCCTTCTATCCCATCCTCCTATCCCATCCTCCTATCCCGACCTCCTATCCTGTCCTCCTATCCCATCCTCCTATCTCGACCTCCTATCTTGACCTCCTATCCCGACCTCCTATCCCGACCTCCTATCCTGACCTCCTATCCCATCCTCCTATCCCGTCCTCCTATCCTGTCCTCCTATCCCATCCTCCTATGCCGACCTCCTATCCCGACCTCCTATCTCGACCTCCTATCCTGTCCTTCTATCCCGACCTCCTATCCCATTCTCCTATCCCGTCCTCCTATCTCAACCCCCTATCCCGTCCTCCTATCTCCACCTCCTATACGACCTCCTATCCCGACCTCCTATCTCAACCTCCTATCCCGTCCTCCTATCTTGACCTCCTATCCCGACCTCCTATCTCCCCCTCCTATCTCCACCTCATATCCCGTCCTCATATCCCGACCTCCTAACTCGACCTCCTATCCCGACCATCCCGTCCTCCTATCTTGACCTCCTATCTCAACCTCCCATCTCAACCTCCCATCCCGTACTCATATCCCGACCCGTAATATGTGTACCAGGTATTGAAATATCTCCAGCCGTACATAAGTTATGTGAGAACATACATTTCCCATTGATTTGCATGGGACTTTAAACAAAAACACCGACCCTCACAAATGGGGGTAGTTAAGGGTTAAATGAACAATCCTATATTTTAAGTGGACATATAAGTAACATGTGACCAAGTATTATCGAAATATCTCCAGCCGTTTGGAAGTTATGCAGTAACATATATTTCCCATAGGCTTGTATAGGACTTTAAACATAAACCCCCGCCCCTGGCAAATGGGGGTGAGTAAGGGTTAAATTACCTATCCTATGTTTGTTGTTGACATATAATTAACGTGTGCCAAGTTTCATGTTAATATCTTTAGCCATGTGGAAGTTTTTGTGGAATATACATAAACACACACACACGTTGAGTTTTATATACCGTATTTATCGGGGTATACCACGCACCGGCCTATAACACGCACCCTCATTTTACCAAGGATATTTGGGTAAAAAAAGTTTTTTACCCAAATATCCATGGTAAAATGAGGGTGCGTGTGTGCGCGTGTATACCCCGATATACCCCCAGGAAAGGCAGGGGGAGAGAGGCCGTCGCTGCCCGCTTCTCTCCCCCTGCCTTTCCTGGGGTCTAGAGCCCTGCTGCCGGCCCTTCTCTCCCCCTGGCTATCGGCGCCGCTGCCCGTTCTGTCCCTCTGACTATCGGTGCCGGCGCCGATAGCCAGGGGGAGAGAAGGGGCAGCGGCACCCATTGCCGGCGCCGCTGCCCCGTTGCCTCCCCCCATCCCCGGTGGCATAATTACCTGGGTAGGGTCCGTGCTGCTGCAGGCCTCTGGCGCGCGTCCCCTGCGTCGTTGCTATGCACGGCGTGGCGCACTCACGTCATGCGCCGCGCCGTGCAGCGCATAGCAACGACGCCGGGGACGCACGCCGGAGGCCTGCAGCAGCGCGGACCCGACCCAGGTAATTATGCCACCGGGGATGGGGGGAGGCAACGGGACAGTGGCGCCGGCAATGGGTGCCGCTGCCCTTTCTCTCCCCCTGGCTGTCGGCGCCGCTTCTCTCCCCCTGGCTATCGGCGCCGGCAATGGGGCGCCGGCACCGATAGTCAGGGGGACAGAACGGGCAGCGGCGCCGATAGCCAGGGGGAGAGAAGGGCCGGCAGCAGCGCTCTAGACCCCAGGAAAGGCAGGGGGAGAGAAGCGGGCAGCGACGGCCTCTCTCCCCCTGCCTTTCCTGGGGGTGTATCGGCGTATAACACGCACATAGACTTTAGGCTAAAAATTTTAGCCTAAAAAGTGTGTGTTATACGCCGATAAATACGGTATATATACAGATGAGTAAAATGTAAGAAGTGGAAGAACTAGGCACTGATAGTTACAGTCAAGGCCGTAAATGTTGGCACCCCTGAAATTTTTCAAGAAAATGAAGTATTTCTCACAGAAAAGGATGGCAGGAAAACATGTTTTGTTATACACATGTTTATCCCCTATGTGTGTATTGGAACTAAACCAAAAAAGGCAGGAAAAAAAGCAAATTGGACATAATGTCACACCAAACTCCAAAAATGGGCTGGACAACATTATTGGCACCCTTTCAAAATTGTGGAAAAATAAGATTGTTTCAAGTATGTGATGCTCCTTTAAACTCAACTGGGGCAAGTAACAGGTGTGGGCAAAATAAAAATCACACCTGAAAGCAAATAAAAAGGAGAAAAGTTTACTTAGTCTTTGCATTGTGTGTCTGTGTGTGCCACATTAAGCATGGACAACAGAAAGAGGAGAAGAGAACTGTCTGAGGACTTGAGAACCAAAATTGTGGAAAAATATCAACAATTTCAAGGTTACAAGTCCATCTTCAGAGATCTAGATTTGCCTTTGTTCACAGTGCGCAACATTGTCAAGAAGTTTGCAACCCATGGCACTGTAGCTAATTTCCCTGGGCGTGGACGGAAGAGAAAAATTGATGAAAGGTGTCAACACAGGATAGTCCAGATGGTGGATAAGCAGCCCCAAACAAGTTCCAAAGATGTTCAAGCTGTCCTGCAGACTCAGGGAGCATCAGTGTCAGCACAAACTATCTGTCGACATTTAAATGAAATGAAACGCTATGGCAGGAGACCCAGGAGGACCCCATTGCTGACACAGAGACATAAAAAAGGGAGACTACATTTTGCCAAAATGAACTTGGGAAAACGTCTTGTGGACAGATGAGACCAAGATAGAGGTTTTTGGTAAAGCACATCATTCTACTGTTTACCGAAAATGGAATGAGGCCTACAAAGAAAAGAACACAGTACCTACAGTGAAATATGGTGGAGGTTCAATTATGTTTTGGGGTTGTTTTGCTGCCTCTGGCACTGGGTGCCTTGAATGTGTGCAAGGCATCATGAAATCTGAGGATTACCAACGGATGAGGGCCGGACTGTCCATCCAGTGTCAGAAAGCTGGGTTTACGTCCGAGATCTAGGGTCTTCCAGCAGGACAATGACACCAAACATAGGTCAAAAAGCACCCAGAAATGGATGGCAACAAAGCGCTGGAGAGTTCTGAAGTGGCCAGCAATGAGTCCAGATCTAAATCCCATTGAACACCTGTGGAGAGATCTTAAAATTGCTGTTGGGAAAAGGCGCCTTCCAATAAGAGAGACCTGGAGCAGTTTGCAAAGGAAGAGTGGTCCAACATTCCAGCTGCAACCAAATATTAAGTTAAGGGTGCCAATAATTTTGTCCAGCCCATTTTGGGAGTTTGGTGTGACATTATGTCCAATTTGGTTTTTTTCCTCCTTTTTTGGTTTAGTTCCAATACACGCAAAGGGAATAATCATGTGTATAGCAAAACATGTGTTACTGCAATCCTTTTCTGTGAGAAATACTTCATTTTCTTGAAAAATGTCAGGGGTGCCAACATTTACGGCCATGACTGTATATGGAGACATTGTGACTACCTGTAATAGGTATTATATACTTTTATGCATGTATATATTTCATTTAGTGGAATGTGCACCCAGAAATGCATTTTAGTATCAAACAACCAATTTTATTGTAATAGGCATAAAGGTAGCAATACCAAAGTAAAGCAAAAGTATCGGGACGCAGCCCGAATCAACAAAAAGGTAAAATCAAATGAATAAAAGGGAATAGGGGGATAAACAAGTCCATGGGTCAGACATGTGTGGATGAAAACAGACAGCAGGGTAATAATACAGAACGGGTGTTGTCAGTGATTACGTTAGAGACAAAGTATGGCGAATCTCCGGGCAATAGGAGGATGATATCCAAGGAGACCAGACTCTCTCGTAGGAGGCCATTATGTCGGCGCGAACCGCGTTAATTTTTTCAAAGATCAGAATATTATTAACTCTATCAATTACTCTATCAATAGACAGGACTGGGCTTTTCCAGCATGTTGCTATATGGATCCGCGCAGCCAGCAGTATGAATTGCGCTAGTCTAAATTGGCTGTTGGGCATCCTGCGCGGCCGTCTGCTAAGGAGGCAAAAAGCAGGTTGGAGGGGACAGCGAAAAGAGAGAACAGAACGAAGAATAGAAAGAACAGATGTCCAGAATGTTCTGACGAGAGGACAGGTCCACCACATATGAAGCATGGTTCCCCTATCTGCGCAGCCCCTAAAACATAAGGGAGAGGCACAGGGGAAGATGGAATGTATTCTCGTGGGAACATAATACGTCCTATGTAATATTTTCAGTGACGTCTCAGTAAGGGACACTTGCCAGCTCCCTCTACTCAAGGCATCGCAACATTCCCTCCAGTCTTCCAGAGACAGTTCCATATGGAAGTCAGCCTCCCATTGGGTCATGAACGACAGTTTAGTGTCGGGTGGGGGAGAATTTAGTATTCCATATATTATGGCTAGAAGTCCTCGTCTAGAAGGACTATATTGCATAAGACGTTCAAACCTAGTCAACTGTGGTATGGTGCGTGCAGGGAAATTAGAGTGTAGGAATGAAAAGATCTGATGCATTCGGAAGAGTTCTGAGGGTGGGGGGCGAAATTGTAGAGCAAACACTTCCTTTGTCATCAGAACCCCTCGAGTATGGAATTGATGGGCAGTAATCAGGGACTGTGAAGTCCACCAACGGAATGAGGAATGAGCAAGACCGGGTGGAAAAAAAGGGTTACAGAGGAAGGGCAGGAGGGGAGGAGGGCAAGATTGTAGGTGAAAGCGAAAGCGGACCAGTCGCCAAAGGGAGAGGGAATGAAGAGTGAGAAGAGCAGAGTAAGGGACGTATTTAGTGACAGGTTGAGTAGACCACATTAGGGAAGAGAAGGAGTGGGGAGAGATGAGAGAGGATTCGAGGTGAACCCAGATGGGGGTATCGCCATCCGTCAGGAACCAGGCCATCTGTCCTAGTCTGGCAGCATAATAGTATTTTTGAAAGTTGGGGACGGACATACCACCTAAACGCTTATGAAGGTACATTACATTACGTGCTATGCGGGGGGTCCTGGATTTCCATATAAATCTAAAGACATCGGACTGAAGGGACCTGAGATCCGCAGTCGAGACCGGAACCGGAAGAGTGCGAAACAGGTATAGTAGTTTAGGCAGAATCACCATTTTAACCGTGTTTATTCTTCCGATCCATGATAAGTATGGCCTGTCCCAAGTGCGGATATCATGTCGAATAGATTTGTATAGGGGCGGGTAGTTCGCACCATAGAGGGAAGCAACCGCCGGGGTTATACGAACACCTAGATAGGACAGGGCAGGCATTGGAGGGGGAAAGTTAAAGTTAAGGGAGATCAACTTTTGTGTATGGAGGGGAACATGTATATAGAGTGTTTCAGACTTAGATGGACTAATCCGGAGACCCGAGCAAGACGAGAAGTCTGTGAGTAGGCGAAACAGGTTAGGTAGAGATGATAGGGGGTGTGTCAGGGATAGAAGGAGGTCATCGGCAAACAAACAAAGTTTATGGATGGAGTCCTTAATCGTGACCCCCAGTACAGTGGGGGAGGCTCGTAGGGATCTCGCCAGGGGCTCCATCGCCAGGGCGAAGAGAGCAGGGGACAACGGGCATCCCTGGCGAGTGCCCCTCTTAATAATAATCGGGGAAGGGGAGGAGGTAGGGAGTTTGAGAAAAGCCGTAGGATTGGAGTACAGCAGGTGCAGAAGGTGTACAAACGGCCCAGTGAACCCCATTTTAGAGAGGACCCCCCAAAGGTATGGCCAGAGAACTGAGTCGAAGGCCTTTTCTATGTCTAAGGCCAATAGCATAACAGGAGTAGAAGTGGAGGAAGCCCAGTGTACTACCCCCAGCACCTTTCTAATATTGTCCGCCGCTTGTCTCCCCGGTATAAAGCCCACTTGGTCAGCGTGAATAACACGGGGCAATATAGTGTTCAGTCTGCGTGCCAGGATAGACGTTAATATCTTCGTATCCAGGTTAATTAAGGAGATTGGGCGGTAATTTGAGACCAGGGATGGGTCCTTCTGGGGTTTGGGGATCACCGTTATAAGGGCATCTAAGTATTCAGGGGGTAAAGAGGGAGCCTGAAAGAGGTTATTATAAAGGTTAACTAGGTGGGGAACTAGAATAGGAGAGAATTTCTTATAGTACATTGCAGACAGGCCATCTGGGCCAGGGGCTTTTCCCAATTTCAGGGCCGCAATTGTATCTGATACATCTTCGTGTGAAATTGGAGAATTAAGGAGATCCCTCTCGGGGTCAGTGAGAGAGGGGAGGGAGGTAGAGTCAAGAAAAGAGTTCAGACTGGGAGTAAAGGTAGGCGACTGGTCAGGGATAGAATAAAGTTTAGAGTAGTAAGAGTGAAAAGTCTGGTAAATCTTGTCGGGGTGGGAAGACCGGGAACCAGGGTGCAACTGAATGGTGTGAACATAATTAAGCCGTTGTTTGCTGCGGAGCATATTGGCAAGCAACCTATCCGGCTTATTGGCATAGCGGTAGTATGTGGCCTTAGTCCACCTAAGCGCTTTTTCCACTCCGGTGGACAGGACAGCATCCAGTCGCAACCTGGTATCCCGGATAGCATTGTGGAGATAAAGAGAGGGGGCACGCTGGTGAGCCAGGGTGAGTCGAGAAAGCTTGTTGTGTAGCGTATGTTGAAGGTGGGAGCGACCTCTTTTCATGTATGAAGCTAGCGATATGAGCCGTCCCCTAATGAAGGCTTTGTGGGCAGACCATACCCAAATCGGGTTTGAATTCGGGGTGGCATTGGTGGAGAAGTAGGATGTGAGATCTGCTGTAAGAGAACGTTTAACTGTCTGGTTAGTCAGCATAGACTCGTTAAGTCTCCAGGTAAAAGGTGTGGTAGGACCACCTATGAGATCCAGCTCTACACATACCATCTCATGGTCAGACCAGGGAGAGGCAATGTGTCTCGCGTACAGGAGGCACGGTAAAGTAGAGGTGTTGAGAAGTAGCCAGTCTATGCGAGTGTAATTTTTCTGGGAGGATGAATAGTAAGAATACCCCCTCGACTGACCATTGTGCTCCCTCCATGCATCCGCGAGTTGAAGTGAATGGAAGGCCGAGACCAACCTTTTCTGCAACGCTCTAGATCGACCTAAGGGACTAGGGGAGGACCTATCCAAGAGGCCATCGTAGACAAAATTAAAATCGCCCGCCCACACCAGAACATCATAAGAGTATGATAGGAGTAAAGAGCAGAGAGAAAGAAAGAATGAAATAGGAGAAGAGTTAGGAGCATAAGAGTTAAGTAGACAGATCTGCTTACCGTACAGGGTGCCCAACAGCAAGACATACCTGCCTTCGGAGTCTGTATGAACGCGGGTCACCTCGAATGGCAACGTATTTTTCAAACAAATCAGTACTCCCCTGCTTTTGGAGACAAAAGAGGAGACATATAACCGGGAGTACTGGGAATGGAGGAAGCTAGGGCAGGAGGACTGGGAGAAGTGAGTCTCCTGAATGCAAATTATATCAGGGCGGTAGCATCTATAATCGATGAAAGCTTTCCTCCGTTTGGGGGGGGAATTAAATCCCCTGACATTATGGGAAATTATCTTACACATAAGACGGAAGACCAGGCAATGCGGAGACGGGACAAACACGCAGAGACAGAACAACCATAGAACACATGGACCCACTGACTAACAAAAACGAACAACATCAAACCACAAACAAAACATTGAACAAACAGAAAAAAGTCAAACTGGAAAGCGAAGCCGTATAATATAGCGGCTCCGCTTACTTCCATCTCTCGAAGCAAACGAAGGACACATCAGTCCGGTCACACCAGCCCTTCTAGGGTCGGTGGCTTCAGGGTGCCAGGTGAGAGGGGGTCACTTGCAACGGTGAGTCAACCTTCCGGGGCCATCCCCAGGCATCGCTGTGATTTACGCTGGGCCGAGGGGACACTGGTCCAGGACTTGGAGGGTCGGGGGCCCCTTCGAGGCAAGTCGGTCGCAGGAGGCTGTTCTGGGGCAGTCCAGGGGATACCCTCTTTAGTGAGGGCAGTTTGGGCCTCAGACAGGGAGCGAAATTGGTAGGGGCGCCCCTTAAGTTGGCAGATGAGGGAGAATGGAAATCCCCATTTATACTTCACCCCCTCCCGGACCAGGGCCAGCGTGATGTGGCGGAATGTCCTGCGCCGTTCTAGCGTGGACGGGGATAAGTCCGAGTAGAGGCGCACTTCAGCGGGCATGCCAGGTAGCGCTGTCAGGTTGCGGGCAGCGAAGAGCAGGGGATCTCTCACCTCCGGGTAGTGCAGACGGAGGACCACGTCCCTCGGCAGTTCAGAAGATCTCGGGCGACCTAGGGCTCTGTGGACACGATCCATACGGAGAAGCTCAGGCTCGTATTGCGGCAGTAGGGCCTGGAACATCGCATCGACCGCAGATTTCAGGTTAGTCTCCGACTCAGGTAGTCCCCGAATGCGAATGTTGGCTCTGCGGGAGCGGTTCTCCAGATCCTCAAGTTTGAGGTCGATAGCATCAAGCTTGGCCGCATGTAGATCGATATCCCGACGGTCAGACTCCGCGGCCTCCGCTAAGTCGTCCAATTTGTTTTCGTTGTCGGAGACTCTCTGGCCCAGATCTTGAAGTTGCGCTGCGAAGTCTGAGACAGCTTTTCTGAGCTCCGACTGGAACATTTGCTTGATCTGGCGGAACATATCTGCCGGGGACATCTGCGCCAGGTCCGGCTCCCCCTCTTCTCTTCATCGGACGCCATATCAGAGCGGTGTGGGGAGGATGCCGCCGCCGCCGCCATATTGGGTTTCGGGGAGGCTCTGAAAAAGTCCGGAATGGACTGAGAAAGACGCTGAGAGAGGTTCTTATTTCGTGACCGCTGCCTCCTGGGCATGACCAGGTCCAGTTCGCACTGAAGCCACAGCGTGTGGAGCCTTTAGGGCGCTGAATAGGGCTTAGATAGGTGAGACTGGCGCGGAGCTTACATCACCCACGTCTCTTCCGGTAAGCCGCGCGCATGCGCCCTCCAGAAATGCATTTTTTTACTTTAATCATTGGGAGCAATCTCAGAACACTCTCCGAAGCTCACAATCTGAAACTACAATATAACCCCCACCAGGTTATATATACAGATGTCCAGGAAAAGAAGGTCTAGTAGACAATGGTGGAGCTCTCTTGTAAGATTTTTTTCTCTCCATGGAAATCTTTTGTAAAGGTGAGAGATTTATTTGGTTTCAAGAAAAACCAGAATATATTGTTTCATGACTTTTTTCTTTTGGTTAAACACGGTGCAGCCAGATGTTTCTTTTTGTACCAGCTGTTGGAAAATACTAAAAAATAAAGTGCCTGAAAAATGTGCTCACAAACTGTGTCCATGCTAGCAGACTGGGAAAACTGTGAGCAATTCAGACGTGTAATGTATACTTCATTCATATATTAAAGGAGATCGCCGACAAAAAATAACTTATCTCCTCTCCACAGGATAAAGGATAAGTAGTAGATCGTGAGGGGTCCAACCGCTGGGGCCCCCCGCAATCACTGGGACCCTGCGCTCATTGAGGAGCAAGTGTTGCATCCTTGGCACTCTCATAGCAATGAATGGAGCACATGCTGTCTACCGGTAGATGACACGTGCACCTCACTGAGAGCGCTGTGGTCCCATGCGGGTGATCACAGGGAGGCCCCTGTGGTCGGATCCCCTACAATCAGCTACTTATTCCCTATCCTGTGGATAGGGAATAAGTTATCTTTCACCAGAGTTCTCCTTTTATATAAGGTAGAACTTGCCAACTGTTATATTTGTATAATACCTTTACTCAAGCAAAGATACCACAGCAGAGCGGTATATTGCATTCCCTTACCAGGGGCAACTTTGGGGAGGCTGGAGGGATATATGCCCCAGGTTCTCATAGATGGAGAGAAATGAAGAAACAAGCTACTCCTGAAAGATTAGGACAGAAAACTTGCGTGGGTTGTGAAGGCTGCCTGGTTGGTCCACAAATAGCTAAAAAAAATATATATATTTGTGCCGGCTATGATAGATGTCAGAACACACAGGGCATCAAACTGACTGGAATGTCTGTATTGACCCAATTTCCACTGACAGAAGTACCTGCAATAGTAAGGTTTGTAATGTGAACTTCAGACCAGGACCATTACATTGGTAAGAAGGTGGCCTGGCCTGACACATCTCTGTGATATGTAAAAATGTAAGTGACACATTAATGGCTTTTTCTTTACTGGTAGACAGTATATCAGTGTACTTTATTTATAAAAACCTGCAAACCGCTTCATAAATGTGGCACATAACGTTTGGAGACTACTTGGGTCCATGGTCATTCCCTCCGTCTACCTTGACATAAAGTTTACATATTGTTTTGTGTCACTGGATAGGGTGTCTAAAAGTAGTAACAAAGGACTGATTTATTTGGTTCTTTCAAAATTTGCTAGGGGAGAACCTGCAAACAACAAAGAGTTTTCTCTTCCTGTTCTTTGCAACATCAGCCGGTGATATACAAACAAATAAAGATACTGATGAAGGAGAATACATGACCTCTAGAAATGCCTCTGAACTTGAATTTAGCTGAGAATTATTTGTTCCTGGTAATGACGATTTTAAAAAGACAAAAAAAACTTGCTGTATCATAGTGTAAAAAGAACAAAAATATATATATGCTCTTTTCATTTCAAAGTATTTTATTGGGTTAACAATAAATTAATAAATAAATAAACAAACAAACAGGTCAAGACATAAATAAGAGACAGGGTTTCACACAAGTTTTCATAAAAATGTGGGTAAATGTTGATATATCAGTATGGTATTGAGAGAATTACAAAGATATTATTGATAAAATGTCAAGAAGGCCTCTAAGAGGAGGAAAAGAGCACACCACGAGAATGGAATCAGTGGACATATTGTGAGTTGCAAGACCAACAGTACCAATTGTTGAAGAATGGACTGTGTGTTGAATGGGCAATCGCATACATCTGTTCATAGGCAAATGTCATATTACCCAACACTTTCCATAGATGAGGGAAGTCAGTCTCTCCAATGTCGAATTTTGGCAAACTTAGTCATCATCAATAGGTGAGCAACAATAATTCTATGTTTAATGAAGAGATAGTGCAGGTCTACCAGTAATAGAACCAATTCAGGGGTCAATGTTATTGATAAAGAGCAACACCTCTACACCTACTTAGAGTGGGTGAATGCATAGGTAGTGCCATAATACGTGTAAGAAGGAACCTTTCCAACAGAGGTCAGAACAAGTGGGGTCAACATGGTGCAGTCAACATGAAGTAAAATACCACCTAAAAATGGTTTTCATCAGTTCTTTCTGATAACACATCTGAAGTATTTACGAACTGCTTGACATACCCTTTTTCATTGTAAGGCTGTGTCTCCACTTGGTAGATTTTTGTAAAACTGCCAATGCAGTTTTTGAGCCAAAGCCAGAAGTGGATCCAGCAGGAAGAATAAGTCCTTCCTTTATATTTCCCATTCCTTTTAAATCCACTTTTGGCTATGGCTCAAAAACTGTAGTGGTAGTTTAAAAAAAACAAAAACTGCAAAGTGGAAATTTAGGCTTAAGGTGATATACCCAAATTTAGTTCCTTTTGCCTTCACTCCATATAGTGAGGTTGCACAAACACAGCCATATTATTAGGATTTAGTAATAAAATGATACACCCTTAATTTTTTCATTAGGTAATGTTAAGTACATGAGCACTTTGAGCATTACACCAGGAGTCAGGGCATAACTAACTTCTGATTTGAAAAGGCACAAAGTATCCAAGGGGACTTGGGCAAATAGAAAATGACCATCTGTGATATTGCAGTGGAGCAGGTATTGCCACTCTGCATTAGTGTTGAGCGGCATAGGCCATATTCGCGAATATATGGTCGAATATTCGTCATATTGTCACGATGCCGGCTGGCAGGTAGTGGATCCTCTGTGCCAGAGAGGGATTGGCGTGGACCGTGCTAGTGGACCGGTTCTAAGCCACTACTGGTTTTCACCAGAGCCCGCCGCAAAGCGGGATGGTCTTGCTGCGGCGGTAGTGACCAGGTCGTATCCACTAGCAACGGCTCACCTCTCTGGCTGCTGAAGATAGGCGCGGTACAAGGGAGTAGGCAAAAGCAAGGTCGGACGTAGCAGAAGGTCGGGGCAGGCAGCAAGGATCGTAGTCAGGGGCAACGGCAGAAGGTCTGGAAACACAGGCAAAGAACACACAAGGAACGCTTTCACTGGCACTAAGGCAACAAGATCCGGCAAGGGAGTGCAGGGGAAGTGAGGTGATATAGGGAAGTGCACAGGTGAACACACTAATTGGAACCACTGCGCCAATCAGCGGCGCAGTGGCCCTTTAAATCGCAGAGACCCGGCGCGCGCGCGCCCTAGGGAGCGGGGCCGCGCGCGCCGGGACAGAACAGACGGAGAGCGAGTCAGGTAGGGGAGCCGGGGTGCGCATCGCGAGCGGGCGCTACCCGCATCGCGAATCGCATCCCGGCTGGCAGCGGAATCGCAGCGCCCCGGGTCAGAGGACGTGACCGGAGCGCTGCCGCGGGGAGAGTGAAGCGAGCGCTCCGGGGAGGAGCGGGGACCCGGAGCGCTCGGCGTAACAGTACCCCCCCCCTTGGGTCTCCCCCTCTTCTTAGAGCCTGAGAACCTGAGGAGCAGACTTTTGTCTAGGATGTTGTCCTCAGGTTCCCAGGATCTCTCTTCAGGACCACAACCCTCCCAGTCCACTAAAAAAAAATTTTTCCCTCTGACCTTTTTGGCAGCTAAAATTTCTTTGACCGAGGAGATGTCCGAGGAGCCGGAAACAGGAGTGGGAGGAACAGATTTGGGAGAAAAACGGTTGAGGATGAGTGGTTTGAGAAGAGAGACGTGAAAGGCATTAGGGATACGAAGAGAGGGAGGAAGAAGAAGTTTATAAGAGACAGGATTAATTTGACACAAAATTTTGAAAGGACCAAGATAGCGTGGTCCCAACTTGTAGCTAGGGACACGGAAGCGGACATATTTAGCGGAGAGCCATACCTTGTCTCCAGGGGAAAAAACGGGGGGAGCTCTTCTTTTCTTATCCGCGAACTTCTTCATGCGTGATGAAGCCTGTAAGAGAGATTTTTGGGTCTCTCTCCATATGATGGAAAGGTCACGAGAAATTTCATCCACAGCGGGCAGACCAGAGGGCAAGGGAGTAGGGAGGGGGGGAAGAGGGTGACGGCCGTACACCACGAAAAATGGGGATTTGGAGGAAGACTCAGAGACCCTGAAGTTATACGAGAATTCGGCCCATGGGAGGAGATCTGCCCAGTCATCCTGGCGGGAGGAAACAAAATGTCGCAAATAATCACCCAAGATCTGGTTAATCCTTTCTACTTGTCCATTGGACTGGGGATGATATGCAGAAGAAAAATTTAATTTAATCTTGAGTTGTTTACAGAGAGCCCTCCAGAATTTAGACACGAATTGGACGCCTCTATCCGAGACAATCTGCGTAGGCAACCCGTGAAGACGAAAAATGTGTACAAAAAATTGTTTAGCCAACTGAGGCGCAGAAGGAAGACCAGGAAGAGGGATGAAATGTGCCATTTTGGAGAATCGATCAACGACCACCCAAATAACAGTGTTGCCACGGGAAGGGGGTAAATCAGTAATAAAATCCATACCAATCAGAGACCAAGGCTGTTCGGGGACAGGCAGAGGATGAAGAAAACCAGCGGGCTTCTGGCGAGGAGTCTTATCCCGGGCACAGATAGTGCAGGCTCGCACAAAGTCCACAACATCCGTCTCCAGAGTCGGCCACCAATAGAAGCGGGAGATGAGTTGCACAGATTTCTTGATACCCGCATGACCTGCGAGATGGGAGGAGTGACCCCATTTGAGGATTCCGAGGCGTTGGCGAGGAGAAACAAAGGTCTTTCCTGGAGGAGTCTGCCTGATGGAGGCAGGAGAAGTGGAGATCAGGCAGTCAGGTGGAATGATGTGTTGCGGAGAGAGTTCAACTTCTGAGGCATCCGAGGAACGAGAGAGAGCATCGGCCCTAATGTTCTTATCGGCAGGACGAAAGTGAATCTCAAAATTAAATCGGGCAAAGAACAGAGACCACCGGGCCTGGCGAGGATTCAGCCGTTGGGCAGACTGGAGGTAGGAGAGGTTCTTGTGGTCGGTGTAGATAATAACAGGAGAACTTGATCCCTCCAGCAGATGCCTCCATTCCTCAAGTGCTAATTTAATGGCTAGAAGCTCTCGATCCCCGATGGAGTAGTTCCTCTCCGCTGGAGAGAAGGTCCTAGAGAAAAAACCACAAGTGACAGCATGCCCGGAAGAATTTTTTTGTAGAAGAACAGCTCCAGCTCCCACTGAGGAGGCATCAACCTCCAATAGGAAGGGTTTGGAAGGGTCAGGTCTGGAGAGGACGGGAGCCGAAGAAAAGGCAGACTTGAGTCGTTTAAAGGCGTCTTCTGCTTGAGGAGGCCAGGACTTGGGATCAGCATTTTTTTTGGTTAAAGCCACGATAGGAGCCACAATGGTAGAAAAATGTGGAATAAATTGCCTGTAATAATTGGCGAACCCCAAAAAGCGTTGGATAGCACGGAGTCCGGAGGGGCGTGGCCAATCTAAGACGGCAGAGAGTTTGTCTGGATCCATCTGTAGTCCCTGGCCAGAGACCAAATATCCTAGAAAAGGAAGAGATTGGCATTCAAACAGACATTTCTCAATTTTGGCATAGAGTTGGTTGTCACGAAGTCTCTGAAGAACCATACGGACATGCTGGCGGTGTTCTTCTAGATTGGCAGAAAAAATTAGGATATCGTCCAGATATACAACAACACAGGAGTATAACAGATCACGAAAAATTTCATTGACAAAGTCTTGGAAGACGGCAGGGGCGTTGCACAGTCCAAAGGGCATGACCAGATACTCAAAGTGTCCATCTCTGGTGTTAAATGCCGTTTTCCACTCGTCCCCCTCTCTGATGCGGATGAGGTTATAGGCGCCTCTTAAGTCCAATTTAGTGAAGATGTGGGCACCTTGGAGGCGATCAAAGAGTTCAGAGATGAGGGGTAAGGGGTAGCGGTTCTTAACCGTGATTTTATTAAGACCGCGGTAGTCAATGCAAGGACGTAGGGAGCCATCTTTTTTGGACACAAAGAAAAATCCGGCTCCGGCAGGAGAGGAGGATTTACGGATAAAGCCCTTTTTTAGATTCTCCTGGACGTATTCGGACATGGCAAGAGTCTCTGGGGCAGAGAGGGGATAAATTCTGCCCCGGGGTGGAGTAGTGCCCGGGAGGAGGTCGATAGGGCAATCATAAGGCCTGTGAGGAGGTAGAGTCTCAGCTTGTTTTTTGCAGAAAACATCCGCGAAGTCCATATAGGCCTTAGGGAGACCGGTTACTGGAGGAACCACAGAGTTACGGCAAGGGTTACTGGGAACCGGTTTTAGACAGTTCTTGGAACAAGAGGACCCCCAACTCTTGATCTCCCCAGTGGACCAATCCAGGGTAGGGGAATGAAGTTGAAGCCAGGGAAGTCCAAGGAGAATTTCCGAGGTGCAATTGGGGAGGACCAAAAGTTCAATCCTCTCATGATGAGATCCGATGCTCATAAGAAGGGGCTCCGTGCGGAAACGTATGGTACAGTCCAATCTTTCATTATTTACACAATTGATGTAGAGGGGTCTGGCGAGACTGGTCACCGGGATGTTGAACCTGTTGACGAGAGAGGCCAAAATAAAATTTCCTGCAGATCCAGAGTCCAAGAAGGCCACTGTAGAGAAGGAGAAGGCAGAGGCAGACATCCGCACAGGCACAGTAAGACGTGGAGAAGCAGAGTAGACATCAAGGACTGTCTCACCTTTGTGCGGAGTCAGCGTACGTCTTTCCAGGCGGGGAGGACGGATAGGACAATCTCTCAGGAAGTGTTCGGTACTAGCACAGTACAGGCAGAGGTTCTCCATACGGCGTCGTGTCCTCTCTTGAGGTGTCAGGCGAGACCGGTCGACCTGCATAGCCTCCACGGCGGGAGGCACAGGAACAGATTGCAGGGGACCAGAGGAGAGAGGAGCCGAGGAGAAGAAACGCCTCGTGCGAACAGAGTCCATATCTTGGCGGAGTTCCTGACGCCTTTCGGAAAAACGCATGTCAATGCGAGTGGCTAGGTGAATAAGTTCATGTAGATTAGCAGGAATTTCTCGTGCGGCCAGAACATCTTTAATGTTGCTGGATAGGCCTTTTTTGAAGGTCGCGCAGAGGGCCTCATTATTCCAGGACAATTCTGAAGCAAGAGTACGGAATTGTACGGCATACTCGCCAACGGAAGAATTACCCTGGACCAGGTTCAACAGGGCAGTCTCAGCAGAAGAGGCTCGGGCAGGTTCCTCAAAGACACTTCGGATTTCCGAGAAGAAGGAGTGTACAGAGGCAGTGACGGGGTCATTGCGGTCCCAGAGCGGTGTGGCCCATGACAGGGCTTTTCCGGACAGAAGGCTGACTACGAAAGCCACCTTAGACCTTTCAGTGGGAAACAGGTCCGACATCATCTCCAGATGCAGGGAACATTGGGAAAGAAAGCCACGGCAAAACTTAGAGTCCCCATCAAATTTATCCGGCAAGGATAAGCGTATCCCAGGAGCGGCCACTCGCTGCGGAGGAGGTGCAGGAGCTGGCGGAGGAGATGACTGCTGAAGCTGTGGTAGTAACTGTTGTAGCATAATGGTCAGTTGAGACAGCTGTTGGCCTTGTTGCGCTATCTGTTGTGACTGCTGGGCGACCACCGTGGTGAGGTCAGCGACAACTGGCAGAGGAACTTCAGCGGGATCCATGGCCGGATCTACTGTCACGATGCCGGCTGGCAGGTAGTGGATCCTCTGTGCCAGAGAGGGATTGGCGTGGACCGTGCTAGTGGACCGGTTCTAAGCCACTACTGGTTTTCACCAGAGCCCGCCGCAAAGCGGGATGGTCTTGCTGCGGCGGTAGTGACCAGGTCGTATCCACTAGCAACGGCTCACCTCTCTGGCTGCTGAAGATAGGCGCGGTACAAGGGAGTAGGCAAAAGCAAGGTCGGACGTAGCAGAAGGTCGGGGCAGGCAGCAAGGATCGTAGTCAGGGGCAACGGCAGAAGGTCTGGAAACACAGGCAAAGAACACACAAGGAACGCTTTCACTGGCACTAAGGCAACAAGATCCGGCAAGGGAGTGCAGGGGAAGTGAGGTGATATAGGGAAGTGCACAGGTGAACACACTAATTGGAACCACTGCGCCAATCAGCGGCGCAGTGGCCCTTTAAATCGCAGAGACCCGGCGCGCGCGCGCCCTAGGGAGCGGGGCCGCGCGCGCCGGGACAGAACAGACGGAGAGCGAGTCAGGTAGGGGAGCCGGGGTGCGCATCGCGAGCGGGCGCTACCCGCATCGCGAATCGCATCCCGGCTGGCAGCGGAATCGCAGCGCCCCGGGTCAGAGGACGTGACCGGAGCGCTGCCGCGGGGAGAGTGAAGCGAGCGCTCCGGGGAGGAGCGGGGACCCGGAGCGCTCGGCGTAACACATATATTCGCATATTCGTAATATTCTCATTTTATTTTCGCATATACGAAAATTCGCGTATGCGAAAATTAACATATGCGAAAATTAGCATATACTAAAATTAGCATAAGCCAAAATTAGCATAAGCCAAAATTCGCATAAGCGAAAATTAGCATATGCACATTTTCGCATATGCGAAAATTCGCACGCCAGTCTCACACAGTAGTATTAGAGCCTTCTTTACACCACACAAGCTGGAAGCAGAGAGGGGTGATCACTGTGATGTGTACTGTGAAAAAAAAAAAATATTCGTAATTACGAATATATAGTGCTATATTCGCGAATATTCGCGAATTCGCGAATATGCGATATTCGCGAATAAAATTCGCATTGCGAATATTCGCGAGCAACACTAGTAAGGAGACCAGTCCTACAATATATCTCTAGGACAGAACCGTTTAGATGCTCCCACCATCTATTTATACAGTTTGGGGCAAAGTCTAAAGGCTCAAAGGCGGCGAAATCTACTATTACCAACTGGATTAAGAATACAATCAGCTTCTGCTTCCAGAAGTAGGGATTGGATCCTCCAAAGGATCTGAAGGCACATTTTACAAGAGCGGCTTCAACATCATGGGCAGAAGTTTCCTATATATCATTACATGAAATATGCAAAGCAGCTACATGGGCAACTCCGACTACATTTATTCAACACTATTGTCTTAGACTTTTCCAGTAGTCCAGCCTTAGACAAAACAGTGTTGGAAGAAGCGTTTAAGAAATAATGCCCTCCCTTTGTTTTTTTCTGCTACTTAAGTCCCATACTGTTCTGCCATAGGACGTCCAGGAATGTCTTAAAAATTTTTTACCTGAAAATGTCAATTCCTGGAGTCCATAGGCAGCACAAAGTTCCCACCTAATTAAATCTTGCTATAAAACGACTCTGTTTGTGTTATATGTCCAGGGATATTTATGTGATGTGGGGGGGGGGGCTCATTAATTATGTTAATCTTAATTATGTTGATTATCTCTTCTGACAAGTTCAGGGAAACAAAGTTAACCCATACTGTGCTGCCTACGGACTCCAGGAATTGAAATTTTCAGGTAAGCAAAATTTAAGACATTTTTTACACTCGCATGTTCTTGTAGACACAGTTTTAGATTTTTTAGAAGGGGTCATAGGAGAAAAAGCCCGCCATAATTTGTAACCTAATTTCTCTCGAGTAAGGAAATACCTAACATGTAAAGTTTTCGCCGGGGACAGAAGAAGGCTCAGAAGGGAAGGAGCGATAATGGGATTTTGGAGAATTTTGCTGAAATGGTTTTGGGGGGGCATTTCACATTTAGGAAGATCCTATTGTGCCAGAACATCAAAACACCCACCACATGGCATACTATTTTGGAAATTACACCCCTCAAGAAACGTAAAAAGGGGAAGAGTGAGCCTTAACACCCCACAACTGTTTGACGACTTTTTGTTAAAGTCAGATGTGTAAATGAAATTTTTTTTTCCACTAAAATGCTGGCTTTCCCCCCAAATTTTAGATTTTTACAAGGGGTAATAGAATAAAATGCCCCCCAAAATTTATATGGAAATACCCCATGTGTGCACGTCAAGTGCTCTGCTGGCGAACTAGAATACTCAGAAGACGAGGAGCGACATTGAGCTTTTGGAGAGAGAATTTGTTTGGAATGGAAGTCGGGGGCTTTGTGCATTTACAAAGCCCCCCATAGTGCCAGAACAGTGGACCGTCCCCCCCACATGTGACCCCATTTTGGAAACTACACCCCTCACAGAATTTAATAAGGGGTGCAGTGAGCATTTACAGCCCACTGGCGTACATTTTTCATTTTCACCGACCACTGTTCCAAAAATCTGTCAGACACATGTGGGGCGTAAATGCTCACTGCACCCCTTATTAAATTCTGTGAGGGGTGTAGTTTCCAAAATGGGGTCACATGTGGGGGGGGTCCATTGTTCTGGCACTATGGGGGCTTTGTAAACACACGTGGCCTTCAATTCCAGCCAAAATTTCTATCCAAAAGCCAAATGGTGCTCCTTCTCTTCTGAGCATTGTAGTTCGCCCGCAGAGCACTTTACATCCACATATGGGTTATGTTCTTACTCAGAAGAAATGGGGTTACAAATTTGGCGGGGCTTTTTTCCTATTTTCCCTTGTGAAAATGAAAAATTTAGGGTAAAACCAGCATGTTAGTGAATTTTTTTTTTTCATTTTCTCATCAAACTTTAACGAAAATTCGTCAAAACACCTGTGGGGTGTTAAGGCTCACTATACCCCTTGTTACATTCCGAGAGGGGTGTAGTTTCCAAAATGGGGTCACACGTGGGTATTTATTTTTTTGCGTTTGTCAGAACCGCTGTAAAATCAGCCACCCCTGTGCATATCACCAATTTAGGCCTCAAATGTACATGGTGCGCTCTCACTCCTGAGCCTTGTTGTGCGCTCACAAAGCATTTTACGCCCACATATGGGGTATTTCCGTACTCAGGAGAAATTGCGTTACAAATTGGTGGTCTTTTTTTCCTTTTACCGCTTGTAAAAATAAAAAGTATGAGGCCACACCAGCATGTTAGTTTTACACTAACAGGCTGGTGTAGACCCCAACTTTTCCTTTTCATAAGAGGTAAAGGGAGAAAAAGCAATATGTCTTGAGTACAGAAATACCCCATATGTGGCCCTAAACTGTTTCCTTGAAATACGACAGGGCTCCAAAGGAGAGAGCGCCATGAGCATTTGAGGACTAAATTAGGGATTGCATAGGGGTGGACATAGGGGAATTCTACGCCAGTGATTCCCAAACAGGGTGCCTCCAACAGTCAGTCCGGAAATACTGGGAGTAGTTGTTTTGCAACAGCTGGAGGCTCCATTTTGGAAACACTGCCTTACGATACGTTTTTCATTTTTATTGGTGGGGACAGTGTAAGGGGTGTATATGTAGTGTTTTGCCCTTTATAATGTGTTAGTGTAGCGTAGTGCAGTGTTTTTAGGGTACATTCGCCCTGGCGGGGTTTATAGTGAGTTTCCAGCTAGCAGTCTGCGCTGCGGCGGAAAATTTGCCGCAGCTCAAACTTGAAGCAGGAAGCTCACTGTAAACCCGCCCATGTGAATGTACCCTGTACATTTATATGGGGGGGGGGGGGGGGGGGAGAACCTCTAGCTGTTGCATAACTACAACTGACAAACTGTGCCTGCTGTGCATGCTGGGAGTTGTAATGTTGCAACAGCTGGAGGCACACTGGTTGGAAAGCCTTCAGTTAGGTTCTGTTACCTAACTCAGCATTTTCCAACCAGTGTGCTTCCAGCTGTTGCAAAACTACTACTCCTAGCATGTACTGATCGCCGAAGGGCATGCTGGCAGATGTAGTTATGCAAAAACTGGAGGTATGCAACTACAACTCCCAGCATGCCGAGACAGCTGTTTGCTGTTTGGGCATGCTGGGATTTGCAGTTTTGCAACATCTGGAGGGCTACAGTTTAGAGACCACTGCACAGTAGTCTCCAAACTGTGGCCCCCCAGATGTTACAAAACTTAAAATCCCAGCATGACCAGACAGCAAACTGCTGTGTGGGCATGCTCGGAGTTGTAGTTTTGCAAGATCTAAAGGGTCACAGTTTAGAGACCACTGCACAATGATCTCCAAACTGTAGCCCTCCAGCTGTTGCAAAACTAGGAATCCTAGCATGTCCAAACAGCAAACAGCTGTCTGGGCATGCTGGGAGTTGTAGTTTTGCAACATCTGGAGGGCTACAGTTTAGAGACAACTGTATAGTGGTCTCAAACTGTAGCCCTCCAGATGTTGCTAGGCAACTACTCACTGGCTTCCGTAGGATCCATGGAGCTTGCCGCATGTCATCGCCGCCGCCGAGGATCGCCGCCGGGCATTGCCGCCGAGGGTAAGTGACCTACGGCACCAGTCACCAACGGTTCCCCTGCTCTGCCCAGTGGGTGGGCAGAGCGGGGGGGGGGGGGTCGACCGAATGTTAACCCCCACCAATAGCAGGGACAGGAGGGGTTGGACCCCTGCCACTTAACTCCTATCCCTTCAGGGGGGCGGGAGACCCATATGAACCGGAATTGCTGCAAATCGCTGGTGTGAATTCAGGACCCCCCTGGGCATTATTGGCAAGGGATGCCTGCAGATAAATATGAGCGGTCATCCCGGTCCGGTCCCTGCCCGGCGCGCGGGGGTGACGGAAATTCCCACGGGCGTACAGGTACGCCCTTGGTCCATAACTCCTTGGGGACGGAGCCCATTATAACCCTAAGGACGGGAGCATTTTTTGCAATTCTGACCACTGTCACTTTAAGCATTAATAACTCTGGGATGCTTTTACTTTTCATTCTGATTCCGAGATAGTTTTTTCGTGACATATTCTACTTAATGTTAGTGGTAAATTTTTGTCGATACTTGCATCGTTTCTTGGTGAAAAATTCCAAAATTTGATGAAAAAATTTAAAATTTTGCATTTTTCTAACTTTGAAGCTCTCTGCTTGTAAGGAAAATAAACATTCTAAATAAATAATATTTTGATTCACATATACAATATGTCTACTTTATGTTTGCATCATAAAGTTGACATGATTTTACTTTTGGAAAACATCAGAGGGCTTAAAAGTTCAGAAGCAATTTTCCAATTTTTCACAAAATTTTCAAAATCAGAATTTTTTAGGGGCCAGTTCAGTTTTGAAGTGGATTTGAAGGCCCTTCATATTAGAAATACCCCATAAATTACCCCATTATAAAAACTGCACCCCTCAAAGTATTCAAAATGACATTCAGTAAGTTTGTTAACCCTTTAGGTGTTTCACAGGAATAGCAGCAAAGTGAAGGAGAAAATTCAAAATCTTAATATTTTACACTCGCATGTTCTTGTAGACCCAGTTTTTGAAATTTTACAAAGGGTAAAAGAAAAAGCCCCCCAAAATTTGTAACCCAATTTCTCTCGAGTATGGAAATACCTCATATGTGTATGTCAAGTGTTCGGCGGGCGCAGTAGAGGGCTCAGAAGGGAAGGAGCGACAATGGGATTTTGGAGAGTGAGTTTTGCTGAAATGGTTTTTGGGGGCATGTCACATTTAGGAAGCCCCTATGGTGCCAGAACAGCAAAAAAAAAAAAACACATGGCATACTATTTTGGAAACTACACCTCTCAAGGCAGGTAACAAGGGGTCCGGTGAGCCTTAACACCACACAGGTGTTAGACGACTTTTCGTTATATTCGGATGTGTAAATGAAAAAAAAAATTTCACTAAAGTGCAGGTTTTTTCCCCAAATTTACCATTTCTACAAAGGGTAATGGGAGAAAAATACCCCCAAACTTTGTAACGCAATTTCTCCCGAGTACCGAGATACCCCATATGTGGCCCTAAACTGTTGCCTTGAAATACGACAGGGCTCTGAAGTGAGTCTATGGCTGTCCGGCAACACTGGGAGTTGTGGTTTTGCCACAGCTGGAGGCGCCATATAGGAAACACTGCCGTATGAGACGATTTTTATTGGGGGGGGGGGGGGGGTGACGTGTAAGGGGGTGTATGTGTAGTGTTTTACTTTTTGTTATTTGTTAGTATAGTGTAGTGTTTTTAGGGTACATTCACACAGGCAGGGGTTCACAGTAAGTTTCCTTGAAGGAAACCCACAGTAAACCCGCCCGTGTGAATGTACCCTGTACATTCACATGGGGGAGGGGGGGGGTGCCCCAAACCTTCAGCTGTGGCAAAATGACAACTTCCAGAATGCACTGACAGACCGTACATGCTGGGAGTTGTAGTTTTACAACAGCTGTAGGCACACTGGTGGGGAACCACTGAGTTAGAAAACAGACTGTAGCTCAGTGATTCCAACCCATGTGCCTCCAGTTGTTGCAAGACTACAACTCCCAGCATGTACGGTCTGTCAGTGCACTCTAGGAGTTGTAGTTTTGCAACAGCTGGAGGCACACGGGTTGGAATCACTGAGTTAGGAAACAGACTCTAGCTCAGTGTTTCCCAACCAGTGTGCCTACAGCTGTTGCAAAACTACAATTCCCAGCACGGCCAGACAATCAGGGATGCTGGGCGTGTAGTTCTGCAATATCTGGCCCTTCAGATGTTGCAGAACTACAACTCCCAGCATGCCTGGACAGTCTGGGCATGCTAGGAGTTGTAGTTATGCAACAACTGGGGAAGAACAGTGGCCTCCAAACTGTAGCCCTCCAGATGTTGCAAAACTACAACTCCAAGCATGCCCAGACTGTCCAGGCATGCTGGGAGTTGTAGTTCTGCAACATCTGAAGGGCCAGATATTGCAGAACTACACGCCCAGCATCCCTGACTGTCTGGGCATGCTGGGAGTTGTAGTTTTGCAACATCTGGAGGGCTACAGTTTGGAGACCACCATATAGTGGTCTCCAAACTGTGCCACTTCAGATGTTGCAAAACTACAACTCCCAGCATGCCCAGACAGTCAGTGCATGCTGGGAGTTGTAGTTTTGCAACATCTCGAGGACCACAGTTTAGAGACCACTACACAGTGGTCTCCAAACTGTGACCCTCCAGATGTTGCAAAACTACAACTCCCAGCATGCCCAGACAGCCTTTGGCGGACTTGGCATGCTGGGAGTTGTAGTTTTGCAGCTTTTAGAAGGCCACAGTGAAGATCACTTACCGCGATCTTCACTGCAGCCTTCTCAGCCGCACTTTCCGACCGCCGCTCCTCCTGCTCGCGCCACTTGTTCCTGCTGCCGCCACCGATGCCGGACCGGGTAAGCCGGGCCATGTCCCCCCCCCTCGCCGCCAGTGTTCCCTCCGCTCTGTACCGACTTCGATTGGTGCGCAGAGCGGGGGGAAATTAACTCTAACCCCCCGCCCCCCTTCTGCCATTGGTGGTCAGCCTGACTGACCAATGGCAGGGGATTGGAGGGGGTGGGCAACATTGCCACCTCGCTCCTATGCTTTAGGCTGGTCGGAGCTGTCTCTGACAGCTCCGATCAGTCTTATTTTCCGGGAGATCGGGTCATCAGTGACCCGATTTGCCGGGATTGCGGCAAATCGCAGGTCTGAATTGACCTGCGATTTGCTGTGATCGCCGATATGGGGGGGGCTCAGGACCCCCCTAGGCATTGCCACGGGATGCCTGCTGATAGATATCAGCAGGCATCCCGGTCCGATCACCGCCCGGCGAGCGGCAGTGATTGGAAATACGGAGGGCGTATGGGTACGCCCTCGGTCCTTAAGTGACGGGACGCGAGGGCGTATGCACACGCCCTTCGTCCCCATGGAGTTGAGTACCAGGGAGCATGGGCGTACCCAATACGCCGGAGGTCTTTAAGGGGTTAATCTTCTCCCTTTGTGCTGAGTGTGCTGAGCTCCTGTGTGTGAGGGAGAAATCTTCACCAATCAGAGCTCAGCTGGCAGAGGGAAGGGGCGGGGTTAGCTCTCTCCTCTCCATCTCTACATATCACAGCCCAGGGGGCTTAGATAAATACCAGCCATTGAATTGCTGGTATTTTTATATTACAAATACTGGCAGGGTGTCCAAAATACCAGCTGTGCTGGTAAAATACCAGTTGCCCATAGCAACCAATCAGATTGCTTCTTTCATTCTTAACAAGACCTCTGAAAAATAGAAGAAGTGATTTGATTGGTTGCTATGGGCAACTGGTCAACGTTTCCTCTCCACAGGTTTTGATCCCTAATTGTCTTCATATATAGGATGAGAATCTTCTGACACAGTGAGTAACCAACCATTTCTGGGCATAAGACATCAGAACTTGCTGGGTGCCCTACGGTTGCCTGGACAACTGTACCCCCCAGCACCAGCCGCCTCTCACCTCATCACATGGGGCAGATCGGGCAGCAGTTTTGGACACTTATGTCATCCACATTTTGCTAACACTATTTTTCACACACACAAATAAAATAAATGAGTCAAACAAGTCAAAGAACAGTTTAAACAAAGGGAACTTTATTTATTATTTACAAAAATGTTTGTGTAGGGATTTTATGTAACCTCCATCACTCACAAAGAGCGGACAGTAACTAACTCAGGACAGGAAAAACCTCCAGAGGGGAGGAAACCTGTAGGGAATCCATGGCTACTGTACTGCCCTTCCTCTGGGCATACTAAAGGAGGTTACCTCTAGAATTTGGGCCAATGTGTCCGTGTATGTGCTGCCCCACAGCCTGGAAGGTGTGCATCTAAGATAGGAAAAGAAAAGAGAGATTAGTTACATGTTTATTATAGAAATGCACATGGAACTGCACTAAAGACCAAAAAGATGTGATACTTACCAGTCACAGGCGGGTATGAATGTGTATTCCTAGGTTCCTCCAGTTTAGGCCCCTCACTGGTGACAAAGGTTATGACATCACATGTGTGACCTCACGGGAGTCCTATTTGAGTAGTGCTGCTTTCTGATTGGCTGAAAATAAAAAAAAACTAGTAGTGCTGCTTTCTGATTGGCTGAAAATCCCAAAACCTTTTTAATATATTCTGCATGACTTATCTCAGGGATTTTTGGCAATTTTTATTAAAATGGCGCTACTCCCTGTGGGTACATTGTATTTGTTTCTCCTAACCAGACACTCAGTATTTGTAATATCATTTGGTGGCCCTAACAGCCTGGGCCCATAGGTTTCTTACACAGATCACTGCGGCTTTGGCAGGCTCAATGGGGGAGATTCATCAAGACCTGTCCAGAGAAAAAGTTGCAGAGTTGCCCGCAGTAACCAATCAGATCACTTCTTTCATTTTGGAAAAGGCCACGAAAAAATGAAAGAAGCGATCTGATTGGTTGTAATGGGCAACTTAGCAACTTCTCCTCTGGACAGGTTTTGATAAATCTCTCCCAATGGGCAGCGCTGGCTGCTGGGATGTCTGACGAGTGATGCCCATGAGGTTGCGGCGTGGAGAGGAAGGATATTATTCATCAGACGTCCCAGCAGCCAGCGCTGCTTATTGATTTAAAGTGGTTGTGGCTCCTGCTGCCAGTTCAAGGTCAGGCAGCATAGGCCGAGATTGACACACTGCATCAGTGATCCCCTGTGGCTGTCCAGCAGTTGCAAAACTACAACTCTCAGTATGCCCTGACAGCCTTCGGCTGTCAGGGTATACTGGGAGTTGTAGTTTTGCAACAGCTGGACAGACATCTATCGGAAGGGGGGGGGGGAAGATAAAGCAACGTGGGCTTTGAAAAAGGCCACACATAAGTTGTGTTTGAAGGAAAACAGTCACCCGTTCACCTACACTAAACCCGAAACACTGAGTTATAGTGTGGGTGCTGGTCACGTGAGCGCTTGTGCCCACTGAGTGCTCACTGGCCAGTGCCCATGAATAATCAAGTCCAGCTGGCAGGCTGCCTCCAGCGTGCAATTCAGCGCAGGAAGAACCGGACCTTTAGAGGGACGCCACGCCGGACTACAGGTACGCATATCGGTCAAAGAGCTTGCATCGGTCTCATGTTCACCTGCACTATTACCCAGTGTATCAGGTTTTGTGTGACTGAATGGGTAACCGTTTTCCTTTAATCCCAGTCTAAGCCTAGGAACAGACGCAATTTTTGTTTGAGTTTTTTTTTTAGCCAAAAATAAAAATTAAATAACACCACAAAAAGCTGCCCCCTCATTTCTTTTCTCCCAAGATGCCCTTGTTGTGTTGTGCCACAGGGTGTAAAGGTGTGAGGTGTATGGGGCAGATGTTATAGCCCAGGGGTAGATGTTATTAATCTGGGCTGTCAATCTGCAGGGGTTTACATTGTTTCGCAAGGATAGAATGAACAGAAAAGGTGGTGGAGTCTGTCTGTATGTAAGAAGTGGTATGAAAGTCAATGTGAACGATGCCATAGTGTGTGATGATTTTGAGGATGTGGAATCATTGTGGGTAGATTTACAAAAGGAGGGAAATACTGAAAAAATAATATTTGGTGTAATCTACAGACCCCCTAATATCACTGAAGAGATAGAAGGTCGGCTGTATAAACAAATAGAGAGGGCCGCCCGGGCAGGAACAGTGGTAATAATGGGAGATTTTAACTATCCAGATATAGATTGGGGTCCGGGGTTGGCTAAAACTACAAAGGGGAGAAAATTCCTAAATTTATTGCAGGATAATTTTATGGGCCAGTTTGTGGAGGACCCAACAAGAAGTGATGCCTTGTTGGATCTGATCATTTCCAACAACGCAGAGCTGGTTGGTAATGTAACTGTGCGGGAAAACCTTGGTAATAGCGACCACAATATAGTTACTTTTGACTTAAAATGTAGAAAACAAAGACAGACGGGGAAAGCAAAAACATATAACTTTAAAAAGGCAAATTTCCCTGGGCTGAGAGCTGCACTACAGGACATAGACTTGGGGGGGAGGTGTTCTCAAATACTGATACAGAAGGTAAATGGGACATCTTTAAATCAACTCTAAATAACTATACAGCTAAATATATACCAAAGGGGAACAAATATAAACAATTAAAACTAAATCCTACATGGCTGACAAATGAAGTTAAAAGAGCAATAAACAACAAAAAAATAGCCTTCAAAAAATACAAATCTGATGGGTCAGCTATAACATTTAAACAGTACAAGGAGCTTAATAAAATCTGTAAAAATGTAATAAAAACAGCAAAAATTCAAAATGAGAGACAGGTGGCCGAAGAAAGCAAAACTAATCCTAAATATTTTTTTAGATATATAAATACAAAAAAACCAAGGACAGAGCATGTAGGACCCCTTAATAATGATAATGGGGAGGTTGTCACGGGCGATCAAGAGAAGGCGGAGCTACTGAATGGGTTCTTTAGTTCTGTATACACTATGGAAGAAGGAGCTGACATTGGCCAGGTCAGTGCTGGTAACACATCATATAATGTACTGAACTGGCTTAATGTAGAGATGGTACAAGGTAAGTTAAGTAAAGTAAATGTAAGCAAATCTCCAGGGCCGGATGGACTACACCCAAGAGTTCTTAGAGAGGTAAGTCCAGTAATATCTGTACCCTTGTTCATGATATTTAGAGATTCTCTGGTGTCTGGTATTGTGCCAAGGGACTGGCGCAAGGCTAATGTGGTACCAATCTTCAAGAAGGGCTCTAGGTCTTCGCCAGGCAATTATAGACCGGTAAGTCTAACGTGCATTGTGGGTAAATTGTTTGAAGGACTTATAAGGGATTACATACAGGAATACATAGGGGATAATTGTATTATAAGTGATAGCCAGCATGGGTTTACTAAGGATAGAAGTTGTCAAACCAATCTAATTTGTTTTTATGAAGAGGTGAGTAGAAGCCTTGACAGAGGAATGGCTGTGGATATAGTGTTTCTGGATTTTGCCAAAGCGTTTGATACTGTCCCTCACAGACGTCTGACAGGTAAGTTAAGGTCCTTGGGCTTGGAAACTTTAGTTTGTAACTGGATTGAACACTGGCTCATGGATCGTACCCAGAGAGTGGTGGTAAATGATTCGTACTCTGATTGGTCCCCGGTTATTAGTGGTGTACCCCAAGGTTCAGTACTGGGCCCGCTGCTGTTTAATTTATTTATCAATGATATAGAGGATGGTATTAACAGCTCTGTTTCTATCTTTGCAGATGACACCAAGCTTTGTAGCACGGTACAGTCTATAGAGGATGTGCATAAGTTACAAGATGACTTGGATAGACTAAGTGTCTGGGCATCCACTTGGCAAATGAGGTTCAATGTGGATAAATGTAAAGTTATGCATCTGGGTACTAATAACCTGCATGCGTCGTATGTCTTAGGGGGGATTAAACTGGCAGAGTCACTGGTAGAGAAGGATCTGGGTGTACTTGTAGATCACAGACTACAGAATAGCATGCAATGTCAGGCTGCTGCTTCCAAAGCCAGCAGGATATTGTCATGTATCAAAAGAGGCATGGACTCAAGGGACAGGGACATAATACTCCCCCTTTATAAAGCATTGGTACGGCCTCACCTGGAATATGCTGTTCAGTTTTGGTCGCCTGTTCATAAAAGGGACACTGCAGAGTTGGAAAGGGTGCAGAGACGCGCGACCAAACTAATATGGGGCATGGAACATCTTAGCTATGAGGAGCGATTAAAGGAGTTACAATTGTTTAGTCTTGAGAAGAGACGTTTAAGGGGGGATATGATAAACGTATATAAGTATATTAATGGCCCATACAAAAAATATGGAGAAAAACTGTTCCAGGTTAAACCCCCCCAAAGGACGAGGGGGCACTCCCTCCGTCTGGAGAAGAAAAGGTTTAGTCTAAAGGGGCGGCACGCCTTCTTTACCGTGAGGACTGTGAATTTATGGAACGGTCTACCTCAGGAACTGGTCACAGCAGGAACAATTAACAGCTTTAAAACAGGGTTAGATACATTCCTGGAACAAAATAACATTAAAGCTTATGCAGAATTATAAAACTACATCCCTTTCCCTTATCCCCTTACATCCTTCCCTTCAATCCCCTGGTTGGACTTGATGGACGTATGTCTTTTTTCAACCATACTAACTATGTAACTATGTAACTATGTAACCCCTAAATGTTTGTGACGCCAGGGTGTGATTTTCCTGGCAACCACAAGAATGGTAGCACCGCTATCCCTAGGTTAGGCAGGATAATAATAGTCCAAGACCAGGTTAGGGTTAACAGTAGCTTTACTGAGGTAGACAGATAGTACAGTCGTTACAGCTAGGCCAGGATCCCAGAGAGGTGACCAGTAACACAGAGGGGACCTTGCAGCTTGCTGGGACTTGCAGTGTTTGGACAGACTTTAACTCAGCCACACTGACTATAATAGACTTGACTATAGACTTGACTGTAGGTAGTGACAGAAGACATGGACGACTTGACTTACTGACATGTGGCTGCTGGTTAGGCTTGAGGCCTCCAGATGTGCTGGACACTGGCTCTTAGACATCTGGACTGAACTTGACCTTAGCAGAGAATGTGGTGGAAGAGAGAGATTGTGATGGCTCCCCCTTTTTATAAAGGGGGCTGAGCAAGGAGCCCATAGGTCAAGCTGCAGGTCACCTGGTTAGCTGGTGCTCTCTGGGTAACAAAACATTTGACAACATTATCATGTGACTAACTTAAAGGTCCTTTATCCACAATACATCTAATATACAGATAACACAATGGGGGAGACACTGCAGGAGAGCCCCTAGGAAACAGAGAGACTCAACTTGACAGGTCCTAAGTACTGTATGGGACTATATCCCGTACTGAGACATCACACCATCTTTGTGGCATTTTTGCCAAAAACACTGGGGGAGGAAAACCTGTGAAGAGGAAAAGTACAACGTGTGTTGCATTTATGTGGCAGCTTTCCGCTGGCATATATGGCTTTCTGCACCGGCGAATGCAGCAGGCACTTACTGGGTGTTGTTTCCTAGGTGCACAGTGAGGCTGACTGAGCTAATGACCAAGATGCTGCAGTGAATGGTTTTCTTCCTGTGACACCCATCATGTCCATTGAAAGCAACGTGCACTTTGTTTGCCTGTGTCCTACAGAAGGTGACAGTCACTGACAGGATGCAATGGGAAACCTGCTAGGATTGCCACCTTTCTTGCATAATTAATTATCATAGGCGTGCGCACGGGGTGTGCTGGTTGTGCACAGGCACACCCTAATCACCGCGGCCCGCTGCTGCAGGACTTTTTTTTTTTCCCTACTAAACCCCAGCCCCACCAGACATCCCCGACAGTCACAATCATACATGATGGGGATGTAGTCCTGAGCTGTGAGCCTACATAATGTAGGCTCACAGTTCAGGACTACATCCCCATCATGTATGGCAGCAGGCAGCAGGGATAGAGCGGCCGGAGCCGCAAATTTAAAAAAAAAAATGCATTTTTAAACATCCGGTGTGCCCTGAAAGACTTTCAGGGCACACCGGATGTTTAAAAATGCATTTTTTTTTAATTTGCGGAATTTGCGGCTCTATCCCCCGTCCTCCGGGCCGCTCTATCCCCCGTCCTCCGGGCCGCTCTATCCCCCTTCCCCGGCCGCGCACACTGCTGCGCTAACTGCAGATGCAGGGGCTGCCCCGCAGCTGCGCACGCCTCCTTCCATTCCTGAGATGCTCCTGGCCGCAACTCCTGGCACCAAGTGTCCATTCCTCGGCGTGAGGAAGAAGTGGGCGATGGTGCAAAGTGTGCAACAGATGGGAGTGGACGTGCCCGGCCTCTGACCCCAACATGGCTGCCACAGGTAAGAAATGTGCAAAGACCGAGGACGGGAGGGGGGTGGGATGTGTGTAATATGTATGTATGGTGTGTGTAATATGTATGTATGGTGTGTGTGTAATATGTATGTATGGTGTGTGTGTAATATGTATGGTGTGTGTGTAATATGTATGGTGTGTGTAATATGTATGTATGGTGTGTGTGTAATATGTATGGTGTGTGTGTAATATGTATGGTGTGTGTGTAATATGTATGTATGGTGTGTGTGTGTAATATATATGTATGGTTTGTGTAATATGTATGTATGATGTGTGTAATATGTATGTATGGTGTGTGTAATATGTATGTATGGTGTGTGTAATATGTATGTATGGTGTGTATGTAATATGTATGTATGGTGTGTGTGTAATATGTATGTATGGTGTGTGTGTAATATGTTTGGTGTGTGTAATATGTATGTATGGTGTGTGTGTAATATGTATGTATGGTGTGTGTGTAATATGTATGTATGGTGTGTGTGTAATATGTATGGTGTGTGTGTAATATGTATGTATGGTATGTGTGTAATATGTATGTATGGTGTGTGTGTGTGATATGTATGTATGGTGTGTGTAATATGTATGTATGGTGTGTGTAATATGTATGTATGGTGTGTGTAATATGTATGTATGGTGTGTGTGTAATATGTATGTATGGTGTGTGTGTGTAATATGTATGTATGATGTGTGTGTGTAATATGTATGTATGGTGTGTGTGTGTAATATGTATGTATGGTGTGTGTGTGTGTAATATGTATGTATGGTGTGTGTGTGTAATATGTATGTATGATGTGTGTGTGTAATATGTATGTATGGTGTGTGTGTGTAATATGTATGTATGGTGTGTGTGTGTGTAATATGTATGTATGGTGTGTGTGTAATATGTATGTATGATGTGTGTGTGTAATATGTATGTATGGTGTGTGTGTGTAATATGTATGTATGGTGTGTGTGATATGTATGTATGGTGTGTGTAATATGTATGTATGGTGTGTGTAATATGTATGTATGGTGTGTGTAATATGTATGTATGGTGTGTGTGTAATATGTATGTATGGTATGTGTGTGTAATATGTATGTATGGTGTGTGTGTGTAATATGTATGTATGGTGTGTGTGTGTAATATGTATGTATGGTGTGTGTGTGTAATATGTATGTATGGTGTGTGTGTGATATGTATGTATGGTGTGTGTGTGATATGTATGTATGGTGTGTGTAATATGTATGTATGGTGTGTATTATGTATGTATGATGTATGTATTATATATGTATGATGTATGTATTATTTATGTATGATGTGTGCATGTGTATATTATGTATGTATGTATTATATATGTATGATGTTTGTATTTATGTATTATGTATGTATAATATATATTTATATATATATATACACACATAATGCATAAATACAAACATCATACATATATAATACATACATACATAATATACACATGCACACATCATACATATATAATACATACATACCGTATATACTCGAGTATAAGCCGAGTTTTTCAGCACGATTTTTCGTGCTGAAAACACCCCCCTCGGCTTATACTCGAGTGAACTCTCCACCCGCAGTGGTCTTCAACCTGCGGACCTCCAGAGGTTTCAAAACTACAACTCCCAGCAAGCCCGGGCAGCCATCGGCTGTCCGGGCTTGCTGGGAGTTGTAGTTTTGAAACCTCCGGAGGTCCGCAGGTTGAAGACCACTGCGGCCTTCGACATCATCCAGCCCCCTCTCACCCCCCTTTAGTTCTGTACAGTACTCACCTCCGCTCGGCGCTGGTCCGGTCCTGCAGGGCTGTCCGGAGAGGAGGTGGTCCGGTGGGATAGTGGTTCCGGGCTGCTATCTTCACCGGGGAGGCCTCTTCTAAGCGCTTCGGGCCCGGCCTCAGAATAGTCACATTGCCTTGACAACGACGCAGAGGTGCGTTCATTGCCAAAGTACTTCTGCGTCGTTGTCAAGGCAACGCCTCTATTCCGGGCCGGAAGCGCGGAGAAGAGGCGCCCCCGGTGAAGATAGCAGCCCGGAACCACTATCCCTACGGACCACTTCCTCACCGGACAGCCCTGCAGGACCGGACCAGCGCCGAGCGGAGGTGAGTACTCAGAACTAAAGGGGGTGAGAGGGGGCTGGATGATGTTGAAGGCCGCAGTGGTCTTCAACCTGCGGACCTCCGGAGGTTTCAAAACTACAACTCCCAGCAAGCCCGGACAGCCGATGGCTGCCCGGGCTTGCTGGGAGTTGTAGTTTTGAAACCTCTGGAGGTCCGCAGGTTGAAGACCACTGAGGGGGGATGATGAGAAGAGGATGATCAAGGGGGGGGGGGGTGTGGGATGATGACAAGAGGATGATGAAGGGGGGGGTGTGGGATGATGAAGGGGGTGGGGATGATGAAGGGGGGTGTGTGGGATGATTACAAGGGGATGATGAAGGGGGGATGTGTGGGATGATGACAAGGGGATGATGAAGGGGGGATGTGTGGGATGATGACAAGAGGATGATGAAGGGGGGATGTGTGGGATGATGACAAGGGGATGATGAAGGGGGGATGTGTGGGATGATGACAAGGGGATGATGACAGGTGATGATGATGAGGGTCTGGATGATGACAGGCGGTGATGATGATGAAGATGTTAATGACGGGTCTGGATGATGACAGGGGGGGATGATGTATTTCCCACCCTAGGCTTATACTCGAGTCAATAACTTTTCCTGGGATTTTGGGTTGAAATTAGGGGTCTCGGCTTATACTCGGGTCGGCTTATACTCGAGTATATACGGTAATACATATGCACACCATACATAATACATACACAAATCCATAATATATACACACATACACATCATACATAAATACATCATACATACACACATCATACATACAGTACATACATACCATATACATATGTTATGTATGTACTGTATGTTATGTATGTATGATGTATTTATGTATGATGTGTATATGTATATATTATGGATTTGTGTATGTATTATGTATGGTGTGCGTATGTATGTATGATGCATGCATGTATTATATATGTATGATGTATGTATGTGTGTATATATATATGTGTGTGTGTAGGTTATGCATGTATGATGTGTGTATGTATTATGTATGATGTTTGTATGCATATAGTATGTATTTATGCATTATGTATGTATGTGTGTATATATATATATATATATATATATGTGTGTGTGTGTGTGTAGGTTATGCATGTATGATGTGTGTATATATGTATTATGAATCAGAACAAAAGAAAAAATAAAGTTTCCTCCAGCTCTTCCAAGGATAACGGTGCTTGTAGTATTAAACCATCAAACCTTTTATCTGTATACATTAAAAATAGAAAAAGGTGACATCATAAAAGAGAAGTGAAACTCCAGTGCGTTTGGGCTACATATAGCCATGATTAAGAGCGACATTTTGCTCAAAACGTGTTGGAGTTTTGCTTCTCTTTTATGATTGATGTCACCTTTTTCTATTTTTAATGCATACAGATTAAAGGTTTGATGTTTTAATACTACAAGCACCTTGAAAGAGGCAAATTTCTTTTTTCCTTTGTTCTGATACACGGGACACGGCCCACTCTCTGCAGTCCGTGCTCTTCTACCAGCAAAAATACTAAAAACAACTACAGCACCGACCCGGGAGCTGAAATAACATTTTTTTTAATGTATTATGTATATATTTTATATTATGTATGTATTATGTGCCCAATCCCCCACACAGCACCCATAGCACCCCTCAAACACACAGCACCCCTCAAACACACTCACACACACACACACACACACACACACAGCACCCCCAGTGCAACATAATGGGAGTTGTAGTTTTGGTCACCATATATTGTATCAGGGCATGCTGGTAATTGTAGTTGGTAACTGAAAATCCCAGCATTGCATTCCTTGAAGGAATGCAATGCTGGGAGGTGCAGTTACCAACTACAATTCCCAGCATGCCCTGATACAATCTATGATGACCAAAACTACAACTCCCCACATCTTGCACTATATAGGAGTACAATTTAGATTATGGTGTAACATGCTGGGAGTCCTAGTTTGTGGTCAGCTGCAGACCCAAAACTACAACGTGCATGCTGCTCCAGGCTTGCTGGGTGCCGCATCACTTTTTCAACCAATCTGGTGCAAAAAAAAATTATATTTGGAATATTCCCCCCTCTGTGCCCCCATCTTATAGTGAAAGCGTTCTTCTGTTTGCCAAGTAAAGAAAAACATGAGTTTTACCATTCAACTTACTATTTTTTTTCAAATCCACATCAAATGCCTCCCTATAAACACCAGCAAACATACACACAAGGGGGAGGTCTAGTCAGAGCTGGTGCATGGATTTTTTACACTCTAAGCAAAACCTAATTTTGACAACCCTTTGGCTCCGCCCATTGAACCCCTTGGCAAATATAAGATCAGGGGTAGAATTAGTCCCGTAAGCCTCATGGTAAATTCTAGAATTGTCCTCCTCCCTACAATTATAACTGTACTGCACCTAATGTGGGGGAACTATATTACACTTAATGTGGGGGAACTATATTACACCTAATGTGGGGGAACTGTATTGCACCTAATGTGGGGAACTACCGTATTTATCGGCATATAACACACACTTTTTAGGCTAAAATTTTTAGCCTAAAGTCTGTGTGCGTGTTATACGCCGATACACCCCCAGGAAAGGCAGGGGGAGAGAGGCCGTCGCTGCCCGCTTCTCTCCCCCTGCCTTTCCTGGGGTCTAGAGCGCTGCTGTCGGCCCTTTTCACCCCCTGGTTATCGGCGCCGCTGCCCGTTCTGTCCCCCTGACTATCGGTGCCGGCGCCGATAGCCAGGGAGAGAGAAGCGGCGCCGACAGCCAGGGGGAGAGAAGGGGCAGCGGCACCCATTGCCAGCGCCGCTGCCCCGTTGCCTCCCCCCATCCCCGGTGGCATAATTACCTGAGTCGGGTCCGCGCTGCTCCAGGCCTCCGTCGTGCGTCCCCGGCGTCATTGCTATGCGCTGAACGGCGCGGCGCATGACGTCAGAGCGCCGCGCCGTGCATAGCAACGACGCTGGGGACGCACGACGGAGGCCTGGAGCAGCGCGGACCCGGCTCAGGTAATTATGCCACCGGGGATGGGGGGAGGCAACGGGGCAGCGGCGCCGGCAATGGGTGCACCTGCCCCTTCTCTCCCCCTGGCTGTCGGCGCCGCTTCTCTCCCCCTGGCTATCGGCGCCGGCACCGATAGTCAGGGGGACAGAACGGGCAGCGGCGCCGATAACCAGGGGGTGAAAAGGGCCGACAGCAGCGCTCTAGACCCCAGGAAAGGCAGGGGGAGAGAAGCGGGCATTTTTTACCCAAATATCCTTGGTAAAATGAGGGTGCGTGTTATAGGCCGGTGCGTGGTATACCCCGATAAATACGGTATATTGCACCTAATGTGGGGGAACTGTACTGCACCTAATGTGGGGGAACTGTGCTGCACCTAATGTGGAGGAACTGTGCTACTAACCTAATGTGGGGGAACTATACTAATAACCTAATGTGGGGGAACTATACTACCACCTAATGTGGGGGAACTATACTGCCAACCTAATGTGGGGGAACTGTACTACTAACCTAATGTGGGGGAACTATACTGCCAACCTAATGTGGGGGAAATATATTTCCATCCTAATGTGGGAGATTTATACTGCCAACCTAATGTGGGGGAACTATACAAAAATATAAAATTGTACTATTCTGATCCCTATAGCACTTTTATTTTTCTGTAGATGGGGATGTGAGGGTCATTTTTAGCGCTGTGATTTGTAGTTTTTATTGGTACCATTTTTTGCTTTTTAGATATTTTTTATGGTATTTGAAGTGACCAAAAATGTGCTAATCTGATTAGTGCACTATTACAACTTTTGGGACCCCACTTCTGATTTTGCCCAGGGCAATGCTAAGCCTAAAACCGGCCCTGGATCCAATCCTCCTACACTATGCAAGCAGGAGTGTGTGTATATGTGTATATATATATATATATATATATATATATATATATACATATACACGCGTGAGCGGAGTGAGTTTGTGCTTTAGGGTGCACACCCTAATGCAGTAGGCTACGCACGCCTATGTTAATTATATATGCAGGAAGTGATAGAAGAGATACAATTCACATGCAAGGGGTTGAAAAGGCACATGGGAGGTTAAAAGGGGGATTGAGATCCGACAAGGTGGATCGGGGGGGGAGGGGGGGGTCTGAAATGGCACAGGAACCCTGCCTGTTCAGCAGCTCGGGCCGCGGCCACCAGGGCTGGTCATTTTGCCGCCCCTTTGTCTCTAGCCCTTTGCCCTGTCCTTTGGTCTCACCCCCTCTTTGCACCGCCCACCTTTTAAATGATTGTTAGACCATGTTCACGTCGCCGGATTTCCATACAGAATTCCGCAGGAATATTCCGCACAGAAACATTGCTGCAGTTTCATACAGTACCTAGTTTAAAGGACAGCCCCTAGTCGCTTCTTCGCTACTATAATTCTTTAATGTTAATTCTTTAATGTTAATTTATGGAACGGTCTACCTCAGGAATTGGTCACAGCAGGAACAATTAACAGCTTTAAAACAGGGTTAGATACATTCCTGGAACAAAATAACATTAATGCTTATGCAGAATTATAAAACTACATCCCTTTCCCTTATCCCCTTACACCCTTCACATCGAATTCCCTGGTTGGACTTGATGGACGTATGTCTTTTTTCAACCATACTAACTATGTAACTATGTAACCTATGTATATATTTATTAATAATGTATAGCTAATATAATTTATAGTACATACCTTGTTTAGCGTCGCAGGACCTTCGGTCATGTGACCATGTTAATATCCTCTATGGTATGTTGGAGGACCTTTGGAAGTCCCTGGGTCACGTTACCCACAGTTCTTTGTAAAGGTGATTGACACAAGTAATAGACCAATTAGCACTAGTCCAGCCCCTGCCCATATAAGGGAGCTGTAGCCAATTATCGCTCTCTTGGGTTGCTGCTCTCGTGGATGCCGGACTAGCAGGACGGATCTACGCAACTTTCAAAGACACGCGCTAGGCCTAAAAACCTACGGGCCTCAGCTGAACTAAAACGTGAGTTCTAATCACGCTTGAATAGCGTGACTACTGGACCAACACTAAATCCCCTAAATCCAGTGGAACAGTGCACAATACCTTAAGACTCTAAAAGTGCTAAAGTCCCAACCTTTGTCAATCTCTAAGAAAAGCAGTTGTATGCATAGAGACTGTTGCATTTATGAAGCTTGCAGAAAACCTTCAGTAAAAGTTAAACTGTTTAAGAAACTTTCCGGTTGTGGACATTCAATCATTATCTACCTCCCTATCGCTCTTGGGACTGGTGGCGGAAGGAAAAGCTTTATTGAGGAGCCCTCACCCTGGCGTCACAAATAGAAAGGGTTAAAAAGCACCCTTTAGTAACCTCACAGCTGCACTCCCTACACTATTCCCCCCAAAGCTACCAAATAGCTTTATTGGCGTGACAAACAAAATACGGGTGTGTGCCTCCAGCTGTTGCCACCAAGTAAAGTGTACTCCCCCGTAAGAAACTTTATTAATGTGCTGTAAGACACCATTTCAGTGTACAGAATCGTGCATATGGTGTTGCGTGCAGGGAGCGCACGCGAAAAGTAAGGGGGGGGAGACGAAAATGTTATTGCTGCAAACATGTGTAAAGTTAGAAGTGAATGTATACTATGATCCTCTGGTCTGGTCAGCAATGCAGGAGTTAACTTGCTGCCAGAAAAACGCGCTCCTGGGCGTGGCTACCAAGTCAACGTATTACAGCCGAAGGGGAACTTAAAGTTACCGTTGTTGTTTCCCAAGGGGACAGGAAGTCGGGGCTGCACCGATGACGTCCTTCCGGTCGTCAGCCATTTTAACGAAGCCTAATACAAAAGGAGCCCTGCACAGCGACCTCTGCAGTCTGAACAAGAGAGAGCCGGAAGGCACAGACATGGCAGAGAACAGTGCTCCACGTGACGTGCGCCCAAAGATGGCACCGGAACAAAGGAAAGTTGCGGCGGTCGCAGCCCAACTGTTCCACGATCTTGCCGACCGGTTGCAGCGGTTGTCATTGGATGAAGACGGGGCCTGCAATCTTCCCCCACTGCCCGATGACGGCGACGACTGGCAGGATACACCTCCAGGGGACACCGCAGGGACACCTGGAGCTCCTTCACCAGTGAGATTGTCCCCTCACCACCGGACATGGGGTTCATGGGCAGAGATCCTGACAGAGGAGTCCTCTGTAAGCACACCATCGGAGGCTGCTTTCTGTTCCTCCACTAGCCCTGAGCTGGAGATACCCCTGTCAGCCCTGCAGAGTGCACGCCCGCGCTCCCCAAATTTGCCAAGATGGGTCTTCGGGGATGAGCCTGAATTAATCCGGTTCATGCATGAGGTTCTCCAGCCCCAACCTGGGAAGCCACTCCCCACAATTCCCACTGAACATATTGAAAGGGCCTGTCAGGAGGCCGAATTAGCCGACCTGATGGAAAAATTAAAAGCCTGACACAGAGAACTTTATGCCCCCAAGCATGTGCATCTGCCACCTGAGGAGAGGATCCATTACCAGGAGAACACCAAGGAGATGGAGGCACTCTATATCCGCAAGTGGGATCACCCCCGAGAAGGGGAGAAGCCCTTGGAACATCGCAGAGCAACAGTAGCCAAGTTCGACAAGGTCAGAGGTTACGGGACCCTCATGGATTGCCACACCCTCCTTGTAAACTGTCGAGCTGTCCAGAGGCCATATCTGCACAAGAAGTTCCACTCCCTGAAGGTGGGTGAGATAGTGGAGTACACCTCCGTCCAGGGCCGGCGAGGAGAGTGGGCTGCCGCAGTTACCCGGCCAGCAGCTCCAACCCAGCTTCCTTTCAAGTACTTCCCATCTACGGATTGGGAGTCGGATCCCTTTCATTTAAGGTCGAAGTGGCCTGCTCCTGATGCATCCACCTATGAACCCAAGGAGGATTTACTACAGCAGCAGCCACTTCCTTCTACCTTCACCAAAGTACCCAGGCCTACTCCTACTAAGGAGGTTTGGCCTACCCAGCGGGTACTATCCAATGTACCTAGGTCTACTCCCGACGAGGAGGTTTGGCCTACCCACCAGGTACCAACCAAAGTGCTGCGGCTCACTCCCGACGAAGAGGTGGGGCCGAATCAACCAGCACCAGCTGTTAACCTTAATCCTTCAGTGTCACACTCTACCCTTACCAATGTGGTGTGGGAGAGCCACATTAACTCTTTGCCTGCTCGTGATCCTGAGAGGGGTAGAGGCTCTCGGCGAGGAGCAGGACGATATCGCCAGAGTTTTGACTGAACGCTGACACTAGTTTTGCTTTAAAGTTTTTGTCTTCACAGACTTTCATGCAATGGTTCAAGAAATGTGCCTAGCAGAACTATGCTAAGACTGTTCAAGTTGTAACACAACCGTCAAGCTTTTGTGCCTGGTCCTCAGAACAAGAGACTCCTAGTGGTAGGAGATTCGTAAGTGTGTGCCCGGCTGAATGTGGCAGCCGTGTGTGCCCGGCTCAATGTGTACTGCTGATCCTTACACGCCTGTTTTCGTGTATATACCTCTACAGTAACGTGACTTTCTTTGCTAAAATTGCGTTTATCAGGTGAATGCGCCTGAACCCTGTTGGAGTGTTTAATAAATGTTTATGCTAATATAAGTAAATGTAAATGGTTATTGTACACAGAAAAAGTAGCCTTGTACATAAAAAAAAATGAAATACCAGGTGTTGTAGTAGTTGCTAGTAGGTGACATCCCCAGGTCCTCTGAGTTGTCCGTTGTAATGCCATCACTCACTTTACCATAAAATGTATGGCGCAACCAAAACAATTCTATTTGTGTGGGGAAATTAAAAAGAAAACCGCAATTTTGCTAATTTTGGAAGGTTTTGTTTTCACGCCGTACAATTTATGGTAAAAATGACATGAGTTTTTTATTCTCTGGGTCAATACGATTAAAATGATACCCATGATTATACATTTTTCTATTACTGTTGTGCTTAAAAAAAAATAGCAAACTTTTTAACCAAATTAGTACGTTTAAAATCCCCCTATTTTGAAGACCTATAACTTTTTCATTTTCCTTATAAGCGGTGGTATGAGGGCTAATTTTTTGCGCCGTGATCTGTACTTTTTATTAATACCATATTTGCTTATACAAAACTTTTATTACATTTTTTATAAATTTTTTTGGGAATAAAATGTTATAAAAAAGCAGCTATTTTGGACCTTTTTTTTTTTACGTTCACGCCGTTCACCGTACGGGATAATTTACATTTTATTTTAATAGTTCGGATATTTACGCACGCAGCGATACCAAATATGTATATAAAATAATTTTTGTACACTTTTTGGGGGTAAAATAGGGAAAATGGGACAATTTACGTGTTTATTGGGGAGGGTTTTTTTCAAATTTTTTTAACTTTATTTTTACTTTTATACTCTTATAGTCCAAATAGGGGACTATTTATAGCAAGCATTCGATTGCTAATGCTGTTCAGTGCTATGTATAGGACACAGCACTGATCAGCATTATCGGTCATCTTCTGCTCTGGTCTGCGGGAAGGCAGATAAGAGCAGAAGACTCCCGGAAGGCAGCGGAGCCAGGTGAGGGGACCACCGTCTGCCGTGCAGGAAGATCGGATTGCCGCAGCAGCGCTGCAGGCGATCCGATCATCCTGTTAAGTGACCGCGATGCTGCAGATGCCGTGATCTGTATTGATCACGGCATCTGAGGGGTTAATGGTGGACATCCGCGGGATCGCGGGTGTCCGCCATTATCGGCGGGTCCCTGGCTGCGATCCACAGCCAGGACCTGCCGCGCATGATGCCGGCATCGCTCCGATGCCCGCGGTTATGCTCAGGACGTAAATGTACGTCCGGGTGCGTTAAGTACAACATCACTAGTGCTGACCGGCATAGGCCACATTCGAATTAGCGAATATTCGCGAATATATGGAAGAATATTCGTCATATATACGCTAAATTCGCATATTCGTAATATTCTCGTTTTATTTTCGCATATGCGAAAATGAGCGTATGCGAAAATTAACATATGCGAAAATTAGCATATACAAAAATTTGCATAAGTGGAAATTTGCATAGGCAAAAATTAGCATATGCAAATTTTTGCATATGCGAAAATTTGCACGCCAGTCTCACACAGTAGTATTAGAGCCTTCTTTACAGCACACAAGCTGGAAGCAGAGAGGGATGATCACTGTGATGTGTACTGTGAAAAAAAAAATATTCGTAATTACGAATATATAGTGCTATATTCGCGAATATTCGCGAATTCACGAATATGCGATATTCACGAATAAAATTCGCATTGCGAATATTCGTGAGCAACACTACTCTGCATCTGATGCAGTAATGGCCATATAGAGGGATGAAAGAGGGTTGGAACCCCACATCTAGGCCACCATACAAAAGTTTAATCTCTAATGCCACCTTATTTTTCTCTGTATTACATTCCAAGAGTTGGTCGGGGAAGCAGGCGCATCTTCCAGACGTGGGAAACCAAGCTGCACTCTAGTATGTGTGATGTTTTTTTTTGAGAACCCTCGTACTCCACTACTTCAATAATAGGTAAAGCAATTTAGGAAGCAGCAATGCTAAAGTTAGCTAGTAGGGAATTGATTGTGTTCACGATGGTCAAGATAATATTGTTGGCAATGGTGCCAATTTATGGCTGTCTACTGCCTTGGTGGCATACATACAAGGTACAACATAATTATATTGCATATACAAGTAAAGGATAGAGACCCTTTAGGGCAGTGTTGCAAAACTACAACTCCCAGAATGCCCACTTTCCATGTTGATGATACCCTTATTAGACATGTATAGTTTTGTGAAACACTCTCACCATATAACATTGTGTGTCCTAAATTGTCCTGCATTGCCCTGGGGAGGGACCAACAGTAAGGGTGCTCCGCAGTGCCACAATAGGAGAACAAGTATCAGTATTACATATGTGGCTGCTACCCCCTGGTGCCATTTCATCACCCCCCCTGTGTCATTTCATCATCCCCCTCATCACCCCCCCCTGTGCCATTTCATTATGCGTTGTGCCTTTTCATTGCTGTGCCATTTAATCACCCCTTATGCCTTTTCAGGGGGGGAATAATGGCACAAGGGGATTAAGATGGAGCTTCGGGATTGCATAAAAAAATTATTCTGGATTGCCGCTTTCTGACCATGGGCTCTACAGTGCAACCCAAAATCCATTGGTAATCCTCAGATTTCATGATGCCTTGCACACATTCAAGGCACCCAGTGCCAGAGGAAGCGATTCAACCCCAAAGCATCATTGAATCTTATTTCACTGTAGGTACTGTGTTCTTTTCTTTGTAGGCCTCATTCCATTTTGGGTAAACAGTAGAATGATGTTCTTTACCAAAAAGCTCTGTCTTGGTCTCATCTGTCCACAACACGTTTTCTCAGAAGAATTTTGGCTTACTCAAGTTCATTTTGGCAAAGTGTAGTCTTGCTTTTTTATGTCTCTGTGTAAGCATTGGGGTCCTCCTGGGTCTCCTGCCATAGCGTTTCATTTAATTTAAATGTCAACGGTTAGTTTGCACTGACACTGATGCTCCCTGAACCTGCAGGACAGCTTGAACATCTTTTGGAACTTGTTTGGGGCTGCTTATTCACCATCCGGACTATCCTGCGTTGATACCTTTCATCAATTTTTCTTTTCCGTCAATGCCCAGGGAGATTAGCTACAGTGCCATGGTCTGCCAACTTCTTGATAATGTTGCGCACTGCAGACAAAGGCAAATTTAGATCTCTGGAGATGGACTTGTAACCTTGAGATTGTTGTTATCTCAAGTCCTCAGACAGTTCTTTCTCCTCTTTCTGTTGTCCATGCTTAGTGTGGTACACACAGACACACAATACAAAGACTAAGTAAACTTCTCTCCTTTTATCTGCTTTCAGGTGTGATTTTTATATAGCCCACACCTGTTACTTGCCCCAGGTGAGTTTAAAGGAGCATCACATGCTTGAAACAATCTTATTTATCCACAATTTTGAAAGGGTGGCAATAATTTTGTCCAGACCATTTTTGGAGTTTGGTGTGACATTATGTCCAATTTGCTTTTTTTCCTTCCTTTTTTGGTTTAGTTCCAATATACACAAAGGGAATAAACATGTGTATAGCAAAACATGTGTTACTGCAATGCTTTTCTGTGAGAAATACTTCTTGAAAACTTTCAGGGGTGCCAACATTTACGGCCATGACTGTATGATTTCACCATTAGTAGCAACTGTGAAAAGACCTTGGGGGTTATAGTCAAAATTCTTCACGTCAAAAATGGCAAGTTTTGCACCAATTTTGGCGCAAAAAGGTTTTCATCAGATAATCAAATTGTTCTACATTAGAATGATCCAAGGTTTACATTAGTCACACCAGCTTTGCAAAAGTGCCTGTGGTTATGTAAATTTCATGTATTACATAATATTTTCAAAAGGGTGAGAATTCATTTAACATAAAAAAAATTCACACCAGCTCTTTACTAGTGATGTCGCGAACATAAAATTTTCGGTTCGCGGTCCGCGAACATACGCAAACGTTCTCAAACCGTCGAATCGGGCGAACCGCCATTGACTTCAATGGGCAGGCGAGTTTTAAAACCCACAGGGACTCTTTCTGGCCACAATAGTGATTTAAATGTTGTTTCAAGGGGACTAACACCTGGACTGTGGCGTGCCGGAGTGGGATCTGTAGCAAAACTGCCATGGAAAATTACATAGTTGATGCAGAGTCTGGTTTTAATCCATAAAGGGCATAAATCACCTATTATTCCTAAATGGTTTGGAATAACGTGCTTTAGCCCCCTTTAGGCAGCACATAGAGCCCCTCTTTAGGCATCACATAGTTAGATTCCCCCCTTTAGACAGCACATAGATTCCCCCATATTAGGCAGCACATAGTTAGATTCCCCCATATTAGGCAGCACATAGATTCCCCCACTGTTACGCTGAGCGCTCCGGGTCCCTGCTCCTCCCCGCGTTCACCTCTATGCAGCGCCCCGGTCAGACCCGCTGCGCTACATTAGTGTCACCGGCGGGGATGTGACCCGCGTAGCGGGACGCACCCGCCCGCGGCTCGCATCCCAATCTCCTCACCTGCCCTGTCCTCCGTCTGCTCACTCCCAGCGCGCGCGGCCCTAGGGTGCGCGCACGCCGGCTCTCTGAGATTTAAAGGGCCAGTGCGCCATTGATTGGCGCCTGGCCCAATTAGTACCTGCACCTGTATACTCCTTATAAAAACCCACTTCCCCTTCCTGGTATCGCCGGATATTGTTGCCTAGTGCCAGTGAAAGTGTTTTGTGTATGTTCCAAGCCAGTGTTCCAGACCCTCTGCTGTTGCCCCTGACTACGATCCTTGCTGCCTGCCCTGACCTTCTGCTACGTCCGACCTTGCTCTTGCCTTGTCCCTGTGTACCGCGCTTGTCTCAGCCGTCAGCTGGGGTTGAGTCGCTATCAGGTGGAACGACCTGGGGGTTACCTGCCGCTGCAAGTCCATCCCGCTTTGCGGCGGGCTCTGGTGAAAACCAGTAACCCCTTAGACTCCGTTCCCCTGGTACGGCCCACGTCATCACCCCACTGACACAGAGGATCCACCACCAGTGTCCTCACTGCATACCTATCCGGATCCTGACACCCATGTTAGGCAGCACATAGTTAGAGCTCCCCTTTAGGCAGCACATAAGATTCCCCCATATTAGGCAGCACATAGTTAGAGCCCCGCTTGAGGCAGCACATAGTGGGATTTGAACACAAGGCCCCAGCACTACAAGGCAGCAGTGCTAACCTCTGAGCGACCATGCTACCCTTAGCATACATCTAATATCCACGGTTGCAAAAATGGACAGAGATGTCAGCAGAGAGTACCTGAAAAATTAGGAATGTACACATGCCTGAAAAATTTGGTATTGTTGCAGCCGCTTCTGTAGCAGCGGCCATAAAAATTGCAGCACCATAACAATTGCAGCAGCAGAGGCCAGAAAAATTAGGCATTTACACATGGATGAAAAATTGGGTATTGTCGCAGCCGCAGCTGTAGCAGCGGCCATAAAAATTGCAGCACCATAACAAGTGCAGCAGCAGAGGCCAGAAAAATTAGGCATGTACACATGGATGAAAAATTGGGTATTGTCACAGCCGCAGCTGTAGCAGCAGCCTGAAAAATTGCAGCACCATAACAAGTGCAGCAGCAGAGGCCAGAAAAATTAGACATGTACACCTGGCAGGAAAATTTGGTATTGTCGCAGCTGTAGCAGCGGCCATAAAAATTGCAGCACCATAACAAGTGCAGCAGCAGAGGCCAGAAAAATTAGGCATGCACACATGGATGAAAAATTGGGTATTGTCGCAACCGCAGCTGTAGCAGCGGCCATAAAAATTGCAGCACCATAACAAGTACAGCAGCAGAGGCCAGAAAAATTAGGCATGTACACATGAATGAAAAATTGGGTATTGTCGCAGCCGCAGCTGTAGCAGCGGCCATAAAAATTGCAGCACCATAACAAGTGCAGCAGCAGAGGCCAGAAAAATTAGGCATGTACACCTGGCAGGAAAATTTGGTACTGTTGCAGCTGTAGCAGCGGCCATAAAAATTGCAGCACCATAAAAAAGTGCAGCAGCAGAGGCCAGAAAAATTAGGCATGTACACCTGGCTGGAAAATTTGGTATTGTCGCAGCTGCTGCTGTAGCAACGGCCTGAAAATGTTCTGTTTGTTTTGCCAGGCAGAAAGTGCCCTAAAACATTGCGGCTTGAACCCTACTTGGACACGCAAGTCATCCGGCATTCAGAGTTCAAATACAGCAGTGTGTGGACCATTTTTAGGCCAAGGCAGCTCATCTGATCAGGCCTTGTTCAGTCAAATGTATCGCCCAGTGTCAGTCCTTTCGGGATCCATCCCTCATTCATCTTAATAAAGGTGAGGTAATCCAGACTTTCTTGACCAAGGCGACTCCTCTTCTCAGTGACAATACCTCCTGCTGCACTGAAGGTCCTTTCTGACAGGACACTTGAAGCGGGACAGGCCAGAAGTTCGAGCGCAAATTGGGATAGCTCAGGCCACAGGTCAAGCCGGCACACCCAGTAGTCAAGGGGTTCTTCGCTCCTCAGAGTCTCGATATCTGCGGTTAAGGCCAGGTAGTCTGCTACCTGTCGGTCAAGTCGTTCTCTGATGGTGGACCCCGAAGGGCTGTGGCGATGCGTAGGACTTAAAAAGCTCCACATGTCCTCCATCAACAGCATGTCTGTACAGCTTCCTGTCCTTGCCGGCGTGTTCGTGGGAGGAGGAGGAGGATTACTTTCACCTCTTCCCCTGTTAGATCCCTGTTGTGCTGTGACATGACCCTTATACGCTGTGTAAGGCATACTTCTTAATTTATTTTGGACCTGCTGAATCCTTTCTGCCTTGCAGTAATGCGGTAACATGTCAGGCACTATGTTTATACCAGGGGTCTAGTAGCATGGACACCCAGTACAGGGCGTTCTCCTTCATCCTTTTTATACGAGGGTCCTTCAACAGGCCCGACAGCATGAAAGACCCCATTTGCACAAGGACGGATGCCGAGCTACTCATGTCCCGTTCCTCGTCCTCAGTGATGTCAGGCAAGGTAGAATCTTCTTTCCCCCCAGCCACGTACAACACCACGGGAACCAGATAGGTGACAAGGAGCACCCTGGGATGCCTGCTGTGGTTGGTCTTCCTCCTCCTCTTCAAAGCCACATTCCTCCTCTGACTCCTCTTCCTCACAATCCTCTTCCAGCGTTGCCGCAGGTCCAGCAAGCGATGCTGATAAGGCTGTTTCTGGTGGTGATGGTGTCCACAACTCTTCCTCTTCACGCTCATCTACTGCCTGATCCAGCACTCTTCGCAGGGCATGCTCCAGGAAGAAAACAAACGGTATGATGTCGCTGATGGTGCCTTCTGTGCGACTGACCAGGTTTGTCACCTCCTCAAAAGGACGCATGAGCCTACAGGCATTGCGCATGAGCCTCCAGTAACGTGGCAAAAAAATTCTCAGCTCCGCAGATGATGTCCTAGCACCCCAGTCATACAAATATTTGTATTTGTCACCAACTCCTCTGCAGAGCCACGCATTCCATGCGTTGCAGCTGTCACCAGGTTTACCCAATGAGCAGTGTAGGTGATATACCTGCCCTGACCATGCTTTGCAGACCAGGTATCAGTGGTCAGATGGACCCTTGCCCCTACACTGTGTGCCAGACATGCCATAATTTCCTTTTGCACAATGGAGTAAAGGTTGGGGATTGCCTTTTGTGCTAAAAAAATTTCGTCCGGGTACCTTCCACTGCGGTGTCCCAATGGCTCCAAATTTTTTAAAGGCTTCAGACTCCACCAGCTTGTATGGTAAAAGCTGTCGGGCTAGCAGTTCCGACAAGCCAGCTGTCAGAAGCCGTTCTAGGGGGTGACTTTGAGACATTGTCTTCTTGCGCTCAAACATCTCCTTGACAAACATCTGACTGTGGGCAGATTAGCAGGAACTGCTCAAGGCGAGAGACGGAGAGGCGGATGGTTGAGAGGGGGCAAGGATGGCAGCAGTGGTTGACCTGGCTGAAGATGCTGGACAAGGAGGAGGATGGCGGCTTTGACTTTGTGTGCTGCTTGTACTGACATGTTGATCCCATAGGCGTTTGTGATGTGACATCATGTGCCTTCGCAAAGCAGTTGTGCCTAGGTGGGTGTTGGACTTCCCACGACTCAGTTTCTTCTGGCACAGGTTGCAAATGGCCTTGCTGTTGTCAGAGGTAGACACACAAAAAAATGCCACACTGCTGAGCTCTGCGATGACTGCATTCTGGTGGTGGCAACAGCATCCGTTGATTGGCGTCCCGTCTGGCTGACCCCGGGTGCCGATGCATGCTGTCTGACTGGGCCACTAGCTCCTTGTGACGACCTCCCCCTGCTTCCAACTTATCTCCTCCTCCTCTCTGTCTCCCCATCTGAACTTTCCCTCTTTTATTCTGTTCTAGCGGGCACCCACGTGGCATCCACGGACACATCGTCATCATCATCAACACCTTCACCGCTATCTGACACCTCAAGAAAGGAAGCAGCAGCGGGTACAACATCATCCTCACACCGTACGTCCATGTGTGTAATGCTGTCTGACTGAGACATATCCCTGTAACTACATCCTCTGGCAATGATGGTTGTGCATCACTCATGTCTTCAAACTGATGTGTAAATAACTCCTCTGACGGATCAAGTAAAGCTGCTGTGGTGCTAGTGTTGGTGTTGGTGGTGGTGGCAGGCGGGCAAGTGGTAGCATGAGAGGTGCCCGAAGCTAAGCTAGAGGAGGAGAAGGACGGTGCGTCAAGGTTCCAAGCGGAAGCTTTAATAGTAGATTGGGTGTCTTGTGATAGCCAGTCAACTAAGTCCTCAGAACTTTGGGGGTTCAGGGTATGTGGCCTCTGAACACTGGCCATTCTAGGGCCAAAGGGAATCCCAGCACCACCATGGCCCCTGCGGGGTGGCCTTCATCTGCCTGTTATTTTTTTGGTTAAATTTACACAAATGTCACACCTAATGTGATTTGCACTGGGGTGACACAATTTGCCCTGCAGGCAAGAAAAATGGCAACTGTGACTTGAACTAACAGGGACGACTGATTTTACCAGGGTACCTACAGCTGTTGCAAAACACACGGACTGGTATCTTTCAGCCCTTTGAATACTGTAGTAGTTAGTTACTTGAAGGAACTTAAGTTTGATTCTGGAGTACCCCTTTTAACCAGTGGTTCCCTTCCAACCAGGGTGCCTCCAGCTGTTGCAAGACTAACGGACTGATATCTTTCAGCCCTTTGAATACTGTAGTAGATAGTTGCTTGAAGGAACTTAAGTTTGATTCTGGAGTACCCCTTTTAACCAGCGGTTCCCTCCCAACCAGGACTGATATCTTTCAGCCCTAAAAAGGGCTTTTTTGGGTGCTGTCCTTAACCCCTTAAGGACATAGGGTGTATCCATACGCCCCCGTTTCCAAGTCCTTAAGGACCGAGGGCGTATGGATACGCCCTGAGCATTTCCGGCCCCCACCGCTAGCCGGAGGGGAGCCGGAGCCGGATGCCTGCTGAAATCGTTCAGCAGGCATCCCAGCATATCGCCCAGGGGGGTCATTATGTCCCCCCATGTCGGCGATTGCCGCAGATCGCTGGACAATTCAGTCCAGCGATCTGCGGCGGATTCCGGGTCAATCGGGTCTCCAGTGACCCGGTGACCCGGAATTACTGGCTGTTCTGGGCCATCTCTGACGGCCCCGAACAGCCAGAGTCTGCAGGAGTGAGGTGGCACTGGTGCCACCTCACGATCGCCCTGATTCGTCGGCCGGATTACCGGCCGACCAATCAGGGTGCCTGCTGCGGGTGTCACTCCCGCAACCCGCTCCGCCCCTCTTCCGGAGGACGTGAGCGGGTGCGGGAAGACGACCCCCGGTGCTGGGGACCCCGATCCCCGGCGTCCCTGTTGGGATCGGGGCCCCAGGAGCGACGGCAGCGGCGAGGGACTGACCTGTGCGGCGGCATCGTGGAGCATCAGCAGGAGGTGAGTGACAGCCTCCTGCTGTTGCTTAGCAACAGCTCCCAGCATGCAACAAGGGCATGCTGGGAGCTGTAGTTATGCAACAGCAGGAGGCAGACCACCACAACTCCCAGCATGCCCTTATGGGCATGCTGGGACTTGTAGTTTTGCAACAGCTGGAGGCACATTCTTTCTATGGAAAAGTGTACCTTCAGCTGTTGTGTAACTACAACTCCCAGCTTGCACAATCAGCTAAAGTGCATGCTGGGAGTTGTAATGGTGCATCTGGTGGTTGCATAACTACAACTCCCAGCATGCCCGTTGGCTGTCGGTGACTGCTGAGAGTTGTAGTTTTGCAACAGCTGAAGGCACACTGAGTTAAGTAGTAAACCAGTGTGTCTCCAGCTGTTGCATAACTACAATCCCCAGCCAATGTAGTATGCCTCCGGCTGTTGCATAACTACAAGACCCAGCATGCCCTTCCGCTGTCCGTACATGCTGGGGGTTGTAGCTTTTGCAACAGCTGAAGGCACACTGGTTGCAAAACACTGAGTTTGTTACCAAACTCGGTGTTTCACAACCTGTGTGTCTCCAGCTGTTGCAAAACTACAACTCCCAGCATGCACTGATAGACCGTACATGCTGGGAGTTGTAGTTTTGCAACAGCTGGATGTTTCCCCCCCTAATGTGAACGTACAGGGTACACTCACATGGGCGGAGGATTACAGTAAGTATCCGGCTGCAAGTTTGAGCTTCGGCAAATTTTCTGTCGCAGCTCAAACTGCCAGCGAGAAACTACTGTGAACCCCCGCCCGTATGACTGTACCCTAAAAACACTACACTACACTACCACAAAATAAAATAAAATAAAAAGTAAAAAACACTACATATACACATACCCCTACACAGCCCCCCTCCCCAATAAAAATGAAAAACGTCTGGTACGTCACTGTTTCCAAAACGGAGCCTCCAGCGGTTGCAAAACTACAACTCCCAGCATGCACTGATAGACCGTACATGCTGGGAGTTGTAGTTTTGCAACAGCTGGATGTTCCCCCCCCCCCCCCCCCAATGTGAACGTACAGGGTACACTCACATGGGCGGAGGCTTACAGTAAGTATCCAGCTGCAAGTTTGAGGTGCGGCAAATTTTCTGCTGCAGCTCAAGCTGCCAGCGAGAAACTACTGTGAACCCCCGCCCGTATGACTGTACCCTAAAAACACTACACTACACTACCACAAAATAAAATAAAAAGTAAAAAACACTACATATACACATACCCCTACACAGCCCCCCTCCCCTCCCCAATAAAAATGAAAAACGTCTGGTACGCCACTGTTTCCAGAACGGAGCCTCCAGCTGTTGCAAAACAACTACTCCCAGTATTGCCAGATAGCCACTGACTGTCCAGGCATGCTGGGAGTTTTACAACAGCTGGAGGCACCCTGTTTGGGAATCACTGGCGTAGAATACCCCTATGTCCACCCCTATGCAATCCCTAATTTAGGCCTCAAATGCGCATGGCGCTCTCACTTTGGAGCCCTGTCGTATTTCAAGGCAACAGTTTAGGGCCACATATGGGGTATCGCCGTACTCGGGAGAAATTGGGCTTCAAATTTTGTGGGGTATTTTCTGCTATTACCCTTTTTAAAAATGTAAAATTTTTGGGAAAACAAGTATTTTAGGTAAAAAAATTTTTTTTTTTTTACATATACAAAAGTCATGAAACACCTGTGGGGTATTAAGGTTCACTTAACCCCTTGTTACGTTCCCCGAGGGGTCTAGTTTCCAAAATGGTATGCCATGTGTTTTTTTTTTTTGCTGTCGTGGCACCATAGGGGCTTCCTAAATGCGGCATGCCCCCCAGAGCAAAATTTGCTTTCAAAAAGCCAAATGTGACTCCTTCTCTTCTGAGACCTGTAGTGCGCCAGCAGAGCACTTTTCACCCCCATATGGGGTGTTTTCTGAATCGGGAGAAATTGGGCTTCAAATTTTGGGGGGTGTTTTCTGCTATTACCCTTTTTAAAAATGTAAAAATTTTGGGAAACCAAGCATTTTCTGGCACCATAGGGGCTTCCTAAATGCGGCATGCCCCCCAGAGCAAAATTTGCTTTCAAAAAGCCAAATGTGACTCCTTCTCTTCTGAGACCTGTAGTGCGCCAGCAGAGCAATTTTCACCCCCATATGGGGTGTTTTCTGAATCGGGAGAAATAGGGTTTCAAATTTTGGGGGGTATTTTCTGCTATTACACTTTTTAAAAATGTAACATTTTTGGGAAACCAAGCATTTTAGGTAAAAAAAAAAATTTTTTTTTACATATGCAAAAGTTGTGAAACACCTGTGGGGTATTAAGGTTCACTTTACCCCTTGTTACGTTCCCTGAGGGGTCTAGTTTCCAAAATGGTATGCCATGTGTGTTTTTTTGCTGTTCTGGCACCATAGGGGCTTCCTAAAGGTGACATGCCCCCCAAAAACCATTTGACGCTCCTTCCCTTCTGAGCCCTCTACTGGGCCCGCCGAACAATTAACATAGACATATGAGGTATGTGCTTACTCGAGAGAAATTGGGTTTCAAATACAAGTAAAAATTTTCTCCTTTTTACCCCTTGCAAAATTTCAAAAATTGGGTCTACAAGAACATGCGAGTGTAAAAAATGAAGATTTTGAATTTTCTCCTTCACTTTGCTTCTATTCCTGTGAAACACCTAAAGGGTTAATACACTTACTGAATGTCATTTTGAATACTTTGGGGGGTGTAGTTTTTATAATGGGGTCTTTTATGGGGCATTTCTAATATGAAGGCCCTTCAAATCCACTTCAAACCTGAACTGGTCCATGAAAAATAGCGAGTTTGAAAATTTTGTGAAAAATTTCAAAATTGCTGCTGAACTTTGAAGCCCTCTGGTGTCTTCCAAAAGTAAAAACTCATAAATTTTATGATGCAAACATAAAGTAGACATATTGTATATGTGAACCCAAAAAAAAAATATTTTGAATATCCATTTTCCTTACAAGCAGAGAGCTTCAAAGTTATAAAAATGCAAAATTTTCATTTTTTTCATCAAATTTGGTGATTTTTCACCAAGAAAGGATGCAAGTTACCATAAAATTTTACCACTAAGTTAAAGTAGAATATGTCACGAAAAAACAATCTCGGAATCAGAATGATAACTAAAAGCATTCCAGAGTTATTAATGTTTAAAGTGACAGTGGTCAGAATTGCAAAAAACGCTCCGGTCCTTAAGGTGAAAAAGGGCTCGGTCCTTAAGGGGTTAAAGCAGATGTTACACTAGTGCTTTAGGAGTAAACTGGACCCTGAATACACCACCTAGCAGCAACCTAGCTATCGCTTTCCCTATACAGCAGGAGCAGCTTCTCTAAGCCTCCACTTTCTAAGCCTGCAGCATGCTGAATGAGGCTAAAATGGCGTCTGTGCAAGAGGTAGGAGGGTCTGGAAGGGAGGGACTGCTGCTGATTGGCTGTAATGTGTCTGCTGACTCTGACTCACAGGGTCAAAGTTTACTGCAATGTTAAAGTATAGGGGGTGGATCGAACTTCACATATGTTCGCCCGGCGATGGGAACGCAAACAATTTGCGACATCTCTACTCTTTACTAGTGTAGAAATCTCAGAAATGGCTGTAGTTTTTTTGTTTTGTTTTTTTGTTTAGATTTTTTAGGAAAAGGTGTTATTTAATTAATTATTGAAAAATAAATAATTATTAATATTGGAAAATGTTAATAAAAAAAAATATATATATATTTTTTCATGGTCAGCAGAACGAAAGCGCGGTTTCATGTCAAAGATGCATCATGCGTCTTTGACACAAAACCGCGCTTTCGTTCTGCTGATACGCTCCTGCTCCGGCTGCTGGCTGGTAGCCGCTCTCCCTCCCTGCACCCCTGGTGAATTTATTTATCGATTCTGTTCGTATTTATGCTACCACAATAAAAGCATGAACTGTTTCTGAACATCATGGTGAGTGCAGACATATTTCTTTCTCTCTATGCTATTTTTTATTGCGGAATTGCTTATTCCTGCTAGTTTCTTGCACCCCATATTGTTCATTTCACCGGGACAAGATTTTTCAGTGCTTGCTAAGAACACTGCTATACACATTTTTGTGTAGTGACCATCCCCCACTCCTTTCTGTGTGGTTTTGCTTCTTGGTATTGCTTAGCCACTTGGATGACCCCACCAAACTGCTCACTGGGAGTGTCTTTGTCCCCGAACTGCAACTGAGTTCACCAAGGTTCTGGATGACCCTCTTCGGCCCCTTGGGCAGCCTGAGTGGTCCCCTGCCAAACTACTTTCAGCTTTGACACTACATCCTTGGAGTCCAGATGATATAGCTGAGCCACAGGAGTATACTTTGGTAGCTTGGTAGCGACGTCTGATAGGTTAACCACTTGAACCGGGACTCTTCCACTCTTCAGAGTCACCAGACTCCTGGCTGCAAGTAGGGCTCCAATAACGCCTGATAATCTTGGTTCTTGACCCCTGTCGGACACGGCACCAAATGATAGTCTCTGTCTGCGGTTGCAGGGTTACAGCTCGTATATCTTGGATTCTCACACGACAGATCTCCCCTTGGCGGTTGATGAACTTCTGTTCAGCTTGGAGGGTTCTTGGATGGTGTTGCGTGACTCGCCAGCCTGAAGGTGACATGTGAGGGAGAGATGCATGTAATGAGCGGATAATCTCCTCAAAACAGTGTCTCATGATGTTCATGCCTAAGATAAACTTGGCTGCATGCTGATCACTAACATTGATAACAATAACACCCTGTCCTTTAAGAACATGTCTCCCCACCTGCACAGTGGGCTCCCAGTAGCCATGCCTGGGTAGTGGTTTCCCGCAACCACCCTAAAATCTACATCATCGGGTTCACACAACCTTTCAGGCCCCCAAAATTTATAAAATACCCCTTGAGGAATTGTAGACACTTGGGACCCGGTATCTATCAAGGCCTCTAACTGGACCCTCTCTACTACAATTTTCACATAAGGGCAGGGAGCAACATACATTGAAAAACCTGTCTTAGTGCCAGTTGATTCTGGATCTTCAGTGATTACTCCCGGGTGTGGTCCTCGACCCCAGGGGATGCCCGTTTAAAGCCCAGCATTGACTCTTCCAGTGTCCAGTCTTATTGCAAAAACTACAAACAGGTCACTGAGTCCATGGTGGTCTCACAGGGGGAGCATAAGGGGGATTAACAGGATGGGGGGCAGGCTTTTTAGGTGTAAGTGGGCCTAGATGAGTTAGACCCACCTACCATCTCTTTAACCCCTTAAGGACCAAGGACGTACCGGTACGTCCTTGGTCCTGCTCTCCTGATATAACGCGGGGTTACACAATAACCCGCGTCATATCACGGCGGGCCCGGCGTCATAGTGAAGCCGGGACTCGCCTCTAATAGCGCGCAGCGCCGATCGCGGCGCCGCGCGCTATTAACCCTTTAGCCGCGCGCTCAGAGCTGAGCCGCACGGCTAAAAGCGAAAGTTGCCGGCTAGCTGAGTGGGCTGTTCGGGATTGCAGCGGCGTCCCGAACAGCTTACAGGACAGCGGGAGGGCCCCTACCTGCCTCCTCACTGTCCGATTGCCGAATGACTGCTCAGTGCCTGAGATCCAGGCATGAGCAGTCATGCGGCAGAATCGTCGATCACTGGTTTCCTATGAGAAACCAGTGATCAATGATGAAGATCAGTGTGTGCAGTGTTATAGGTCCCTATGGGACCTATAACACTGCAAAAAAAAAGTGAAAAAAAAAGTTAATAAAGATCATTTAACTCCTCCCATATTAAAAGTTTGAATCACCCCCCTTTTCCAATAAAAAAAAAAACTGTGTAAATAAAAATAAACATATATGGTATCACCGCATGCGGAAATGTCCGAATTATAAAAATATATAATTAATTAAACCGCTCGGTCAATAGTGCATTTTTGGTCACTTTTTATATCACTTAAAAATGAATAAAAAATAAAAAACGATCAATAAGTCCTATTAATACAAAAATGGTACCGTTAAAAACTTCAGATCACGGCGCAAAAAATGAGCCCTCATACCACCCCATACACAGAAAAATAAAAAAGTTATAGGGGTCAGAAGATGACAATTTTAAAAGCATACATTTTCCTGCATGTAGTTATGATTTTTTCCAGAAGTCCGACAAAATCAAACCTATATAAGTAGGGTATCATTTTAATCGTATGGACCTACAGAATAAAGATAAGGTGTCATTTTTACCGAAAAATGTACTACGTAGAAACGGAAGCCCCCAAAAGTTATAAAACGGCGTTTTTTTTTTTCAATTTTGTCGCACAATGATTTTTTTTTTGTTTCACCGTAGATTTTTGGGCAAAATGACTAACGTCATTACAAAGTAGAATTGGTGGCGCAAAAAATAAGCCATCATATGGATTTTTAGGTGCAAAATTGAAAGAGTTATGATTTTTTAACCCCTTAAGGACGCAGGACGTAAATGTACGTCCTGGTGCGGTGGTACTTAACGCACCAGGACGTACATTTACGTCCTAAGCATAACCGCGGGCATCGGAGCGATGCCCGTGTCATGCGCGGCTGATCCCGGCTGCTGATCGCAGCCAGGGACCCGCCGGCAATGGCCGACGCCCGCGATCTCGCGGGCGTCCGCCATTAACCCCTCAGGTGCCGGGATCAATACAGATCCCGGCATCTGCGGCAGTGCGCGATTTGAATGAATGATCGGATCGCCCGCAGCGCTGCTGCGGGGATCCGATCATTCATAACGCCGCACGGAGGTCCCCTCTCCTTCCTCCGTGCGGCTTCCGGCGTCTCCTGCTCTGGTCTGTGATCGAGCAGACCAGAGCAGAAGATGACCGATAATACTGATCTGTTCTATGTCCTATACATAGAACAGATCAGTATTAGCAATCATGGTATTGCTATGAATAGTCCCCTATGGGGACTATTCAAGTGTAAAAAAAAAAGTAAAAGTAAAAAAAAAGTGAAAAATCCCCTCCCCCAATAAAAAAGTAAAACGTCCGTTTTTTCCTATTTTACCCTCAAAAAGCGCCAAAAAATTTTTTTATAGACATATTTGGTATTGGTGCGTGCGTAAATGTCCGAACTATTAAAATAAAATGTTAATGATCCCGTATGATTAACGGCCTGAACGAAAAAAAAAAAAGTCCAAAATTCCTACTTTTTTAATACATTTTATTAAAAAAAAATTATAAAAAATTTATTAAAAGTTTTTTATATGCAAATGTGGTATCAAAAAAAGTACAGATCATGGCGCAAAAAATGAGCCCCCATACCGCCGCTTATACGGAAAAATAAAAAAGTTATAGGTCATCAAAATAAAGGGATTATAAACGTACTAATTTGGTTAAAAAGTTTGTGATTTTTTTTAAGCGCAACAATAATATAAAAGTAAGTAATAATGGGTATCATTTTAATCGTATTGACCCTCAGAATAAAGAACACATGTCATTTTTACCATAAATTGTACGGCGTGAAAACGAAACCTTCCAAAATTAGCAAAATTGCGTTTTTCGTTTTATTTTCCCCACAAAAATAGTGTTTTTTGGTTGCGCCATACATTTTATGATATAATGAGTTTTGTCATTACAAAGGACAACTGGTCGCGCAAAAAACAAGCCCTCATACTAGTCTTTGGATGAAAATATAAAAGAGTTATGATTTTTAGAAGGCGAGGAGGAAAAAATGAAAACGTAAAAAATTAAATTGTCTGAGTCCTTAAGGCCAAAATGGGCTGAGTCCTTAAGGGGTTAAAGGCAAGGAGCAAAAAACGAAAATGCAAAAACGGAAAAAACCCCGGTCCTTAAGGGGTTAAAAGCTTTGGTGAATTGCTTGATATCCTGTCGTACATTCTGTAGGTCGGTAGACCAGGGACTAGTGGGGGTAGATGCATTAACAGGCTGAAGCGGGGATAATGGTTGTGCCGAGGCTCCCAGGGTTCAGCAGAAGGTGCGCTAATTTCTTGATGACCTTGATAGCTAATCTCTTAAAGGCTGGGAAAGGCATATCGGGATTCTGCACTGCCAGCATCCTAAGTTGGGCCTTATCCCATTTGTTCTGTGCCCCATCTATGAACTGGTCCATCAGCACTTTGTTACCCTGTTTGGGTGTAATGCCATCTAACTTTTGCACAGTTTCTAAAGCATTCTGTAATGCCACAGCATATGCCCGAAGAGTCTCACCTGGCTTCTGATGTCGCTCATATAATCTTAGACGTACCTCAGAGGGGGAGTGAGACTCGAACACTTGATAAAGCCCCTCAAAGATTTTCTCCACTGTAGCCTTGTCGGCTGCCAGCCAGGTGCGGACCTCCTCTAGTGCAGGCCCCTGCAGCTGCCCTGTAAGTAGCTGCACCTGTTGGTTAGGGGGAAAAGAATAAAAAACAAAAAGACTTTGTATCTTCTCCTTGAAGTCCCTCAAAGTAAAGGGGTCCCGATTGTAGTTGGGAAGAACTGGATTCCCCAAGAAAACAGGTGCGGCAACTGGAGCTCCTGAGAACTGCTGTTCAGTTTTGGGCACCTGTCCATAAAAGGGACACTGTGGAGCTGGAAAGGGTGCAGAGACGCGCAACTAAACTAATATGGGGCATGGAACATCTTAGCTATGAGGAGCGATTAAAGGAGTTACAATTGTTTAGTCTTGAGAAGAGACGTTTAAGGGGGGATATGATAAACGTATATAAGTATATTAATGGCCCATACAAAAAATATGGAGAAAAACTGTTCCAGGTTAAACCCCCCCAAAGGACGAGGGGGCACTTCCTCCGTCTGGAGAAGAAAAAGTTTAGTCTCAAGGGGCGACACGCCTTCTTTACCGTGAGGACTGTGAATTTATGGAACGGTCTACCTCAGGAACTGGTCACAGCAGGAACAATTAACAGCTTTAAAACAGGATTAGATACATTCATGGAACAAAATAACATTAATGCTTATGAAGAAATATAAAATCCAATCCCTTCCCCAATATCGCGCCACACCCCTACCCCTTAATTCCCTGGTTGAACTTGATGGACATATGTCTTTTTTTGACCATACTAACTATGTAACTATGTAACTATGAATGGAGAAGCTGGAAATGAATCAGCTTGATCTTGTCTTGCTTGCTGTGGTGGCCCTGCTGATGAGACCACAGGAGCACCACCCTCCTGCTGGGCAGGTGGTGGAGGCGGAGCAGGACCCGGAGGTGGCATTGGCGCTGTAGGGTCGGACATCTTTTACGGTGCTGGTCCTTCAAATGAAGCTTGAAAATGCAGCACTCTTTAAGCAACACAGCTGCTCTTTAATCTGGAACTTGAGAGCGGTGATATCGAACTTGAGAGCGGTGACCTGGAACTGCAGTGCGTTGAGCTGGAGCTTGAGTGCGATGATCAGAAGCTGGAGTGAGTTGATGGAGGACCTCAATGTAGCAGTCTGACACCTTAAAGCTTTACAGTGCGCTGGCTCTTTAAGAACTTTAGCTTGCCGCAGCACTTTGCGTGTTTTCGCCACTCTAGCTGCACTCTCCTGCAGGCCTTCTGATTTAGGCTCAACCAAAATGTCCGCCACGACTCCGGAGACCTCGGTGGGTGGAGCTTTGGGCTCACGCACACGGGAAGGTCCTGCGCTGACTTTAACCCCTTCCGATGAGTCTTGCAACTCCACTGACTTTTTCGCCTCCCACCTTACTTTTCGTGCACATTTCTTGCACACTGTACCATAAGCACAGTCCCGTACACTTGAATGCGATTCACAGTACATTAAAACAGTCCTTTACATGGGGGGAGTACTCTGTTAATGGTGGCAACAGCTGTAGGCACACACCCGTATCCTGTTCGTGAGACACCAAAAAGCTATGTGGTAGCTTGGGTGTGTAGGGTGTAGGTGGTGTAGCTGTGCAGTGATGAAAGGGTGTTGGATTAACCCTTAACTGTCGTGACGCCAGGGTGTGGGTTCTTCCTCAGTACATATATATATCCTCCCACCACCCGTCCCAGGAACGATAGGGAGGAATAAAGGATTGTCCACAACCGGAGGTTTAGTAAACTGTAGAAAACTTTACTGCAGCTTTTATGCAGGTTGATAACGGCAAACAGTCTATACAGAAGAGTAGTCTGTAAGTTCCCCACAGTTGGTTGGGACCTTGTAGTATATAAGCTCTGAGTCTGGAATTACGCTGTTCCGCTGGATTTAGGGGAATTGTTTAGGTCCAGCAGTCACGCAGGATTAACGTGATTTAGATTTGGTAAACTCACGGTTGGTAAGTTGCAGCAGTGATAGGCTTCAGGCCTAGTTCTGTCTTTAGATTTGTGCTGAGCTCCGCTCGCTGTCATATCCCGGGGAAAAGAGAGCGAGAGATTGGTTACAGCGCCCCTATATGAAGAGGGGCAGGCTTAGAGCTTATTGGTTCCCACCAGCTGTCAGTCCTTTCACAAAGCATTATGGTACATCATTAGACTTAGCAGTCATGTGACCTAAGGTCCTGGAAGTACTAAACACATAATAAAATATATACCATTTATATACATCAAACACAATAAAATTAAAGAAGGAAGAGGTGACAAGGGGTTATCCCACCAAGAGGATCCTACTGGTACATAGGATCTCTGACTTTGGGGACTTAGCACACAAGGTACGGTAAAAGGTACGGTACCGGGACACCACAGTTGTACCTGTTAGTAGCTAAGCCAAATCAGGTTAATAGACATCTGTGGTGAGGTACCCTAAACTACTACGCGAGGGAGCACCAATTTGTTTGTGCTGCATTTCAATTGCTCTATACCTTTCTCTATTTCCTTAATCTTTTACATGTGATATAGTTATGGTCAGTGAATTAGGCATCACCGCAGTTATATCACCTGTGAAAGACTAAGGAAATCCTGCAAACATGACCTGTTGGAGGGTCTTGAGGATGGCGCTTTAGAAACACTGCTCTATACCATGATGCTGACAGATCAGTTCAATTGTTCTCTCTAAAGCCTCGTTCACACTGCTGAAATTTAGCCATCTGAATTCTGCTTGGAGCTGAGTGCCATTCTTTTTTAATGGGATTCTTCTGCTCTGTGTACACGAAAGGCTGCTGGTGGAACGGATGTTCGCTCAAAGATTTAACATGTTCATTCCTTGGGCGAAATTCCATTGGCTTGCATTGCCTTCTATGGAGACAGCAATGTCTGTGCGGTCCTGTGCAGTGTGGATGAGGCCTAAGGGTGATACTACTAAAATGTTATTAGTGCTATATGTCCATCACATTATATTAAGTCTTGACTTGTAGGTGATAAAGTTGTGAACTATTTATGTGGTGTCCACAGGGTAGTTAACCTGAAATAAACACTTTGTTAGCCTATATACAGTCCAAGGTTGAGCCAGCTTCTCCTGGGCCAAGCGCGGGGCAATAAATACTCCCATACAAGGTTGCGGATAACTGTCTTTACTGAGGCAGGATAGATGGTGATTCCTTTACAGTAAAGATTGGTGCAAAGGGAAATGCAGAGTAAACCTTGGAAGCCTATTGCCTTGCTGGAACTTGTAGTTGTTTGTGCTGTGCTGTATGGTGATTGTGATGAACGGCAACCCACGCTGAGTTTGATGCTGCAGACTCACTGACTAACTGAAGACTATTGCTTTTCTTCCCCAGAGTTTAGTGCTTACTGCTAGGCTTTGACTTTTCACCTGAGCGTAGCTAATGTGTCTTAAAGAAACAGTAACATGGAAAATTCTAGAATAACAACAATGGCATAACAATACAATATAATGAATCCTGAGTAGTGGGCCCAAGACGGACACAGAAGGCAATATCTGCCTGACAGGATGGGCAGGATTCGGTCTTCCATACACAGTCACCACATTTATAAAGGATGGAGAAGAATTTTATTTACAGACCTCTTGGACTATCATAATCAATTCTATGGTTAAAAAAACACAGTTGGTAAGAATGAAATGTTCGCTATAGATCCTGCACAGTTTTTTCGTTATACATTTATCTGAGATATTTCAAATGGAAATGTAAGAAACATTTTGAAAGCAGAAGATTATGGTGAAATTGTATCCAGACATCTAAGGATGTTGAGAGAACGATCTGGTTGGTACATGAGCGTAGAAGATCACTACAGCTTCAGCTTGTTCCCTTAACCCCAGCTGGCTACTTCCCATAGTCTTAAAGTATGTTAATAACTAAGCTGCTCATTAGTTTTTTCCCATCAGGTGATTTTGTTATGGATATCATTAGTGTAAATGCTGCAGCAGCCTTCAATGGTTTTATCTGTAATTATGTTTCACTGATGATATACTTTGTTGGAAAAGGCTTATTTTTCATTTATCAGTTTACCAGTCCCATTGCTATCTGTTCTTGTCCTGGATTGAAACCTGTGACCATGAAAATTCTGTTTAACCTGCTAAAATCCTGATATAGAGCAAGAGCTGATTGATATCTTGTTTTGTAGGGAATATTCAGGATAACTTCTAACGTATTGAATGAAATATCAGCTGCTTCTGTGCTTTGGAGTCCAGTGTGTGGTCCCATACAATGAACAGCCTTCTGTGTAAGAGCAAGCATACAGAGATGGATGTAAATCACTGATTAGGACCGCCCACTGGACTCCTTAGCCCAGAATGAGTCGATAAGTTAGTGGCTATACTTAACTTTCTTTAAAAATCTGTATATTAATCTCCTCAGTTCCTCTTATTCTATAACATGTGGTTTGCAGATCGGATTCCCGTGAATGTTGCAATGATAAAGTGTTAGCAACATAAAAAATGTTTTTGCACAGTAGTTTAAGATTGATATAGTAATGAGTGCTGTGTAATAGTAAAGGAATCCAGCTATATGATTATGGTCTGGAGAAGCAGAACTACAAAAGTTACATTAATATATAAAGTCCCCTGTTTCTCTTTAAGATTTCCCCATCCTTAGATCGCAAGATGCAAAAAATGAGCACAGATCACCCATAAGGCTTTGCACTATGGAATGGTCTAAGTCAATCAATTGTATTTACACAGCTAGAGTACAGCTCAACTATTGTACAGGGCTATAGTATTAGGCTGGGTTCACATGCTGTAAAACCAAAACAAAAAAACATCCATAAAATAGGTATAAAGTATAAAAAAAAATTCATCTAAAATGTGTTATATTTAAGTCTATGGAAAGCGTCCGTCAGTGCACACATTGTATAAAAACACAGGTGTAATTCCAGTTCTGATTCTGAAACCACCAAAAACAAATTAGTTTTTGTGGATTTGTAGTTGTCTCCACTACCAAGTCAAAAACACTTCTTCTTGGTTTAGCAGTTACTCAGTCAGAACTACAATTTCCAGAAAGCATTGGTTTTCCTCAGCTCTTATTCACCTACCTCTCACCCTGTCTACTCCCCTTCCACAGCTGCTGATTTCTACCCAGAACTGCTGCAGAACATTGCTTTACAGAGCAGCACGCTCTACACACCTGCTGTATTATTTCCTGTCTGCTCCTCTGCCTGCAGCAGTGTTCAGCACAAGGCATCATGCCATTCTTCCCTATAAATATACAAATAAAGATATGTATTTAGAGAGAGAGAGGGGGGGGGATAGAGAATCTTGGAAGCTTGAGAGACTTCTCAGGTGGTGACATCATTTAGGGGGCAAATGAGAGAACCAAGTCTATGGAGACCGCATGTTCTTTTTTTCCTGACATGTAAAGCAATTATGGCCACTAAAGCTCAAGAGATAAAATCTTGTCAAGATGGTCCTAACGCAACTCCACAAATGGTTCCCAGAGGTTGTAGGCTCACATAAAGTAGAGTTACCTTTCTTTACATAACTTCTGGCAGACAGTCCTTAAAACAATCCAGGAAATTATAGGCAGCTCTATCGAAACCCCCCTCCATTTCATGTTTCCAATGACTCAGTTCTCCTAACTAACTTCATGGAGGAGCTTTTCAATTTTTTTATATATTTTTTTCTCTCCCTCGTTTAATGACTGCTCTTTGTTTTATTTATAAATTTTGTTGTTCCCAAGGATACTTGCACATGTGTCTTATCCCTCAATTTGTTTGCTTTCTTACTGCTTGGTTATCTAATCTTGAGCAGCATTATAAATTACACAATAGGGCCAATGGGACTCTTGCTACCTTATAGTTGTGTCTTTCCACAATTAGAATGTGTGTCCCTTACACAACTATGTCTCTTTCAATACTGTACTGATCCTTCTTTATTAAAGAGCAATTGTCCAAATCGATTCTATGTCTCATTCAGAAGGCCTCAGGCTTCCAGGAGTAGCCATTGACATTGACAGCCATTGACAGTGGCAACCAGCATCAGTGGTAGCTCAGATGGCAGCTATAAAATATGGCTTCTGGCTGCTGAGCCCTTTCCATACCCTTCTTTGCACTGCCATGATGAAAATATATGTTATGGACCATTAAGAGCTTCAGCCCTTCCTAACAGAAGTAATAAGATGGCAGACTTTGGGGGCCATTATGCCCCATATGTCATTTAATCCCATTTGCTCCCAGAGATCACATCTAAGTGCTTAGAAGTGGTATCTGGAAGCAACTGGGTTATCATGACAATGTCTTCTGTAATCCAAAATGCCAACTGCTCACTATAGAATGTATGTCGCTAAAAGGTTAATCCAATAGGTTACAACTGATTAAAAAACAATTAAAAACAAACTTGTGGTTGCAGGACTGTGGTTGGGAAAAATGTTTGCCATGCCGTCCTTTACAAATAGTAAAAGTTGTGAAATGTGACACTGTTGCCAATTATGTGTGCGTGTAAGATAAGTTATAATTACATTTATGTTGTTTTTTTTATTATGGAGGAAGTGCATAAAAAGCAATTCTGTGCTTGTGATGTGTTGTTGTTATTTATGCTGTTGACCCATTCCCATTATTAATATGTTGTTTGATTGCCCATGTTGTTATGGTTACCAAGTATTGATAAATCTGTCGAATGCTGAACGAAGGGAGAGACAAGTACACTGATCATATGGTGCACCGATAAATCGCCACCATTATATTTGCACATAACAATATGACGTTATCACAGGACACCCAGGAAGCCTCTGTAATGATGTCAACCATAGAAATCATGATGCCAGATTTACAATGAGGCACAGAAGGGAACATCTCCACTAATCAGTAAAATTAGGTTGCTTCTTTTATTAAAAAAAAAAAGTCTCTAAAAATTGAAAATGGTAATCTGGTTGCTATGGGCAACTGCACCACTCTTCAGAGATTTTATAAAAATCTGCCCACATGGTACCTTTCATATATCTGTCTGTGCTTCCATAACATGCCATTTTTATTGTTTTTTCCTCGTTCAGTGGCATTATTTGATTTTGAAAAACAGCATACTCTGACGATTACTTCATTTTTTTTTTTTTTGTGCTGCTGCTTTTCTTTCTTCCACACCATTGTTACATCATTGTGTGCTGAAGCGCAGAGGAAGACTACTGCAGACCTTTAGTGCCAGGGGGAGGAGACAGTGGCTCTTCACTCTGTTCAAGGTTTCATCTTAACTCACGATAAAGCAAGTACAGATTAAGGCACTTTAGCACAAGAATTTCTCAGCCAAACAGTAACTTCACATATTCGTATCTGAAACATGGATACCTGTACACTTCAGAGCAAGTACCAACAGTCCAGCATTCCAAGTCTCCTTGCCAGCCTTATACCATTTCTTTTAGGTCAACTCCCCAATAAAAATTACAAAGTCCATATATTTCTATGATCTGGGTTATGACATTAGTTTTTACCTCCTTAACCCTTTAAGGACCAGGCTAATTTTCACTGTAGTACCAGAGCATTTTTTGCACATCTGACCACTGTCACTTTAAGCATTAATAACTCTGGAATGCTTTTACCTTTCATTCTGATTTAAAATGTTGCATTTTTCTAACTTTGAAGCTCTCTGCTTGTAAGGAAAGTAGACATTCCAAATAAATTATATTTTGATTCACAAATATAATATGTCTACTTTCTGTTTGCATCATAAAGTTGACATGTTTTTACTTTTGGAAGACATCAGAGGGCTTCAAAGTTCAGCAGCAATTTTCCAATTTTTCACAAAATTTTCAAAATCGGAATTTTTCATGGACCAGATCAGGTTTGAAGTGGATTTGAAGGGCCTTCATAATAGAAATACTACATAAAAGACCCCATTATAAAAACTGCACCTCTCAAAGTATTCAAAATGACATTCATTAAGTTTGTTAACACTTTAAGTGTTTCACAGGAATAGCAGCAAAGTGAAGGAGAAAATTCAAAATCTTAATTTTTTTTTAAACAAAATTTTATTGGAATTTTCATAAAATATAACAAACATTATGTGAACCAGGGCATTCACCTGGCAAGACAGCACATAACTAAGGAAGAAAATACCTCATATGGGTATGTCAAGTGTTCCGCAGGCGCAGTAGAGGGCTCAGAAGGGAAGGAATGACAATGGGATTTTGGAGAGTGAGTTTTTCTGAAATGGTTTTTGGGGGGCATATCACATTTAGGAAGCCCCTATGGTGCCAGAACAGCAGAAAACCCCCACATGGCATACCATTTTGTAAACTACACCCCTTAAGGCACGTAACAAGGGGTCCAGTGAGCCTTAACACCCCACAGGTGTTTGACGACTTTTCGTTAAAGTTGGATGTGTAAATAAAAAAAGTGCTGTTTTTTTCCCAAATTGACCATTTTTACAATGGGTAATGGGAGAAAATGCCCCCCAAAATTTGTAACCCCATCTCTTCTGATTATGGAAACATCCCATGTTAGGACATAGAATTCTCTGTGGGCAAACTACAATGCTCAGAAAAGAAGGAGTCACATTTGGCTTTTGATAAGCAAATTTTGCTGAAATGGTTTTTAGGGGGCATGTCACATTTAGGAAGCCCATATGGTGCCAGAACAGCAAACAAAAAACACATGGCATACTATTTTGGAAACTACACCCCTCAAGGAACGTAACAAGGTGTACAGGGAGCCTTAACACCTCACAGGTGTTTGACGACTTTTTGTTAAAGTTGGATGTGTAAATGAAATTTTAAAAAAATGTCACTAAAATGCTGGTTTTTCCCCAAATTTTACATTTTTTCAAGGGGTAATAGGAGAAAATTACCTCCAAAATTTGTAACCCCATTACATGGAAATACCCCATGTGTGGATGTCAAGTGCTCTGCTGGCGCACTACAATGCTCAGAAGCGCCATTGAGTGTTTGGAAAGAGAATTTGTTTGGAATGGAAGTCAGGGGCCATGTGCGTTTACAAAGCCCCCCGTGGTGCCAGAACAGTGGACCCGCCCACATGTGACCCCATTTTGGAAACTACACCCATCACAGAATTCAATAAGGGGTGCAGGGAGCATTTACACCCCACTGGTGTTTGACAGATCTTTGGAACAGTGGGCTGAGCAAATGAAAAATTACATTTTTGATTTTCACAGACCACTGTTCCAAAAATCTGTCAGACACCTGTGGAGTGTAAATGCTCACTGCACCCCTTATTACATTCTGTGAGGGATTTAGTTTCCAAAATGGGGTCACATGTGGGGAGGGTCCATTGTCCTGGCTTTAGGGTAACACCAGCCTTGAGGTGAATTTTTTTTCCATCCAACTTTATCGAAAATTCGTCAAACACCTGTCGGGTGTTAAGGCTCACTATACCCTTGTTACGTTCCATGAGAGGTGTAGTTTCCAAAATGGGGTCACAATGGGGTATTTTTTTGCGTTTAAGTCAGATCCGCCGTAGAATGCGCCACCCCTGTGCAAATCACCAATTTAGGCCTCAAATGTACATAGTGCACTCTAGCTCATGAGCCTTGTTGTGCGCCCGCAGAGCATTTTATGCCCACATATAGGGTATTTCCGTACTCAGGAGAAATTGTGTTACAAATTTTGGGGGTCTTTTTTTCCTTTTACAGCTTGTGAAAATAAAAAGTATGGAGCGACACCAGCATGTTAGTGTAAAAATGTTAATTTTTTTACTCTAACACGCTGGTGTAGCCCCCAACTTTTCCTTTTCATAAGGGGTAAAAGGAGAAAATGCCCCCCAAAATTTGTAACCCCATCTCTTCTGATTATGGAAACATCCCATGTTAGGACATAGAATTCTCTGTGGGCAAACTACAATGCTCAGAAAAGAAGGAGTCACATTTGGCTTTTGATAAGCAAATTTTGCTGAAATGGTTTTTAGGGGGCATGTCACATTTAGGAAGCCCATATGGTGCCAGAACAGCAAACAAAAAACACATGGCATACTATTTTGGAAACTACACCCCTCAAGGAACGTAACAAGGTGTACAGGGAGCCTTAACACCTCACAGGTGTTTGACGACTTTTTGTTAAAGTTGGATGTGTAAATGAAATTTTAAAAAAATGTCACTAAAATGCTGGTTTTTCCCCAAATTTTACATTTTTTCAAGGGGTAATAGGAGAAAATTACCTCCAAAATTTGTAACCCCATTACATGGAAATACCCCATGTGTGGATGTCAAGTGCTCTGCTGGCGCACTACAATGCTCAGAAGCGCCATTGAGTGTTTGGAAAGAGAATTTGTTTGGAATGGAAGTCAGGGGCCATGTGCGTTTACAAAGCCCCCCGTGGTGCCAGAACAGTGGACCCGCCCACATGTGACCCCATTTTGGAAACTACACCCATCACAGAATTCAATAAGGGGTGCAGGGAGCATTTACACCCCACTGGTGTTTGACAGATCTTTGGAACAGTGGGCTGAGCAAATGAAAAATTACATTTTTGATTTTCACAGACCACTGTTCCAAAAATCTGTCAGACACCTGTGGAGTGTAAATGCTCACTGCACCCCTTATTACATTCTGTGAGGGATTTAGTTTCCAAAATGGGGTCACATGTGGGGAGGGTCCATTGTCCTGGCTTTAGGGTAACACCAGCCTTGAGGTGAATTTTTTTTCCATCCAACTTTATCGAAAATTCGTCAAACACCTGTCGGGTGTTAAGGCTCACTATACCCTTGTTACGTTCCATGAGAGGTGTAGTTTCCAAAATGGGGTCACAATGGGGTATTTTTTTGCGTTTAAGTCAGATCCGCCGTAGAATGCGCCACCCCTGTGCAAATCACCAATTTAGGCCTCAAATGTACATAGTGCACTCTAGCTCATGAGCCTTGTTGTGCGCCCGCAGAGCATTTTATGCCCACATATAGGGTATTTCCGTACTCAGGAGAAATTGTGTTACAAATTTTGGGGGTCTTTTTTTCCTTTTACAGCTTGTGAAAACAAAAAGTATGGAGCGACACCAGCATGTTAGTGTAAAAATGTTAATTTTTTTACTCTAACACGCTGGTGTAGCCCCCAACTTTTCCTTTTCATAAGGGGTAAAAGGAGAAAAAGCCCCCCGAAATTTGTAGTGCAATTTCTCCCGAGTACGAAAATACCCCATATGTGACCCTAAACTCTTTCCTTGAAATACAACAGGGCTCCGAAGTGAGAGAGCATTTGAGGACTAAATTAGGGATTGCATGGGTTGGACGTAGGGGTATTCTACACCAGTGATTCCCAAACAGGGTGCCTCCAGCTGTTGCTAAACTCCCAGCATGCCTGGACAGTCATTGGCTGTCCGCAAATGCTGGGAATTGTTGTTTTGCAACAGCTGGAGGCTCCATATTGGTAAAAGTACAATACGTTTTTCATTTTTATTGGGGGGGGGGCAGTGTAAGGGGGTGCATATGTAGTGTTTTACCCTTTATTATGTGTTAGTGTAGTGTAGTGTTTTTAGGGTACACTCGCACTGGTGGCGTTTACGGTGAGTTTCCCGCTAGGAGTTAGCGCTGCAGCGAAAAGTTTGCCACAGCTCAAACTTCAAGCAGGAAACTTACTGTAAACTCGCCCATGTGAATGTACCCTGTACATTCACATGGGGGGGGGGGGGGGGAAACCTCCAGGTGTTTCAAAACTTCAACACCCAACATGTACTGACAGACCGTGCATGCTAGGAGTTGTAGTTTTGCAACAGCTGGAGGCACACTGGTTGGAAAACCTTCAGTTAGGTTCTGTTACATAACTCAGTATTTTCCAACCAGTGTGCCTCCAGCTGTTGCAAAACTACAACTCCCAGCATGTACTGATCGCCGATGGGCATGCTGGGAGATGTAGTTATGCAACAGCTGGAGGTACGCAACTACAACTCCCAGCATGCCGACACAGCTGTTTGCTGTTTGGGCATGCTGGGATTTGCAGTTTTGCAACATCTGGAGGGTTACAGTTTAGAGACCACTGCACAGTGATCTCCAAACTGTGGCCCTCCAGATGTTGCAAAACTACAAATCCCAGCATGCCCAGACAGCAAACTACTGTGTCGGCATCCTGGGAGTTGTAGTTGCGTACCTCCAGCTGTTGCATAACTACATCTCCCAGCATGCCCATCGGCGATCAGTACATGCTGGGAGTTGTAGTTTTGCAACAGCTGTGACCCTCCAGCTGTTGCAAAACTACAAATCCAAGCATACCCAAACAGCTGTCTGGGCATGCTGGGAGTTGTAGTTTTGCAACATCTGGAGGGCTACAGTTTAGAGACCACTGTATAGTGGTCTCAAACTGTAGCCCTCCATATGTTGCTAGGCAACTCACCGGCTTCCGTAGGATCCAGGGAGCCGCATCGCCGTCCTCTGCTGCCACCGATCCCCGCCGCTGATCGTTGTCTTGGCCGCAGTAAGTGGACTTCGGCGCTGGTCCCATTCAGTTTCCCCGTTCTGCCCCGCCTATTGTGGATCGGCAGAATGGGCAAACCGAAAGTTAACCCCCCCCGCCCCCGATCTGCTATTGGTCATCACTTATAGATGACCAATAGCAAAGATAGGAGGGGTGGCACCCCTGCCACCTCCCTCCTATCCCTTCAGGGGGATCGTGGGTGTCTTGGACAACCCCGATCCCCCTTATTTTCCGGGTCAACGGGTCACCATAGACCCGTATGACCCGGAATCGCGCAAATTCACACCAGCGATTAGCGGCGATCGCTGACATGGGGGGGGGTCACTGATGACCCCCCTGGGCATTTGCGCGGGGTAACTGCTGATCGATATCGTCAGTCACCCCGGTCCGGTCCCCGCCCGGCGCGCGGCAGGGACCGAAATTCCCACGGACGTACGTGTAAGTCCTTGGTCCTTAACTACCAGGGAGCTTAGACATACGCATACGTCCATGGTCTGTCCATGGTCCTTAACCCCTTAAGGACTCAGCCCATTTTGGCCTTAAGGACTCAGACAATTTAATTTTTACGTTTTCATTTTTTCCTCCTCGCCTTCTAAAAATCATAACTCTTTTATATTTTCATCCACAGACTAGTATGAGGGCTTGTTTTTTGCGAGACCAGTTGTCCTTTGTAATGACATCACTCATTATATCATAAAATGTATGGCGCAACCAAAAAACACTATTTTTGTGGGGAAATTAAAACGAAAAACGCAATTTTGCTAATTTTGGAAGGTTTCGTTTTCACGCCGTACAATTTATGGTAAAAATGACGTGTGTTCTTTATTCTGAGGGTCAATATAATTAAAATGATACCCATTATTATATACTTTTATATTATTGTTGCGCTTAAAAAAAATCACAAACTTTTTAACCAAATTAGTACGTTTATAATCCCTTTATTTTGATGACCTATAACTTTTTTATTTTTCCGTATAAGCGGCGGTATGGGGGCTCATTTTTTGCGCCATGATCTGTACTTTTTTTTGATACCACATTTGCATATAAAAAACTTTTAATACATTTTTTATAATTTTTTTTTTAATAAAATGTATTAAAAAAGTAGGAATTTTGGACTTTTAAAATTTTTTTTCGTTCACGCCGTTCACCGTACGGGATCATTAACATTTTATTTTAATAGTTCGGACATTTACGCACGCGGCGATACCAAATATGTCTATAAAAAATGTTTTTTACGCTTTTTGGGGGTAAAATAGGAAAAAACGGACGTTTTACTTTTTTATTGGGGGAGGGGATTTTTCACTTTTTTTTTACTTTTACTTTTACATTTTTTTACATTTTTTTTTACACTTGAATAGTCCCCATAGGGGACTATTCATAGCAATACCATGATTGCTAATACTGATCTGTTCTATGTATAGGACATAGAACAGATCAGTATTATCGGTCATCTCCTGCTCTGGTCTGCTCGATCACAGACCAGAGCAGGAGACGCCGGGAGCCGCACGGAGGAAGGTGAGGGGACCTCCGTGCGGCGTTATGAATGATCGGATCCCCGCAGCAGCGCTGCGGGCGATCCGATCGTTCATTTTAATCGCGAACTACCGCAGATGCCGGGATCTGTATTGATCCCGGCACCTGAGGGGTTAATGGCGGACGCCCGCGAGATCGCGGGCGTCGGCCATTGCCGGCGGGTCCCTGGCTGCGATCAGCAGCCGGGATCAGCCGCGCATGACACGGGCATCGCTCCGATGCCCGCGGTTATGCTTAGGACGTAAATGTACGTCCTGGTGCGTTAAGTACCACCTCACCAGGACGTACATTTACGTCCTGCGTCCTTAAGGGGTTAAGGGGTTAAAGGGGTACTCTGGTGGAAAACTTTTTTTTTTTTTTTTATCAACTGTTGTCAGAAAGTTAAACAGATTTGTAAATGACTTCTATTAAAAAATCTTAATCATTCCAGTGCGTATTAGCTGCTGAATACTACAGAGGAAATTATTTTCTTTTTGGAACACAGAGCTCTCTGACATCATGACCACAGTGCTCTCTGCTGACATCTCTGTCCATTTTAGGAAATGTCCAGAGCAGCATATGTTTGCTATGGGGATTTTCTCCTACTCTGGACAGTTCTTAATATGTGCTCGTGATGTCAGCAGAGAGCTCTGCGTTCCAAAAAGAAAATAATTTCCTCTGTAGTATTCATCAGCTAATAAGTACTGGAAGGATTACGATTTTTTAATAGAAGTAATTTACAAATCTGTTTAACTTTCTGTCACCAGTTGATTTAAAAAAAAAAAAAAGTTTTCCACCGGAGTACCCCTTTAACAACAATTATTTCTGCTGTATTCCTCTCAGTGCAATTTAAAGTGAAACTGACATCAGGATCACCTGCACCAACCAGAATTTACAGGAATTTAGTGCAAGTGATCCCCTTTACCCCGTTCTGATCTGTTTAGGCAGTCCTGAGAAATCTTTGCCGTTGCTGCTATGCTAGTTTGTGCTCTGCACAATGGAGATGGACTCGTGAGCTTTCAGCAAACTGTTTCTAGTCCTCAATGTGGAAGTCACATTGCACTAGCCCCAGCCTAAAGTCCTGTAAGGTCCTTGTATGGGGAACTTCTACATCTTATTCCAAAAGACTGTTTCTCTTTCTTTTCTGAATTCAGACTTGGAGTAAAGTACGACATATCGAGTTGTCCACAGGACCAGTGTAGCCCCAAGAGATGCTGAGTTTAGGCCTGAAGGGAGACAGCAGACTACTTTAACACATCTTCTCCGATAGAAAGGCCAATCTTTTTCTCTAACTTTCATTCTTACTCCTTTCTAACTACTTCCTGATCCAGAGTCTTCTGAATACTACGTGTATAGCTTATGCAGACGGTATGCCCTAAATGTAGTTCTTAGGTTTGACCCCTTCTTATAGTCACACATATAAGAAATTAACCCTCTGTGTGCTCGTATGTAACATTTTTGTGATGATTAAGGGGGATACTACAAATATACAAATATAGACTGATGTGCTTCTTTAGAGATTTATTATTATTATTTATTATTATTAGTCCATAAAGCCCTATACAGGAGAAAAATATTGACGCGTTTCGAGTTAATTATAGCTAAAAAGAGTGGCAACTACCTACACTTACTTCTCCCCACACTGACACAAATGACAGAATGACATGATACCAGAAAATATAAGAAGAACATTTTACAACATGTCATATAATGTGAGCAGACAGGAAGAAAAAAAAAGAGTAAAGAAGGTGTACTCCCATTGCGGTAAACCCTCACAGGTAGATAGTACAAGGTTTACCGGAGGATGTTGTGCTGAGTAGTGTTGAGCGGCATAGGCCATATTCGAATTCGCGAATATTCGCGAATATATGGACGAATATTCGTCATATATTCGCGAATATTCGCATATTCGTTATATTCTCATTTTTTTTTCGCGTATGCGAAAATACGCGCATGCGGAAATTAGTGTATGCGAAAATTCGCATATGCGAAAATTAGCATATGTTAATTTTCGCATATGCGAATTTTCGCGCGCCAGTCTCACACAGTAGTATTACAGCCTTCTTTACACCACACAAGTCTTTACACCACACAAGCTGGAAGCAGAGAGGGGTGATCACTGTGATGTGTACTGTGAAAAAAAAAAAAAAAAAAAAAAAAAAAAAACGAATATTCGTAATTACGAATATATAGCGCTATATTCGCGAAATTCGCGAATTCGCGAATATGCGATATTCGCGAATAATATTCGAATTGCGAATATTCGCGAGCAACACTAGTGCTGAGGGCACAACACCAGTACTGGCACATAGACTCGCAGTGGGAATCCAAGAAGGTAATCTGCAGCCGCGGCATCCTCTCGAGGTCTGACAGGATCCTCCGTACAGTAAATGTGTGTAAGAGATACCATATGCGATCAACAACAAAAGATGGACTCAGTAGGGATTTATCCACCACTTTTAACTGTGAATACTTTTATATCCATTTGCCTGACAAAGAATCTGGTACAGGTTCGAAAGGTAATGTTGCATGTATGGAATAAATTACATAGTTCTATTTTCAAGATCTATGGTCAGATTCATTTTTGAAATACCTCTCTAAGTACTAGCACCAGCAGAGATGGTCCATTTATTTTGTGTGGATCGCACATGGTCTCTCTTATACACATATAATGTGAGCAGGTTGATACAATTATGCAATATAAAGAAATATAAAATATATATCTGCATATCCCATAAAAGAGCAGAAAGAGAATGTTAAGGGTAGTACAAAAAGTGTCTTATCATAATAATTTTTATTTTTAGGGACTCTAGTAATTCAAAGTTTATGACATTGTTCCCTCCACAAATAGACATAGACACTATTTCTATTCCCTGTTAAGTTGCATTCACACTTTGGAATCTCTGCCTGACCCCATAGACAGCAATATATTTCTTAGAGCAATGGTTCTCAACCTTTTTGGCGACTGAACCCCCAAAGGCTGAAAGTATGTCCGGGGGTACCCCCTCGTACGTAAATTTGCGCGGAATACCGGGATACCCGTGGACAAAAGGCATGTTCTTATGTGATGTCCCAGTACAGGACATGGTCCTGCACTACCTTTAGGCCCTATTAGGTTGAGACCCTCAGTGACCTGGGGGCTCCCCGGCAAGGTCTCCCCCTGTTGTTTCCAGAATGTTGTGTATATCACTTTAATGCCTAGACAGCATCCTTATGTATAGGTAGTACAAAGGACCTGTGTAAGTCTGTCACATGTTATGTTATGCAGTCACATGATTTGTTGTCACATGTTCTCCCAGAGAGCACCAGCTTAACCTATGACCCGCAGCTCCATTAAGATGGAGGGGGAAAATGGCACAAGGGGATTAAGATGGAGGGGGGGATAATGGCACAAAGGGATTAAGATGGAGGGGGGAAATGGCACAAGGGGATTAAGATGGAGGGGGGGGGGGGGGGTAATCATCATCCCCCCTCCATATTAATCCCCTTGTGCCATTATCCCCCCTCCCACTGTTCCCCTTTTGCCATTATCCCTCCCCCCTCCATCTTAATGCCCTTGTGCTATTATTTTACATAAACTACAATTGCAGTTTATGTATTATTGTACCTCTGAATAAAAATTGAAATAATAAGATTTGAAAGAAATGATCACTTCAGCAATTCCTCAACAATGGCATCTAGTATGTCCAGGCTTAAAAAAAAAAAAACACAGTGACATAGCCAAACATTATGAGTTCCTTAGGGAAAAAAAAAACCTTGGAGCTACCAGCTGACCATTAGTGGGTGCTGGTTTAGTACAATTATTACACACTCTGAGCAACTCAGCCCTGTGGTACGTAGTGCACCCTGTGAGGAGAATTGTATGAGCGTGCATGCAGAATGGAATTACCTGGAGTATTGTGCTGCTGGGTCTCCCGTTTAAAATAAGGTCCAAAAAGACAGCACTGCTGGAGTAATGGTACAGGAAAGGACAAGTTTACATGATTGGTATTCATGCTATTCCCAATGTATGCCCGCTATGTCAGACCCCCAGATTAATGTCAAAAGGGTCATCTATGTAATGGCCATACCAGAGGATACTCCCAGCAAACATATTAGATGGGTCAAACAATAAAACTCTTTCACCAAGCCATAGAAAATGGAGAGAACTGTGCACCATGGATTTTGTGGTGGTCTGCAGGAAATATTTATCATCAAAAATGAAAAAAAAAAATGTTTAAATGGGCACTGTCAGATATAAAACCTTTTTATATGTTGTACATCTTGGCAAAACAATAGTTTTTGTAATACACATCTTTAATTTTTTTTTTCTTCACATTTTGTTAAAGAAAACTGCTTTTAAAAATTCCACCACTAGGAGTCTCCATACCGCCTAGGACACTTATGAGTCCCACAGCAGCATGAGGGTGTTCAAGGGCCATGGACACAAGATGGCTGATTGACAAGGCTGCAAGAGGAATACAGCCTGCAGCAACACTGCTGTAACACAGAGTTTTACCAATCATTTGCCTCCAGCTGTTACAAAACTACAACTCCAAGCATGCCTGGACAGTCAAAGGATGTCTGGACATGCTGGTAGATGTAGTTTTGCAAAAGATGTAGCCACACAGCTCAAGGCAACACTGCTGCAAAAAAGAGTTATCCAAACAGTGTACCTTCAACTATTCCAAAACTACAAGTCCCAGCATTACAGGACTGCCTAAGGATGACACACATGAATGACACAGGAAGATCTAAGTTATACACTCACCATATTGTATTTGGTGGTAGAGTACAGGCAATCTCCAATAATCATCAGGTGTGTGTGTGTGTACAGCATAAAACCAGAGAGGAAAGGGTTACAGAGCAGGGCTGCCAGGCTCCCGAGAGCAATGAGTCAATAGAGTGAGGGAGGGGAAGTAGTCATCACAGTGCAGGCACGAGAGGGACACGCCCCCTCCCTTTGATAAGATGGAAAAGACATTGAGCAGCTATAATATGCTATTTTCTTTGTGAAATATGGCTGATAGAGACATAAAAATTACATGTACATGATCAGGATGAGGTACTGAGTCACATATAACAGTTTTTTTTGTGTGGGATCTGACAGGTACGCTTTAAATAAGTAATATATGACCTCTATCAATTACTTGTGCAGATCACTAGTGTAGGCTCCATACGTGGACAAAAACACCTTAGTGCCTGAAGTGCAAGCTTATTGGGGATACAGGTATATAATTCATGTACGTTGTTCTGACCAAAGTCCTGTAATCCCTGTAGAACTTGTTTGGTGTCTTGTAGGTAGCCTGGGATTTTGACCTCCAAGACAGTCAAAGTAAAGCTGTCAAAAAGCATCAACACATTTTGTCTTCAATAAAATTCACTTTCAAAAACATCCACAGCGCCAGTTCAGTCTGATGCCAAAGAAAAAAATGTACATTTTCTGTGTGATTTGCAAGATTATAAATCTAATATGGTTTATTATTAGTCTAAAATAGACTTGTCTGATAGACCTGTTACACCACCTTCCATTTGAAAAAATTACAAAAAAGCATTCTAAAAAGAGACCAACGTGTGTTAGTTTTAGCTCCCCCGAGGCAAACTTGTCTGACACAGCTTCAGATGTTATGGAGAAAACTGAGAAATCTGCCTTGAGCCCTATTCAGTCTTCACAGGATAAAAACGGAACCAAGAAAAAGCATTAAAAAAAACAAAAAACAGATAGGCGACAGGAAACACAAAATAGTCCAAATCCAAATTATTACCAACTAAGACTGAAGAAGAAATAGGACTACAGTACAGTGACCCCCCGACCTACGATTGCCCCGACATACGATCATTTCAACATACGATGGCCTCTCAGAGGCCATTGCATGTTGAAGGCAGCATCAACTTACGATGCTTTTCTATGTTGGGGCCATCGCATAAACGGCTATCCGGCAGCGCAGACTGCCTCAGCTGCCACCGGATAGCCGTTTACGGTGCCCCGTGTGGTCCGGTGACGATCACTTACCTGTCCTCGGGGCTCCGGAGCGTCCTCTTCGGGATCGACTGCATCGTCAGCGCTCTCCATCATCGTCATTACGTTGCGCGCACGCCGTCCCATCATCCAATAGGAGCGGTGTGCGTAACGACATGATGGCGGCGACGGAGAGAGAAGATGCAGGGGAAGCAGAGGCCTTACCGGAGCGTCGGGGACACCCTGGGGACACGACGACAGCGATGGAGGGCGACATCCAGGGCAGCGGTGACGAGCGGTGACGGTCCGGAGCGGCGGGGACAGGTGAGTACAACTTCCTCTACCAGTGGTCTAAAACCTGCAAACCTACAGATGTTGCAAAACTGCAACTCCCAGCATGCCCGGACAGCCATTGGCTGTCCGGGCATGCTGGGTGTTGTAGTTTTGCAACATCTGGAGGTCCGCAGGTTGTAGACCACTGTCCTATATTTTACATTGCACGGATCCCTCAACATACGATGGTTTCAACAAACGATGGTCCATTTGGAACGGATTACCATCGTATGTTGAGGGACCACTGTATTACTGCTTATCAACATGTCTGCCTGTATATATTTAGGATGTCAGAAATGTCGCGGTCCGCAAATATTTTTTAACTGGAGTAGGTCCTTACAGCCCTCTGGATGTATCTTGGTACTTTTTGGGCAGAAAGGTGATTGAAATTGCACATTCTACTTTTTTTATTTTTTTTTAATTAATAGTAATGAAAATGCACAAGAATTTGATAAACATTCAAACATTTCTGCATATTTTTAAGTAGAAAATAAGTATGTTTATCCAATTCAGTCAGATTCAATTGCTTCAGTTATACTTCAGGAACTAGAAGATGGCTTAGATCAGCACAGTAACTATGTATCTAATGAACAGAGAGCACACACTTGAGGGGAGATTTATCAAAACCTGTGCAGAGGAAAACTTGCCCAGTTGCCCATAGCAACCAATCAGATCGCTTCTTTCATTTTTCACAGGCCTTCATAAAAATGAAAGAAGCAAGCTGATTGGTTGCTATGGGCAACTGGGCAAGTCTTCCTCTGCACAGGTTTTGATAAATCTCCCCCTTTGTCTAGGTATGAAAGAAAGGCTCTCGCCATTCTTATAATAGGTACTGACTAGAGATGAGCGAACTTACAGTAAATTCGATTCGTCACAAACTTCTCGGCTCGGTGGTTGCTGACTTTTCCTGCATAAATTAGTTCAGCTTTCCGGTGCCCCGGTGGGCTGGAAAAGGTGGATACAGTCCTAGGAAAGAGTCTCCTAGGACTGTATCCACCTTTTCCAGCCCATCGGAGCACCTGAAGGCTGAACTAATTTATGCAGGAAAAGTCATCAACTGCCGAGCCGAGAAGTTTGTGATGAATCAAATTTACTGTAAGTTCGCTCATCTCTAGTACTGACATTGTTGTCAGATGGGCTGACGAGGAGGGGGGGGGGGGGGGGGGGGGTCTGTAGTCAGTGACACTTCACTGTTTGTGCCATTTTTCACTCCCTACCTAAGATGCACAAAGCCCCTATGCCATCCTATGCCAACCACAGGGGGAGTTGGACAGAGCACCTTGTATCTGTACTAAAACCAGATCATTTTTAATGATAATCTTTTGGTATTAGGAATAGGTTTATATCGTTAAGACCTTTTAGATAGATCAGCTTCAGTGGTTACTCCGAGAGATCATATATCTCTATTGTTATCCAAGCAGACTAAGTCTAATACGGAGTCAGGCAATAGATTTGTTGTATTTTCTACACCTCCTAGCTGAGAGCTTACTTGTACAGTGGTCCCTCAAGTTACAATATTAATTGGTTCTGGGAAGACCATTGTATGTTGAAACCATTGTATGTTGAGACCATAACTCTATGGAAACCTGGTAATTGGTTCTGAAGCCCCAAAATGTCATCCACAAATAGGAAAAAGTGAGGATTAAAGAAAAATAAGTAGATAACTAATATAGATAAAGCAAATCCTTACATGTAAAAGAAAGAAAGATCTGCTGGGAGCTGTAAATCACTGTCTATGTCAGTGTTTCCCAAGCAGGGTGCCTCCAGCTGTTGCAAAACTACAACTTCCAGCATGCCCGGACAGCCGTTGGCTGTCCGGGCATGCTGGAAGTTGTAGTTTTGCAACAACTGGAGGCACCCTGGTTGGGAAACACTGGTTTATGTAGAGGACAGGAGCTTCTTCAGGGTCCTATACAGTACGCACAGTGTCCCAAATGGTGCCGCCCTTACTTGGTTTCCAAAGGAGCAGCTAACCCTGGCACAGGTAAGGAGTAGTACAGAACTTGTAGTTCCTCCCTGTACTGTAGGGGGTGCTACCAGAAAGGAATTCAGTGCATGTACTTCAGTAATAGAGGTGATTTACCAGTAAAATGCCCATTCTGATTGGTCAGTTCCTCCAGTTGTGATATGTATCACAGATCTGGACTGCCTGTACATTGTATGTTGAGTCTGGTTTCAAGTTACGATGGTCCAGAAAAGACCATTGTATGTTGAAACTATTGTATGTTGAGGCCATTGTAAGTTGAGGGATCACTGTATTTTTAGAATCATACGGAAGTACTTACCTGTTTTGGAGTCTAATTAGGCACTAAGAAAAATCATTGTGCAAGGAGCACCCACTATTGGTGGCTCCGGGTTTTCTTACACACACCCCCCCCTATGTAAACTAAGTGTTGGCTTGTATGTTATATACTTCTGACTAAGAGTTACAATTATCTCAAAACGCATCAAGGTTTTTCTACTATGGACCAGGGGCGGACAAATCACATGTGCAGCATGTTTAGCTGCACAGCGGCCCGCCACTACACACAGGCCATCAGGCACTGGCCAAGGGCCCCCTTGAGAGAGAGGTGCAGCTGGTGAGGACCCAGGACAGTTGTCCCCATCCCCACTCAGACCAGCGCTATTTTTTTTTACAATCCCTGTGCTGCTCCTGCTCCGGTATCATTAGGGAGACAGGCAGTAGCGCAGGGATGAAGTCACCTGATTCATGGCTCCGCCCCCAGCACAGGAAGAGGACGGAGGCGGAGAGCTGACAGGCCTCCCAGGAGCACAGCGGCTGTGAGGGGAAGTTATGTCCCCTGTCCTGCCTCTCTTCTCACTAGCAGCCCAGTGGGGTCACTTTCCCTGCTCCGGGGTCCACAGGTCACCTACAGGTCACATTACAAGAACAATTTTTGGGAAAAATTGCGGCAAAAATGGCACGGTTTTACCGCGATTTTTCGAAATCGCGGTAAAACTGCGCCATTTTTGCCGCGATTTTTCAAAAAAAAAAAATTTGTAATGTGACCTGTAGGTGACTTGTGGACCCCGGAGCAGGGAAAGTGACCCCACTGTGGCCACAACATGTGGACACACTGCTTGTTTATTTATCATTAATCCATTAAGGCAGTGTTTCCCAACCAGGGAGCCTCCAGCTGTTGCAAAACTACAACTTCCGGACAGCTAAAGACTGTCCGGGCATGCTGGGAGTTGTAGTTTTGCAACAGCTGGAAGCACACTGGTTGGTAAACCCTGAGATAGATAGATTGACTGGGCATAGATCAGTGTTTTCCTACCATGGTGCCTCCAGCTCTTGCAAAACTACAGTCCAGGAATGCTGGGAGTTGTAGTTTTGCAACAGCTGGAGACACCCTGGTTGGAAAACACTATCTACCTATCGATCTATCCATCCCACAGGGTGCCTCCAGCTGTTGCAAAACTACAACTCCCAGCATACCTCAACAGCCAAATGTCCAGGAGTTGTAGTTTTTTTTAGTTTTGCAACAGCTGGAGGCACACTGGTTGGTAAAAAGATATCCATGTCCTATCTATCATCTATCTATCTATCTACTGTATCTATCTTATATCTATCTATCTCTATCTATCATCTATCTATCTCACATCTATTTATCTATCTCATATCTATCTGTCTATCTATCTCATATCTATCTATTTCACATCTATCTATCTATCTCACATATATCTATCTATCCATCCATCTCATATCTATCCATCTATCTCATATCCATCTCATATCTATCTGTCTATCTATCTCATATCTATCTATCTATCTATCTATATCCATCTTGCATCTATCTATTTATTTATCTATCTAATATCTATCTATTTCATATCTTTCTATCTCATATCTATCTATCTATCAATCTCATATCTATCTATCTATCTATCTATCTATCTATCTTATATCTATCTAATATCTATCTATCTATCTAACCAAAAGGATAAGTTGGCCAGCACTATTGATCCAAACTATTGTAAAAACCTGGCTTGCAGGTGCAAGCTGCTGGGCTAAATAAACAGCAACAGGAGAATACAGCAGCACACTGCTAGCACAAAGATATAGATGAAACATGAGTATATAGATAAAACATGAGTATATAGATAGAACATGAAAAGCTATACAGCTGTAGTGCAATAAATGAAGATATGAAACTATGAAAATATGAGGTACTTAGCTTGCAAATTTGGCGCCAAATAGCGTGGACCGTCCCACCACGGTAAGGTGACCTCATTCTGGGACGGACCCTACACTGTGTATATGCCTCTATGTGAACAGTACAGCAGGCATGCAAGGTCTGAAACATCCAAGGCACCTTATTTACACCTAATAGAGGTGGATGGGGTGCAGGAGCCACGCTATTTGGCGCCAAATTTGCAAGCTAAGTACCTCATATTTTCATAGTTTCATATCTTCATTTATTGCATTACAGCTGTATAGCTTTTAATGTTCTATCTATATACTCATGTTTTATCTATATACTCATGTTTCATCTATATCTTTGTGCTAGCAGTGTGCTGCTGTATTCTCCTGTTGCTGTATATTTAGCCCAGCAGCTTGCACCTGCAAGCCAGGTTTTTACAATAGTTTGGATCAATAGTGCTGGCCAATTTATCCTTTGGTTGTATTACACATACGGGGGAGTGGCTACCTCCATGTTGGCTCCTGCACCCCACCCACCTCTATTAGGTATATATAAGGTGCCTTGGATGTTTCAGACCTTGCATGCCTGCTGTACTGTTCACACAGAGGCATATACACAGTGTAGGGTCCATCCCAGAATGAGGTCACCTTACCGTGGTGGGACGGTCCACGCTATTTGGCGCCAAATTTGCAAGCTAAGTACCTCATATTTTCATAGTTTCATATCTTCATTTATTGCATTACAGCTGTATAGCTTTTCATGTTCTATCTCTATACTCATGTTTTATCTATATACTCATGTTTCATCTATATCTTTGTGCTAGCAGTGTGCTGCTCTATTCTCCTGTTGCTGTATCTATCTATCTATCTATCTCTCTCATATCTATCTATCTATCTTATATCTATCTATCTCATATCTATCTATCTATCTCATTTCTATCTCATATCTATCTATCTATCTATCTCATATCTATCTATCGCATATCTATCGCATATCTATCTATCGCATATCTATCTATCGCATATCTATCTATCTCATATCTATCTATTTATCTATCTCATATCTAGCTATCTATCTCATATCTATCTATTTATCTATCTCATATCTATCTATCTATCTCATATCTATCTATCTATCTATCTTATATCTATCTATCTCATATCTATCTCATATGTATCTATCGCATATCTATCTATCTCATATCTATCTATCTCATATCTATCTATCTATCTATCTCTCATATCTATCTATCTCATATCTAGCTATCTATCTCATATCTATCTATCTATCTATCTCATATCTATCTCATATGTATCTATCGCATATCTATCTATCTCATATCTATCTATCTATCTACTTATCTATCTATCTACCTATCTCATATGTTTTTAAACCGTACTGCAACCGCATACATTTTTTTTTAACATGGACGTCAATGGGAAAAGCACATGTATACGGTTCCATTCGGAAAAAACGTATACGTTTTTACTTTGCACATGCGCATTTGAATCCTAAAGTCCCCACCCAAGACCCCTCCCATTAAAAATGGACAAAATTTTCAAAAACGTATGTTTTTTTTTTTTTTAAAATAAAAACTGACGGAACTGTATGCACTTTTAAAAACAGTATACTGTTTAAAAACGCATACTGTTTACTTTTTTCCATACTGTTCCATCCGTTTTTTTGCCATACGGTTTTCTTTAGAAAAACGGATTGAAAACAGTATGGCAAAAACGTTATGTGAACCCAGCCTTAGGCTTCTTTTACACTGCCGTTGTGCCCCGTCAAGAACAGCCATCAAACTCTTTTTTTTATTTTGAGTCTGAAGGCCGTAATTTGGACTGGGCACAATGGGCAACAGCGGGTCCCAATGTACCCCATTATAGTCAAGCAGTAGTGATTGATAGAGTGAAAGGGGCCTTAGCTGGACTTCATACCTAGTTTGTTATAATTAAAGGGGTATTCCGGGCAAAAACCTTTTATCCCCTATCCAAAGGATAGGGGATAAGATGTCTGATTGCGGAGGGCCCGCTGCGGAGACCCCCGCGATCTCCCTTCAGCACCCGCATTCTATGCGGGCACTGAATCTCCAGTTTCGGAAACCTCCGGGTTTCCGGGACTGGGGACGTGGCCGTCACGCCCCCTCCCATAGACATAGGCGTGACGTCCCCGGTCCCGGAAACCCAGAGGATTCCGAAACTGGATATTCAGCACCCACATAGAATGCGGGTGCTGCAGGGAGATTGCGGGGGTCTCAGCAGCGGGCCCCCCGCGATCAGACATCTTATCCCCTATCCTTTGGATAGGGGATAAAATGTTTTTGCCTGGAACACCCCTTTAAGGGTAATATGCTGCTTGAAATGGGTCTATGCGTGTTCCTGTATTTATGTGCAATGTTCTGTTTTTTATGGAGATTAATTAAATGAAAGAAGATTTTATCCGTGTGTACTGGAATTTTTTTACTATTATCTATGTAAAATCTATGATACAGGAAGGTATAGTATGTGCCTCATAGGTTTAGATAGGTGATGCATTCCAGATACTTACCGTCATAGATTGGTACTTTTTTACATTAATGCACTGCATTGATCTTGGACATTACAACACATTAGAACATTCTTGAACACATAATAAACGTATGACTGAAACCACTTCATAATTCTTCCATTACTAATAGGACTGCCGTATAATTTGCATTATAATGTGACTGTCAAGTCGGCCATTTTATACAGCCTTAATATATGTTCTATATTCCCGGTATTGTCACTGCTGAGCTTTTAATATATGTATCAATCAGAACTATTGTGCTGCTGTTCACAGTTTTTGTGATATTTAAATGAGTGTTATTTACTGTTGTGCGGTAAATTGATGCTGCCTGTTGAACACATTGTCAGTCATCTGCTGGATAGAGTTATCTGACTACTCATTTGGTATTCGGTACATATAATGATGGCTATTGTTGAGGCAGAAGAGCACATCACAGAGTCAAATATCACTCAGCACATATACCTCTCCAGGTACGGGTGTTATATGGTGGTATATTGGGCAGTGCCGCCCCAGACCTCTTTTCTGTTGTAGTATGTACTCTATACAGTCATGGCCGTAAATGTTGGCACCCCTGAAATTGTTCAAGAAAATGAAGTATTTCTCACAGGAAAGGATTGCAGTAACACATGTTTTGCTATACATGTTTATTCCCTTTGTGTGTATTGGAACTAAACCAATAAAGGGAGGGAAAAAAAGCAAATTGGACAAAATGTCATACCACACTCCAAAGATGGGCTGGACAAAATTATTGGCACCCTTTCAAAATTGTGGAAAAATAAGATTGTTTCAAGCATTTGATGCTCCTTTAAACTCACCTGAGGCACGTAACAGGTGTGGGTAACATAAAAATCACACCTGAAAGCAGATAAAAAGGAGAGAAGTTCACTTAGTCTTTGTATTGTGTGTCCGTGTGTGCCACACTAAGCATGGACAACAGAAAGAGGAGATAAGAACTGTCTGAGGACTGGAGAACCAAATAAAAAAAATATCAACAATCTTAAGGTTACAAGTCCATCTCCAGAGAGCTAGATTTGCCTTTGTCCCCCGTGCACAACATTATCAAGAAGTTTGCAACCCATAGCACTGTAGCCAATCTTCCTGGGCATGAACGGAAGAGAAAAATTGATGAAAGGTGTAAACGCAGCATAGTCCGGATGGTGGATAAGCAGCCCCAAACAAGTTCCAATGATATTCAAGCTGTCCTGTAGGCTAAGAGAGCATCAGTGTCAACGCAAACTATCTGTCAATATTTAAATGAAATGAAACGTTATGGCAGGAGACCCAGGTGGACCCCACTGCTGACACAGAGACATAAAAAAGCAAGACTATATTTTGCCAAAATTAACTTGAGTAAACCAAAATCCTTCTGGGAAAACGTCTTGTGGACAGATCAGACCAAGATAGAGCTTTTTGGTAAAGCACATCATTCTACTGTTTACAAAAAAACAGAATGAGGCCTACAAAGAAAAGAACACAGTACATACAGTTAAATATGGTGGAGGTTCAATGATTATTTGGGGCTGTTTTGCTGTCTCTGGCACTGGGTGCCTTGAATGTGTGCACCGCATCATGAAATCTGAGGATTACGAACGGATTTTGGGTCGCACTGTACGGCATAGAGAAATGTCAAGGAGCAACCTGTCCATTTTAAGAACTAAGAGTAGGAGAAAATCCCCATAGCAAACATATACTGCTCTGGACAGTTCCTAGCAGAGAGCACTGTGCTCCAAAAAGAAAATATTTTCCTCTGTAGTATTCAGCCGCTAATAAGTACTGGAAGGATTAAGATTTTTTTAATAGAAGTAATTTACAAATCTGTTTAACTTTCTGGCACCAGTTGATTTAAAAAAAAAAAAAAAAAAAAAGTTTTCCACCGGAGTACCCCTTTAAGGTTGATTTAAATGTGTAAAAGAAGTCAAAGCCATTTCAGGAGAAGTGACACTTATTGACAGATGTCCTGAAGATTTACAGTTCATATTTTCTGCTCTATGTTATGCACTGTACTTGTGGAGTGTCTCTGTACGACTATGAATTACTCCTGTGTGTTACATTGGATATATAGAGTCATTGGGGGAGATTTATCAAAACCTGTGCAGAGGAAGAGTGGTGTAGTTGCCCATAGCAACCAATCAGATTGCTTCTTTCATTTTCCACAGGCCTCTTTAGAGGCCTGTGGAAAATGAAAGAAGCAATCTGATTGGTTGCTATGGGCAACTGCACCACTCTTCCTCTGCACAGGTTTTGATAAATCTCCCCCATTGTACTGTGGCCTAGATATACTAAAACTATCTAATTCTTAGACTTCAAATTTAGAAGATTAAACAAGATGATGTTTCAGTTTGTGTAATATAGATCTAGTGTATCTGAAGATTGTCTAGTCTAGTTTACACCATCTATTAGCTGGCTTACTTGAAACCAAAATTGTGCACCAAACTCTTGATGCATTTTTGACCCATTTGGTCCTCATCACTTTTGTTGGACCCAGTGAATTTTTTTCCCTAAAAAGTATCTAAAACTCAATGTTGTAGAAGTCATGTAAGACAAAATTCTGGCACATTTGTGATAGTAAATCTGGGCCTATGTGTATTTCTATCTCTAAGGCATCATTGCAGCATAAAAACAACAATGACATGTTAAAAGACAAATCGTTTATTATAATAGGGATATTCCCATCAGAGACATGTTTGGCATATCTACAACATATACTATACTAAATGTTTGAAAGATGCATTTCTCCCCTCTGGGACTTTCACTTATATATAAAATGAGGGGAGGATATTTAGGGTCCAGTCTGGCCATAGTACCATAGACTCGGGTACTATTACATCCACCTGGCCCTGCATTACATCTCCCATGCTTGCTGTGGGCAACACTATATTATATCTTTACATAAATATGTAAATTGACTCTTTAAAAACAAAGGTTATAAGTTATTGTTTTTACAGACCTCACAGAAACCATAAGGTCACTATTTGGGGTTAAAGAAAGAAAACCTTTTATTATAAAGTTTAAAGGCACTGCAGCAAAGTAGGGCACCACTGTTAAGTTTCAATGTGATAGGTGCAAGCTCCAGGGGTTGGACCCAACTACGAATTACCAATCCACATGAAGAAGACAGCAGGATGTAAATCCAAATGAAACTGTCATTTATTAATCCAGTGTGAACAGCAACATTTCAATCTTTGAATAGGAGCACATCATATGAATGGGGCCTTTTGTCATCTTCTAGGACAGTGATGGCGAACCCTCTGTGGGCACGTGGCCATAGTTCGCCATCTGACCAAATCTGGCGATTACTTGCTTAAACGGTCACCGGCTCATGCAGCAGCTCGGCCAGGCTTCCCATGGTGGCTCTGCCCGGCATCACGCGGCATCATGCACAGCATTTAAAAGCCCTGCGGTGGAAGCCGCCTCCCGTACAGTGTGCCAGGCTGTGGCTTTCTCCCAGCAGTGCTTAGCGCTGGCAAGAAGTCACTTCCTCCCAGCGCTCTATGGTCCAGCAGGAGCCGCATGGGAGGAAGTAACAGAGTGCAGGCCAGGTACATGAAATTAAGATTATTCCTCCCTATTTCATATTCAAATATTTAATAATGACAAGGAGAGGATTAGTTGTATGAAGGGAATGGGTTGTATGAGGGGGAACATAGGTTGTGTGAGGGGGGACATAAGTTGTGTGAGGGGGAACAGGGGCTGTATGAGGGGGAACATAGGCTGTATGAGGGGGGGACATAGGTTGTATGAGGGGGGACATAGGTTGTATTAGGGGGAACATAGGCTGTATGAGGGGGGACCGGGGCTGTATGAGGGGAAACATATACTTTCTGAGGGGGACATAGGTTGTATGAGGGGGGGACATAGGTTGTATGAGGGGGGACATAGGTTGTATGAGGGGGGACAGGGGCTGTATGAGGGGGAACATAGGCTGTATGAGGGGGAACATAGGCTGTATGAGGGGGGACATAGGTTGTATGAGGGGGGACATAGGTTGTATTAGGGGGAACATAGGCTGTATGAGGGGGGACCGGGGCTGTATGAGGGGAAACATATACTTTCTGAGGGGGACATAGGTTGTATGAGGGGGGACAGGGGCTGTATGAGGGGAAACATATACTTTCTGAGGGGGGACATAGGTTGTATGAGGGGGGACATAGGTTGTATGAGGGGGGGGACAGGGGCTGTATGAGGGGAAACATACTTTCTGGGGGGGGGACATAGGTTGTATGAGGGGGGACAGGGGCTGTATGAGGGGAAACATATGCTTTCTGAGGGGGGACATAGGTTGTATGAGGGGGGACATAGGTTGTATGAGGGGGAACATAGGTTGTATGAGGGGGGGCAGGGGCTGTATGAGGGGGAACATAGGTTGTATGAGGGGGGACAGGGGCTGTATGAGGGGGAACATAGGTTGTATGAGGGGGACAGGGGCTGTATGAGGGGGGACATAGGTTGTATGAGGGGGGACAGGGACTGTATGAGGGGGAACATAGGCTGTATGAGGGAGGACAGGGGCTGTATGAGGGGGAACAGGGGCTGTATGAGGGGGAACATAGGTTGTATGAGGGGGAACAGGGTCTGTATGAGGGGGGACAGGGACTGTATGAGGGGGAACATAGGCTGTATGAGGGGGGACAGAGGCTGTATGAGAAGGGGAGAGGGGTAGTAAGAGGGGAACATGGGCTACATGAGGGGAAACATGGGCTACATGAATTTCGTATAGCAGTACCCCTCATATAGCTGGTGCCTCTCCTATAGTCTATATTCCCCATCATATGACTGTGTCCTCCCCCTCCTTCTCCAAAGGTAAGAAGAAGAGAGGAGGGGGGGGGGGGGGGGTAACTGTTAAAAATAAATAAATGAGCATTTCAAAATTTATTAAAAATAAATAACCTGCAGCACCCCTACCCCCCCTCCCCACTCACACAGCACCTACCCCACACAGCACCCCATCCCCCCACACACACAGCACCTACCCCACACAGCACCCCATCGCCCCCACATACACAGCACCTACCCCACACAGCACCCCATCCCCCCACACACACAGCACCTACCCCACACAGCACCCCATCCCCCCCCACACACACAGCACCTACCCCACACAGCACCCCATCCCCCCCCACACACACAGCACCTACCCCACACAGCAACCCACCCCCCCACACACACACAGCACCTACCCCACACAGCACCCCATCCCCCCCCACACACACAGCACCTAGCCCACACAGCAACCCATCCCCCCAAACACACACAGCACCTACCCCACACAGCAACCCATCCCCCCACACACACACAGCACCTACCCCAAACAGCACCCCATCCCCCCAAACACACACAGCACCTACCCCACACAGCAACCCATCCCCCCCACACACACAGCACCCCATCCCCCCCACACACACAGCACCTACCCCACACAGCACCCCATCCCCCCACACACATACAGCAACCCATCCCCCCACACACACACAGACCCTACCCCACACAGCACCCCATCCCCCCACACACACAGCACCTACCCCACACAGCACCCCATCCCCCCCCCCACACACACAGCACCCCATCCCCACACACACACACACACACACACAGCACCTACCCCACACAGCACCCCATCCCCCCACACACCTACATAAACGCAGCAGACCCTCATACAGAACCCCTCAAACACACAACACAGTTGTGTTCTTCTTTTAAAACTAAAGATGTTAATTCGTTATGACAACTGTATGAATTGTTTTTTCTAAACTTAAACCTCAGTATTCTGATTTAATTGCTGTGCTGGCACTTTGAGGGGAAAAAAGTTGGCGTGCATTACGGTTTGGGCACTCGGGCTCAAAAAGGTTCGCCATCACTGTTCTAGGAGAAGGACAATATATAGGGCTACTTGTATTTATGGACAAGGTTGATCCAGGTATCTGTACAGTTGCCAGTAGGGATCAGGATATTTCCACTTTATGGCAAATAGTTTCATGCTATTCAGGTGTACTTATGGAGCTAAAGTCAATGTTTACATGTTAAGTTTATGCATAATTGTCTTTCACAGACAGCATTACATGATACTACTGCCTGGATGAGGCATTGCTTGTATCATAGGCAGCTACCTATAAAGGCAATGTAGGCAATAATGTTATATGTAACAGCACTTCACTCTTACAACAGGTATACACAGATAGATATATTGTATTTGTGAACGCTAAGGATGGGGTCAAGCCAATGAATGGGAGGTATATCACAAAATAAACATTTATGCCTCAGAATCTTCAATCTATCCCAGACTGATTACCGGCGACTACAGAGCGGGCGGCGTGTGACGTCACGCCCCTGCCCCCGTGTGACTTCACCCTCCGCCCCTCAATGCAAACCTACGGGAGGGGGCGTGACAGCTATCGTGCCCCCTCCTGTAGGCTTGCATTGAGGGGAGGAGCATGACATCACATGGGGGCGGGGGCAGGACATCACACGCTCCGGGGACTGATTACAAACGGGGTGCCACGTGCAAGACTCCCGCGATCAGGCATCTTATCCCCTATCCTTTGGATAGGGGATAAGATGTCTAAGCACCGGAGTACCCCTTTAAAGTTTTTTTTTTTTGCAGCCTTCAAACCCATTATGCAGAGTTAAAAAAAAACAGTGCAATATGCTTCAATTACCTTAGTGCGCTGCTTTGTCCCGATTTCACGCACAGGGCCCATACCCGGAAGTACTGTATTACGAAGCTTTTTATTTTAAAGGGGTTATCCAGCATAAGGTGATTTTAGTATGTACCTGGCAGACAGTAATGGACATGCTTAGGAAGGATCTGCGCTTGTCTTGGGGCTAAATGGCTATGTTGTGGCTTTTTGTGAACAAGTATTCCCTGTTTGACTTTTTATTTTTTGACTACAAATCCTACACTTCCATTTTCCTCCCTCCCACATATCAGCCACCCCACCCATTGAAGCATAGATGAGCTGCATCCATTTAAAAGACCTATGGTTTTCAATCAGGGTGCCTACAGCTGTTGCATTAGTTGCAGATTGATCTCTCTCCCACCAAGCGATTTCTCCACCCATTGAAGCAGACAGGCTCCCTGTCATCAGCTGACTAGTGAGTCAGGTCTCGGCCGCATTGCAATCTGGGAAAAATCTGAGAGGACAGTAATTTTGTATGCTGATAAAAATAAATATTGGAGTGAAAATCACAGAAGAATTGCGAGAAAACCGTCACACACAAGTACAGACACTATATTATCAACTACACTAACTTTATAGCCCCTGTAGCATAGTCACATAAAAAAAAATATACTGGAATACCCCTTTAATGTTGTCTCTGACCTTTTTCAGCATTCCATACAGCTGGAGACAATTTGTCATAAGTCACATGGTCTACTTAGGGTGTGGCAATCCTGCAGTGGGTGAGTGGATAGCAGAGTGGAAGGAGTAATGCTATCCACCCACCCACTGCTGCATAGCCATGCCACCTGGAGATCATGTGACTTATTACTTACTGTCTCTGGCTAAATGGAAGGATGGGAAAGGTCGGAGACAACAGTTAAATAGAAAGATTTGCCATACAGCACTCCCGAGTGTGGGTCTTATGCATGAAACAGGACAAAGCGCAGCATGGAGGTAATAGAAGCAAATTACACTGTATAGTAACTTGGTATCATGGGCACATAGGCTGAAGAGAAAGCATAAACCTTATAAAAAAAAAACATTTAACATGTCGGTTTGCAAAAGAGAAGTGCTCTTTAAAGGGTTACTCCCAAATACATCTTATCCCCTATCCAAAGCATAGGGGATAAGATGTCTGATCGCAGGAGTCCTGCCGCTGGGGACACCCACAATCTGTCATTTAGCACCCACCTTTGCAAGCTCCCGCAGCGCTGGAGGCTCCGAGTGTGCAGCATGACGACCACGGGGCCAGATTATCGTGATCTCACGACTCCACCCCTTTGTGATAATGGGGTATGTGGTGCAGGGCAGATGTTGTTACTGTAGGGGCAGATGGTATTAACCCCTTGTGTTTGTGATGCCAGGACGTGGTTTAGCCTTAACCACCCGAGGGTATGCCGCTGGATCCTGGGCTATGCATGGGGGCTAGGCATCGGTATACAACCGTAATGGCTAACAGTAGTCTGGATACCCCAGGATGGGTGGTTCTGTCAGTAGCCGTTTGAGAGCTCTGAACACTGTCTCTTGCTCTTTGGCCCATTCAACAGGTAGTCTTCCATTGTAGGTCTCCTTCGGTGTACCCCGTAAGAGAGCTGTGAGGGGTTCTGCAATCTGGGCAAAGTGGGGAATGAATCGGTGGTAGTAGCCGGCAAATCCGAGGAAGCTCCTGACATCTTTCACCGTGCACCTGAGGTTTAAGCAAGTGTCACTTTTAAGGCTTGATCTTCAGCCCATGCTTGAGCAGGACTTGGAAGACATCTGATAGATGACTGAGATGTTCCTGGTAGGACTTGGAATACACAATGACATTGTCAAGGTACAATAGGACACTGAAAATTTAGATGGCCCAGGCACCTTTCCATCAGGTGCTGGAATGTAGCAGGAGCATTACATAGCCAAAATGGTATACTTTTAAACTCAAACAGTCCCATGGGAGTCACAAAGGGGGTCTTCTCCCGGTCTTCCATGGCCATGGGCACTTGCCAATAACTCCTGGTTAAGTCCAGGATGGAGAAATAAGCAGCAGACCCGTGGGCTGTGAGTGACTCCTCGATTCTTGGCAGAGGATAATCATCCTTATGTGTGACGTTGTTCAGTTTCCTGTAGTCGACACAAAAGCGGATGGTTCCTTTTTGGATTCTTGGATAACATCTGCCTCTTTCATGTCGACAGTATGATACATTCCTGGCGCGACCGGGCGGTGTCTTTCCTTGATAGGTGGACTGTCGCCTGTGAGGATTCGGTCTTTGATCATGGACGTGTGCCCGAAATCTGTGGGGTGTTTACTAAAAGCTTCATGGTACCTTTTGGTTAATGATTCCTTTGACTTGTTCCCTTGGGGGGGGGGGGGGGTAGTGGAGTTGTGCCCACCAGAGCTCGGAGGACTCGTACTGGATCCTTCAGCCACTTGGGCAGCACACTGTCGGGCCACCATACGTTCCGTTTAGATGTCCTTCGACTCCATGAGATACAACTGGGCTACTGGGGTGTATTTTTGTAGCACAGTAGCAACTTCAGACAAGTTGACTAACCGGACTGGAACTCTCCCGTTGGTAACAGTGACAAGGCTCCTTGCAGTTCGGACAAGAGGGTGGTCTTCTAGTTGCAGAGGCTCCAGCAGGGCTTGATAGTCTCTATTCTTGACTTTGAGACTTGCACGACACCAGATGATAGTCTCTGTGTTAGATTGCAAGGTCACTGACCGGATGTCTTGTACTCGTACTCCGCAGATTTCCCTTTGCTTGTTGGCAAACTTCCGCTCCGCTTGTAGAACCTTCAAGTGGTGCTGCGCAGCCCGCTGGCCTGAAGGGGACATGTGGGGAAGAGAGGCATGCAAAGCATCTACTATCTCCACAAAACAATTTTTCATAATATAAACAATATAAACTCAGCAGACCCCTAATCTGTCACATTAGCTACAATCACTCCCTGCCCACTAAGTACATGCTCTCCCAACTGAATGTTTGGCTCCCAGTATCCATGTCTGTCGACTGGTTGCCCATTACCCCAACTACTGAGAAGTTAACACCCTCCGGTTCACACAATAAAGTAGCATCCCAATGCTGATAGAAAACTTTTTTAGTTATAGTAGACACTTGTGACCCTGTATCTATCAACGCCTCCAATGGTACACCTTCTACAATAATTTTTATATAGGGGCAGGAGGCAACATAAAGTGAGAGTCTTGACTTAGGTCGTTCTGGGATTGGACCTGACGACTGTTTTGCTGAGGGCTGGTCCGCGACAGTGATCCGTTTAAATCCCAACACTGCATTTTCCAATGTCTGGATTTGTTGCAGTGGGTACAAAAGGGGCTTTGAGTACCTGGGGGCCTACTAGGTGGAGGGTTGCGGGGGTTGAAATTGCAGGAGCAAGGGTAGGTTTTCTATGCAGGGGCAGTTCAGTCAGGTGGAGCAGACAGGGTGGTAAGATCCTTCACAGCTTTAGTCAACAGTCCTAACACTCTGTAAATCCGAGGCGGCGGTGAGTGACAAAACCGATGACACTGGGCGGGGACTGGTGATGGTGGTAGAAGAGGTCTAGTCTAGTGGTTCTTGGACAGGTGGACAAGCTCCTTCTAACTCAGTCCAGGACTCAATCATTTGGATAGCCAGTCTCTTGAAAGCGGGGAATTACATATTGGGGTTTTGGACTGCTAACATTCTCAGCTGGGCTTTGTCCCACTTATTAAGAGCCTCATCAACAAATCTGTCTAGTAACACTTTATCGCCCTACTTGGGAGTTATACCATCTAGTTTTTGGACAGTCTCTAGAGCATTCTGTAGGGCTACAGCATATGCTCTCAAGGTCTCACCTGGCTTTTGTCGCCTTTCTTACAGCCGGAGACGTACCTCTGAGGGAGAATGTTGTGACTCAAATACCTGATACAGTCTTTCAAAGATCTGCTCTACAGTTGCCTTCTTGGAGGCTGGCCAGGTGCGAACTACCTCCAACGCTGGTCCTTGTAGTTGTCCTGTGAGCATTTGCACCTGTTGATTAGGAGGGAAAGTGTAAAAGACGAACAAACTCTGGATCCTTTCCTTGAAATCCCTCAGGGTAAAGGGGTCTCCACTGAAGGTAGGGAGGACAGGGTTTCCCATGAATACCCTGCAAACACTGGAACACCAGGGTTGTTGATGTGTACTTCAGGCAAAACTGGCAACATTCCGGCAGCTACACTACTGATGTCAACTGATGCACTTCTGGCATCAGTTGTGTCATCAGTTGTTGCTAGTTTCGCCTAGATTCCAGGCACCCGATATATGTATATCTAACCTAACTTCTACAGGCATTGAAGAATTCCTGCAAGACAATAAGATAATTAAGTTTCTTAAAGGAATCATACATTTAAATAAAATGTAATATTTTGAACCTGTCCAAATGAGGCTTTGGGATGAAGTGGGGACATCCTGTTCTCATAAGTGTAGAAAAGTGTTTTCCTAACAATGGGGGAAATGTATCAATACTTCGGTCTTGTGTTTCTTTTTATCGTTTTTTTTATGCTTTTGTTTTGGCTGTCCTGGTCCAAATTCATCATATGGCGCACACCATTTGATGAATCTAGTGTATTTCTATAAAATGTGACTTTTAATATCATTTTCAATGTTCTTTTTTCTGTGTAAAAATGTTTGCGTACGACAAGGGCATCGTTCTGTATGGGTATGTAACGTCGCAATTGTGGCTTTTACCTCACAGTTCCATTTTCTACACCAACTTCTTGGTGGGAAAATACGCCAAACTTGCATGAGATGCACCCAAACTTTGTAGGTTTGTCACACATAATGAATTCATTACCACTGCAAAAAAATAAAATAAAAATAAATAAAAGATGAACACCTATCGTATTCAAGATGAAAAAACGACATAAATGGTTTGGTGCATGTTTGGTGCTCGCTGTCTGGGCATGCTGGGAGTTGTAGTTTTAGAACGGCTGGAGAGACACTAGGGATAATTCATCAAGGGTTTTTTCCCCATCTTTTTCTGTCTATATTTGGCACATATGTATTATATGTGCCAAATATAGACAGAAAAAGATGGGGAAAAAACCCTTGATGAATTATCCCTAGTGTCTCTCCAGCCGTTCTAAAACTACAACTCCCAGCATGCCCAGACAGCCGTTGACTGTCCGGGCATGCTGGGAGCTGTAGTTTTGCAACAGCTGGAGGCGTATTGTTTGGAAAACAATGGTGTAGAAGTCAGTGGCGGATCCAGGGGAGGGGCAACGGGGCAATTGTCCCCCGCCCCCTAGCATGGTGGAGCCGAAGTTGTAATCTCCCGCTCCACCAGTCACTAACCTTTCACACACGCTGTGAGTACACAGCGTGTGAGCTGCGGTGACGCGATCCACTGCAGGCCGGCGCGATGACGTCACATCATCAGGCCGGCGCCCAGAGATCCCTTCCCTGCGGCCCGCAAAATGTAAGTAAGAAGAGTATGCTCAGGGGATTAGGGGAACAGAATATATGCCGCTGTTAGGGGCACTATATCATACAGGAGGAGGGGAGGGGGATTTAAAAACTTGGGGGGCAGAGAAAAGGGAATATTTAATGTGAGGGGCTGCAGGGCAAAGCACAGGGGGCATTATATGTAAAGAGCACATGGCATGGGGCCCCCTGTGCTGTGCCCCTCACATATAATGCCCCCTGTTCTGTGCCCCTCACATATAATGCCCCCTGTGCTGTGCCCCACACATATAATGCCCCCTGTGCTGTGCCCCTCACATATAATGCCCCCTGTGCTGTGCCCCTCACATATAATGCCCCCTGTGCTGTGCCCCTCACATATAATGCTCCCTGTGCTGTGCCCCTCACATATAATGCTCCCTGTGCTTGGGCCCACACATATAATGCCCCCTGTGCTGTGCCCCTCACATATAATGCCCCCTGAGGGGACAGGACAGGGGGCATTATATGTGAGGGGCACAGCACAGGGGGGATTATATGTAAGGGCACATGATGGGGGGCATTATATGTGAGGGGCACATGACAGGAGCATTATATGTGAGGGGCACATGATGGGAGCATTATATGTGAAGGGTGCATGATGGGGGCATTATATGTGAGGGGCAAAGAACAGGGGCATTATATGTGAGGGGCAAAGAACGGGGGCATTATATTTAAAGGGCACAGTGCAGGGGGCATTATATGTTAGGGGCACATGACAGGAGCATTATATGTGAGGGGCACAGCACAGGGGGCATTATATGTGAGGGACGCATGATGGGGCATTATATGTGAGGGACGCATGATGGGGCATTATATGTGAGGGGCGCATGATGGGAGCATTATATGTAAGGGGCAAAGAACGGGGGCATTGTATGTAAAGGGCACAGTACAGGGGGCATTATATGTTAGGGGAACCGGACAGAGGGCATTATTGTTATGTGGGGGGAACAGGACGGGTCATAATTATTATATGTAGGGGCACAAGATGGGACATTATTACTATATGTGAAGGCACAGAGTGTTTTGCATTTCAGAAGTATAGTGTATATTATGAGGAATTTCTGGGGTGGTACGGTTTTTATGGGCCACAATACATTACGGTATTTTATTCAGAGGGTGTACTGCAGAGCAAGTTATATTCAGAGAGTGCAGTGTGTGGTAGTATTACATTTAGAGGGCGCAGTGTGTTGTAGTATTATATTCAGAGGGTACGTGTGTGGCGGTATTATATTCATAAGGTATAGTGTGTTGTATATTCAGGGGGTACAGTGTGTCAGAATTATATTCAGAGGGTGTGTGCCAGTATTATATTCAAAGAATACAGTGTTTGGCACTATTATAATAATTATTCTTTTCATATAGAGGATCAGAATGCGCTGACATAGAGGAGACATCTGGGCATCAAGTTCTGCAGAGAGAAGATTTAGCTGGAACAAATCCTGGCGGTATGTACCAGCTGAATTAGATAAGGAAAGACTATAGAGAAGACGTCACCTGTAGTCACTGATATCATTGTGTATTCTCCACACTATGGAGAAGACATCACCTGTAATCACTGTTATCATTGTGTATTCTCCTCACAATAGAAAAGATGTCACCTGTAATCACTGATATCATTGTGTATTCTCCTCACTATAGAGAAGATGTCACCTGTATTCACTGATATCATTGTGTATTGTCCTCACTATAGAGAAGATGTCACCTGTAATCACTGATATCATTGTGTATTCTCCTCACTATAGAGAAGACGTCACCTGTAATCACTGATATCATTGTGTATTGTCCTCACTATAGAGAAGATGTCACCTGTAATCACTGATATAATTGTGTATTCTCCTCACTGTAGAGAAGACGTCACCTGTAATCACTGATATCATTGTGTATTCTCCTCACTATAGAGAAGATGTCACCTGATATCATTGTGTATTGTCCTCACTATAGAGAAGATGTTACCTGCAATCACTGATATCATTGTGTATTCTCCTCACTATAGAGAAGATGTCACCTGTAGTCACTGATATTATTGTGTATTCTCACTATAGAGAAGACGTCACCTGTAATCACTGATATCATTGTGTATTCTCCTCACTATGTCCCATCAGAGCTTTAGTCACTTGTAAGTTCTGCAGTTATGAAGGATGAAACAACAACTCCCAGCATCCCCTTACCACTACTTAGGTCATACTGGGAGCTGTTGTTTTAAATGGTAAAAACTTCTTTAGCACTTGCCCATTCTGTGACAATTGGTATATTTGCTTATTATTCTGACATGTGAGCACAGCCTAAGAGTCTTAAACAAGGTTAGGACTGTATGATGCATTTAATAATATTGTAAGCAACATCTTATTTTCTGTCCGCCAACACAAAATACTCTAATGGTGCCCCTCCCGAGAGTAGACTCTCGATCCGCCCCTGGTAGAAGTTAATCTAGTGTTGATATACTTTGGTGTGTTAGGCTATGTTCACACTATGTTCGCACAAACTGCGGGGTGCCAGCATAATATGCCAGCACTAGGACAGCACAGGAATGCACCGTCTTATAGATGGCTATGCATTTCGTGCAGACACTGCACAAAGAATGAACTCCTAAGGAAGAGACTTCTCGAAACACGTGTAGAGGTGAGACAGGGTGCAGTAGGACTCCGGATGTCTCAATCAGGTAATAGATTGTGACTTTGCATATACAGCATTGCTATTGTATTGTTATACTATATTCAGCACATTGAGGACTGTTCTCCGCTTATCCTTGTGATGTCCCTGTCAGTGTTTTGTGGTTTATGATTTTAAGGGTGGGTAGCTTTTAAAGGGTAGGTCCTTGTTGGTATTTTGTATACATAGTGTGATTTTAAATAAAGCTTTTTTTGATTATGAATTGTCAGTTTTGTAGGTTTTTCTGTTTTTGACATTGTTGTAATCCTAGGTCTCCTAGGATATAATCCTTTTCTAAGATTAGTGCTAATCCATCTACCTAGGAGTATGTTTGTATCTGTACCCGTATTTACATGTACTTTGGATTTTTGTTCCCTCCTAGGCTAGTTTATGTTCACACATCAGAGTGTGCCCTCTAGCTAGGAGCCCATTTGGATTTAGTATTGATGCCCTTCCATGTTTGGAGTTAGGGTGTGTTTGTGTCTAGAGTGAATAGTGCTTTTGATGTCCTGACCTGTTAAGTGTTCTACTTCAGTCTATAGATATTTCTGTGTGTTGCTGTTTAGCATTTCTGTTGTGTATTTTGACCTTAGTCCTGTTTGTTGGTTATTGCATTAACCTTCTGTGTTCCTGACTTGTTCCCCAACATGTACTGTTCCATTTGTTTTGTTTGACTTGACACCCCCAGCACTTTAGCGCAGTGTAGGGATTGTCTTTGTGGTTGTCAGTCCATCGCACAGGGTGGATGGGCAATAGGAAGGGACAGTTAGGGCACACTAACTCCCTGCCCCCCGATCATGACAGTGACCTTCTGCTATAGGGTATAGTTGCCATGGAGCGAGGAACAGTTACCAGCTATAATATCTGGTAACTCCTACTGTCAACAGGTATAAAAGAGCCCAGGGTGTGCCAAGAAAACAATCCCCACACCATCATGCCAGTGTGACACCTGAGAGGAAGGGTTCATTAATTCATGCTGCTTGTGCCAAATTCTAACCCTCTGTAGGCATGATGTGATGTGGACCAGGCAGTGTTTTTCCTCTGCTCAGTGATCCATTACTGTGCCCTTTTTTTTCTTGAATCTTGCCTTTTTGTTTCCCTTTGGAGGGGCTAATGGGCTCCTGATATCGAGCATCGATTTTGGCCCTTATTTACTGCGCCTACACAAAGCTTGATCAGTCGTGTGGTCCTGAACTTCATCGTTGTTAGCCGCACATCCCCCGTTTACACAGGCATTTTCTTATTGAATTATCGCTGATAACTTTTGTCGATGAATTGATACTCTATAACTTTTGGAGATGAATTGTTTACATCTACAGGATACCCGTTTACCATTCTCAGACGATTCTCCACACTGTTGCTTGTAAACCCCACAAGGCTAGCAGTTTTTGAGGTATTGGTTCAGGTCTTGCACTAATGACCCATTACGGTCATTAAAAAACTTACACATCTTTTTTACAGTTTCATAATATGCCCCTCCTTCCCTAAGATGTATAGTCTGTCTGACAAATTAGGGAATCAGTCAAATGGGCGTGAACAGAATTTAAATAATGTAAATGAATACTGTGTGATGGGTGGGATTATACAGTTTGGGGGTATGAATGTTTTCCATTAAGGGGTATGTATGCCTAATTACCCCCCCCCCCCTTTATATATATATATATATATATACATACATACATACATACACCCTCCTCCTTTACCATGTTCATTTTCTTTATGTATATAAAAATTTCTATCATTCTCCCAAGCTATACATGTTAAGGTCCTTTAAATGGGTATTCCAGGAAAAAACTTTTTTATATATATCAACTGGCTCCAGAAAGTTAAACAGATTTGTAAATGACTTCTATTAAAAAATCTTAATCCTTAGAGTACTTATGAGCTTCTGAAGTTAAGGTTGTTCTTTTCTGTCTAAATCCTCTCTGATGACACCTGCCTTGGGAAACGCCCAGTTTAGAAGAGGTTTGCTATGGGCATTTGTTTCTAAACTGGGTGTTTCCCGAGAAAGGTGTCATCAGAAAGGATTTAGACAGAAAAGAACAACCTTAACTTCAGAAGCTCATAAGTACTGAAAAGATTAAGATTTTTTAATAGAAGTAATTTACAAATCTGTTTAACTTTCTGGAGCCAGTTGATATATAAAAAAATGTTTTTTTTTCCTGGAATACCCCTTTAACCTTTCCTGGAAAGTTTTATCCTGCAATCCATGTACTTGTTTAGTAGCTGTTCTCTGAACTCTCTCTAAAATATCTATATCCTTCTGGAGATACGGTCACAATACTCCAAGTGAGGTCTCACCAGCGTTCTGTACAGCGGCATGAGCACTTCTCTCTTTCTACTGCTTATACCTCTCCCTATACATCCAAGCATTCTGCTAGCATTTCCTGCTGCTCTATTACATTGTCTTCCTACCATTAAGTATTCTGAAATAATTACTCCTAAATCCCTCTCCTCAGATACTGAGGTCAGGACTGTGTCAAATATTCTATATTCTGCTCTTAGGTTTCTATGCCCCAGGTGCATCATCTTGCACTTTTCCACATTAAATTTCAGTTTTCAGAGTTCTGACCTTTCTACTAGTTTACCCAAATTCTTTTCCATTTGGCATATCCCTCCAGGATCATTAACCCTGTTACAAATGTTTTTGTCATTAACAAAAAGACATACCTTACCATCGAGACATCCTGCAATATCACTGATAAAGATATTACACAAAATTGGTCCCAGTACAGATCCCTGAGGTACCCCACTGATGACAAGACCTTGCTCTGAATATACTCCATTGACTACAACCCTCTGTTGTCCATCACTCAGCCACTGCCTAATCCACATAACTCAAGAATGGAAGGGTATATCAAGAAACTGTAAAAAAGATGTGTGGTCAGGGCACCCCAATCTATTTAATGACAATGCAATCTATTTTTGGGGTTGGTCACATGTTCTCTTTTATTCAGGCATAGGAGCACTTGTGAGATGAGACACTGATGTCCAATAAGAACGTTTGAGTCACAATCAACATTTGTATTAATCCCAAAGGAGTTTGATGGGTCATCCACACCAACCTCATCATACAATGTCTTCATACGCCCCACTTTGTATACAGGGGCACAGTTATACAGGTGCAGGAAGAAGTCTCCTCTAAAACTGTCCCCACAATGCTGAAAACAAACAGTTGTCTAGACAGTTGAATAACATATTATAGTGTGCTGTAGCAAGAAGAAGAAAAAAATTATGTAAATGGAAATAAGGGGCCTAGCTCTAACTAAGAAAAAGTATACCATTATTCTTCCTCCTTCATTACGCTTTTGGATAGGCAATGTTTTTGGGTCCTTTCTTTTCCATTTTGTGGCATGGCTGTGTACCTGATTTTATGCCCCTGAACTCAATTATAAGAAGGGGTGTCAACATACTTTTGCCCAAACAGAAGGGAATTTATCCTTTTGAGCCAATTGTGAACAATTTCTCATTTTTGCGACACGATGTTTGTTGAATTTGCATTTTTTTTTTTCATGCCAAGAGTTTCTAAAAGGTTGCATGTAATAAATGTGGCTTAAAACTGACTACACTTAACTATTCCCCTTTGATACTAAAGACGTGCTCCTTTTGTGGATTAGGTGTGAAAGGTTACTAAAACACAGAGAATTTGCTAATTTATGAGCAACATGAGGTATGTACAAAAATGTGTGAGTTTTTTCAGCCAGAAAACTAGCATGCAAACCTTGATAAATTCCCCCCATAGTGTATATAGGCAGATAGATAATAGCTACAGATATATACAGTGATGCAAGTATTCAATGTATTTTAACTGTGGACTTTTGCAGTGTCTGTAAAATTCCCTTCTTAGAGCAGGAGCAAGCAAAAGTTAATGGGAAATTATTGGTGTTTTGGCTAGTGTTGCCACCTGCTGGTTATTTATGGTATAGTTTTATTTTTCATTTCCTTTTTTAAAAATCTTATTTCCATTCTTCTGGGTTTGAAACAAATAGTATAAAAAAAAGCATTTTGTCTAATAATTTATATTACAATGTTTCTTATATTTGCTTGTACTATTGATCTATGCATAGTTTGTTTAAATGACAGTGCCTATTTCAACTCTCAAAGTGTCCTTGAAACAAAGAACAGAGACATGTAAAAAGTTTTGATCATTAAAATGAGCAGAGAGAAGCGTGGCCGTGCGCTTCACTCCCCTGCTCCCTGTGATCTCTGTCCAGTTGCACTAGATGGGCTCCAGAGACTTGGAGTGGAGGTCTATTGTAACTGGATGAAGATTGCACCAAGCTGTGAAGCAAACAACTTATTCATATACCGTATATACTCGAGTATAAGCCGACCCGAGTATAAGCCGAGACCCCTAATTTCAACCCAAAATCCCAGGAAAAGTTATTGACTCGAGTATAAGCCTAGGGTGGGAAATACCTCATCCCCCCCTGTCATCATCCAGACCCGTCATTAACATCCTCATCATCATCCCCTTGTCATCATCCCACACATCCCCCCTTCATCATCCCCTTATCATCCCACACATCCCCCCCTTCATCATCCCCTTGTCATCATCCCACACATCCCCCCTTCATCATCCCCTTATCATCCCACACATCCCCCCTTCATCATCCCCTTGTAATCATCCCACACCCCCCCTTCATCATCCCCTTGTCATCATCCCCACACCCCCCCTTCATCATCCTCTTCTCATCATTCGCCCTCAGTGGTCTTCAACCTGCGGACCTCCAGAGGTTTCAAAACTACAACTCCCAGCAAGCCCGGGCAGCCATCGGCTGTCCGGACTTGCTGCGAGTTGTAGTTTTGAAACCTCCGGAGGTCCGCAGGTTGAAGACCACTGCGGCCTTCAACATCATCCAGCCCCCTCTCACTCCCTTTAGTTCTGAGTACTCACCTCCGCTCGGCGCTGGTCCGGTCCTGCAGGGCTGTCCGGTGAGGAGGTGGTCCGGTGGGATAGTGGTTCCGGGCTGCTATCTTCACCGGGGGCGCCTCTTCTCCGCGCTTCCGGCCCGGAATAGAGCCGTTGCCTTGACAACGACGCATCTGCGTCGTTGTCAAGGCAACGTGACTATTCTGAGGCCGGGCCCGAAGCGCTTAGAAGAGGCCTCCCCGGTGAAGATAGCAGCCCGGAACCACTATCCCACCGGACGACCTCCTCACCGGACAGCCCTGCAGGACCGGACCAGCGCCGAGCGGAGGTGAGTACTCAGAACTAAAGGGGGTGAGAGGGGGCTGGATGATGTTGAAGGCCGCAGTGGTCTTCAACCTGCGGACCTCCGGAGGTTTCAAAACTACAACTCCCAGCAAGCCCGGACAGCCGATGGCTGCCCTGGCTTGCTGGGAGTTGTAGTTTTGAAACCTCTGGAAGTCCGCAGGTTGAAGACCACTGCGGGTGGGGGAGTTCACTCGAGTATAAGCCGAGGGGGGTGTTTTCAGCACGAAAAATCGTGCTGAAAAACTCGGCTTATACTCGAGTATATACGGTAATTGGTGGGGGTCACTGAGACCCTGTCAGATCAAAACTTTAGATATGACATTCACGTGAGGCCAAAAGTTGCTTTTGAATGACAGAGACCCTTTAAATGAGTATTCCCATCTATTCTATTTATTCTCATCTATACCTAAAAAACATGGACCCCCCCCCCCCCCCAGGTCAATTCAACAAACTTGTGGTGGCTTGTGTGCTTTCCATTAATAGTCGTTTTACACGCTTTATGTAACTCAAATTCCATAAAAATTATTGGACCAGCACTATGAGCTATGCTGTTTTTATAACCCCTGAGTTCCAGAAACAGTGTAGCTGGATTGGGGGTCCTTTTTTTCGGTGCTGGTCCCAGGAAAGACCACACATCCAGAGGCGGCTCTCCTATAAGGCGAGTAAGGTGGCCGGGCCGCCTAAGGCCTCGCGTTCAAGGGGGCCTCGCAGCCTTACTTGCCCCCTCTGCAGAGTCGGATGGTCATGGACGTATTTAACTATAAGCGTGTCTTACAGACCTGCCTATAGTTAAATGCGGGTTGATCTGCTGTTTTGACAGAGCGAAGAGCCTTTGGCTCTTCGCCCTGTCAATCGCTCTTATGACTGGGCATTATGCAGGTCATCCTTATTGCTCTGGTGCATGAGTGACATCATCATGAGAAGACAGAAGAGGCCACGCAATGGACTATGCAAAAATAGGTGAGTATCTTTATTCATTTTTTGTTTTTTTTACTAGGAGGCTGCCATTACTACTTATACCACTTAAAAAGGGCTACTACTTTTACTACATAAAGAGGGTTGGGGCTGCAGCTTTTACTACCTAAAGGGGGCTCTTGCTACTTTTACTAACTAAAGGGGGAGTGCTCCTTTTATTACCTAAGGGGGCTCCTGCTATATTTACTATCTAAAGGTGGCTGCTGCTGCTTTTACTACCTAAAGGAGGCTGCTGCTGCTTTTACTACCTAAAGGAGACTGCTGCTGCTACTTTTAATACATAAAGGTGGCTGCTGCTACTTTTACTACCTAAAGGTGGTGGCTGCAACACCTTTTACTACATAAAGGGGGGCTGCTGCTGCGCCTTTTACTACCTAAAGGGGGCTGCTACTGCGCCTTTTACTACCTAAAGGGGGCTGCTACTGTTACTTTTCCTACCAAAAGATAGCTGCTGCTGCTACTACTGCCTAAAGAGGGCTGCTGCGGCTACCTCTACCTAAAGGGGGCTGCTTCTACCACTGCCTAAAGGGGCTGCTGCTGCTACTACTACCTAAAGTTGGTGGCTGCTGCTACCATTGCCTAAAGGGGATGGCTGCTGCTACTACTGCCTAATGGGGGCTGCTTCTGCTAATACTACCTAAAGGGGGCTGATACTTCTACCACTGCATAATGGGGGAAGCTACTACTACCACCGTAAGAGGGGTTGCTACTACCAATAGCTAAAGGGGCTGCTGCTACCTAAAGGGGACTACTACTACTACCTAAAGGGGGCTGCTATTACTACCTAAAAGGGGCTTCTACTACTATATGCAGGGGGCTGCAACTATATATGGGGGTTTCTACATACTGGGAGTAAGTCCTATTTATAGGGGAAAAAATGAAAAAAGACTGGGTTCGGCATTGTGAATGAAGTGCCGGAGGTAGTGTGAACTGCAGTCTTTTACCTGGAGACGCAACATGGCATTTTCACGGTGCTCAATCTAAGCAATCAACAAATGGAAAATCCTTAGAAGAAGAATCGAGGAGGCTAAATATAGCCATAAGATTTATTCCAGTCTGATCACAGATATAACATAGGCCGATGGGCCATTTCACATGCGCTTAATAATGACCTATCAATAGCCTATCATGTGAGCGTGAAACGGCTCGTCGGCCTATGCTGTATCTGTGACCAGACTGGAAAAAATCTTGGCTATATGTACGAGTGCCTCTTCGCTTCTTCTTTTAAGGATTTTCTATTTATAGGGGGCTGCTACTGCCTACATGGAGCAACTACCTACAGAGGGACCTACCTACCTTGGGCACCTGTGTAATGGGGGAAACAAAGTGTAGGGACCAGTCTATCTTCTTGAGTGATCTGACTACCTAATGGTGGACATCCTACCTACTCTTAGCCCAACCCATTTATCGACCCACCCTACTTTGTAGGACACCCAGGGGGTAATCATTACTGTAAAGAGCGCTAGAGGTGCTGGAAAAGCCTAAAATGTTTGTCTGGCAGGTCTTGTGTAGACGAGTTGTGGCAGGATATCATCATGACAGTGAAAGTGAACAACTCCTATTAAAGAAGACATCACCAGATATAACTGTATGTAATCACTTATATGGTTTGCAGAGCCTGTGTAGAGCTAGGGTTACACTGACTGTGTACAGAGGTTTTTATTCAGTGTCAGTGTGTTGGTATTATCTAGTCACTATGTGGTGGTAATGGTAGTGATCGGGGGGTGGCAGTATTATTTGTCCCTTGTATAGTGGTGTTGTTGGTGATACTGGTCTATGTGTAGTGGTGTTATTCAGTATCAATAAGGTGGTATTAGCCAGTCACTATATCATGTAATGTGTAGTCATGGTGTTTGTCCCTTGTATAGTGGTGATATTGGTCTCTGTATGGTGTTTCATATAATAACAGTATGATAGTATTAGTCACTGCAGTAGTAATATGTCATCCTGGTGTGGAGATACTATTTAATGTTTCTAAACCCCAGCCCTTTAGGGGACACCTCCCAATAGCAGACAGTTTTTATTCCCTGGCAGTGTCCAATAAGACAATATATTTGCACCCTCCAAATAGGGGACACACCCAATAGGGGACAAAACACACCCAGTAGGGGACACCCAGGCATTTGTGCCAATTTTGTACACAGGGCCACCATCAGGGGGGTACAGCCAATACCCCAATAAGGGGCCCGGGCTCCCAGGCACCCCCCTGCAGCAGCCTCAGCACAGAATCAGAAGACCACTGTTGAAACAGTGGTCTCCTGTTTTTGTCCGTCTGCTGGCCACATCATTCGCACTGCCCCCCCCCCGATCCCCCCATACCACTTTATTCCCCATGTTTAAATCATCCCCCCTTTATTACCCCCTGTGCCACATAATTTTTCCTTGATTTCATCCATGCCATTTCATTCCCCTTTATTACCCTGTGTGCAAATTCATCACCACCTCTCTACCACCACCCCCTGTGCCATTTTATCCCTCCTGTGCCAATTCTCCCCCCCCCTTTATCCCACCTGTGCCATTTCATCCCCCCTTGCCATTTCATTCTCCCTTTATACCTCTGTGCCACTTTATTCCCCCTGTGCCAATTTATCCCCCCTTACCCCTTGTGCTATATCACTTTTCTCCTTCCCTCCTCCCCCTGTTGTTCTTCTTACCTGGCCAGCAGGCTCAGGTGCAGGGGCTCTTAGCGGGTTTGTCATTCTCCTGACGTTCTCTGCACTGCACTAACAGAGCAGCAATGGCGGCTGCGGGCACTGAGAAGTGACATCAGGAGCTTCACTAGTCACTGCTGGCAGCGGCCGCTGCTCACAGCCTCTCAGTCAGTGCAGAGGACGTCAGGAGAACTTTATACCTGCTGAACTCCCCTGCACCTGAGCCTGCTGGCCAGGTAAGAAGAACAACAGGGAGAGGAGGGAAGGGGAACAGTAATGTGACACAAGGGGTAAGGGGGATGATTTGGCACAGGGGGAATAAAGTGGCACAGTGGGATACAGGGGAAATAAAATTGCATGGGGGGGAAATGGCATGGGGGAGGAATGGAACGGGGGGTGGTAAAGAGGGGGTATTGAATTTGAACAGAGGGTAATAAAGTTATTACAGGGGAATTAAGGGTAAATGATGTGGCACAGGGAACAGGGGGAATAAAGGGGCACAGGGGGATAAGGGGGAATGAAATGGCACAAGGGGTTCAAGGGGGGTTGAATGAAGTGGCATTGGCAGGATCAAGAGGGGGGATAAAATGGCACGGGGGGATGAAATGGTACAGGGGTGTTAAGAGGTGATTAAACGGCACTGGGAGATTCTACTGTAATATTGCTTTTTATCATGTTTTATAGGTAATTACACTTCGGAGTGAATACAGTACAATATTCAGTCATTTAGAAAGATTTTTGAGTCTTTTTTCCCAATGGAGGACATGTCCCGATAGTGGAGAGTTTATTTTTCCTGTGAGTGTCCGCTAATGGGATATTCTACTGTAACTATATTCTGCGCATTTGTACAATTACACGCCCGCATGCGAATCCCAGCCCGTCACTCACCACGCTCTGCTGTCCCTCCTTCGCCGGAGCTCTGAAATTTTAAGGGCCAGTGCGCCCATAATTAGTGTTTGCACCTGACACCACATTATAAATCCCTGCACCTCCCAAACTTCCCTGCCGGATCTTCAGTGCCCCTAGCCTGAGATTAAGTGTTCCCTATTGCCTGTTTGTCTTTCCCATGTATCCAGACCTTCCGCTACGTTACTAGACTCCGCACCTTTGCCGCCTGCCTTGACCTTCTGCTACGTTTGACTACGCTACTGCCTTATCCTTCGGTACCTCACCTTGCTCAGCTACCTGTGTTGTCGAGCCGTGCCGGGGGGTAGTGACCTGGGTGTCGCCTGTTGCAGCAAGCCCATCCTGCCTTGTGGTGGGCTCTGGTGAAGACTACCGGCACCTTAGACTCAGCTCCCCGATACAGTCGGAGTCATCAGCCAGGTTAAGGGATCCACATCCAGCTCCGTTACACATAGTTCTTTTTGTTTTACTACTTTTCACAATAAAAATACTTAAAATGATCATTCTTAGGTCACCATGTTCCGAAACCCTTCACATTTAAAATTTTCCATCAACATAACTGTGTGAGGGCTTTTCTTTTCAAAAAACAGGGAACACAATAGCAATGATGAATAATGTTAGAAGTCAAAATTGCTTTATGGGCAAGAGTGAGAAAATATTCTTCGAGAGGTACCCATCAAAACAAAAATGGTACCAATAAAAACTACTGTTCACCCCACAAAAAATGAGCCCTATACAGCCCCGTAAATGGAACAAAAAAAAGTTATAGGGGTCATAATTTTAAGTAGTGTACTGATTTTATTTCACTACTTAAATGGGCACTGTCATATACAAAAAAAAAATTATATGTTGTACATCTTGGCAAAACATTAACCTTTCTAATATACTTCATAAGAACATTTTATTTCCTTTTTATAGAAATCATGGCTTATAAAACCATGGCTTTGTCCAAGCTGAAGCACAGAGGACCACTATAAGACAGGAGAGAGCACAGATGAGTCCTATCAGACAGGAGAGAGCACAGAGGAGTCCTATCAAACAGGAAAGAGCACAGAGGAGTGCTATCAGACAGGAGAGAGCACAGATGAGTCCTATCAGACAGGAGAGAGCACAGAGGAGTGCTATCAGACAGGAGAGAGCACAGATGAGTCCTATCAGACAGGAGAGAGCACAGAGGAGTGCTATCAGACAGGAGAGAACACAGAGGAAACCTATCAGACAAGAGAGAGTACAGTGGATTACGATCAGACAGGAGAGAACACAGAGGAGTACTATCAAACAGGAGAGAGCACAGAGGAGTGCCATCAGACAGGGGAGAGCACAGAGGAGTCCTATCAGACAGGAAAGAGCACAGAGCAGTCCTATCAGATAGGAGACAGCACAGAGGAGTACTATCAAACAGGAAAGAGCACAGAGGAGTGCTATCAGACAGGAGAGAACACAGAGGAAACCTATCAGACAAGAGAAAGCACAGTGGAGTACTATCAGACAGGAGAGAGCACAGAGGAGTGCTATCAGACAGGAGAGAGCACAGAGGAGTACTATCAGACAGGAGAGAACACAGAGGAGTACTATCAAACAGGAGAGAGCACAGAGGAGTGCCATCAGACAGGGGAGAGCACAGAGGAGTCCTATCAGACAGGAAAGAGCACAGAGCAGTCCTATCAGATAGGAGACAGCACAGAGGAGTACTATCAGACAGGAGAGAGCACAGAGGAGTCCTATCGGACGGGAGAGAGCACAAAGGAGTCCTATTGGACATGAGAGAGCACAAAGGAGTCCTATCAGACAGGAGAGAGCACAGAGGAGTCCTGTGAGACAGGAGAGAGCACAGAGGAGTCCTATCAGACAGGAGAGAGCACAGAGGAGTCCTATCAAACAGGAGAGAGCACAGAGGAGTGCTATCAGACAGGAGAGAGCACAGATGAGTCCTATCAGACAGAAGAGAGCACAGAGGAGTCCTATCAGACAGGAGAGAGCACAGAGGAGTCCAATCAGACAGGAGAGAGCACAGTGGAGTCCTCTCAGACATGAGATAACACAAAGGAGTACCATCAGACAGGATAGAGCACAGAGGAGTACCATCAAACAGGAGAGAGCACAGAGGAGTTTTATCAGACAGGAGAGAGCACAGAGGAGTCCTATCAGACAGAAGAGAGCACAGAGGAGTCCTATCAGACAGGAGAGAGCACAGAGGAGTCCAATCAGACAGGAGAGAGCACAGTGGAGTCCTATCAGACATGAGATAACACAAAGGAGTACCATCAGACAGGATAGAGCACAGAGGAGTACCATCAAACAGGAGAGAGCACAGAGGAGTGTTATCAGACAGAAGAGAGCACAGAGGAGTCCTATCAGACAGGAGAGAGCACAGAGGCGTACTATCAGACAGGAGAGAACACAGAGCAGTGCTGTCAGACATGAGAGAGCACAGAGCAGTCCTATCTGATAGGAGACAGCACAGAGGCATACTATCAGACAGGAGAGAGCACAGAGGAGTCCTATCGGACAGGAGAGAGCACAGAGGAGTCCTATCAGACAGGAGAGAGAGCACAGAGGAGTCCTATCAGACAGGAGAGAGCACAGAAGAGTGCTATCAGACAGGAGAGAGCACAGAAGAGTGCTATCAGACAGGTGAGAGCACAGAAGAGTTCTAGCCCACTCAAGAATAGATAAGGTGCACATCCTACTCATGCAGTAATATATATTAAGTTAAATTTAAGTAATTTAACTGAATCGCAGTCGTCCTCTTTCCTTTTCTTCTCCATCAGGCTCAGACCGCCATGACGACTTCTTCTAGCCAAAACTCATCTCTTCAATAGTAGTAATGAATCCCGGCAGTCGCAAAGTCTTGATGCAATTTCTTTTTCTTTTATTCAAGCATTATCTCATGCAAAGATGAAAGCAGCACGTATTCCAGCTAGGTAGCATTTCTCAACTGCATGAGAGTACATGCAATTTAGAAAGGCTACCGATCCGGAAGGAATGCTGCGTTCATTTTTGCATGAGATAATGCTTGAATAAAAGAAAAAGAAATTGCATCAAGACTTTACGAGTGCCGGGATTCATTATTACTATTGCATATTGTTGTCCACGTGCACCGATCTGTACATCAGTGCCGACCAACTACTTACTTGCAAAACTCATCTCTTCAGCATCTGCAGGACAAACATATTAGATTATGCATTTTTCCACTGCTCTCCACACCTCTATACAAGCTCTCCATCTATAGGTCCCCAACTGCAATAATGCCCCCTTGGTGTCCTGCACAGAAAAAGTGGGTAGGTTAGCAAGTCCCCCATTAAGTAGTTATATCCTCTACAGTAGGCAAGTAATTCCCCCTTAGGTAGGCAAGTCCCACAGTAGTTACATAGTTCACTTATTAGGTAGTCCTCCCATATGCAGGTATGTTTTAGGTAGGTAACCCCCATTAAATAAATACATCGGTAGATAGTTAGATAGCTAGGTAGGTAAATTGCTAGGAAAGTAGGTAGCCAAGTAGGTATCTAGTTATATGAGTAGGTGGGTAGTCAGGTGAGTTGGTCACTAGGTAGGTAGTCAGGTAGACATGTAGGTAGGTAGCCATGTAGGTGGGTAAGTAGGTAGGTAGCTAAGTAGGTGGCTAGGTAGCTAAATAGGGATTTAAATTTAAATAGAGGAAACATACATCGTTGCACATCCACAACATGCACCTTAATCTAATGCTTATCAGCAATATTTATTAAACTGACAGGTCATTAGTGTACTTTATGATCATGAAGTGCAAGCCCGCTAGCCACATCACGGCCACCTGTAAGTAGCGGGTCCCTAACATCCCTAGCATAAAATGGCACAGCACTGAGTGGCGACCACCACCGCCTCAACACCAGTGCCCACAGGGAACGACCCACTGGCAGAGCAGCCCCAATGGCACTCAAACCAGTCCCTGGTCCGCGCCTCCCCACAGATATGGTGCTGTGGCAGCAACGGACGCCGCACAGCACTGCACCAGTGTGAACAGGTGTAAAATCTCACCATGTGCTCTCAGTCAGAGACTGGGAGGTTGCCAGAAAGAATAGGGCCCTTTGCAGCTTCCTGCCAATTTATAAAGGCCTGGGCTGAGGGGCTGACCAAGTAAAAACAAAAAAAGAGGGGGATAGAAAACACAATGTGAGTTCAAATAGAGAAAACGGACATGGTCACACATCCAGAACATGCATCTTGGTCTAATGCTTCTCAGCATGGGATTTAGCTATCTAGATGAGGAGGTAGCCAGGTAGCAAATAAGCTAGCAAGGTAGGTAGGAAGTTAGCTAGGTATGTACGTAGCCAGGAAGGTATGTAGCCAGGTAGGTAGGTAACTATGTAGGTAGCTACAGCAGATGAAATGAGTATGAAACATGTCCCCAGATTTCTCACTAAATACTGTTTCTTGGAGGCAACAGTATCTTCTGATTCCAGGTCTTTTTGAAGTGGACCTTGGCTCTTGGACAACTCTTGTGCCAGAAATCTTGTGAGGAGTACCTGGTTGAGGTACTTTATGGTGACATGATTGTCTTTCCACTTTCATATTATGGCCACAACACTCACTGGGTCATTCAGAAGCTTACAAATGCACCTGTAATCACATTTGTTATGTTTTGCAACAATTGGTAATGAGACCTTTCTGTAGGCCATCATTTGGGACTGAGCCAACTGATGTTATTTTGCACTGACAAGGTACTGAATTGCTGTTTAAGTACTGACAGATTTCAGCTGTTGTCTTGGCTTTCCATGAATTTTTGCACCTCCCTTTGAGTTCAATACCTTTTCCTGTGGCATTTCAAATTTTTACACATAACTTAATTTCGGAGCTTATTTGTTTTGGTTTCTTGGTATTGCTTGGGTTGTTACCAACATCTGGTAAAACTTTCCTCTCAATGGCACATTTGAAATATATTTAGTGAGGGTGGGTAGCTATGTAGCTATGTAGGTAGGTACTTAGCCAGGTAACTAATTAGGTAGCCAGGTAGGTAGGTATTTAAAACCCGTGGAGAGCAGCACATAAGAAAAAAACAAGGCCAGGTGTACTCTGATAGAGTCCAGGTCACAGATTCCAAATATAAGTAAGGAAAAAAGTTTGGTAGCACTTCCATATATGGTAAATTAAAAAACTGTGGCTTTATTCAGTGCATAAGTTTACAACAGTGACGTTTCAGTTGCCTTACACAATTGCATACAACTCTCTTGGTTTTAGAGAATGCTCACACGTGGCTTTTTTTACCCTTCTAAAAATGAAAGAAAAAAAATATATAATGGATGGAAAAAATGGATGACAAATATATTCATATAATTTTTACAAAAAACACACACAAAATGCCCCTTTAACATTGATATTGAAATACCAAGAAGGATAAGTTATATGATTATGCAAATCATGGAAGTAGCAGGTGTTGCTAAGATCTGCAAATTATTATATTTACAAGCCCCTAGCTCCAATCTTTTACATGTGTGAGGGACTTCAGTGGTATAAAAGCCAGATCGAAAGCAAACTTTTTCGGCCACCTGAAACCTCAGAAATCGAATTAAGTCATTACAGTATGATTGAGCGATGGCTTCTGTTCTTTAACAGAATTCATAAACTGAGAGACCTTGGTTTATAACTACGCATGTAATTAAAGGAGAACTGCGGTGTACACGTTCCCCCGTTGCAGAGATATTGGCGTCCCGTTCCTCCAGTGCTGCTGGCTTCTTAGGCTCGAAACGTCACAGCGTAGGCAGCGTATCGCCAGCCACAGCGATGTCCCACCTTGGCCGGTGATAGGCTGAGCACACGGTCATGTAAGGAGCCCAGGCAGCAGGGATAAGGTGGGTCGGGCTCCTTACATGACAGTGCACTCAGCCAAATCACCGGCTGAGGCGGGACATCACTGCGGATGGTGATATGCTGCCTGCATTGTGACGTTTCGAGCCTAAGAAGCCAGAAGCCAGCAGCACCGGAGGAACGGGACGCCGATATCTCCGCAACGGGGGAACATTGGAAGGTGAGTTAAAGTTTGTTTTTAATGTTTTTGCAGCCTGGGCACAGGGGGACTTAAGAAATTTACGCTGTTGATCTCCTTTAATCTTCTTTTCTATCAGAGTGCAGCACTCACAAATCTCGAAAAATTGTTTTGCATTGAGCCCAAGTTGAGGAGTGCCAAAATCTAGCTATGAGGAGGCAAAAGGAACTAAATATGTGGCATAAAGTAGTATGAATATTGACAGGGAAATCTGCAACACCAATTAATGATAATACCATTTCCAGGTCTGTGGATGCAGGGAAAAACAATTTTGTTAGAAAATCTGCAACGTTTTCCAAAATTTCCTCAGACGTGGACATCTCCAAAATATGTGTGAAAGAGAACCCAACATGTAATACAGTATTGAGCAGCCGCTCTCCGCTCTGCCAAACATTAAATGTATTGGGCAGCCCATGGAGGTCTGGATATGGAGTCACACTCAAAATCAAAGTGGAAAACCACATTACAGGGTGATCCAACTTTGATGTAGTGTCCTTAAAACAAGTCAAAATGTAATGTGTGTGTGGCCTCCACGTGCTCGTATGACCTCCCTACAATGCCTGGGCATGCTCCTGATGAGGTGGTGGATGGTTTCCTGAGGGATATCCTCCCAGACCTGGACTAAAGCATCTGTCAACTCCTGGACAGTCTGTGGGACAATGAACGTAGCGTTGGTGGATGGAGCGAGACATGATGTCCCAGATGTGCTCAATTGGATTCAGGTCTGGGGAATGGGCGGGCCAGTCCATAGCATCAATGCCTTTCTCTTGCAGGAACTGCTGACACACTCCAGCTACATGAGGTCTAGCATTGTCTTGCATTAGGAGGAACCCAGGGCCAACTGCACCAGCATATGGTCTCACAAGGGGTCTAAGGATCTCATCTCGGTACCTAATGGCAGTCAGGCAACTTCTGGCAAGCACATGGAGGGCAGTGCGCCTCCCCCCCCCCCCCCCCCCCAAAGAAATGCCACCCCACACCATTACTGACCCACCTCCAAACCGGTCATGCTAGAGGATGTTGCAGGCAGCAGAACGTTGTCCATGGCATCTCCAGACTCTATCACGTCTGTCACATGTGCTCAGTGTGAACCTGCTTTCATCTGTGAAGAGCACAGGGTGCCAGTGGCGAATTTGCCAATCTTGGTTTTCTCTGGCAAATGCCAAACGTCCTGCACGGTGTTGGGCTGTAAGCACAACCCCCAGCTGTGTACATCGGGCCCTCATACCACCCTCATGGAGCCTGTTTCTGACCATTTGAGTGGACACATGCACATTTGTGGCCTACTGGAGGTAATTTTGCAGGGCTCTGGCAGTGCTCCTCCTTCCAAAAAGGTGGAGGTAGCAGTCCTGCTGCTGGGTTTTTGCCCTCCTACGGACTCCTCCACGTCTCCTAACGTACTGGCCTGTCTCCTGATAGCACCTCAATGCTCTGGACACTACGCTGGCAGACACAGCAAACCTTCTTGCCACAGCTCGCATTGATGTGCCATCCTGGATGAGCTGCACTACCTGAGCCACTTGTGTGGGTTGTAGACTCAGTCTCATGCTACCACTAGAGTGAAAGCACAGCCAGCATTCGAAAGTGACCAAAACATCAGCCAGGAAGCATAGGAACTGAGAAGTGGTCTCTGGTCACCACCTGCAGAACCACTCCTTTATTGGGGTTGTCTTGCTAATTGCCTATAATTTCCACCTGTTGTCTGTTCCATTTGCACAACAGCATGTGAAATTAATCATCAGTGTTGCTTCCTGAGTGGACAGTGTGATTTCACAGAAGTGTGATTTACTTGGAGTTACATTGTGTTCTTTAAGTGTTCCCTTTATTTTTTTTAGCAGTGTATTTTTATAGGCAGCATAAAACATTTTGCTTTGATTTTTCAAGACAAAAAGCCAGACAGGCCAGTGTGCACAAGACTATTTATCATTGTAAGTGTTACTTTCTCTGATGACTTCTTCTGGCTGTAAAATAATGAACGTGTTAATCATTTTTCTTGTACATGACAACAATATTATTCAGTACAGATCTCTTCCATTATTATACACATAGTCGTGAGAAAGAAAAGAAAAAAATGATGACTTGGAACACAGAAAATATACCGCTCATTAAAACGTGTGTCGGAATCACAATTGTTATTTATAATTTATTTATTTTCAAAGTTCTAAAAGTAAGAAACTTTTCTAAAGTATCCTTTCAAAGCCAACCCCACAGCAGTGGACTGAATACAAATCACACTTGTCAAACTTCTGGAAAATGTTTTTAGGGAGGTTTTGGAATGCTTTCCTTTATAGCTGAATGTATGCAAAGAAAAGCTGAGTGACAGCTGTCAGATAAATGATGTTATCCAGCTTTCCTGAACACTAGTTATATGCTACTTAACAACGTTACTGTATGGTTATTATGTGTCACCGTAAAAGCATGTAGGGTTATGCATATATTGTATGTTTTTACTTAATGTCTGATGTTTATCTATGCCATGATGTGTTGAACTTCACAGTATGTGTACATTGAGCCACGTTGTGTGTGTGTGTGTGTGTGTATATATATATATATATATATATATATATATATATATATATATATACTAGCTGAGTACCAGGCGTTACCCGGTTTTTCCTAACTAATCCTTGTGGGGGAGGAAAAGCAAAATAGGAGGAGCTCTCGTCCTCATATCCCTCTCCAGATATCCCAACCTCATATGCCATGCTCATATTTTGTCCTCATATCCCGACCTCATATTCCCTTCTTCATATCTTGACCCCATATCCCGTCCTCATGTCCTATTCTCATATCCCGACCCCATATCCCATCCTCATATCCTGTCTTAATATCCAGTCAGTCCTCATATCCTGCCCTCATATCCCTTTCCTCATATTCTGCCCTCATATCCCCGCCCTTATAGCCCGACCTCATATCCCTCCTTCAGTTAACATTTAAGCAACATGTGTACCAAGTTTTATCAAAATATCTTCAGCCATTTGGAAGTTATGCTGGAACATACACACACACATTGGGGGAGATTTATCAAAACCTGTGCAAAGGAAAAGTTGCCCAGTAACCCATAGCAACCAATCAAATCCCTTCTTTAATTTTAGAGAGGCCTTGCTAAAAATGAAAGAACAAAGCTGATTGGTGATTTCTATTGTGTAAGCAAAACTACAGATAAAGGATGTGTGGACATGCTGGGAGCTGTAGTTTTACAACAGCTGGAGGCAACACTGCTCTAACACAGTTATTTACAAACATTGCAGCTTCAGTTGTTACTAAACTACAACTCCCAGCATGCTGAAATAGTCAAAGCTTTCCCGGACTCCTGAATGACAAAGAAGTTGATCAGACATTCAGGAGTCTGTGAAAGATGAATGACACACATAGTGACAGCTATGATGATTAGCATCCAGCTTTACTAGGAGAAGATAAAACAGATACAACATGTATTCATAAAAATGCTGTACTTTTATCTAAAAAATCCTTGCACTAATTTTATAAAGATCTATTCTTATATTTATACATTTTATCCTGTTATGAATTCACCATAATGTCTTCTGATTACTGCAGGCAAGCAGGTACTATGCACTATGACAGGTACGCTTTAAGTATTTCTCACAGAAAAGGATTGCAGTAACACATGTTTTTCTATACACATGTTTATTCCCTTTGTGTGTATTGGAACTAAACCAAAAAAGGGAGGAAAAAAGCAGATTGGACATAATGTCACACCAAACTCCAAAAATGGGCTGGATAAAATTATTGGCACCCTTTCAAAATTGTGTAAAAATAAGATTGTTTCAAGCATGTGATGCTCCTCTAAACTCACCTGGGGCAAGTAGCAGATGGGCAAAAAAAAAATCACACCTGAAAGCAGATAAAAAGGAGAGAAGTTCACTTATTCTTTGCATTGTATGTCTGTGTGTGCCACATGGACAACAGAAAGAGGAGAAAAGAACTGCCTGAAAATTGTGGAAAAATATCAGCAATCTCCAGAGATCTAGATTTGCCTTTGTCCACAGTGCGCAACATTATTGTAACGCTGAGCGCTCCGGGTCCCGCTGCTTCCCCGGAGCGCTTGCGGCGTTACTCTGTTTGCAGCGCTCCGGTCGGCGCTGCTGACCGAGAGTGCTGCTGCCCTGTCATCGGAGGGGATGCGATCCACGGGTCGGGACGTGCCCGCTCACGGATCGCATCCCATGTCTCTTCTCACCTGCCCCGTCCTTCCTCTGTCCTGTCCCGGCCCGCGCGGCCCCGCTGTCTAGGGCACACGCTCTGGCTCTCTGAAATTTAAAGGGCCAGTGCACCACTAATTGGTGCCTGGCCCAATCAAGTTCAAACACTGTTTTCCCTATAAAACTTCACTTCCCCTTCCTGTCCCTGCCGGATCTTGTTGCCTAGTGCCTAGTGAAAGCGTTCCAGTGTGTCCTTTGCCTGTGTTTCCAGAATCTTTGCTGTTGCCCCTGACTACGAACCTTGCTGCCTGCCCTGACCTTTCTGCTACGTCTGACCTTGCCTTGCCTCGTCCTTTTGTACCGCGCCATCTCAGCTGCCAGAGAGGTTGAGTCGCTACTGGGGGGAAAGACCTGGGGGTTACCTGCCGCAGCAAGTCCATCCCGCTTTGCGGCGGGCTCTGTTGAATACCAGTAACCCCTTAGACTCCGTTCCCCTGGTATGGCCCACGCCATCACCTCTCTGGCACAGAGGATCCACTTCCAGTGTCCTCACCCTCTGCCAGTCCGGATCCTGACAGTAGATCCGGCCATGGATTCCGCTAAGGTGCCGCTACCAAGCCTTGGAGACCTTACCTCCGTTGTGGCCCAACAGTCTCAACAGGTACTCCAACAAGGTCATCAGTTGTCACAACTGACTGCAATGGTCCAGCAACTTCTGCCTCTACAGCCATCTTCTTCCCAATTCCTCAACCGCAAGCGCCAGAGTCCGTCTTTCTCTTCCGGACAAGTTTGATGGGGACTCTAAGTTGTGCCGTGGCTTCCTGACCCAGTGTTCTTTGCACTTGGAGCTGTTGGCTGACCAATTTCCCACTGAACGGTCAAAGGTGGCATTCGTGGTCAGCTTATTCTCTGGAAAGGCGTTGTCTTGGGCTACTCCACTTTGGGACATCAATGATCCTGCCACCGCTTCAGCCCAGACCTTCTTCTCAGAAGTACGCTCTGTCTTTGAGGAACCAGCCCGAGTTTCTTCAGCCGAGACGGCCTTGTTGAATCTTGTTCAAGGAAACTCTACAGTGGGCGATTACGCCATTCAGTTCCGGACTCTTGCCTCAGAATTAGCATGGAATAATGAGGCTCTCTGCGCGACCTTCAAGAAAGGTTTATCCAGCGACATCAAAGATGTTCTGGCCGCACGAGAGATACCCTCAACCCTGTCTGAACTAATCCATTTGGCCACCCGCATTGATATGCGTTTTTCAGAAAGGCGACAGGAGCTACGTCAAGAAAAGGATCTTGTTCACACCAGGTGGTTTCCCCGCCTAACACCTCTCTGCCAGCATCCGCTGCAACCTGTGACTGTGCCTTCCGCCGAGGAGGCTATGCAAGTGGATTGGTCTCGCCTGACCCAACTTGAGAGGACTCGCCGCAGGAATGAGAACCTTTGCCTTTACTGTGCGAGCTCCGAGTATTTCTTGAAGGACTGTCCTATTCACCCTCCGCGTCTGGGAAGACGCACGCACCTAGTAAACGTGGGAGAGGTGTTACTGAGTGTGGATTCTACCTCTCCACGCCTGACTATTTCTGTACGGATTTCTTTGCCTGCTAAATCTGCGTTTTCTGCCGTGGCCTTTCTGGACTCTGGTTCTACAGGTAATTTCATTAAGGCCTCTTTAGTCAACAGATTCAACATCCCTGTGACCCGTCTCGACAAGCCTCTCTTCATTTCCTCTGTGAGCGGACAGAATCTGGACTGCACCGTGCGCTATCACACAGAGCCCTTGCGCATAAACGTAGGTGTCCTCCATCATGAGGTGATAGAATTTCTTGTGCTTCCCAACTGTACTTCTGAAGTTCTACTTGGCTTGCCTTGACTCCAGCTCCACTCACCTACGCTCGACTGGTCTTCTGGGGACATTAGAAGTTGGGGTCCTACCTACCATCTGCGTGGAGCAAAAATTTTTACCAAACTCGATCTAAGAGGGGCTTATAATCTTATCCGTATTCGTGAAGGAGACAAGTGGAAGACTGCATTCAACTCCCGTGACGGACATTTCGAGTATCTTGTCATGCCTTTCGGCCTTTGCAACGCCCCAGCAGTTTTCCAGGACTTTGTCAATGAAATTTTTCGTGACATGCTATATACCTGTGTAGGAGTCTATCTGGATGACATTTTTATTTTTTCTTCTAACCCTGAGGAACATCGCCTCCATGTCCGTCAGGTTTTAAAGCGCCTACGCAAAAATTACCTTTATGCTAAGATTGAAAAATGTCTCTTTGAACGCAGCAGTCTACCTTTCCTGGGTTACATTGTGTCCAGCCAAGGCCTTCAAATGGACCCTGACAAACTCTCTCCGGTTCTGGATTGGCCAGGCCCCTCTGGATTGCGAGCTATCCAACGCCTTCTCAGGTTCGCTAACTACTATCTTCAATTTATTCCCCACTTCTCCACCATCGTTGCACCTATTGTAGCATTGACCAAAAAAGACGCGAACCCGAGGTCCTGGCCACCAATGGCAGAGGAGGCCTTTAATCTTCTCAAGGCTGCCTTCGCTTCTGCACCTGTTCTGTCCAGGTCTGACCCCTCGAAGCCTTTCATCCTTGAAGTAGATGCTTCTTCTGTCGGTGCCGGTGCCGTTTTAACTAAAAAAAAACACTACTGGGAAAAATCGTGCGTGTGGCTTTTTCTCCAAGACATTCTCCTCTGCAGAAAAAAATTTCGGACAATTTTCGCACAATTTTAAAAACTCTGAGACTTCTTCCAAATCCCCATTTTATGTGGTGTACGGCCGTCACCCGCTCCCCCCCCCCCCTCCCTATCCCCACTTCCTCTGGGGTTCCTGCCTTGGATGAATTGACGCAAGATTTTTCTTCCATTTGGCGTGAGACTCAAAAGTCGCTTCTACTGGCCTCTTCTCGAATGAAGAGGCATGCTGATAAAAAGAGAAGGGTTCCTCCGGTATTTTCCCCTGGTGACAAGGTATGGCTTTCTGCTAAGTACATTCAATTTCGTGTACCCAGTTACAAGTTGGGCCCCCGATTTTTAGGCCCTTTCAAAGTCAAAAAAACAAATCAACCCTGTCTCTTACCAACTTCATCTGCCCTCCTCTCTCCGTATTCCTAACTCTTTCCATGTCTCTCTACTCAAACTTGTTGTTCTTAACCGCTATTCTCCCAAAGTCACTCTTCCTGCTCCTGTCTCTGGATCCTCTGATATCTTCTCTGTGAAAGAGATCCTCGTCTCCAAGGTTGTCCGAGGTAAAAGATTTTTTCTTGTTGATTGGGAGAATTGTGGCCCCGAAGAGAGGTCTTGGGAACCCGAAGTCAATATCCTTGACAAAGAACTCATTTGTAAATTTCTGGGTTCCAAAAAGAAGGGAAGACCCAAGGGGGGGGGGGGGGTACTGTAAAGCCGAGCGCTCCTGGTCCCGCTGCTTCCCCGGAGCGCTCGCGGCATTACTCTGCTTGCAGCGCTCCGGTCGGCGCTGCTGACCGAGAGCGCTGCTGCCCTGTCACCAGAGGGGATGCGATCCGCGGGTCGGGACGGGCCCGCTCATGGATCGCATCCCATGTCTCTTCTCACCTGCCCTGTCCTTCCTCTGTCCCGTCCCGGCGCGCGCGGCCCCGCTCTCTAGGGCGCGCGCGCGCCGGCTCTCTGAGATTTAAAGGGCCAGTGCACCACTAATTGGTGCATGGCCCAATCAAGTTCAATCACTTTTTTCCCTATAAAACTTCACTTCCCCTTCCTGTCTCTGCCAGATCTTGTTACCTAGTGCTTAGTGAAAGCGTTCCAGTGTGTCCTTTGCCTGTGTTTCCAGAATCTTTGCTGTTGCCCCTTACTACGAACCTTGCCGCCTGCCCTGACCTTTCTGCTACGTCTGACCTTGCCTTGCCTCGTCCTTTTGTACTGCGCCATCTCAGCTGCCAGAGAGGTTGAGTCGCTACTGGGTGGAATGACCTGGGGGTTACCTGCCGCAGCAAGTTCATCCCGCCTTGCTGCGGGCTCTGGTGAATACCAGTAACCCCTTAGACTCCGTTCCCCTGGTACGGCCCACGCCATCACCTCTCTGGCACAGAGGATCCACTTCCAGTGTCCTCACCCTCCGCCAGTCCGGATCCTGACAATTATCAAGAAGTTTGCAACCCATGGCACTGTAGCTAATCTCCCTGGGTGTGGACGGAAGAGAAAAATTGATGAAAGGTGTCAACGCAGGATAGTCCCGATGGTGGATAAGCAGCCCCAAATAAGTTCCAAAGATGTTCAAGCTGTCCTGCAGGCTCAGGGAGCATCAGTGTCAGCGCGAACTATCCATCGACATTTAAATTAAATGAAATGCTATGGCAGGAGAGCCAGGAGGACCCCACTGCTGACACAGAGACATAAAAAAGCAAGACTACATTTTGCCAAAATGAACTTGAGTAAGCCAAAATCATTCTGGTCTTGTGGACACATGAGACCAAGATAGAGCTTTTTGGTAAAGCCCACCATTCTACTGTTTACCGAAAGTGGAATGAGGCCTACAAAGAAAAGAACACAGTACCTACAGTGAAATATGGTGGAGGTTCAATGATGTTTTGGGGTTGTTTTGCTGCCTCTGACACTGGGTGCCTTGAATGTGTGCAAGGCATCATGAAATCTGAGGATTACCAATGGATTTTGGGTCCCACTGTACAGCCCAGTGTCAGAAAGCTGGGTTTGCGTCTGAGATCTTGGGTCTTCCAGCAGGACAATGACCCCAAACATACGTCAAAAAGCACCCAGAAATGGATGGCAGCAAAGCGCTGGAGAGTTCTGAAGTGGCAGGAAATGAGTCCAGACCTGTGGAGAGATCTTAAAATTGCTGTTGGGAAAAGGTGCCCTTCCAATAAGAGAGACCTGGAGCAGTTTGCAAAGGAAGAGTGGTCCAACATTCCGGCTGAGAGGTGTAAGAAGCTTATTGATGGTTATAGGAAGCCACTGATTTCAGTTATTTTTTCCAAAGGGTGTGCAAACAAATATTAAGTTAAGGGTGCCAATAATTTTGTCCAGACCATTTTTGGAGTTTGGTGTGACATTATGTCCAATCTGCTTTTTTTCCTTCCTTTTTTGGTTTAGTTCCAATACACACAAAGGGAATAAATATGTGTATAGCAAAACATGTGTTACTGCAATCCTTTTCTGTGACAAATACTTCATTTTCTTGAAAATTTTCAGGGGTGCCAACATTTACGGCCATGACTGTGTATATATTATATATATCTACATGTGTGTCTTTTACTTTATGCCTGTTACTATTTTATGAACTGTTGTCTAAAATTTTTATTGTGCCCACAAATTCTGCAGCGCTTACATATCTTGTCATCGCTCTTATTGGCCCTTGTCCCCATTGAGGCTCAAAATCTAAATTCACCTATCAGTATGTTTTGAAATGGGTCAGAAAATCTGAGTACCCAAAGGAAACCTACGCAAATATTGGGTGAGCATACAAACTCTGGTCAGATGTTGTCTTTGGTGGGATTTGAACCCAGAACCCTGGCGCTGCAAGGCAACAGTGCTAGTGGGCTGGATTTACTTAGTCATCATAGCAGTGCTACTGGGCAATGCAGGGGTACACTGAGTCTTTCTGCTGCAAGGCAAACAATGAAATGACACCCCTCCCTTTCCCATAAAATGACAAAAACTACCCTCGCACTCCTGTGGTGCAATGTACATACATGAGCAGGGACTCCTGTCTATTGTTGCTCCTGTAGGTACTGAGTGAGGATTCATACAGTATTGTATGCATTGCTGCTCATTTACAGTAAAGTTTGCTGGGCTGATTGTTATGGCAAAAACAAGTAGGTCCTTGGGTTCAGCATGGAGAGTGGTTGATACTGGTTTGAGTTTCAATGCAGGGGAACAGAAGAAGGCACTTAAGAGCTAAGATAAAAAGACATGTCACATAAATGCTGTGTGGTAGCTCAGAAAGTTTGCTGTAGGCCCTCTATGTTTCTCTTATCTGTTTGTATGTCCTTGCTCTATTCAGTGAAAGTGCTAAGTAGGTGTAAAATGGTAAAAATGTAAATCTCAGGTAACAATCTACAGCATTTAAACCAAATGCGAGTGGTCAACATCAAAGGCACCAACCACACAGTGTTAGCTCTCAGGAAAGAACTCTGCACTCTCTATGCCTAAATCGTATCTCAGGAACTGTTTGAACAAAATAATAATGTTCCAGTTTTCTACTCTCGTCAATCTCCAGCCTCCAGGATTGTCTGTATGTTAAGCCCACTGCTTCATTGTCTGACCTGTTATAATGTGATATATTGTTATGGTATGTTATGTCTTAATTTATGCACTGTACCTTTAAGGGATTGTGGCAGAGTGACCAGGTGACCCTGATGCCCCAATGGGGACCCCTAAACCTCGCCCTTATGTGGTGTAAGTGGGAGGAGCAGTTCAGTTTAGTCTCGTCTAGTCTAGTCTGGACCTGTTCAGTTGTTTAGTGTGAGATTCAGTAAGGAGAAGAAAAGCGTATTTCAGCTAGCAAGCTGAGGCAAATCCTACAGAGAAGAAGTTTATTAAATTCCACCGCCATGCCAAATCTCAGGGAAAAGACCCCAGCGCTCAGGTGAATTGTCAAAGCCTGGCAGTAAGCAAAGCTCTTGGGGAAAATCTCTACTTTGGTCAGTCAGTCAAGTTGAGTCTTTAAAATCAGCATGTGCTTCTAATAATCTTAAAGCTGCATTCAACAGAAACTGCAACTTCCAGCAAGGCGACAGGCTCCCCGGGTTCCACTCTGCCCATCCCTCTGCACAAGAGACTGTATTGTTCAAAGCTGCTACTTTCAGCCACAGTAAAGATAGTTTATCTGTAACCTTGCTTCGGTGCATTCATTATCCCGCGCCTGGCTCAGGAGAAGCTAGCTAAATCTCAGACTGTGTAGGTTAACGGTGTTCTGGCGTCAGGAACTGACAATTATGGCTTACACCCCATGACTACCACATTCACATTTTTTGTAAATATTTTATTATATCTCTTTATGTGAAAACACTGAAGAAATGACACTCAGCTACAATGTAAAGTAGGGAGTACACAACACGAGGCCCTCTGCCTGCCTTCTTAAGCCCTGAACGCATCCTAACTTATGGGGAAGACCTCCCGTAAGCCTTCCACGAGACTCCCTGCTGCCAAGCATCCCCCTCCTGTGCCCTGCGGCATTCAGCACTACACCTCTGTCCATGTCCTGCTCCTGGCGCTGCCGGCCGGCCTGCCATTGCTGGTCCCGCCTCCGGCCTGCTCTCCCGCTCGGGGACTTCATCAGCGAGCTCTCAGCTCACCATCACTACAGGGAGCCGACAGTTGTGTTGCCTCCTGTGCACCGCAGGACTGCTACGGGACCTGCCTCTCAGTGTTGTGCACGCCAGCACAGTCGAGAGGCCACCTGATTGACAAGCTGGACTGGGCCTCTCCCCCCACCTCTTCTCTGGAGCTATCCTGGACTTCCCATCGGCAGGCTCCTTGTACTCTCCAGTCTGTGCTGCTAAGCCTCCCAGGGCCATGTCTACAAGCAGACCGTCTGTCAGAGGCGGACCTGGATTGCTCTGGGATCCCCACTCCTACACCTACGCCCCTGGATTTATGTCAGATTCTCTCACAAATTCCTACTAAGAAGGACTTTCGCTCTTTGATCTCTGAGGTTAAGGATGCTTGCCGGGCTGAAATCTCCTCTTTCCACCAGGATTTACAACATGTTTCGGACTGAGTTGAGAACCTGGAGGATGCACACTATTCCACCAGTGCATATATCGATCAGCTGTTGCCTTGCAGTCAGAGTTCCTCTGTGATTTGCATAACCATGTGGAGGACTTGGACAATAGGGGATGCTGTAATAATATCCGAATACGGGGCCACTAGGGATGAAGCTGGAGGCACACTGGTTGGAAAATACTGAGTTAGGTAACAGAACCTAACTGAAGGTTTTCCCACCAGTGTGCATCCAGCTGTTGCAAAAGTACAACTCCCAGCATGCACGGTCTGTCAGTGCATGCTGGGAGTTGTAGTTTTGTAACAGCTGGAGGTTTGGGTACAGGGTACATTCACACAGGCAGGTTTACAGTAAGTTTCCTGCTTCAAGTATGAGCTGCGGCAAATTTTTCGCCGCAGCGCAAACTCCTAGCGGTAAACTCACTGTAAACCTCTGCCAGTGTGAATGTACCCTAAAAACACTACACTACACTAACACATAATAAAGGGTAAAACACTACATATACACCCCCTTACACTGTCCCCCCCCCCAATAAAAATGAAAAACGTATTGTACAGCAGTGTTTCCAAAACAGAGCCTCCAGCTGTTGCAAAACAACAACTCCCAGCATTTCCGGACAACCACCGACTGTCCCAGCATGCTGGGAGTTTAGCAACAGCTGGATGCACCCTGTTTGGGAATCACTGGCATAGAATAACCTTATGTCCACCCCTATGCAATCCCTAATTTAGTCCTCAAATGCGCATGGTGGTCTCTCACTTCGGAGCCCTGTCGTATTTCAAGGAAACTGTTTAGTGCCACATATGGGGTGTTTCTGTACTCGGGAGAAATTGCACTACAAATTTTGGGGGACTTTTTCTCCTTTTACCCCTTATGAAAAGGAAAAGTTGGGGTCTACACCAGCCTGTTAGTGTAAAAAAAAATTTTTTTTACACTAACATGCTGGTGTTACCCTTTACTTTTTATTTTCACAAGAGGTAAACGGAAAAAAAGACCCCCAAAATTTGTAACACAATTTCTCCTGAGTACAGAAATACCCCATATGTGGGCGTAAAATGCTCTGTGGGCGCACCTTGTATATTTGAGGCCTAAATTGGTAATTTGCACAGGGGTGGCAGATTTTACAGCGGTTCTGACATAAACGCAAAAAAATAAATACCCACATGCGACCTCATTTTGGAAACTACACCCCTCATGGAACGTAACAAGGGGTATAGTGAACTTTAATACCCCACAGGTGTTTCACGAATTTTCATTAAAGTTGGATGGGAAAAAAAAATGCTGGTGTTACCCTAAATTTTTCATTTTCACAAGGGGAATTAGGAAAAAAGCCCCCCAAAATTTGTAACCCCATTTCTCTTGAGTATATAAATACCCCATATGTGGATGTAAAGTGCTTGTCACGACTCGGCTAGCTGGATGTGGATCCTCTGTGTCAGCGAGGGATTGGCGTGGACCGTGTCGGTGGACTGGTTCTAAGATGCTACTGGTATTCACCAGAGCCCGCCGCAAAGCGGGATGGTCTTGCTGCGGCGGTAGCAACCAGGTCGTATCCACCGGCAACGGCTCAACCTTGCTGACTGCTGAGAAGGCGTGGGACAGAAGGACTAGGCAGAGGCAAGGTCAGACGTAGCAGAAGGTCGGGGCAGGCGGCAAGGTTCGTAGTCAATATGGATAGCAGGAGATCTGGAAACACAGGCTTTGGACAACACTAAACGCTTTCACTGGCATAAGGCAACAAGATCCGGAAAGGGTGTGCAGGGGAAGTGAGGTATTATAGCCAGGGAGCAGGTGGAAGCTAATTAGGCTAATTGGGCCAGGCACCAATCACTGGCCCTTTAAATCTTAGAGAGCTGGTGCGCGCGCGCCCTAAGGAGCAGAGCCGCGCGCGCCAGGACATGACAGCCGGAGGCCGGGACAGGTAAGTGACTTGGGATGCGATTTGCGAGCTGGCGCGTCCCGCTATTCGAATCGTATCCCCGCCGGCAATGTCAGTGCAGCGCTCCCGGTCAGCGGGTCTGACCGGGGTGCTGCAGAGAGAGGAACGCCGCGAGCGCTCCGGGGAGGAGCAGGGACCCGGAGCGCTCGGCGTAACAGTGCTCTGTGGGCGAACTACAATGCTCAGAAGAGAAGGAGCGCCATTGGGATTTTGAAGAGAAAATTTGTCCGGAATTGAAGGCCACCTGTGTTTACAAAGCCCCCATAGTGCCAGAACAATGGACCCCTCCCACATGTGACCCCATTTTGGAAACTACACCCCTCACGTAATGTAATAAGGGGTGCAGTGAGCATTTACCCCCCACAGGTGTCTGACAGATTTTTGGAGCAGTGGTCCGTGAAAAGGAAAAATTTCATTTTTCATTTGCTCAGCCCACTGTTCCAAAGATCTGTCAAACGCCAGTGGAGTGTAAATACTCACTGCACCCCTTATTAAATTCTGTGAGGGGTGTAGTTTCCAAAATGGGGTCCACTGTTCTGGCACCACGGGGGGCTTTGTAAACACACTTGGCCCCTGACTTCCATTCCAAACAAATTCTCTTTCCAAAAGCTCAATGGCGCTCCTCCTCTTCTGAGCATTGTAGTGCGCCAGCAGAGCACTTGACATCCACACATAGGGTATTTCCATACTCAGAAGAAATGGGGTTACAAATTTTGGGGGTAATTTTCTCCTATTACCCCTTGTAAAAATGTAAAATTTTGTGAAAAAACATAATTTTTGTGAATTTATTTTTTTCATTTACACATCCAACTTTAACAAAAAGTCGTGAAATACTTGTGAGGTGTTAAGGCTCACTGTACCCCTTGTTACGTTCCTTGAGGGGTGAAGTTTCCAAAATAGTATGCCATGTGTTTTTTTTTTGCTGTTCTGGCACCATAGGGGCTTCCTAAATGCGACATGCCCCCCAAAAACCATTTCAGCAAAATTTGCTTTCAAAAAGCCAAATGTGACTCCTTCTCTTCTGAGCATTGTAGTTCGCCCGCAGAGCATTTTACGTCCTAACATGGGGTATTTCCATACTCAGAAGAGATGGGGTTACAAATTTTGGGGGGCATTTTCTCCCATTACCCTTTATAAAAAATGGTAAATTTGGGAAAATAAAACTGCACTTTAGTGAAAAACATTTTTTTTTTCATGTACACATCCGACTTTAACGAAAAGTCATCAAACACCTGTGGGGTGTTAAGGCTCACTGGACCCCTTGTTACGTGCCTTGAGGGGTGTAGTTTCCAAAATTGTATGCCATGTGGGGGGTTTTCTGCTGTTCTGGCACCTTAGGGGCTTCCTAAATGTGATATGCCCCCCAAAAACCATTTCAGAAAAACTCACTCTCCAAAATCCCATTGTCGCTCCTTCCCTTCTGAGCCTTCTAGTGCACCCGCCGAACACTTGACATACACATATGAGGTATTTCCTTACTCGAGAGAAATTGGTCTTGAAGATTTGTCTCCTTTTACCTCTTGTAAAATTTCAAAAACTGGGTCTACAAGAACATGTGAGTGTAAAAAATTAAGATTTTGAATTTTCTCCTTTATTTTGCTGTTACACCTAAAGGGTTAACACACTTACTGGATGTCATTTTGAATACTTTGAGGGGTGCAGTTTTTATAACGGGGTCATTTATGGGGTATTTCTAATATGAAGACCCTTCAAATCTACTTCAAGCCTGAACTGGTCCATGAAAAACTCTGATTTTGAATTTTTTTTGAAAAATTGGAAAATTGCTGCTGAACTTTGAAGCCCGATGATGTCTTCCAAAAGTAAAAACATGTCAACTTTATGATTCAAACATAAAGTAGACATATTGCATTTGTGAATCAAAACATAATTTATTTGGAATATCTATTTTCCTTACAAGCAGAGAGCTTCAAAGTTAGAAAAATGCAACATTTTCAATGTTTTCATCAAATTTTGGAATTTTTCACCAAGAAATGAGGCAAGTATTGGCAAAATTTTAACACTAACATAAAGTAGAATATGTCACGAAAAAACAATCTCGGAATCAGAATGAAAAGTAAAAGCATCCCAGAGTTATTAATGCTTAAAGTGACAGTGGTCAGAAGTGCAAAAAACATTCTGGTCCTACTGTGAAAATTGGCCTGGTCCTTAAGGGGTTAAGGCAGTGCTGGCTGCTATACTATTGGACACACAAAATATTGAAACTTTGGGCCCGATTTGAACATTTTCACTTAGAGGTGTACTCACATTTGTTGCCAAGGTTTAGACATTTATGGCTGTGTGTTGAGTTATTTTGAGAAGACACAACATTAAACACTGTTATACAGGTTGTGCACTCACTACTGTACATTGGAGTGTCATTTCTTCAGTGTTGTCTCATGAAGATAAAGGCCCTCATTTACTAAGCTAAAACCCACTAGTTTTAATACGGTTTTTCCAAGTTATTTTGGTGCACAGTGTCTGTGACATCCAGGGAAATCCAACTGACCCAACATTGCATTGTGGAAAGCTGAAAAGGGGGCGTGGTCTGTCACAAAGGGGACGTGGCTGGTCCAAAAGGGGCGTGGTTTCACAACCCGACCTATTTACTATTAAATTCACAGAAAATCATGTGAATAAATGGCTGGAAATTTCCACCTAGAAAATTTATCTGATCAGAAAATTTTCCCGACTTGTAAATCCGTGATCCCTATAGTAAATATAGTGGAATCCTGCAAGTCTGAAACAACAAGTAAAACTAGTAAAAACCCGACACTCGTAGTAAATGAGGCCCAAAATATATACAGAAATGTGAGGGGTGGACTAACTTATGTGAGATACTGCACATCTGGCTAAACAGCCCAGAGAGAATGACACTATTTAGTGCAGTGGTCTTCAAACTGTGGCCCTCCAGCTGTTGCAAAACTACAATTCCCTGCATGCCCGGACAGCCCAAGGCTGTCGGGGCATGCAGGGAGTTGTAGTTTTGAAACATCTGGAGGGCCACAGTTTGAAGACCGCTGATTTAGTGTATAGGACCTGCAGGAAGGCTGGGCTTTGTAGTGTCACAGCCTTGTCACAGGCTAAAGGGTTCCAACAGATGTTTCTCAACCAGGGTGCCTCCAGCTGTTGCAAAACTACAACTCCCAGCATGCCCAGACAGTACAGATTTTAGTAAACAGGAACAGCTTATGAGGCCAGAAGAAGGGTACTCCCTGATAGTAGAAAAGTATACAATATGGTGGTCCCTTAGTCTCTCCTGCTCAGTCTGTAGACAGATAAATATACTCTTGTTGTTACGTTTCTCTTCTCCTAAGTGTATGTTCACACGGCAGAATGTCCATGTAGAATTCAGCCGGGGGTTTGTGTGGAATAAACTGAAAGTTTTTGTATTTTCTAATTAAACAGTACATATCACCAAATAAAACTTTTAATATATTATGTAATTAGCAGTCATGTAATTAATATATTATGTAATTAGCAGTCACAAAATTGAAGAAAAATAAAAAAACGCCCTTTGCGGTAAAAATGACACCATTATATTTATTATGTAGGTCTATATGGTTACAGGGATACCCAATAAATGTAAGTTTCATTTAAGTTTGCTACTTTAAAAAATTATAACTACATGCACCAAAATTTGTATGTTTAAAATTGTGATCTTCTGACCCCTATAACTTTTTTATTTTTCCATAGTGGGCGGTATGAGGGCTCATTTTTTGCATCGTGGTCTCTAGTTTTTATTTTGTTTTGATGGGACTTTTGATCGCTTTTCATAATTTTTTTTTATTTTTATTAAAGGGGTTATCCAAGAAAAAACTTTTTTTTTATATATCAACTGGCTCCTGAAAGATGAACAGATTTGTAAATGACTTCTATTAAAAAATCTTAATCCTTTCAGTACTTATGAGCTTCTGAAGTTAAGGTTGTTCTTTTCTAAGTGCTCTCTGATTACACGTGTCTCGGGAACCGCCCAGTTTAGAAGAGGTTTACTATGGGGATTTGCTTCTAAACTGGGCAGTTCCCGAGACACGTGACATGGAGCCAGTTGATATATAAAAAAAAAAGTTTTCTCCTGGAATACCCCTTTGTGTTTACATATTTTTATATGGAATTTGGTAAAAGGGGGTGATTTAAACTTTTAGTATGGAAGGGGTTAATTCATATTTATTAACTTTTTTTTTTTTTTACATTCCGATCAGCCCGACTGAGCTGCTGGGAATGCTTTTTTTTTTTTCATTTTAGACGCAGAGATCAACTGTGATCGCCGCGTCTAAGGGGTTAATGCTGGGCATCGCCACGAACGATGATGTCAGGCATTAGACACGGGTCCCGGCAATTGACATGGGTCCCAGCTATGACGCGGGGTCAGCTCGTGACCCTGCGTCATAGCAGGGGAGCTGGGACAGGGCATTTAAATACGCCCTGCATCCTTAAGAGGTAAAAATTATGAACATAAATATGTTTAAAATGTAATAGAAAAATTACCACTAGCTGGCTCTGTTCTATTCCCTGCCACAATTAATACAGTAAATTTGGTCTCCTCCCGGCCTGGCAGGAGACCAAACTCAGGAAATGTTTCTCTGCACTGAGCTTGATTGACGGCTGCACAGAGCCTCATTGAAACATGCACAGAGCTTCCCTGAAAGTTGCAAAGCACCTCACTGAAAGCTGAAAAGAGCCTCATTGAAACATGCACAGAACTTCACTGAAAGCTGCACAGAGCCTGAGGTTTTCTATTTATCACAGCACTGCAACCATGTGAGGGCGGAAGTGGTCCCCCAGCAGGCTTTAGTGATGTCACTTTCTCCTGCTGAGAGATAGCACTATGTGAGCAAGTAGAATGGTATGATAGACAGCTTTTTAAAGCTCTGAATTTTTTTTAAGGGAATTTTAGGAGTAGTTAGGGAACATAGCCTGAGTTAATTTAGAAAAGTTTATTTGGTGACAGGTACTCTTTAACCCCTTTACGACCAAGGACGTATATTTACGTCCTTGGCCAGCTCCCGCGATGTAACAGGTCGGTCCCGGCATGCCGGGACCCGGGGCTAATAGTGCGCGGCAGGGATCGCGGTGCCGTGCGCTATTAACCCTTTAGACGCGACGTTCAAAGTTGAACGCCGCATCTAAACCGAAAGTGAAAGCTGCCCTGCTGCTCAGCGGGGCTGATCAGGACTACCGCACTGAAAATGCGGTGTCCCGATCAGCTGGGGCACGAGCGGAGGTCCTCTTACCTGCCTCCGGCATGTCCCCTCGGCGATTGATTGCTCCAAGCCTGAGATGCAGGCTTGAGAAATCGACCGCCGATAACGCTGGTCATTGTACAGCTATTGCTTTGCAGTGAACAGTGCTGGCAATCAGTGTGTGCAGTGCTATAGGTCCCTATGGGACCTATAACACTGCAAAAAAAAAAAAAGTTAATAAATGTGATTTAACCCTTTCCATAATAAAAGTTCAAATCACCCCCCTTTTCCCATAAAAAAAACACCATGTAAATAAAAATAAATATAAACATATGTGGTATAGCAGCCATCATATGGATTTTTAGGTGCAAAATTGAAAGGGTTATGATTTTTAAAAGGTGAGGAGGAAAAAACAAAAGTGCAAAAACGGAAAAACCCGTGGTCCTTAAGGGGTTAAAGACATCACATAACTTTAAAAAAAACTTGACTGGTCAGTCAACTGTATACTTAAGAAAAATCTTCACAAAATCAAACAAAAATGAAAAAATATTTTTAATCAGACTTGATAAATTAACTTTTTTTTATGGGCAGAAGAAGTTTCAAGAGGGAGGCAGGCCCAATTGTGCAAAGATTACTGGCGAGAGTAAAACATCCAGCCAAATAAAAGCTGTGAGAGATATAAATGGATCGACCGTACAGGAGGAGAATGAGAAAATATATGTTGATTATTTTTTCGAAACTTTATCATTCTGAGCTCCACAATGATCAATCTGAAATAGATTCTTTTTGGGTGGTGTCACTAGAAGAGATGGAGGGGGCTCTTAAATCTTTTATAGGGTATTCTGCCACAGGGAAAAATGGATCCCTATTCGAAACTTACAGAAAATTCAGTGCGGTTATGTTACCTATGTTAACCGAGGCAATTTTTTTTCTTGTTGTTTGTATTAATGTGTAAATTATTATATGTTTTTCAATATTATGCTGAAGATATTTGCCAACAGAGCACTGTAAGAAAAAAAAAAAAAAAAAAAAATAATAAAAAATATATATATATACAGTTAAAAGAAAAAAAAAGAATGCTGAGGGATATGAACTGATTCAGGAAGTTTCTATGATGTTTTAAATATTTTTGTGCACTCCTTGCCTTTTAACATGAGGACATAAATATTTGTGTGTTTTAATACGTTCTAGATGCTGGAAAACTATTTTTATTATACTTAGAGGGCTAAAAAGTAATTGAAACTCAATACTTTATGTATTTGAAGGGGATTGTGCATAGTTAAGTTGTTATATGATATATTCCACATGCTGTAGCTGATTATTTTCTCTGCACTCCATTTGCATTACCTACATACACCACCAGATGGCGAAAGAGTCATAGTGGAGCATCAGCAATAAATAGATCAGTGACTGTAACATACTAGATACAGTGCTGTTAGAATATTACAAATACATGTCAGAACTTGGAACAGCTTAAGGGGTTTTCTGAGCAATAATAATTCATGGTCTCTCCTCAGAATAGATCATCCATCGTTGAATGTAAAGGTGCCGACACTTGGCACCAAAGAATGGGCTCTTTTCACTGCCTAGTGACTGTGCAGGGTTACTTCTCTGCTCAGCTCCTGTTCCACTGAGGATAGGCCACCAATTGCTTTTACCTGTAAATCCCCTTTAAGCCCTTTTTTTTCACTTTTTACTCATAAATACATAGAACACTACATTGTGGGTTCCTCTATTATTCCTCCTGGCAATGTAGTTCTATTGGACAACTGGGTGTTACCAATCCCCTTGTTTATCTTGTTCTGACTGATAAAGAGGGTCCTGAGTAGGGGATTCCTCCTGTGTTGTCAATATTATATTTGTTTGCGCAGTGTTTTATGGTCTGAGAATAACACCACAAAACCTTTCCCCTATTTTCTGTCCTTTGTGATGCAGTTTTTATTGTTTACATTTGTACATTTGTGGTGTTTTCCTCCTCATTGCAGTCGTAATTCTTTCTTTATTTGAATCAAGGATTTCTATTGAACGATGAGGAAGAAACACAAGTAAAAATGCCCACATACATATACACATGCATTCTTTTCAACCTTTAGGGGTCTGTGGGGAAAGCCACAAAATTGGCAAAAAAATTAAAGGATGAAAAAATGCTGCAAAAACCCTAATGACTCCCACATCTGGTTTCAGCGTTTTGGCCCCATAAAAAATTCATAGATTGACATTTGTCTGATTTCGCCCTAAGGGTATGTTCACACGTACGCAGATTTGTTGCACAGGATTTTCTGCCGCAGATTTCAATGTAAACTAAATGACCGTACACAGCTTCTTATCTGAAGTTACAAATCCTGCGCATCAAATCTGCACAGGATCCTGTATGTGTTACCCTAAGGCAGATACTACAGATGAGCGAACTTACAGTAAATTCGATTTGTCACGAACTTCTCGGCTCGGCAGTTGATGACTTTTCCTGCATAAATTAGTTCAGCTTTCAGGTTCTCCGGTGGGCTGGAAAAGGTGGATACAGTCCTAGGACACTCTTTCCTAAGAATGTATCCACCTTTTCCAGCCCACCGGAGCACCTGAAGGCTGAACTAATTCACGCAGGATAAGTCATCAACTGCCAAGCCGAGAAGTTCGTGACGAATCAAATTTACTGTAAGTTCGCTCATCTCTAGCAGATACCAAAAGGGATTGGTATTAGATAAAAATTATATTCACTCTTTTTTATATATCATAGTTGTCATACCAGAAAATCAGCCATAAAAACTTCTATAGGACCAAACAACAAAAGGGCCCATTATAACTAGGATGTAAAGTGCAGTTAGTGATGACTAGAGATGAGCGAATCGAAGCTGAGGAACCCGAATTAGTTAAGAATTTCATGAAATATTCTCGTCATTTCATTCATTCATTACACTGCATAGAGAAAAGTTTGTTGCAGCAGCGTTTCACCTCGGCTTCTATAGGACACAGAGCACAACGTTTTTGAACATAAATGAATTTTTACTGCAGCGATTAACCCCTCAGTCACTGTGAACAGCATTGTATTACAGAGAGTGTCAGAGAGCTGTGTGTTGCCTCAGCTGCAGAAAATTTTTCACAGGAGGGACAAATAATTTTTTAGGGCAAATCTGTGTCTTAGTTCCACAACAACTGGTCTGCTGTTTATACTAGTCTGTGGACGGTATAATCCATACCCAGCAGTCCATTCCTAATAGTATTTTGCAATGTTGGGTTTAGTACACAGTGACTGTACTGTAGCGCATTTTTCTTCCCTCATAAGTGCATACCACATACCTACATCTAAGTAGTGTACTATTTTGTACCTGTTAATCTGTCAAGGGCCTACATATGGGGAAAAGACACCCAAAAGTAATCACCGGCTGGTGTTTTACTCAGATAATTTTTTAAGTGTACTGCAGCGCATTTTTCTGCCCTGTTTGTTCCATCATAGTCTGTGAAAGAGTGTAATTTTGTGTTTAGTACACAGCGAATGTGTGCTGCAGCACTGTTGAGTACTGCTGGTGTTGTGCAAAAATATGTTTTTTAAGCGTACTGTAGCGCATTTTTCTGCCCTTATAAGTGCATACCACATACCTACATCTAAGTAGTATACTATTTTGTACCAGTAATCTGTCTAGGGTCTAGATACTGTGAAAGTCCAGGCAAAAAGTAATCACCGGCTGGTGTTTTACTAAAAAAAAGGTTTTTTTTAAGCGTACTGTACCGCATTTTTCTGCCCTCATAAGAGAATACCACATATGTACATCTAAGTAGTGTACTATTTTGTACCTGATAATCTGTCAAGGGCTTAGATACTGTCAAAAGTACACACCTGCTGCTGTTCTAGACAAATACTATTTTAAGCGTAGTGAAGCGTATTGTACTCCCCTAATATATAAGGCTCTGTCATTGTGCCACTCTGCGGCAGTGATTAGAGATGAGCGAACTTACAGTAAATTCGATTCGTCACGAACTTCTCGGCTCGGCAGTTGATGACTTTTCCTGCGTAAATTAGTTCAGCCTTCAGGTGCTCCGGTGGGCTGGAAAAGGTGGATACAGTCCTAGGAGACTCTTTCCTAGGAATGTATCCACCTTTTCCAGCCCACCGGAGCACCTGAAGGCTGAACTAATTTACGCAGGAAAAGTCATCAACTGCCGAGCCAAGAAGTTCGTGACGAATCAAATTTACTGTAAGTTCGCTCATCTCTAGCAGTGATTCTAAAAGCGATGCCTGTAATCTGCATGTTATTCTGAATAACAGTATTATTTCACTACCCCAGCACACTCCCTATGCGTGTTAGAACAAAGCAAAGTATTCTACACCCTATTGAGGCTCTCTGTAGGCCAGAAATAGCCATTTTTATATAGATTCACCGCAAATAAATTTGGATCTAACCAAATTTTTTCGGAAAATTCGGTGAATCGGCCGATTCACATTTTTCAAAAGTTCGCTCATCTCTAGTGATGACTATAGATGATGGCATAGGGTGGGGAAAACAGAATGCGTCCCTTCCTATGTTTTACTATGGAACCTCATGGTTATCCTTGCTGTGTTCATTATGTCTTCTTTGCTGCATTACTTTTAGCATTATTACTAAGCTCTGGCATCATTACATTATACTTGCACTGGGGCATCATAATGCCTGTATGTGGCATTATTATATGTTTCTTTCTGACTGTTTTGTGCATGTGTAGAATAGCTTTGTACTGTGATGTCATTGTGTGCATTATTTCTGTACTGTTATATGTGTGTCCATTACCTCAGTACTGTGACACCACTGTGCACAGTATAACGGTGCTGTAACTTGACTGTACATGTTATCCTGCTGCAGTGACATCACTACATTCTTCCTGTACTGTTATGTCACTGTGGACATTAGGCCTATACATAAGGAAGACCTAAACACAAAATCCATAAAGGAACGAAGCACCTTCCATTCCTCTGTTCTTCCTGAATGTGAATTTTCCATGTGTCACACTGGTTTAGGAAAGTAAAACAGATGCAATCTTGGTTTTGTGATGGGCATCCTGCCAGTCCACATCCTTCCTCAGCAGAGTAGATGTGGAAGCAGGAGTTCGGTGAGACATCCTTTGTGTAACCTCTCAGGGCTGTTCTTCATCAGTTTTCTGGAGGACCTTGAATTCTGTCTCGGTCCGTCATCTGGCTTGGATTGTCTACATGTTCCGCAGTTACAACTTCTTATGAATTACTAGGTCATTCTCATTCCTGCTCCTTCTAAGATCCTAACCCAGACACACCATGTGAAAGGACAAAATAAACTTCTATAAGAAAGTAAAATAAATTGCCATCTTTTTTTACTTGCTACTACAGTTTATTATGGTCACTTTGATGTAGTATTTTTCTATACCATGACTGTATTTTCTCTTTGATCCACTTCATAGGAGACGTAGATGTGGCAGTCGCATATGGGCCACATGATAGGAGGGGGGCCCTGTCCTGTGCCCCCCAACATATAATGCCCCCCTCATATAATGCCCCATGTCCTGTGCCCCCCCCGCCCGTTTTTATAATTCCCCTGTACCATAGCGCCCAAGCAGTTCTCACTTTTCTCACACGCTGCTCCGTTCTTGCAGTGGGAGCCGCGGGGATGTGATCTCCGGGCGCCGGCGTGATGGTGTGACATCATTGCGCTGGCCTGCCGTGGATGGCGTCCCCGCGGCTAACGCTGTGTGAACGGAGCAGTGTAAGAGAAAGCTGAGGGAATTGTGGAGACAGGACAGCTGACAGCTCCCGCCCGTCCTGCTCCAGGCTCTCGCACTGCTGGCCCGGCCGGCCGACAGGGCGAGCTGCCGAACTGGGATGGGGGCAGGAGGACGGCCCGGCAGGACAAGCACCGGCTCTGCTCGGGGCCCTGGGCCAGCTCAGGGCCCCAAGCAATTGCTTGGTTTGCCTGTCCTATAGCGACGGGCCTGGCTATGTGGCATTACAAGGTTTGCCCTCACTGCAATGTGATGATACGGTCTTATAACTCAATGGTTGGTGATATTAACTTCCTGTTTGTGGCTCATTAGTATATGTGAGGGGGTAAACTTTTCAAGATGGGTGGTGACCATGGTGGCCATTTTGAAGTCGGCCATTTTGAATCCAACTTTTGTTTTTTCAATAGGAAGAGGGTCATGTGACACATCAAACTTATTGGGAATTTCACAAGAAAAACAATTATGTGCTTTGTTTTAACATAACTTTATCCTTTCATGAGTTATTTACAAGTTTCTGACCACTTATAAAATGTGTTCAATGTGCTGCCCATTGTGTTGGATTGTCAATGCAACCCTCTTCTCCAACTTTTCACACACTGATAGCAACACCGCAGGAGAAATGCTAGCACAGGCTTCCAGTATCCGTAGTTTCAGATGACTCACATCTCGTATCTTCACAGCATAGACAATTGCCTTCAGATGACCCCAAAGATATAAGTCTAAGGGGGTCAGATCGGGAGACCTTGGGGGCCATTCAACTGGCCCACGACAACCAATCCACTTTCCAGGAAACTGTTCATCTAGGAATGCTCGGACTTGACACCCATAATGTGGTGGTGCACCATCTTGCTGGAAAAACTCAGGGAACGTGCCAGCTTCAGTGCATAAAGAGGGAAACACATCATCATGTAGCAATTCCGCATATCCAGTGGCCTTGAGGTTTCCATTGATGAAGAATGGCCCCACTATCTTTGTACCCCATATACCACACCATACCATCAATTTTTGTGTTCCAACAGTATTGGAGGGATCTCTCCAATGTGGGTTAGTGTCAGACCAATAGCGTCAGACCAATAGCGGTGGTTTTCTTTGTTAACTTCACCATTCACATAAAAGTTTGCCTCATCACTGAACAAAATCTTCTGCGTAAACTGAGGGTCCTGTTCCAATTTTTGTTTTGCCCATTCTGCAGCACCTGAAACTACGGATACTGGAAGCCTGTGCTAGCATTTCTCCTGCGGTGTTGCTATCAGTGTGTGAAGGGTGGGAGAAGAGGGTTGCATTGACAATCCAACACAATGGGCAGCACATTGAACACATTTTTTAAGTGGCCAGAAACTTGTAAATAACTCATGAAAGAATAAAGTTACGTTAAAACCAAGCACATCATTGTTTTTCTTGTGAAATTCCCAAAAAGTTTGATGTGTCACATGACCCTCTTCCTATGGAAAAAACAAAGGTTGGATTCAAAATGGCCGACTTCAAAATGGCCGCCATGGTCACCACCCATCTTGAAAAATTTCCCCCCTAACATATACTAATGTGCCACAAACAGAAAGTTAATATCACCAACCATTTCCATTTTATTAAGGTGTATCTATATAAATGGCCCACCTTGTATTTTATATAATGAGTAGGAGAATGTTTCATTGTGTTTGTGTCGTGCTGTGTTTTTACTGTGTTTCTATTTGCTTTGCAACTATGGCAGCTTCCACCAATTCATTTATGTTTAGAGATGCTGATAAATTTATTTATTTATTTTTTTGCATTTTAACAGACATCACAAAGTCTGATAAAGCTTTTAATACCTATAACATCACCAAGACTTAAAGGGGTTATCCACCATAAGGGGATTTTAGTACGTACCTGGCAGACAGTAATGGACATGCTTAGGAAGGATCTGCGCTTGTCTTGAGCTAAATGGCTATGTTGTGAGATTACCATAACACTGTGGCTAGCTTTTTGTGAACTGACATTTCCTGTTTGACTTTTCATTTTTTGACTACAAATCCCATAATTCAATTTTTCTCCCTCACACACATCAGCTACCCCACCCACTGAAACATAAATGAGCTGCATCCATTCAAAAAGACCTGTGGTTTTCAATCAGGGTGCCTACAGCTGTTGCATTAGTTGCAGATTGATCTCTCTCCCACCAAGTGATCCCTCCACCCATTGAAGCAGACATGCTCCCTGTCATCAGCTGACTAGTGAGCCGCATTGCAACCTGGGAAAAATCTGAGACAAAAGTCATTTTGTATGCTGGTAAAAATACATTTTGGGGTAAAAATCACATAAAAATTGTGAGAAAACAGTCACACACAGGTACTGACACTATATTATGAACTACACTAACTTTAGAGCCCCTGTAGCATAGTCAAATAAAAAAAATCCTGGAGTACCCCTTTAATCTCCTAAAATGCATTTACTAACTAAGCATCAGTGTAAAAAACATATTATCAAAGAATTCAGTTAATCTGGGTCTTTCAATAAAGTATTGGTAGAGAATAGGTGATCATTAATAGACAATAAAATACAGTATTATAGACAATACAGTATTATAGACAGTACAATAATAAAAGGGGCACTCCACTAACTTGCTTATTTATTTTCTCTTTGTCATTCCACAAATTCATAATTTTCATTGTAGAAAACCGCTCCTTCCGTGATATCCAGTCACTGTTAGGACAAGTTTTAAGGGAAACAGGAAAACACCTCCTATATAAACAGCACGCCCAAAAAAGGTCATCATATGAAAAATAACTTTATTATACAAAAAATATACACAAGGAATATGTAAGGACAGACAATTAAAACCACTTAAATTAATTGGGAAATCCTTCCACAAGAGGGGGCTACAGAGCACAGCCTCTAATGAGCACCCACCCTCAATGCAGAGCAAATATGACACAACTTCCCCTGTCCTTGAATAACAGTATTGTACCTCTAGAGAATAAACATGTAGCTTGAAACGAGCAATAGGCAAACCCCTCAGTAGGGCATCTTCTACTGAAAAACTATGTTTCTCAAACTAAAATAGATCTAAATTCAAGATGCAGGTAGTAAACTGGCAAATATACTAGGAGGACAAGGCAGGACACATTTGGAGAGACAGAAAATAGAATAATATACTCAGCATGGATGTATGGGCACCACAAGTATAGCACCACAGCAACAATGGGCGACGCACAGTCCCATTCCAGAGTGAACTAAGTGCACTCTACCATGTGCTCCCTGCCAGATGACTGGGAGAAGCAAAACTAAACCAGAAAATGAGGGGACAGAATACAAGTGTAACACAAATGTATATAAAAAGACATGGAAATTTAAATATAAAGCAAATCTATGATAACGGTGTGGTGGGCTATAATGGTGTGTTGTAATGTTAGTGTTGGGGTGCAACAAACAGACACACCATTACTCGTGATGCCAGGGTAGCGTTAACCACCAGGCTCCAAGGTAAAGCAGTTCTTCTGGGCCAGGCGCTACGCAATAAAGACATCAGATGCAAGGAGTTTACTGAGGAAAATTGCAGGAAGATATTATAACCATAGCAATACAGTCTTTCCACAGCAGGGTAGGACAGAGAGTTGCAGAGGTAGTCAGTAGTAAAATGGCTGGGCACATTGGGACGTGTAGTATACTCAGCTTTTATGTACAGCGGGGCAAAAAGTATTTCTCTCACTTAAAAAGATGAGCGAGGCCTGTAATTTTCATCATAGGTATACCTCAACTATGAGAGACATAATGAGAAAAAAAATGCATAAATTCACATTGTCTGATTTTTTTAAAGAATTTATTTGCAAATTGTGCAAAAAAAGTATTTGGTCACCTACAAACAAGCAAGATTTCTGGCTCTCACAGACCTATAACCACTTCTTTAAGAGTCTCCTCTGTCCTCCACTTGTTACCTGTATTAATATCACCTGTTTGAACTTGTTATCGGTATAAAGGACACCTGTCCACAACCTGAAACAGTCACATTCGAAACTCCACTATGGTCAAGACCAAAGAGCTGTCAATGGACACCAGAAACAAAATTGTAGACCTGCACCGGCTGGAAAGACTGAATCTGCAATAGGCAAGCAGCTTGGTGTGAATAAATCAACTGTGGGAGCAATTATTAGAAAATGGAAGACATACAAGACCACTGATAATCTCCCTCGATCTGGGGCTCCACGCAAGATCTCACCCCATGGTGTCAAAATGATCTCAAGAGCGGTGAGCAAAAATCCCAGAACCACACAGGGGGAACCTAGTGAATAACCTGCAGAGATCTGGGACCAAAGTACCATCAGTAGCACACTACGCCGCCAGGGACTCAATTCATGCAGTGCCAGACGTGTCCCCCTTTTTAAGCCAGTACATGTCCGGGCCCGTCTGAAGTTTGCTAGAGAGCAGTTGGATGATCCAGAAGAGTACTGGAAGAATGTCATATGGTTAGACAAAACTAAAGTAGAACTTTTTGGTAAAAACTCAACTCGTCCTGCTTGGAGGAAAAAGAATGCTAAGTTGCATCCAAGGAACACCAAACCTACAGTGAAGCATGGGGGTAAAAACATCATGCTTTGGGGCTGTTTTTCTGCTAAGAGACCAGGACGACTGATCCATGTAAAGGAAAGAATGAATGGGGTGAAAACCTCCTTTCATCAGCAAGGGCATTGAAGATGAAACGTGGCTGGGTCTTTCAGCATGACAATGATCCCAAACACACCACCCGGGCAATGAAGGAGTGGCTTCATAAGAAGCATTTCAAGGTCCTGAAGTGGCCTAGCCAGTCTTCAGATCTCAACCCCATAGAAAACCTTTGGAGGGAGTTGAAAGTCCGTGTTGCCCAGCAACAGACCCAAAACATCACTGCTCTAGAGGAGATCTGCATGGAGGAATGGGCCAAATTACCAGCTACAGTGTGTGAAAACCTTGTAAAGACTTACAGAAAACATTTGACCTCTGTCACTGCCAACAAAGGGTATATAACAAAGTATTGAGATTAACTTTTGTTATTGACCAAATACTTATTTTCCACCATAATTTGCAAATACATTTTTTTAAAATCAGACAATGTGATTTTATGGATTTTTTTTTCTCATTATGTCTCTCATAGTTGAGGTATACCTATGATGAAAATTACAGAGCTCTCCCATTTTTTAAAGTGGGAGAACTTGCACAATTGGATGACTAAATACATTTTTGTCCCACTGTAACTGGACTTAAAGGGGTACTCCGGCCCTAAGACATCTTATCCCCTATCCAAAGGATAGGGGATAAGGTGTCTGACCGTGGGGGTCGCGCCACTGGGGACCCCGGCAATCTTGCACTCACGACTTCGCCCCGTGTGTTTCCAGGACTGGGGATGTGATGTCACACCACGCCGCCTCCATTCATGTCTATGGGAGGGGGCGTGATGGCAGTCACGCCCCCTCTCATAGACTTGCATAGTGGGGGCGGAGTCGTGATGTCACGATACTCCGGCCCCGTGGTCGGCACCCGGCAGTTTGCGAGCTGGCAGCACGGCATGCAGCTCAAAGAGGTGGGTGCTGAATGCAAGATTGCGGGGGTCCCCAGCGGCAGGACCCCCGTGGTCAGACATCTTATCCCCTATATAGGGGATTAGATGTCTTAGGGCCAGAGTACCACATTAAAGGGATAGTCCGGGCAAAAACATCTTATCCCCTATCCAAAGGATAGGGGATAAAATGTCTGACCGCGGGGGGCCCGCTTCTGGGACCCCCCACGATCTCCCTGCAGGACCCGCATTCTATGCGGGGCTGCGTCTCCAGTTTCGGAAACCTTCGGGTTTCCACGACTTGGGACATCATGCCACACCCCCTCCATTCATGTCTATGGGAGGGGGCGTGATGGCCATCACGCCCCCTCCCATAGACATGAATGGAGGGGGCGTGGCGTGACATCCCGTCCTCAGTCCCGGAAACCTGGAGGTTTCTGAAACTGGAGACACAGCCCCGCATAAAATGCAGGTGCTGCAGGGAGATCGAGGGGGGTCCCAGCAGTGGGCCCCCCGCGATCAGACATCTTATCCCCTATCCTTTAGATGTTAGACTTTAAATTTGAGACAACTTACACTGACTGGAGACTTACTACAGTGCATTCACAAAATTAACTTACTTGGACTTTAGACTTTTTGGACTAGAGCTGCCTGAGGCTTTCTAATCTGATTCCTGACATGTGCTATGGGGCCCCTGTAGGCAATTTTCCTTCTTCTCCACGTAATATAGGACTTGGACTTTTCCTGGATGGCGAAACACCTGTAGGTAGTATTGTTGCTCACTTGCAGAACGTGGACTTGACTCCACGACTCCTCTCCTCACCCTGTATAGCGCTCAACTAACTTACTTCTCTCCACACTACTTCTCTTCTCACAAACTCCACTCCTTACTGAACCCCTTCCTGCCTAGACAGGTCACTAAACCCAGGGCAGGTAGATCCTTATTGGCCAAAGCTGATCACATTACTCCTCTGCAGGTCCCTCTTAAAGGTACAGCAATCCTACTAATAATACAATATTAGTATACAGACATGATGAATATAAATTAATTATACAAAAGCATAAATAACATGAATCAAACCAAATACAATTTAACTAAGCATTCCCCTTCCTGGAGATGTGGGCTGAAATCTGCCGGACAGGACAGGCAATACCAAGACACCACAAAGGTATTAACTAAGATAGCAATTTAAACCCTCTATATCAGTGTTTCTCAAGCGCAGTCCTCAGGACCCCCAACAGGTATTTTTTCAGGATTTCTTTAGTCTTTCACAGATGATATAATTATGGTCACTGAATGAGGCATCACCACAGTTATATCACCTGTGAAAGACTAAGGAAATCCTGAAAATGAGACCTGTTGGGGGTCTTAAGGACCGCGCTTGAGAAACACTGCTCTATATGATGCTATGGCTGTAATAACCTCTACTAACCTTTCTTAAAAGAACAACACCCTATGAATAAATTATGACACCAAACTATGCAGGCAATACCTTGAAAATCAAAAATATATAACCCTCCGTGCTCTCTGATATGGGACTCCAGTTTTCTCAGTGAGGAGGGCGTGTCGTCTACAGGTAAAAGGCACGGGCTCCATTCATTTCTATGGGAGCGCCAATTAGCCCAAACGATCCTCACCGAGTCCCGTTCGGAAGATCGAGGGGGTTCCAGCGGACCCCTCGCAATCAGTTGCTTATCCCCTATCCTGTGGATAGGGGATAGGTTAATTTTCACTGGAGATCTCCTTTAACAACACCTTTAAAGCAGACCTTTGAAGTCTTCAAAAAACTTCAGCTCCCATCATCCATGTTAGTAGGCCTAACACTACCACTCAGTTCTCAATGGGGAGAGAGCTCAGGTTCACAACCAATTAACAACTGAGCTGGAGAGACTGCTCCTTTGAAAATGTATGGATATCATTGTAGTGTGTGGACTGACAAAATGGCTTCCTTCTGAGCACATCCCTGTTGAGAACCGAGTGGTGCTGATCACCCAGTTGACAGTCTGTCAGCTCCTTAGCATATCGGGTGCTGAAGCTCATGAACTAATGGTACCAACAGAGGGAAAAGAAGAAAATAAACAAAAGCTTGAGAATTAGTGGGGCCATGGTTAAGCATAACTGAGGAGGGCATACATTTTATTTCCCCTTTAAAGAGGGATATATCTGCCTAAAAATAGTCCAAGTGGACAGATTGACCCTGGCTGCAGAATATCAGTATAAAATTCTTGGCAGCTTCAGAGCTCAAAACTTGCTCTAAGACTATTGCCAAGCAGTCTCCAGACTATGATAGCAGATACCCTGCCACTGTGACCATCATAAGAAGTACCCTTACTATAATCTGGATTATGGTATTTAGATCATAGAAAGAGTTCACTTCCATTTTTTTGTTCTACTGATGTTGCTCCTTATAGACAGTGAGCGCGCTCGTTGCACTAAGCTATCCATGGACTGGTGGTGTCAGGAATTGTACATCTAAGTCAATTTCATGCTCCAGTCCTGTATAAAAGCCAATACCCGATGAAGCCAAACCAACATTTTGAACAGGATTCTAGGCAACTAGAGACATTATTTGTTTTACTCAAGTATCCCACACATAGAAGCCCTTGCTCAAAATCTGCGGTCAATTTATTGCCAACAGGATTCAATTTTGGTTTACCACCTACAGTACATACAATACTGTATCATTTCTAGGTTAAGGCTACAAACAATTCTCATATTGTCCTTTGTAGTATGGTAAAATTTATTCCCTGACAAGCTGCAGACCAATTGGCTCCAGGTAGTATTTGCTTATATAAATCACAGGTTACGCTCAGGGCTGCGGCATAAAGAAATGCTCTTAGGCTTGCTTTGCCCTTTGTGTATTCATTAGGAATAACATTGTCCGTTTTTGACCTCAGCAACATAAACGCATATGTCACAAGCTTTACTCTTAAAGTGACATCAATCAGCAGTAACCAAAAGATGAGAACATAACAACGTGTTATCCAAAATGTCCATTTGAAAGGTCCATCACATCATTCGTTATCTTTAGAAGAAAGGATGGCAGTGGCCATACGAGGACAAGGCCTCAGCATCTATGTAGGGTGGACTGCAGGTGTCTATGAGCCGTATGGACCAGTCCCTTAAAATGTTATACCAGAAGTAGTAGGTGGGGGACCTCAGAAATACATCATTTATTAAAGAAATTGTAGTGAGCTCTGGAGCTAAAGTCAACAGAAAATCCTCATCAAAGTCTCCTCATCCAACACTCTATAAGCTGTCAGTCTGAGCGCTCGCTTTATGCCCCACATGTACTAATGGTGACACTTCTGCATTACCTCAAAGCCACATAGGTATAAATCACACGTTAAATGACCGAAGAATTCACCTGTGAGGGTCACTCTATAGGGTATATTCACATTTACTCGTAAAGCCCTGCTGCTACTGAACTCTGCAATGTATACAGGAATCCAGTGGTATGTTATTTTTAATGTGGGCAACCATCCAAACCACTGTAGGTCCAGCAAATGTTTGCTTATTTTTTTTATCAACAGAACTGGCATGAATAATGGTGCAGCTACAGTAGATCAGTTTTGCAAGTGTGAACACTTTGCTTTGCATATTTTGTCTAGGAATGATCTCTCCCTAAAAGAATCTTAGAACATTAAATCCCCTATCCAAAGGATAGGGGATAAGATGTCTCACCGCGGGGGTCCCGCCACTGGGGACCCCCGCAATCTTGTGTTCGCCACCCACCTGTTTGAGCTGCACGCTGCAGTGCCAGCTCACAAACAGCCGGGTGGTGACCACGGGGACGGAGTACGGTGACGTCACGACTCCGCTCCCGTATGACGTCACCCCCCGCCCCCGCTATGCAAGTCTATGGGAGGGGGCGTGACGGCCGTCACGCCCCCTCCCATAGACTTGCATAGCGGGGGCGGGGGGTGACGTCACCATACTCCATCCCCGTGGTCGCCACCCGGCTGTTTGTGAGCTGGCACCACAGCTCAAACAGGTGGTTGGTGAACACAAGATTGCGGGGGTCCCCAGTAGCGGGACCCCCGCGGTGAGACATTTTATCCCCTATCCTTTAGGGGATAAGATGTCTCAGGACCGGAGTACCCCTTTAAAGACATTTCATGAATAATTGTTCATCCTATGGTTTGTGTCATTGAACTTGTATGGGGAGGTTGAATGAGTATAGAAGTCAATACGGATGATAATGTGTATAGGTGTATTGGTGCCTACATCTACCTGCTGCATATAGCCACCTTTATTATTGCAGTATGTAGATTGTTATCCCTTGTGGGCAGGGTCTTCTCTCCCTCTATCAGTCTGCAGTTTATACAAATGCAGAAACAATGCACAGATTAATGTATCATAACCCTTATTAATAGTAAAGTTCCCTGGGGCCAAGGGTGCTATATAAACAAACACAAAAAAATAATAGTAGTTTAGGTAGAAAATAACTTTAAGACTTTCTGTTCTAGTCCTATTCAGCGATTTATGAAGGAACCATAATAGCTTTATGATACCGAGGTACATGACCTCTAAGTAAGAATGAGTGTTCAGTGGGAAGAGACCATTGGCCATTGCACAGTAAATAAAAATAAAAGCAAACCTTTATTCACCTCCATTGTCCCACTCCGGTCCCGGCTGTTGTCCTCTTCCTTCTAGAAATCATGACGCTTAAGCCCAGAGTGACATTGGGGCCCAGAGCGCCATACTGTTTCTTAATCAATGGCTGGCCGCTGTGATGTCCTGCCTTGGCAATGATTGGCTAAGAGCAGTGAGATACTCTGGGTAACGTCGTCATTCACGTCACTTTCTGACATGAAGAGGATCACGCCCAGGGACCGGAGTGGGACACCGGAGGAACCACAGAACGCTGGAGGTGAGTAAGGTTTTTTTTTTTTTTATATTTACTCTGCAATGGCCAAAGGTCCCACCCGCCTAGGTAACCCCTTTAGGTTTAGCAGCGGATATTCACAGTCATGTAGACACAGACATGTAATTTGCCATCACAAACTGGCATCAGCAGGGTTATTCATGAGAATTATTGTTGACCTGTTTAATAAGCCAACATATACCAAGTCACACCAACAGCTGCCTATGTACCAACTTTCTATACCAGTGTTTCCCAACCTTTTTCGGCTCGGGGCATCCTGCGAAAAAAAAAATTGTGGGGTACCCCTACCGAAGTTGACGAGCAATTTATCTATTGATCAGGGGGTATGTAGTTTAAAGTGCTGCTTTATACAGCAACTCACACGTGACGTCTTCTCTGATGAGCGTCGTTCCCTGTTCTTCTATGTCTGGTCCGTACTGTCCTGACCATTTCTTCCAGCCACAATTCTTCACTGTTAAGCCTGCAAAACAAATCTATTAGGCTCCACACTTTACCAGCATTAGCCTCCAGACTCCCCTTTTACAAGTGAAGAGGAATAAAGGGGCGTATAGGTGTAAACGGGTAACAGAGGGGTGCAGAAAGGTGTACATGGGAGACATGTATGTAGAGGAGTGTACATGGGTGACCGGGGGGTGTAGGGGGTGATAGAGGGGTATACAGGGGTGACAGAGGGGTGTAGAGGAGTGTACATAAGTGGCAGAGGGGTGTAAGGAGTGTACATGGGTGGCAGAGGGGTATAGAGGAGTGTACATGGGTGGCAGAGGGGTATAGAGGAGTGTACATAAGTGGCAGAGGGGTGTAGAGGATTTTTCATGGGTGGCAGAGGAGTGTACATGGGTGACAGAGGGGTAAAGAGGAGTGACAGATGGGTGTCAAAAGGACAGAGGGGTGAATGGGGGGGTGGACATGAGTGACAGGGTAGACTGGGGTGTGGACAGGGGGGGTGATCATGGTGTAGACTGGGGGGGGGGCATGGGTGACAGGTGGTAGACTGGTGTGTGGACAGGGGGGTGAACATGGGTGAAAGGGGGTAGACTGGGGGGGCAGACAAGGCGGACATGTATGAGAGGGGCGATGGACATGGGTGAGAGGGGGATGGACATGGGTGACAGGAAGGGGGGGGGGCTGGACATGGTACAGTACCTTAAGCAAGCCATTTTTCGGCCCCATTCTTCCCCTCTCTGGCAGGGCACTCATTCACTGCGCCGCATGGGGGGAGGGGGACACTGGGGCACGGATTACTACACCAGCCCCAGTGTGCCGGGCCACCCCGGTTTGGAATCACTGTTCTATACTATACCTACTGCTGGTTTTCTCCACTACTTATTGTTTGCTTCATTACTAGCTCTTTATAATTATGTTTGTATTATGAGGGATGCCTCACATTTTCACTGTGTGGTTATATGTTCATATTACTGGTTGTTTTAGAAACCCATTAATGTTGTTTTAGAGCTTAAAGAGAAACTGACAGCAGCATCACCCGCACTAACCAGAATATACAGGGTAATAGTTGGGGGGGATGGTGTCTAAAACACATTTTACCTTAGGAAAAGCGCAATTGATTTTTACAAGTAACCTGTATTTATCCAAACATGCAAATTTTATTATCTGAGCAATGGAGGCGGTCTCTAGTCTTTTGATTAATGTTTCTCCTGCTTTAGCCCAATATCCCCTCCCCCTTAACTCTCAGTGGAGCTGGGATACATATTTATGGAGGGGGAGGAGATACCAGGCTGGAGCAGCCGGAAAAGCATTGCTCATAAGGCTGGAGGCTGCCTCCGTCAGAAAATGAAATTTTCATATGTGGCATCCCAGCACCAGAAGCTGTCCAGGGCTTTGGACTGTCTCGGGCAGCTTGGCAGCACAAGGTGTTGGGCCCACTAGAGTTTTATTGTGACAATGATTATGTGAGAGTTATGCCATATTATAGAGTTTTATAAATTAATTTTGTATGTACATAGGTGGTATGGCGGGGTGTGAGGTGCCGGTCAGATGTAATTACCCTAGGGGTAGATGGCATTAACACCTTGTGTTCGTGATTCCAGGGCATGGTTTATCTTTAACCACCTGAAGGTATACCGCTGGATTCTGGGCTAGGCGCGGGGGCAATGAAGACACAGACGCCAAGTTACGGACAATGGTAGCTTTACTGAGGGTAGACAGTTGTTACAGTCTATGCAGTATAGCCGGGGCCCAAGGAGGTGACCAGTGACACAGAGACCTCGCAGGCTTGCTGGGACTTGTAGTTGGACAGAGATTTAGATGACTTGACTGACTTGTGACTGACTTGTGACTGACAGGACGGTAACTTTAGCTTACTTGCACTTGACTTGTGGCTGCAGGACTTTACTTGAGGCCTCCATTACTCTGGACACACACATGAAGCACGACTTTACTGGACCTCAGCAGGAAGCAAGAGAGAAAAGAGAGAAGCTAGCTCCACCCAGGGATTATATGGGTCGAGACCAGCAGGGAGCCCATAGGTCACCTTTGCAGTCAGCTGGTCACTGTACACTGATACGATATATACAAATTGGGAAACAACTACAGGGGGCCCTGGGACACTGTGAGACACTGCCTGACAGGGCAGGAAAGGTACGGGGCAACACTATCCCGTATTGGGCCACCACACATGTTTTCTTGTTACTGTGCCTTTAATTGTGAGCAGTGAACCCCATGTGACCCCCCAAAAGTTTCCACTGTATAGTGAGGTGCAGGGGAAGAGCTAGTCAGTCCAGTGCTAGACATTGTTCAGTTTAGTTCCAACAAGGCTCCTGACCAACAGCTTAGCTCAGGTGTGCTGTGTGTCGTGTGCTCTGAGGAGAGAGGCCTACTTAAAGTCTAATCTCTCAGCTGGTCATCCTCACAAGTATTACTCACAAGGAGAAAATTCATCCCTCTGCAGAATGTTTTTGAGAACTTTGACAGGACCCTAACTACTAGGATTTAATCTTCAGTCTCAAGTCAGTATAATTCTGTCCGGTGAAAGCACCACAGGTCTCAGCAAGGCAACAGGGCTCCCAAGGGTTTACACTGCACTCTCACACTAAGGCCAGCTGTTTGTGTATTACCAACTGCACCAGCTCAGTAAAGACAGTTATCCATAACCTGACATCAGTGTGTTCATTTACTCCCCTTGTCAGGCCCAGGAGAAGCTGTCTCCAACCTCAGACTGTGTATAGGATAACGGTGCCCTGGCGTCACAAAGTGATCAGGTATTTTCACTAACACCACCTCATGTCACCACACATATAAGGAAAAATAAAGATTTCTCTTGAAGGCAGCATCAACATCACTATGTGGATATGTTCACACGGTAGAATGTCCATGCAGAATTCTGGGTCACCACTGGACTACTCCTTTAAGAAATTCATTACTCCATTTTGCATATCTAGGATTCCCTTGATCCATATATGTGCCCTAAATAGTCCCCTAAAGAAACAGTTTGCACTAAGTTTTTGAGTAGGAATTGGATGTGTATTTGCATACAGTGATCCCTCAACTTACAATGGCCTCAACATACAATATGTCTTTTCTGGACCATTGTAACTTGAAAGCAGACTCAACATACAATGTACAGACAGTCCAGATCTGTGATACCGGTCAATGGCTGGAAGAAACGACCAATCAGAATGGGCATTTTACTGGTAAAACTCCTGTATTACTGAAGTGTATGTACTGACTGATGTCTGGTAGCGCCCCCTACAGTACAGGGAGGTATTACATGTTCTGTACTCCTTACCTGTATTACTGAAGTGTATGTACTGACTGATGTCTGGTAGCGCCCCTTACATTACAGGGAGGTATTACATGTTCTGTACTCTTTACCTGTATTACTGAAGTGTATGTACTGACTGGTGTCTGGTAGCGCCCCCTACAGTACAGGGAGGTATTACATGTTCTGTATTCTTTACCAGTACTGCTGCTCCTTTGGACACCAGGTGAGGACGGCTCCATTTTACTTTTTTAGGACATCCCATGCTCTGTACAGGACCCCGAAGAAGCTACTGTCCTCTACATAGACCAGCGTTTCCCAACTAGGGGTCCTCCAGCTGTTGCAAAACTACAACTCCCAGCATGCCCGGACAGCCTTTGGGCATGCTGGGGGTTGTAGTTTTGCAACAGCTGGAGGCACCCTGGATGGGAAACACTGACATAGACAGTGATTACAGCTCCCAGCAGATCTTTCTTACTTTTATATGTAAGGATTTGCTTCATCTATATTAGTTATCTACTTATTTTTCTTTAATCCTGACTTTTTCCAATTACCAGGTTTCCATAGAGCTATGGTCTCAACATACAACGGTTTCAACATACAATGGTCGTCCTGGAACCGATTAATATTGTAACTTGAGGGACCTCTGTATTTGCATGACTTGACACTAGACTGGTCTATGATGAGTAAAGGGCGATACAATGATGGAGAGCTGCAGTTGGCATATGATATAGATGTATGATTGGCAGCTGTCAGACACTAGAACAGATGTTAAGACCACTGACATTTAATACCCAGAACACATAAATATGTAGAACAGATGGATTGATTGAGGATTATTAACAGTCATCCATGTCTGTGAAATTCACCAACAAGCTCTGGGACGTTCTATACGGTGTCACAGCTGTCTTCCAATTCCTGTGCATTAGGGCCAATAAGACTGATATGTTCATAGGGATTACTGAGCTGTGCAGCTATCTCATATTTAGTGTGGAAAACCCTTTACTAAACTGGAACCATCAGAAGCAGGTGGACTGTCTACTGGTCTCATAGGAGAGATACTTCGATGCACAATGACATTGAGGACATTTCAGGGATGGTATTTTGGGCTTTTAGATAATATTGGTGATGGTATCCATTACAGTTTATCTCATTATTCTCTTACTTCATATGAAAAGTATGCCCAACCAGAATACCCATCTGTGCATATGATAGGCCTAAGAAGCCCTTTGGCGAGAAGTGTAGTGTTGACAAAGATCATTTATCATCACGCTCATCAATCAGCGCTCTGAGCTTCTCATATGTTATTGGAATCAACTATTCACACATTAAAGTCCATTGGAAGCCACAACTATGCCGGCGTACAATACACTGCTGTATGTGCACACGTGCCAGCAGCGCTCTCTCTCTCTTGCAGATTTTGAAATTGCTCCTGTAAAAATACCCAAGGTATCATATTTGGTGGAAAGTAGAATAGAGGAAAATGTCTATACAGGATTGTAACATTTTAGCACTGAAATACAAACGAAGCACATATTGTATTAGTATCGCATTGTGCACCTCCAGTTTAGAGGTACAGTATTTGGGTTCATTGCTATTTAGAGTCGATCTTTCTATCAGGGCAGAAAAAAATTCACTTGGTGCCCAAATCAGTGGTCCAGAGAGCTCCTCACCCATTCTCGGTCTCTTAAAGGGTACCTCTCATCTTGCTCCCGGCAGTAGGATATGTCAGAAAATATTGGGGCCATTTCTGATCACATGACTTGCTTGTAGACTATTGCAATCTATAGGTGGAGTTACCTGAAGTCCCATACAAGTCTATGAGACTTCTGGAAACTCTGTCTCCAGATTGCGATAGTCTGCAAGCAAGTCACAGGAGCAGAAATGGCCCCAATATTTTTGGACATATTAAACCAGCGGGAGTACAATGTGAAGTCCCCTTAAAAGTTTTTTTTTTCAAAGTTGGACGTTTATCAGCTACGAACAGGATCTGTCTGATCACTTGGGGTCCCATCACTTTGTAGTGTGCAGCTTGGATTACACACGGTAGGACTTGTGGCTTAAAGGGGTACTCCACCCCTAGACATCTTATCCCCTATCCAAAGGATAGGGGATAAGATGTCTGATCACAGGGGTCCCGCCGATGGGGACCCTGCAATATAGCACGCAGCACCCACCTGTTACTGCTCCAGAAGCGCTGGAGGGTCTGGCTCTCGACCACGGGGACGGAAGTTTGTGACATCACAACTCCGCCCCGTGTGATGTCATGCCCCGCCCCCTCAATGCAAGTCTATGGGAGGGGTCATGACAGCTGTCACGCCCCCTCCCATAGACTTGCTTTGAGGGGGCGGGGCGTGACGCCACACTGGGCAGAGTCGTGACATCATGATCTTCCGTCCCCGTGGTCGGGAGCCAGACCCTCCAGCGCTTCCGGAGCAGTAATAGGTGGGTGCTGCATGCTATATTGCGGGGGTCCCCATCGGCGGGACCCCTGTGATCAGACATCTAATCCCCTATCCTTTGGATAGGGGATAAGATGTCTAGGGGTTGAGTACCCCTTTAACATGACAAGTTTAGTCCCCCAAAAACCATAAACTCTGAATAGGTGATAAGCATTTATTTTTGGAAATCCCTATAAGTTCAGAATAATTGCTTCTGGATGGTCAATTATTCATTTTATTAACCCCTTCCTTAGTAATCTATAGAATTATATTTTTTTCATCATACATGTCATGTTCACATTTTTAATACTTTAACTGTGCAATTTAATCCTGGCCCAATGTTATGTTCTCATAAGTCACTACAGAAGGGGTACCTGCACTTGCTGCCCATATAGTGCCACACCAAAATATTCAGATACTTTTAAAACAGTTTTGTGAATGCAGTTATTTTTTTTATTGATAGTTCTAGGAAAATGTTTCCAATAAAACTTCAATAAAATCATTGCATTACTCCAAACAAATGACACGTGCTGCAAAACATGTGGGTGCAGAGGATTTCAAGGTTCTGTATTCTAGAATTTAGGCAAACTGTACTGTTGCATTTAGCTTTTATACATTATACTGTAGGTCAGCATGCAGAAAATAACGTTTTTACAGATGTCCCACAAACTATCAGCATAGTCACAGGTTCTATTTATTACAATTAAAGGGGTACTCCCATGGAAAACTTTTTTTTATTTATTTTTTTAATCAATTGGTGCCAGAAAGTTAAACAGATTTGATAATCACTTCTATTAAAAAAAAATCTTAATCCCTCCAGTACTTTTTAGGGGCTGTATACTAAAGAAAATTCCAAAAAAGAAATGCATTTCCTCTGATGTCATGACCACAGTGCTCTCTGCTGACCTCTGCTGTCCATTTTAGGAACTGTCCAGAGCAGGAGAAAATCCCCATAGCAAGCATATGCTGCTCTGGACAGTTCCTAAAATGGACAACAGAGGTCAGCAGAGAGCACTGTAGTCATGACATCAGAGGAAATGCATTTCTTTTTTGGATTTCTCTTTAATATACAGCCCCTAAAAAGTACTGGACGGATTAAGATTTTTTAATAGAAGAGATTTACAAATCTGTTTAACTTTCTGGCACCAGTTGATTTAAAACTAAAAGTTTTCCACGGGAGTACCCCTTTAATACTCTTCTCAATCCTATACTGTACTTCAAGCAGAAATTTCAGCCAATGGTAATAACAAAGAAGTCTTTTTCCATGTAACAAGAAAACTGACTCCTGTGGACTGTATTCTAACACATGCATACTGTATACTCTATCCCATGTCCAACCTAGGCTAAGTGTTATGTGGCTTTTTAAGAGGAGGTCCCTCAGGGATCCTTCTGTGCAACCAGAAGAAAATCTAAGTGGTTTGGTTCTAATGCAGCATTTATTTATAACAGGAGACAAGCTCCTAAGTAGAAAAACCGCACCGTGTAATGGTGACTATGTCATTTCTTGTGTGGGGCTCCCACAGAGAAAGGAAATATCGGCTCCTTGTAACGTCCCCAACTCTGTCATATCATTTTTTCTAGTTCTCGTATTGTGCTCATAAGGCTTTGAGTTGCACGGAGGCCAAATAATGGAGCTCTCTATTTCAGCCAGGGAACCCAAAAGAAATAAATCAGGTCATGTTCCTTTAGAGTCTGCCCTGTGGAGATCATTGAATACAGTGGTCCCTCAAGTTACAATATTAAAGGGGTACTCCGGCGCTAAGACATCTTATCCCCTATCCAAAGGATAGGGGATAAGATGCCTGATCGCGGGGGTCCCGCCACTGGGGACCCCCATGATCTTCCACGCCTCACCCTGTTAGAATCAGCCCCCGGAGCGTGTTCGCTCCGGGTCTGATTACTAGCGCTCACGGGGACGGAGCATAGTGACGTCACGGCTCCGCCCCCGTGTGACGTCACGCTCCGCCCCCTCCATAGGCTTGCAAAAGTAAGTATATAGCTAATATAGATAAAGTAAGTCCTTACATATAAAAGTTAGAAAGATCTGCTGGGAGCTGTAAATCACTGTCTATGTCAGTGTTTCCCATCCAGGGTGCCTCCAGCTGTTGCAAAACTACAACCCCCAGCATGCCCGGACAGCCTTTGGCTGTCCGGGCATGCTGGGAGTTGTAGTTTTGCAACAGCTGGAGGACCCCTAGTTGGGAAACGCTGGTCTATGTAGAGGACAGGAGCTTCTTCAGGGTCCTGTACAGTACACGCAATGTCCTAAAAAAGTAAAATGGAGCCGCCCTCACCTGGTGTCCAAAGGAGCAGCTAACCCTGGCACAGGTAAAGAGTACAGAACATGTAATACCTCCCTGTACTGTAGGGGGCGCTACCAGACACCAGTCAGTGCATACACTTCAGTAATACAGGTAAAGTGTACAGAACATGTAATACCTCCCTGTACTGTAGGGGGCGCTACCAGACACAGTCAGTGCATACGCTTCAGTAATACAGGAAAAAGAGAAGTAAGGTAAGGCACAGTGAAGGGCTTGAAGTCCTAAGTGGGTGCACAGCTCCAAGGGATCCGACTCACTATCCCGAAGGTATAACAGAGAGGAAAGGATGAAGCGGCACTCCAGCGGATTACAATCCAAATGTGAATTTATTCACCCATCAGTACAGATGCAACGTTTCGTTCCACAGTCAGGAACTTTCTCAAGCTTGAGAAAGTTCCTGACTGTGGAACGAAACGTTGCATCTGTACTGATGGGTGAATAAATTCACATTTGGATTGTAATCCGCTGGAGTGCCGCTTCATCCTTTCATCTCAGTAATACAGAAGTTTTACTAGTAAAATGCCCATTCTGATTGGTCAGTTCTTCCAGCCATTGACAGGAATCACAGATCTGGACTGTCTGTACATTGTATGTTGAGTCTGGTTTCAACTTACAATGGTCCAGAAAAGACCATTGTATGTTGAAACTATTGTATGTTGAGGCCATTGTAAGTTGAGGGATCACTGTATAAGCGAGAATTGCTGTGTAAGGCTACATTCACACTACGATTATGCAATACGGCTTCCGCATCCCATTCTTCTGAATGAGCTGGCCGGAGGCAGATAGTGACTCCAGTCGGCTCATTTTTTAACCATATCCATTTTTATTGCCGGACTAAAAACTGAGCACTGTCTCGGCAGCTGTATTGCATAATTGTGGTGTGAATGCACCCTAACATGGACATACACAGAGAACCATATAAAATAATGTTACACCAATATGTACATGGTGACCTTTCCGCCTGGTAATTGATATGCCCTATTACGGAGATATTCTTCACAAGAGAGGACATGGAACATGTATACGGAGATATACACTACAGTAAGCCACTCCCCAATATGACATGGCAGCTGACAGGGAACTATAAGGTATAAGTGTGAATTCACACGTGACTGATATGTTTCAGCAATTTCTTTAGTTAATATAATCTTAAAATGTAAGCTGGCTATATATTGCTCCTGAATGCCTAATAAACATATATGGTTGGCTGAATGCACATGTTTATTTACATAGGAAGAGCAGTATAAGCCTTGGCCATACACCTCTGCCAGTAGTTTATCACCCATGTAGGAAAATCATGGCACCCTAGTATGTATGAGGTGCTTGGAGAATGTGAATAGAGATGAGCGAACTTAAAGTAATTCGATTCGTCACGAACTTCTCGGCTCGGCAGTTGATGACTTTTCCTGCATAAATTAGTTCAGCTTTCAGGTGCTGCGGTGGGCTGGAAACGGTGGATACAGTCCTAGGAGACTCTTTCCTAGGACTGTATCCACCTTTTCCAGCACACTGGAGCACCTGAAACTGAACTAATTTATGCAGGCTAAAGTCATCAACTGCCGAGCCGAGAAGATCGTGACGAATCGAATTACTGGAAGTTCGCTCATCTCTAAATGTAACCAAATCGGCTCAGGATATGCATAGAAAACTCTCCTCTTTTAACAAAGCAAAAAAATCCTTTCAAATTATTATCTATGAGGGTAGACTAATAAAAGTCCAACTACAGTGACCCCCCGACTTATGTTGGCCCCGACATATGATCATTTCAACATATGATGGCCTCTCAGAGCCCATCGTATGTTGAAGGCAGCCTCGACATATGATGCTGCTGTGTGTCGGGGCCATCATACAAACAGCTATCTGACAGCGCTGACAACTTCAGTAACTGACAGATAGTTGTTTAATGTCCCCGTGTGCCCCGTTCTGCCTCCTGTTACTCACATGCTGTCCTGCTAACTCATACAGGCTTCCACTGTGAGCTCCGTGTAAGCCCCGCCCCCCAGTGCAGCCATAGCCAATAGCCTGCAGCATCTTGCTGCAGACATCCAATGAGCTGCTGCCTGCCCTCCCCTTCCTTTCCAATAGAGCTGTAGTCGGCAGGATCGTAATGGAGGACATTCTGCCCCCCCTGAAGGTATTTAAAGAACTGTACATTACTGTATGCGATGTCACACATCACATACAATACATATACACACTATACACCCCATACATCAATGTTTCCCTATCAGTGTGCCTCCAGCTGTTGCAAAACTATAACTCCCAGCATGCCCAGACAGTCAATGGCTGTACATGCATGCTGGGAGTTGTAGTTGTGCAACAGCTGGAGGCACTCTGGTTTGTTAAACACTCCCCATACACTCCACATACAATGGTCATCCCAGAACCAATTAGCAGTTTCCCATAGAGATATGTATTCAACATACAATGGTTCCGAGGCCCCAGAACCAATTACCATTTTTACATAGACATATGTACTCGACATATGATGGTTTCAACATATGATGGTTCTCCTGGAACCAATTAATATCATATGTTGAGGGACCACTGTATTGCAAAAAATATATAAATAAATAAATATAAAAAAAAATATCCCAAAGGACCCATACACACAGCAGAGCCTGAATAGTGGCATGTGGAGTCCCTATGTTTCTGTATTATTTGTTGAGCAACCCCACATTGTACAGATATCCTCTACTAAAGGGCAATGCTGTCTGTAATGTGGCATACGATGGAATATGGCATCATTTCTATTTTTCAGATTCTGTGAGGATAAAAAGATTTGTATGTCTCTGGATTAAATTGGAGGCACACAGAGTATTCATAGACAGTGTTCTGACTTAAGGCTCCATACAATTCTGACCTTTTTACAGTGGTCCCTCAGGTTACAATATGAATTGGTCCCAGGATGACCATTGTATGTTGAAACCATTGTATGTTGAGACCATAACTCTATGGAAACCTGGTAATTGGTTCTGAAGCCCCAAAATGTCATCCAAAAAATAGGAAAAAGTGAGGATTAACGATAAATAAGTAGATAACATACATATAAAGCAAGTCCTTACATATAAAACTATGAAAGATCTGCTGGGAGCTGTAATCACTGTCTATGTAGAGGACAGGAGCTTCTTCAGGGTCCTGTACAGTACACATAAAGGAAAATGGTGCAACCTTATGTAGTGTCCAAAGAAGCAGCCAACACTGCTACAGGTAAAGCGTAGTACAGAACATTTGGTACCTCCCTGTACTGTAGGGGATGCTACCAGACAGCCAGTCAGTGCATGCACTTCAGTAATACTGGTGTTTTACCAGTAAAATGCCCAATCTAATTGGTCAATTCTTCCTGCCATTGACACATTTCACAGATCTGGACTGTCTATTGTATGTTGAGTCTGGTTTCAAGATACAATGATCCAGAAAAGACCATTGTATGTTGGAAATATTGTAACCTGAGGCCAATGTAAGTTGAGAGACCACTGTACAAAGCCGGAATATGGCCGTGCATATTACTTTCATATACCGAGTGTTATGCACATACACTTATATTATGTAAATAAGAGCACAATGTAATACCCAGTAATATTAAAGGAGTACTCTGGGATATGAAAACTCATCCCCTATCCTAAGGATAAGGGGATAAGTTTTCATATCCCGGAGTACTCCTTTAAAGAACTCCTTAAAAGTACTACTTTAAATCTATATAGTCTTAAAGTGTACCTGTCATCAAACCATATTTTGTAAACTAACTCAGATTATATTATCTAACTATTCCCCAGCAGGCACAACGTCATCGAAGCCTGCGAGAGCTGTGCCTCACCATGCCCCGCACGCACATCCTGAGTTTGGACTTCTGCAAGTCCAAGTGGAGACCTAACTAACTGTTTGACTTGCGGCAGGGAACAGAACAGAGCAACCTAGTGGCCATTTTTTTCAATCACATTAAAAACATATAAATGTTGAGAATTTTAACAGCAAGTAAATAGCAAAGTGTCTTATAATAACGTAAGGAACAATATATTAACCACATAGGCACCCAGGGCGTACAGGTATGCCTTCGTTCCCTGGTACTTAAGGATCCAGGGCATACCCTGGGGATATCTATCAGCAGGCACCCTGCAAAAATGCCCAGTGGGGTCATCAGACCCCCCCATGTCGGCGATCGACGCAAATCGCCTGTGAATTCACACTGGCGATTTGCCACGATTCCGGGTCATTACGGGTCTATGGTGACCCGGAATATAAGGGGGATCGCGGTTGTCCAGACACCCACGATCCCCCTGAAAGGATAGGAGTGAGGTGGCAGGGGTGCCACCCCTCCTATCCCTGTTATTGGTCGTCAAAGAGCGACGACCAATAGCAGATCGGGGGCGGGGGGGGTTAACTTTTGGTGTTTGCTGTGTAGGCATGCTGGGATTTGTAGTTTTGCAACACCTGGAGGGCTGCAGTTTGGAGATCACTTTGCAGTGATCTCTAAACTGTGGCCCTCTAGATCCTGCAAAACTACAACTCCTAGCATGCCCACACAGCAGTTTGCTGTCTGGGCATGCTGGGATTTGTAGTTTTGCAACATATGAAGGGCCACAGTTTGGAGATCACTGTGCAGTGGTCTCTAAACTGTAGCCTTCCAGATGTTGCAAAACTGCAAATCCCAGCATGCCCAAACAGCAAACAGCTGTCTCGGCATGCTGAGAGTTGTAGTTGCGTACCTCCAGCTGTTGCATAACTACCTCTCCCAGCATGCCCTTCGGCGATCAATACATCCTGGGAGTTGTAGTTTTGCAACAGCTAGAGGTACGCTGGTTGGAAAATACTGAGTTAGGTCATAGAACCTAACTGAAGGTTTTCCAACCAATGTGCCTCCAGCTGTTGCAAAAGTACAACTCCCAGCATGCACGGTCTGTCAGTACATGCTGGGAGTCGTAGTTTTGAAACAGTTGAAGGTTTGCCCCCCCCATGTGAATGTACAGGGTACATTCACACGGTCGAGTTTACAATGAGTTTTCTGCTTCAAGCTTTCATTTACACATCCAACTTTAACAAAAAGTCATCAAACACCTGTGGGGTGTTAAGGCTCACTATACCCCTTGTTATGTTCCTTAAGGGGAAAAGCCAAATGTGACTCCTCCTCTTCTGAACATTGTAGTTCGCCCCCATAGCATTTTATGTCCTAACATGGGTTATTTCCATACTCAGAAGAGTTGGGGTTACAAATTTTGGGGGGCATTTTCTCCCATTATCCTTTGAAAAAATGGTAAATTTGGGGAAAAAACTGCACTTTTGTGAAAACATTTTTTTTTTTCATTTACACATCTGACTTTAACGAAAAGTCGTCAAACACCTGTGGGATGTTAAGGCTCACTGGACCCCTTGTTACCTGCCGTGAGGGGTGTAGTTTCCAAAATTGTATGCCATGTGGGGGTTTTCTGCTGTTCTGGCAACATAGGGGCTTCCAAAATGCGACATGTCCCCCAAAAACCATTTCAGAAAAATTCACTCTCCAAAATCCCATTGTCGCTCCTTCCCTTCTGAGCCCTCTACTGCGCCCGCCGAACACTTGACATACACATATGAGGTATTTCCTTACTCGAGAGAAATTGGGTTACACATTTTGGGGGGCTTTTCTCCTTTTACCCCTTGTAAAAATTCAAAAACTGGGTCTACAAGAACATGCAAGTGTAAAAAATGAAGATTTTGAATTTTCTCCTTCACTTTGCGGCTATTCCTGTGAAACACCTAAAGGGTTAACACACTTATTGAATGTCATTTTGGATACTTTGAGGGGTGCAGATTTTATAATGGGTCATTTGTGGGGTATTTCTAATATGAAGGCCCTTCAAATCCACTTCAAATCTGTACTGGTCCCTGAAAAATTCCGATTTTGAAAATGTTGTGAAAAATTAGAAAATTGCTGCTGAACTTTGAAGCCCTCTGGTGTCTTCCAAAAGTAAAAACATGTCAACTTTATGAGGCAAACAGAAAGTAGACATATTGTATTTGTGAATCAATATATAATTTATTTGGAATGTCTCTTTTCCTTACAAGCAGAGAGCTTCAAAGTTAGAAAAATTCAAAATTTTCAATTTTTTCATAAAATGTTGGATTTTTTCACTAAGAAATGATGCAAGTATCTATGACATTTTACCACTAACATAAAGTAGAATATGTCACGAAAAAATAATCTCGGAATCAGAATGAAAAGTAAAAGCATCCCAGAGTTATTAATGCTTAAAGTGACAGTGGTCAGATGTGCAAAAAATGGCCGGGTCCTTAAGGTGAAAATGGGCTGGGTCCTTAAGGGGTTAAAGTCTGGTTTGGTGACAGGTACTCTTTAAAGGGGTACTCCGCTGTAAACATCTTATCCCCTATCATTTGGTGCATGGTGTGAAATCTGCTCCGTGCCCTATGACTGGCCATACTGGCCACCACGCCCCCTCCATTCACATCTATGGGAGGAGGCGTGACGGATAAATACTAGTCGTCATGACCCCTCTCATAGACATGAATGGAGGGGGTGTGGCGTGACGTCACAAATGCGGAAGCTGCAAGCTTCCGTGTTCCGGATGCCGACACTGCCGGGAATTCCCAGCGGCAGGACTCCCCTGATCTAACATCTTATCCCCTATCCTTTGAACAGGGGATAAGATGTTTACAGTGGAGTACCCCTTTAAGGTTAGATTTAGAGTCAGCAGTTTGTATGCAATGTGTCTAATAAATCACATCTACTGTTCAGGGCTTGATGGTACTTTATTTAGATGGCGGATGACAAGTCTCTTTGGATTTCCTGTCAGGACTTGGTATCTTTATGACCCCGAGAGAGGAAAGAAGTCGTTTCTTTACAACATTGATGTATGAACTTAGCGACACTCTTTGAGTTTCCAGAAGATCATAAAGTATCTCCTGGGAGGTCACTGGGATGTGACTTTCATGTTCTTGAAGAAGGCTCTGAGAAAAATACAAGATTGATAATAGAAAACAAGTCCGATGGGAGAAGAGAAATACTGGAATTATCAAAAAGGCTTTTCACACAAAATGTAAAAAAAAAAAACATATATTGGAAAACCAGAAGCTGAAGCAACAGGTAAGGCTAGTGGCACTTGTCAATTTTGCAATATCTGCTGCAACTAAATGGCAGAAAACCAATACAGTAAAACCACTCCAGTAGACCTAATTTTTAAGATCATCCCTAATTTTCCTTTATTTATTTTCCCTCTTCTTTGAAAGGACTGTACCTCTAGGACAGTGGTCTCCAAACTGTGGACCTCAAGCTGTTGCAAAACTACAACTCACAGCATAACCGGACAGCCGTTGGCTGTCCGGGTATGCTGTGAGTTGTAGTTTTGCAACAACTGGATGGCCGCAATTTGGAGACCATTGCTCTAGGAGATCATTTTTCACTCCAATTTTGAGTGATTGTCTCAAAGATTTTTTACATACTGTATTCATCGGACTTTGTCAGCTGGTTTAACCTCTGAAGAGTTGTCTGGAGACCTTTTAGTGGTGGCAGTAGTGTGGCACAGAAAAAAATCTCAATAAAACATCGCTTTTATTCGTTTTTCAACAGCATAAAAATCTTGCGCAGATAGCGCTCACAGCACACCACCTAACCAGTGATACACAGCCACATGGACGCGTTTCGAGCGCATGCGCCATGGTGATCAAGAGCGCGCATGCGCTCGAAACGCGTCCATGTTGCTGTGAGTCGTTGCGGTTAGGTGGTAAGATTTTTATGCTGTTGAAAAACGAATAAAATTGATGTTTTATTGGAATTGCTGGATCCATTCTGAATTTCTTCATACACTACGTATCAAGCTGGGCCAGGCTGAGGATCTGTGCAAAACCATTGGGAGGTGAGCGGAAGATGTTCCTTTTCTTTTCATTATAACTAGAGATGAGCAAACTTACAGTAAATTCGATTTGTCACAAACTTCTCGGCTCGGCAGTTGATGACTTTTCCTGCATAAATTAGTTCAGCTTTCAGGTGCTCCGGTGGGCTGGAAAAGGTGGATACAGTTCTAGGAAAGAGTCTCCTAGGACTGTATCCACCTTTTCCAGCCCACTGGACCACCTGAAAGCTGAACTAATTTGTGCAGGATAAGTCATCAACTGCCGAGCCGAGAAGTTCGCGACGAATCGAATTTACTGTAAGTTCGCTCATCTCTAATTATAACAGAAAAAATCTACCTGTCCCTGATATGAATTTGCAGACACCATTGAGTTGTTATCATATGAAATCAGATCTCCATGGTGCAGGTATGCTCTATACTCATCTCCGGGCAGTTGCATCTGGCTGGTTAGACTACCATCAACAGACCTCATCTGCAAAAAAAACGAAAAAAAATAAAATAAAATAGCATCATAAGGAAATAAACGTATAGGGCTCCTTGTGATCAAATTATTCAGTCCAAAGAGTACATGCGTCTTCTGCTATAGAAACGTAGGGAGCTGCCATGATGACATATGCCATGGTTACTATTGGATGTTACGCTTTTGTCGCATTACCTTTTGGGAGTCGATCGTAGTCTAAAATACTCATAATGACTTGTGAAAGGTTTGGGCTGCTGCTCATACGTTCCGCCATACTTTACACTGAAGCTGTGCTTAGATTGCTGCTATGTATAAACACAAGCCTGCTATAAGCACAAAAGGCCACGGGACACGCTCTATTACAGTAAGGATAATGATTATAAACCTCAAGTGACTAAACAAAAAAAAAAAGAAGTTTTTTTGGCATCAGTTATGTGCTTAACATGTGCTTAAAGGGGTTCTCCAACCTTGGACATCTTATCCCCTATGCAAAGGATAGGGGATAAGATGTCTGATCACGGGGGGGTCTGGCTGCTGGTACCACCCGTAATCTCCGGACCGTCCTCCCTGGCGTTCTGAACATTTATGTTCAGAACGCCGGGTACGGGTGGCCGTGACATCACGCCCCCACCCATCATGTCTATGGGAGGGGGCGTGACGGCTATCGTTGTTCATCCCGCCTCCTCCCATAGACATGAATAGAGGGGGCATTGCGTCACAACCATGACTGCCCAAAACCGGAGTTCTGAATATAAATGTTCAGAACTCCAGGGTGCCGGCCCAGAGATTACGAGGTCCCACTGGATAGGGGATAAGGTGTCATGGGCAGGGTTCCCCTTTAAGAAAATAAGCCTTAGGGTTGTATTACTGAGCCTGACTCCCTTCTGATCTGATCATTGTTCTTCTATATGGGTGCCTGTTTACTCAGCCTATTACATGGCTCAGTATTTGGTGGGCAGATCACTTTTTCGAAATAAACACGGTGGAGATTTATCAAATCCTGTCCAGAAGAAAAGTTGCTGAGTTGCCCATAGCAAGCAATCAGATCACTTCTTTTATTTTTCAGAGGCCTTTTTAAGCCCTTAAGGACCAAGCCCATTTTCACCTTAAGTACCAGGCCAATTTTAATTTAGCATTTTCGTTTTTTCCTCCTCGCCGTCGAAAATCCATAACTCTTTTATGTTTCCATCTACAGACCCATATAAGGGCTTGTTTTTTGCGTGACCAATTGTACTTTGTAATGAAACCTTTCATTTTACTGTAAAATGCAAACAAACCTAAAAAAAAAATTTTTTTTGGGAGGAAATTTAAATGAAAACCACAATTTTGCACATTTTGGAGGGTTTTGTTTTTACACTGTACAATTTACGGTAAAAATGACATGTGTTCTTTATTCTGTGGGTCAATACAATTAAAATGATACCCATGGCTAGATTCTCTTATATTTTTGTACCGCTTAAAAAAAAATCTGACTTTTTGTACAAAATCAGTAATCTAAAATCGCCCTATTTTGACCACCTATAACATTTAAATTTTTTCGTATATAGGGCGGTATGAGGGCTAATTTTTTGCGCCGTCATCTGCAATTTTTATCGATACCACATTTGCATATTTCAAACTTTTATATAATTTTTTAATTATTATTTTTTTTTAAATGTGACAAAAAAGCTGCATTTTTTTATTTTTTTTTATTTTTTACGTTTACGCCGTTCACCGTACGGGATCGTTAACATTATATTTTGATAGTTCGGACATTTACGTACGCGGTGATACCAAATATGTTTATAAAAAAAAAATTACGCTTTTTGGGGGTAAAATTTTTACTTTTTATTTTTACATTTTTCAACTTTTTTTTTTTTCTACACTTTATGTCCCCATAGGGGACTATCTATAGCAATCCTTTGATTGCTGATACTGTTCAGTGCTATGCATAGGACATAGCACTGATCAGTATTATCGGCTATCTTCTGCACTGGCCTGCTCGATCTCAGACCAGAGCAGGAGATGCTGGGAGACAGCCGGAGCCAGGTGAGGGAACCTCAGTCCACCATTACAGATGATCAGATCACCGCGGCAGCGCTGTGGGCGATCCGATCATCTATTTTATCATGCGCATTGCTGCAGATGCCGTGATCTGTACAGATCCCGGCATCTGAGGGGTTAATGGCGGACATCCACGCGATCACAGATGTCAGCCGTTACGGGTGGGTCCCCAGCTGCTGATAGCAGCCGGAACCTGCCGTGTATGACGTGTAAATGTACGTCCTGGTGTGCGAAGTACCGCCAAACCAGGACGTACATTTACGTCCGTGGTCGTTAAGGGAATAAAAAATGAAAGAAGCGATCTGACTGGTTGCTATGGGCAACTCAGCTACTTTTTCTCTGGACAGGTTTTGATAAATCTCCTCCATAGTTTTTTTGTCGAACTTGTGCAGTGATACGCTACCACATTCCAGCCACATGTGGCCAAAAGTTTGTTTGTTTTAACCCTTCAGCTGTTATTTGTCATCTGCAAACTTTTTAAAATCCTGCGATCAGATGACAAATGAGCGTTTGGTTATTCACTGGCTAACCATTGGCCCTATTACAAAGGGCGATTATTGATCTATTTGGCACTCGGAGATTGGCATCAATTTAATATAGTTAAAGTAAGTTACCACAAATGACTTCAATGGTGAATTGTGAGACAGTAACAAGAATGGTTGTCAGGGATCACTATATTTTCCCAAGGTACCTGTCATATGTAACCACCAGGTTTCAGAAAGTGCATATCCCATCCAGAGAAAGCTTGGTGACATATGGGAAATCTAGAAAATAGTTAAAATCCCTGGTGGGACTTAGCTTGTAGGGAATTTTGGTAAGTCCTGTTATCGGGCCTGGATTTTTATGGGATAAAAGGCAGGATTGGTGGTGGGGCCTTTCATCCCCTTCATGGGCCAGTCCAGGTTTTGTAGATTGGCTTCAAGTCAGCACAATAGTGTGTTGTACGTTGTTTTGCTCAGGTGGCTGGTAGGCTGTCACCTGTACAGATAGGGAACATTCTGTATAGTTTGCGCTATGACAAGAAAGATACATTTTTCTATTTTATGTCTAAAGGTAAATCCTATATTTTGTTTTATGCTGGAAAATAATGACAGGAGAAGCTAAGTTCAAACTGTATGTGTGTGCCACTGTCTCTGACTGCCGTTTGCATGTCTCTTCAGAGCCAACCTCCCATACCATCTCCTGTATATCAATGTATTCCAGCAATTCTATCATGCTCAACACATAAAAGGTGAAATAGGCTGCATGATCCTAAAAGAAGGATCTGTAAAGCATAAGGAACCATACCTGTCGCTGATCTGTGTTTCTGGAGACCCCCTTTGCATCATCAGAACTGCTATCACTTGTAGACATGTCTAGGTGACACATGCGTGCCAGGTATAAACTTGGAGACAGCTGCATCCTTCCAGTTCAACTCTTCTGACTGCCAGGACATAAAACATCAGAATCAATGGTGGGGGGGGGGGGGGGGGGGGGTAATTATTAATTATTTATTAATCTGTCTAAGACAGAAACGCACAGCCCTATGGTTCAAATTTTTTAATCTGTCCGTGACAAAAAATCTGTCTTGTTTAGCTCATAGCAACTAATCACAGCTCAGCTTTCATATCTTAAAGGGGCTTCCAGCTTTTATAAACACATCCCCTATCCACAGGGTGTGTCCTCTGGGAACCCTGCAACGTGGCTCTGCCAGCATAAAGCAGGCCTCGACTCAGCCACTACTGTCTGCATCAGTGTCCCGCCTCAGTCAGTGATTGGCTGAGCAAGCTGTCACTACCAAGTTGAGTCACAGAAAGTGGGGGCTGCAGCATTCAGTGGGGAGAGTTCTTGAGATCACGGACAGTCCCAGAGGGCAGACCCCCAATGATCAGACACTTATCTCCTCTATCCTGTGGATAGGAGATCAGTTCCTTTCACTGGATTACCCCTTTAATGAGCTCTGGTAAAATAAAAGGTGAGCTGTGATGTGTTTTTATGGTGGCCCAGTAAAGGAGTAGCACCCCTGTACCCTTGCTGTCCTGTCTGGTGGACTCTATTGTGGTGTCCCGAGTCCCTCTTTAATCTATGTAATGTAAGTGGTTAATTATACCTTGTGTTATCTATTATAATGTCTTTATACTGTTATGTGCGTTTAAATACTGTTACCAAGTGTTGTAACCAAGGAAGGTACCAGTGATCACGTGACAAATAGGGTGACCTATGGGACCCCACCAGAGTCTCCACCATATAAACCCTGGGAGGAGCTAACTAGTCAGTCTAGAGTTGAGTCTAAGCTAAGCTGAGCTACAGTGAAGTCAAGTCCCGAGAGAGAGTGTCTGGTGTCCTGAGGAGGCCCAAGGCCTACCACGCAGCCATGCTTTCACTAATCCAATGCCCCACAGGTGAACGTCAAAACCTGGTAAGCTACATACGGTGTGAAGTCAGTCTAGTCGAGATCAGTCTGTATCAAGTTAGTGTGGGCCTGCAGAAAATTGTCCTAATCCACTATAAGTCACAGCGAGCCCTAAAGTCTCTGAAGTCACTGGTCACCTCCTTGGGCCTAACTGAGCTGTCAAGACTATTACACCTGTATACCTCAGTAAAGCTTCCGTTTTTCCGTAACTTGGCGTCGGAGTCATTATTTTCCCTGTGCCTAGCCCAGGATCCAGCGGCATACCTTCGGGTGGTGCAGAGGGTAAACCATGCCCTGGCGTCATGAATACAAGAGGTTAATGGGTTAATGCCATCTGCCCCTGGGGTAATAACATCTGCCCTCATCACATCCTCCCCACATGTTGCTATGGGCAAAACTAGATTTATCTTAGATTGTTGAAAAAGCTAGGAAATAGATTTATCTAAATAACACTACAAAACATTATGGTTTTTGTTATAATTTATTTTATATGCGGCTATTGATCTCTTATATAGTGAGGAAGAGCAAACCAACAGTAGGAATAGGGGTAGCATTCTGCTTCCAATGAAAGAAGCAATCTGATTGGTTGCTATGAGCAACTGCACTGCTATTCCCCTACACAGGTTTTGATAAGTCTCTCCACATGGTTTACAAATGGTTAAACAACCATTTGTATCTTGTATTTGGTTATTTTACCTACATTTTTTTTTACACATGCTCTGAGCTGTCTGGTTTAAATCCACCACATTTTAAGTGGAAACATTAATAAATTTGTAGGTTTATTTCGAAAACATTTTTTTTATTTTTAGATATGCCTTTTTATATTTTTGGTAAAATTCTGGCACACAACATCTACTCAGAAAATGAGGCCCACTATGTGCCAATATACCTTAGAATAACCAGCCAAAAACTATTCGGTTTGAGCTTAGTAAATGAGGGCTATCTTGTCCAGTTTAGCCAAGTACCCTGCAATATTGATCCAGAGGTCTGAGCACATTTGCTAAAAATACTGTAGTTTATAAGATAAACATATAACATAAAAGGTATCTTCACTGATTTCCTAATGGCCATATGGTGGTAGATTAAAACAATGGAACAACATTTAAATAATGATTATATCAAAGAAGAAATGCACCTACCCGTCCGTGTCTTACATCTGTAGTGCTGCTGAAGACAAATTCCCTAGTATGCGCAGAACATCGATATATTGTGATGTCAGCAAACAGAACTGTGGATCTATTAAAGGCTATGGAAACATTTTTAAAGCATTTTTAGTATTGTTTTGTACTTATTATGGTGCAAAAAAATCTCCACAAATCTATATAATAAATTATGGTTACTTTTGTTTCTACAACATCTACAGTTTGCTGTATGAACTCTATTTTCTCTCTGGACTTGTACACTGTCTGTATTATTATCTCCAAAAGACTGCCTTGTATCTGCTTTCCTCTTTCTACAGCCTGTGATAGCTGTCTTACAGCCTTTACTCTCTCCCTTATCCACTATCTGAGCTGGTCTGTAGCCTTCCTGGTGTTATCTCTAACACAGAGAGCAGACGTCAGACATTGACATACTTATCTAATCTTTCTCTGAATAATAGCTACATGGAAGGAAATATTTAAACGGGTTGTGTATAGAAAGAAATATCCTGTGTATGGTGTGAAAAAGGATAATAAAGCAACTTACTAATATAATGTTATTAGCCATAGCACATAAACTTCCATTATCAGCTATGCTGTTTGGCCTGTAGTTGTGACTTCATGTCATACTCCCTGAATGCAGAGCTCCCTTGCCTGCATCCCCCTCCTGTCTGCTCAGGACCAGATCAGTGATGTGAAGTGGGAAGCTTGTATTACTGCTCATTAGATTTTAAGGCAGCAGCTAGCCTTTCTCAGTCACAGTAGTTTCCGTCAGAACAGGCTCATTGCTGTCTTATCTGAGAAAGGCTTCCTTCTGCCTTATAATCTAATGAGCAGAATGCTTTCAGAGAATGTGATGTAATGTCACAGCTACAAGGGAGAGAGCAGAGCTGATCTGGAAGATCTGTGCAGTATGGCTAATAAAATTATATCAGTAAGTTACTTTTTCACACTTCTTGACACCATATACCCGTTGTTGTTTGTTTTGTTCCTTGGACAACCCCTTTAATGAAGACCATTTAGAAAGTTGCTTTATTTTTCAGGAAACAAAATCAACAATCAGTGCAAAGGTTTCCATAAACTTTAGAGGGCCTTAAAGATTCTCATCCAAATCCCCCTGCTCTGTAAGCCAGTAATGTTACCTATGTGTAATTTAATACTGTAATTACTTCCTATTAGGATGGACTTACTTGAGTTGATGATATCACGTGGTCAGATATTTGATATATTCTGATTGACAAGAAGAGTTTAGGTGCAAGGTTAAAGGACAATACAAATGTCCCCTACCCCTAATCCAAATGTCTATAGTGCCATGTGGTTCCCTTTTCTGGTTGTACTGTGTATAAGGAGATGCTGTGTCTGGTTTTGATAGACTTTTTGTAGACTTTTGATCCACTCTTCTATATGGGGATATGCTCTAGCTGCAGCTATGTTCTTAGGACACTCAATGACAAGCACAGTATATATGGGGTACACTTTAAAATATTCTGTTAATGTGTATCCTTTTATGGGGTACTCTCTAGTAGACTTTGTTTATATGTATCCTTTATAGGGGTACTCTCTGGTAGAAACTGTTTATATAGGGGAACCTGATGGACACTCTTTACGGGGGGGGGGGGGAGTGGAAGGGGTAAATACCCTTTTATAGGGAGAATAATATGTCTTTTATGGGGTACTACAGGGAACAGTTAAAGGGGTACTCCGCCCCTAGACATCTTATCCCCTATCCAAAGGATAGGGGATAAGATGTCAGATCGCCGCGGTCCCGCTGCTGGGGACCCCGGGGATCGCTGCTGCAGCACCCCGCTATCATTACTGCGCAGAGCGAGATCGCTCTGCACGTAATGACGGGCAATACAGGGGCCGGAGCATTGTTACGTCATGGCTCAGCCCCTCGTCGACATCATGGCCCGCCCCCGTCAATACAAGTCTATGGGAGGGGGCGTGGAGGTCATCACGCCCCCTGCCATAGACTTGCATTAAGGGGACGGGCTGGGATGTCATGAGGGGCGGAGCCATGACGTCACGCTGCTCCGGCCCCTGTATGGCCCGTCATTACGCACAGAGCGAACTCGCTCTGTTCAGTAATGATGGCGGGGTGCCGCAGCGGCGATGCCCTGAGGTCCCCAGCAGCGGGACCGCGGCGATCTAACATCTTATCCCCTATCCTTTGGATAGGGGATAAGATGCCAGGGGCGGAGTACCCCTTTAAATGGCAATGTGTGGGTATGTACTGACAGATCTTGAGAAACTAAAAGTATGTTCACATGTAAACACTGCAGATTTTATGTTGTGTTAAAATATTTATTTACATTCATTTATTCTTTTAGTATAATTGAATACAGAATAAAATCTGCAGTGTATATGGTAAATGTGAACATCCCCTAAGGTGCCAAAGATGTCAGTTAGGAGTCACTGAATGTCACTGTCACATTTCCCTATGTGTATGCTCTGCTGAGTCTTGGTCCATGGGGTGTGCTGGTTGTGTTTAACAAATCTCTGGGCCCTGCTTGTCTGCAAAAGAGGATCCGCGGGGGGCACTCTGTGGATGATGAAATTAGGGAGAGAAATGGTATGTTCACACTGAGGAATTGGAGAGGAATTTGCTTGAGTATTCCACTCGCCTATTCCTCTACAATTGAGTCAGCAGTGAAAAACCCAATAGAGTTTAACTGTATTTCCACTCCTCAGTTCACACTGAGGAATTTCTGCAAGCGGAATTTCTGCATGAAGAATGAACATGGTCTTTCTTCATGCAAATCCACGTCTTTGTCCCATAGAAATCAATTAAACTTTTTTATCAGCATGATGCTGTTCCGTGAGCAAAAAAATAAATAAAAAAGGGAACTTCTAATTGGTGGTTGTCATGCAGCAAAAAAAAAAAGTTTCCTCCTATATTTCCACGCAAATTCGGTGCAAATTTCGCGCGAAAAGAAAAAAGAAATTCCGAGGCTGAATTTTTAAGCGAGCATTCCTCGCCAATTCTTCATTGTGAACATACCCAAACACAGAATTCATCAATTTACACATATTGTTAGAAATCTATATAACATTGTACTTATCATAATAATGTATACTTTGCATTTTATTATCTTGTATTTATATTCTGATTACCGTATATACTCGAGTATAAGCCGAGTTTTTCAGCACGATTTTATACTTATACTTGAGTGAACTCTCCGCCTTCAGTGGTCTTCAACCTGCAGACCTCCAGATGTTTCAAAACTGCAACTCCCAGCATGCCCAGACAGCCGATGGCTGTCCGGGCATGCTGGGAGTTGTAGTTTTGAAACATTTGGAAGTCCGCCGGTTGAAGACCACTGCGGCCTTCGTCATCATCCAGACCCCCACCCCCTTTAGTTTGGTCTCACCTCCCCTCGGCGGGAAGGAAGGGTGAGCTGGTCCGGGCCATCTGTGCTGCAGGGACCGTGCGGTGGAGAGGGATAGTCGTTCCAGGCTGTCCATTTTCACCAGGGGATGATGACAGGGCGAGGATGATGAGGGTGTTAATGACGGGGGGTCTGGATGATGACAGGGGGGATGATGTATTTCCCACCCTAGGCTTATAGTCGAGTCAATAACTTTTCCTGGGTTTTTGGGGTGAAATTAGTGGCCTCGGCTTATATTAGGGTCGGCTTATACTCGAGTATATACGGTATATAAAATATATTACATTACTGAGATAGCTTCACTGTTCCCCACAGATTCTGGTTATTTTTACTACAGAGAGTTAAGATCTCAAACAAATGTAAATAATAGAAGGCTTTGTATACTGCAGAAACACTAGGTGGCACCAGAAGACAAAGAAAATTCATTGATGAATTTATGTACTATAAGGTACTATAGTAAATGTTACTAGTACACTAACAATCCACCTTGTAATAAAAAATACTTCCATCCATTTCTTGTAAACAGGCATTGCTCTGAAATTATTGTAAAATGAAAATTCATATGCATGAAACAGACTGGGAATACCAGGTAAAGATTTGCATCAAATTCCAATGGTAAAGTGCTCAGCTATGTTACGAAGTCCTCCAGAGTATCAATGAAGGGTGCACATTGCAACTCCGTGCAATTGTGGTTCGTGGGAGTCTTTGGCGTTGAACCCCTTGATAAGCAAATTATCACCTATGTTTGAATCTTGGGATAACTTCTTAAATGTTATAGAAAAGAGAGTCACATTTGTTATATCAATTATATGCAATTTTTAAAGTGGACCTGTCAGGAGTATTTTAGGGTATAAAGTAAAGCCATGGCTGTAGAGAAGTTTTGACCATGAATCTGTACATACCTTTCTTAGTTATTTGTCCCCTCATTTATGGGATATAAAAGTTCTTCTTAATCATGTCTCTATGTGTAAAGCATGGCAGCATTAATAGACTTGCAATTGGCTTTATTTATCAAACTTGCCTGGTTGTGTAGATATCTCTTCTTCTCTCCCCTCTTAATGACATCTGGTATTGATGGCTCCTGTCCACCAGCTCTATTTTAAAAACTGTGGTGACATCACTCCCTGTGGCCACAGCTCCAAAGCGCACATCAGGCTCCCTGCTCGGGCGTATCTCAGCCCATTCTTTACGTCTGACAGCTGCAGGCATAGTACTTTAGGTTGGGAGCCTGTCCACAAGCAATCCCAGCAGTGTTAGCAGAGAACAGGAACTGACCAAAGACGAGATGAGACAACCCCTTTTAAAAGGTTGTGCAAATTAGGTTTTGGAGCCCCCTGGGCATTCCCTAGGCACAACCCATGGGCAGATATGGGGCAGATATGGTGCTGTAAGTAAGCAGCCATCTTTTCATAATTCTGTAAAACCCTTTTAAAACCCTTTTAGGGCCCATTTACACAATGGAAATTCAGCAAGGAATTTCTTTGCTGAGTTCATTAAATCACGGATCCACACTACCTGGCATTAAGATTAATATTGTGCAGAATTTGGTGTGGGAATTAAAGGATTAAAGGGTACTCAGCCCCTAGACATCTCATCCCCTATCCAAAGGATAGGACAGTGTTTCCCCACCAGGGTGCCTCCAGATGTTGAAAAACTACAAATCCCAGCATGCCTGGACAGCCTTTGGCAGCCCCTTGAGTAGGCTCGACGGAGCAAAACATATGTAGGGGTTCGGCATATACCTGGGTAAGGTTTCTTATACCATCTGGTACTGGTTTATTACATTATTTACCATGCCTGGCTATTCACCACTGTGGTGTTATATTCTGTAGCCCAGCATGAGGTATGTATCTTTACCATGAGCTTTAATGTGTGTTACTACCTTCCCTGCTGTATGCCCAGTGGCGTAGCTATAGAGGTCGCAACGGTCTCCATGGTGACCGGGCCAGTTAGCCAGGGGGGCCCGCCATCATGTTAATTAATCAGTATAACAGCCGCTGCTACCAGACCTGTCCGTCAGGCAGCAGCGGAGTCAACATGACCTGGGGTGGGACCTGAGCCACTATCCCACCCCTGCCTCTCCACCACATTGAGTGAGTGGAGGAGGAGGGGCAGAGCACGTACGGCGCCAACAGGAAGTCCAGCTTCTCTCTCCTTCCGTTATGCATGGCCGCCTGCCCGCAGGACCCTTATGCACGGCCGCCCGCAGGACGCTTCCCTTCCCTCCCGCTAGCGGATCCTGCCCGGTATGAGTAGACCCTGCGCACTATAAATGTACGGCGCTGCAGCGTGCAGCGCCGTTCATTTATGGCATGGCTATGAAGTTAGCGCAGGAACTCCTGCGCTCACTTCATAGAAGTTGCGCATAGTGACATCCTCTGACGTCAGAAGCCAGTGTTTTCCAATCATGGTGTCTTCAGCTGTTGTAAAACTACAACTCTCAGCATGCCTGGACAGCCAAAGGTTGTTTGGGCATGCTGGGATTTGGAGTTTTGTGTCTCCTGTTGTTGCAAAACTAAAACTCCCAGCATGCCCGGAAAGCCAAAGGCTGACTGGGCATGCTGGGAGTTGTAGTTTTGCAACAGCTGGAGATGCCATGGTTGGAAAACACTGGCTTTCAGTAAATGTCTTAAAGGAGTACTCCAGGATGCAGAAATTGTCATTCAGACTGCCGGCAGTAAAATAATAAATATACATACCTGCTGTTGAGAAGTTTTGACCATGAATCTGTACATACCTTTCTAAGTTATTTGTCCCCTCATTTATGGGATATAAAAGTTTAAAGTGGTATTCCCATCTTCTTAATCATGTCTCTATGTGTAAAGCATGGCAGCATTAATAGACTTGCAATTGGCTTTATTTATCAAACTTGCCTGGTTGTGTAGATATCTCTTCTTCTCTCCCCTCTTAATGACATCTGGTATTGATGGCTCCTGTCCACCAGCTCTATTTTAAAAACTGTGGTAACATCACTCCCTGTGGCCACAGCTCCAAAGCGCACATCAGGCTCCCTGCTCGGGCGTATCTCAGCCCATTCTTTACGTCTGACAGCTGCAGGCATAGTACTTTAGGTTGGGAGCCTGTCCACAAGCAATCCCAGCAGTGTTAGCAGAGAACAGGAACTGACCAAAGACGAGATGAGACAACCCCTTTTAAAAGGTTGTGCAAATTAGGTTTTGGAGCCCCCTGGGCATTCCCCAGGCACAACCCATGGGCAGATATGGTGCTGTAAGTAAGCAGCCATGTTTTCATAATTCTGTACAACCCTTTTAGATTAAGGCTACAAAATGACTTTAGCTGTAACATAGGTTACACACTCAAACATCCCCCGTAAGTGTCTGCAACCTATATCAGATCAAAGTCGCTGTTTACCAGTAGCCTTAATGTCCCCACTTATATGTGCCCCATTAGGGCCCATTTACACAATGGAAATTCAGCAAGGAATTTCTTTGCTGAGTTCATTAAATCACAGATCCACACTATCTGGCATTAAGATTAATATTGTGCAGAATTTGCTGTGGGAATTAAAGGATTAAAGGGTACTCAGCCCCTAGACATCTCATCCCCTATCCAAAGGATAGGACAGTGTTTCTCAACCAGGGTGCCTCCAGATGTTGCAAAACTACAAATCCCAGCATGCCTGGACAGCCTTTGGCAGCCCTTTGAGTAGGCTCGACGGAGCAAAACATATGTAGGGGTTCGGCATATACCTGGGTAAGGTTTCTTATACCATCTGGTACTGGTTTATTACAATATTTACCATGTCTGGCTATTCACCACTGTGGTCTTGTATTCTGTACCCCAGCATGAGGTATGTATCTTTACCATGAGCTTTAATGTGTGTTACTACCTTCCCTGCTGTATGCCCAGTGGCGTAGCTATAGAGGTCGCAACGGTCTCCATGGCGACCGGGCCAGTTAGCCAGGGGGGCCCGCCATCATGTTAATTAATCAGTATAACAGCCGCTGCTACAGACCTGTCCGTCAGGCAGCAGCGGAGTCAACATGACCTGGGGTGGGACCTGAGCCACTATCCCACCCCTGCATCTCCACCACATTGAGTGAGTGGAGGAGGAGGGGCAGAGCACGTACGGCGCCAACAGGAAGTCCAGCTTCTCTCTCCTTCCGTTATGCATGGCCGCCCGCCCGCAGGACCCTTATGCACGGCCGCCCGCAGGACGCTTCCCTTCCCTCCCGCTAGCGGATCCTGCCCGGTATGAGTAGACCCTGCGCACTATAAATGTACGGCGCTGCAGCGTGCAGCGCCGTTCATTTATGGCATGGCTATGAAGTTAGCGCAAGAACTCCTGCGCTCACTTAATAGAAGTTGCGCATAGTGACATCCTCTGACGTCAGAAGCCAGTGTTTTCCAATCATGGTGTCTTCAGCTGTTGTAAAACTACAACTCTCAGCATTCCTGGTCAGCCAAAGGTTGTTTGGGCATGCTGGGATTTGGAGTTTTGTGTCTCCTGTTGTTGCAAAATTAAAACTCCCAGCATGCCCGGAAAGCCAAAGGCTGACTGGGCATGCTGGGAGTTGTAGTTTTGCAAAAGCTGGAGGTGCCATGGTTGGAAAACACTGGCTTTCAGTAAATGTCTTAAAGGAGTACTCCAGGATGCAGAAATTGTCATTCAGACTGCCGGCAGTAAAATAATAAATATACATACCTGCTGTCGCTCTCCAGGTGCCTCCAGTAACCCGCTCCGGTCTCCGCCGCGATCCTTTTCCTGGTTGTCTGTGAGTAATACTGCACTCAGCCAATCACCGGCTGCAGCAAAGTCCAACCTTGGCCGGCGATAGGCTGAGCGGCAGTGTGACTCACCGACCAACAGCAACTAGGAAAAGGATCGCGGCGAAGGCCGGAGCGGGTTACTGGAGGCACCTGGGGAGCCACAGCAGGTATGTATATTTATTATTTTACTGCCGGCAGTCTGAATGACAATTTTTGCATCCTGGAGTACTCCTTTAAGTTAGAGAAAAAAATATATATCGTGGAAACCTCATCATAAATCATCCTGTACAGATTAACATTAGGGTAGGGTTACATGTAACAGATCAGCAGCGTATTTTATGCTGCGGATCCGCCGATGACATGACTCTATAGAGTGCCTCCTGCTGTTTTCCCCCCTATGTGCTGCTCAGAACAGCAATCGGCTACTAACAAGCAGCCACACAGGGACCTGCGATTTACCGTGGGCACATGCAGAGTACCCTGAGACATCGTGGAGCGGCAGATTGCTGCTGTAAGCTGGACACGGAAGCACAGCTGGAGGCACACTATAGGGTCAGGTCATTGACGGATCAGCAGAGTAACATACACTACTGATCTGTTACATGTGACCCTACCCTAAGGGTACGTTCACACGCGCTGATTTTTTTTAGAGGGTTTTCCGCTGCGTATTTGAAAGTGGGCGGGCTCTTCTCAGCTGTCCGCAGCCGATTTTCCACGGCGGAATGTACACTGCGGAAAATCCGCTGCAAGCCCCATTGAAGTCAGTAGGGACTGTGGCGGATTTTCCGCAGCGTAAATTCTGCCGCGGAAAATCTGCTGTGGACAGCCAAGAAGATACCGGCCACTTTCAAATACGCAGCGGAAAACCCATGCGTGTGAACGTACCCTAAGGGTGCATTCGCGTATTTTTGCTACAGATTTGCTTCAGCAGATTTTGCTGCCCATTGACTTCAATTGGTGTGGGGAGGAAATGGGGCAGCAGTGGCGGTGGTCTCTGAACGGGGCGGTGCGGTGGGGGTGCGGTGGGGGCGGTGCTAGGGTTGGGGCATTATCGGATTATCGGCAAGGTAATTGCCAATACCGATAATGTCCAAAATCGATAATATCGGTCAAACAGATAATCGGTCGATCCCTACTGGGAACCCCCTCAATCTCTTCTGCATATTATATACTTACCTATCGTGCACTACCAACTGTGATCGTATGTATGTGCCGTATTATCTTATGTCATTTGTATTTTTATCATTATATTTGTATTTAATAATTTTTTTTTTTACATTATTCTGGTAGTAGTGCTTAATTTTGGGGTATATTAAGTATGGAACACTACAACTACATGTGTTGGTTGGTGAGGTGAGATTCCCCACCGTTTGCTTGATTTGGTGTAAAATCAATAGGATTTTGCCGGAAGTATTCTCTTTGTATTAATATCGAGAGGAAAATCTGTAGTGTGCATGGGCCCTAAGAATCAGTTAAAGGGAATCTGTCAATAGTTTCATGCTTCCTGAACAACACCCAGCATGAAACACTAACAGGTCTCCCTATCACAATGATATTGATTGATTGAAAGGGTTCACTGTCTCAATGTAATCATAGTTCTTTCTATAGCCGGGAACAGGGTTCCGAGTCATCGGAGGCATGAAACTAGTGACAGGTTCCCTTTAATTCAGTATAGTGTCCTGCCATGCTGTATGCATTTATAACAAATGAAGATGAAGCAGCCGGACCGATTCACACGGCATTGTCTTTAGGGATCATTTATTATCTCACTAGCTGACAACCACCAGAGAAAGCGCTATTTTCAGGGGATAGTAGAAACATGTAGAGCCAATGTTATTGTTTCTGTGACTTTAATTGATTGCGGTAAGGAAATCTACATGAATAAGCACTGTGTGCCTATGGGTACAAAGGAGAAATTAAAGGGGAAGCCTTCTAGATGTTCTCAAACTCATTAAACTTCATGTAATTTGCTGGTCCGTCTATTACTATAGTATTTTATTACTTATTCTTTTTCCACAACATTCCACGCGTCTAACACTTCATTACATGAAATAAATAATGTTTAACTCTTAATGTTTAACTGGTAAGCTCCTCAATAGACTAGTTAACCCCTTAACGTCACCAGCTTTTTTAGTTTTTTCCCCCTCCTTGCACTTTAAAGAGCTTTAACTCTTAGAGCCTTTTAGAGTTGTATTTTTTAAAGGCACCCTTTGTTTTACCATCAATTGTAATTCAACTGCAAATAAAAATATGAGGGGTAGAATTAATTCAAAAACGTAACTGCGATGTTATGGGGCATGACATATTTTTTTTAATTTTTCACAGCTTTTTTAAAAATGTAATCATTTTAAAAAATGTAGCTGTGCTAGGGCTCATTTTTTAACGTTTTCTGTAGTTTTTATTGGTGCGATTTTAGGGTAGATTTTTATTGCTACATTTTTTTTTATTTAACAATTTTTTATGTGAGCTTACCAATTCTGGCATTGGATATGTTTTTGTTGGTAAACAGTGACATAAATCGTGGTATATTTTAATAGTCCAGACGTGTCAGCGCGCAGCAATATAAGTTGTCCTAATTTTTAGAGAATTGTGTCACAAAGGGCAGATGAAATCCCAGAAGCGACAGTTGGCTAACTGTTTGGATAAAGCCATCACCAATACCAGCAGCACCTAGATGGTTAAACGAGACTGACAGACTGTGGCTGTTAGTTGCATCCTTAGCCCCTTAAAGAAACAGCCTGTTTTGGCCTCCCGTACACAGATCATTTTCTTTTTTGCGGTTTAGTTTTTTTTTCACATTTTTTTTTTTACTTTTCTATCCACAGACACAAATGGCTTGTTTTTTGAGCAACCAATTGTACTTTGTAATGGCCCTTTACTATTAAATGTGTGTCAAAAATGATACAAATTATTATTGCTATTATTGTTAAAGGAGTATTTCGGCTTTAGACATTTTATCCCCACCCATAGACATGAAGGTAGGGGGTGTGATATGACGTCTCGAGAGGGGCGTGGTGTTATGTCACATCTCCAGTCCCGAAAACTTCCGGTTTCCGAGCCTGGAGATGCAGCTCTGCACATAATGCGGGTGCTGCAGGGAGATCGCGGGGGTCCCAGCGGCTAGCCCCCCACGATTAGACATCTTATCCCCCATACTGTGGGTCAGTATATCTTTGGCAATATCAAATTCATAAAACCTTTCTATGTTTTATTACTTTTGCAAAATTAAAACCCTTTAAAAATAATTTGCTTTTAGGTTACCATATGATAAGAGATGTAACCTATACTTTGTCTTTTAACACATTATGTGAGGGATCATTTTTTGCCATATAAATTGTTGTTTTCATTGACATCATTGTGGGGTACATGCAACTTTTTTTTAAATAGCTTTTTATTCCATTCAAGGAAGTTAACCAAAAATCATCAAATTATAATTTTTTTATTCACTCTATGTGATAAATCAGTAAATAATTTTATGTGGTTTTAACAATTAAATATAGCTTTTTTTTTTTTTTTAAACAATAGCAGAGTTTGATACACAAACAAAAATGTTTTTTTTATCTTGGATTTTTTTTAACCTTTAAACCTTAAAGGGGTATTCCGCCCCTTGACATCTTATCCCCTATCCAAAGGATAGGGGATAAGATGTCAGATCGCCGCGGTCCCGCTACTGGGGACCCCCGGGATCCCCGCTGCGGCACCGCACTATCATTACAGCACAGAGCGAGTACGCTCTGCACGTAATGATGGGCGGTACAGGGGCCGGAGAATCGTTACGTCACGGCTCTGCCCCCTCGTGATGTCACGGCCCCTTTCAATACAAGTCTATGGGAGGGGGCGTGGCGGTCGTCACGCCCCCTCCCATAGACTTGCATTAAGGGGACGGGCCGTGATGTCACGAGGGGCGGCGCCACAACGTCACGCTGCTCCGTCCCCCGTATCGCCCGTCATTACGCACAGAGTGATCCCGGGGGTCCCCAGCAGCGGGACGGCGGCGATCTGACATCTTATCCCCTATCCTTTGGATAGGGGATAAGATGTCTAGGGGCGGAATACCCCTTTAAAGGGGTGGTCAGGCGGAAAGCAACTTATTTCCTATCCACAGGATAGGGATAAGTGTCTGATCGTGAGGGGTCCTGACTCTCTGCGAGGAGCATGTGCTAAAGATGGCACATGCTCCATTCATTTCTATGGGAGCGCCAGAGATACCCAAGTTCAACACTTAGGTCTCTTTGGTGCTACCATAGAGAATGAATGGACTATGTGCCATCTGCAGCACGCGCCCATTCAGGAAATGGCAGTGGGTCCCAGTGGTTGGACCCCCTGCGATCAGACACTTACTCTACATCCTTATTCCCCGTTAAGTCGTGCTATGGTGATTTAACAGTTAACAATGCTAAATTTAAGGTAGGTAGCAAAGTTAGTGAAAAACTGGCTTAATAAAGAAATCTAGGATTTTTTTTTTTTTTTTTTGCTAATATACAGTGGGGATCAAAAGTTTGGGCACCCCAGGTAAAAATTTGTATTGTGCGTAAAGAAGCCAAGGAAAGATGGAAAAATTCCCAAAAGGCATCAAATTACAGATTAGACATTCTTATAATATATCAACAAAAGTTAGATTTTATTTCCATCATTTACACTTTCAAAATAACAGAAAACAAAAAAATGGCGCCTGCAAAAGTTTGGGCACCCTGCAGAGTTAATATCTTGTACTGCCCCCTTTGGCAAGTATTACAGCTTGTAAACGCTTTTTGTAGCCAGCCAAGAGTCTTTCAATTCTTGTTTGAGGTATCTTTGCCCATTCTTCCTTACAAAAGTCTTCCAGTTCTTTGAGATTTCAGAGCTGTCTGTCACGCACTGCTCTTTTAAGGTCTATCCCTAAATTTTCAATTATGTTGAGGTCAGGAGATTGTGAAGGCCATGGCAAAACCTTCAGTTTACACCTCTTGATGTAATCCCCTGTGGATTTCGAGGTGTGTTTAGGATCATTATCCATTTGTAGAAGCCATCCTCTCTTTAACTTCAGCTTTTTCACAGATGGCATCAAGTTAGCATCCAAAATTTGCCAAAACTTTATTGAATCCATTTTTCCTTCTACTCGTGAAATGTTCCCTGTGCCACTGGCTGCAATACAACCCCAAAGCATGATTGATACACCCCCATGCTTAACAGTTGGACAGAGGTTCTTTTCATTAAATTCTGTTCCCCTTCTTCTCCCCTTTGCTCATTCCGGCCAAAAAGTTCAATTTTAACCTCATCGGTCCACAGAACTTGTTTCCAAAATGTTCATTTGCAAGGTTCAAGTGCTGAATTTTGTGGTGAGGACGTAGAAAAGGTTTTCTTCTGATGACTCTTCCATGAAGACCATATTTGTACAAGTATCTCTTTATAGTGGAATAGTGTACCACAACTCCAGTGTCTGCCAGATCTTTCTGGAGGGATTGTGCAGTCAAACATGGGTTTTGAATAGTTTTTCTCACAATCCTGCGAGCTGTTCTGTCTGATATTTTTCTTGGGCTTCCAGATCTTGCTTTAACTTCCACTGTTCCTGATGACTGCCATTTCTTAATTACATTGCGAACAGAGGATATTGACATCTGAAAACGTTTTGCTATCTTCTTATAGCCTTCTCCAGCTTTGTGAGCATCAACTATTTTCAGTTTCAGATTTCTAGACAACTGCTTAGAAGAACCCATAAGTTTGATTGTTGAGGCAAGGTCAGATGAGCCTGGGCATTTAAAACCTTCGAGATTGACATCACCTGGTCTTCCCAGATGATGATTGAGAACAATCCATGACACTGGCAGGTCTCAGCTTTGCAAAGGGGGCAGTGCATGCTGTAAATCCTGTAGGGTGCCCAAACTTTTGCAGACCCCATCTTTTGTTTTCTGTTATTTTGAAAGTGTAAATGATGGAAATAAAATCTAACTTTTGTTGACATATTATAAGAATGTCTAATCTCTAATTTGATGCCTTTTGGAGATTTTTCCATCTTTCCTTGGCTTCTTTATGCACATTAATACAAATTTTTACCTGGGGTGCCCAAGCTTTTGATCCCCACTGTATTGGGAATTTTTCTAGGCATGCTTTGTGACCCGTGCAGACCGTGAGATTTGGACATCACCTATTGCCAATGGCATGATTCCCTCCTATCTATATAATCTCAACTCTCACTGTAATTCTGTCTGTGAAGATAATCAGGGCACTGATGGGAAGTTTTCTACACAGAACATAGTAACATAGTTCATAAGGTTGAAAAGAGACCAGAGTCCATCAAGTTCAACCTATAACCCTAATGGGTCCCTACTGAGTTGGTCCAGAGGAAGGCAAAAAACCCTCATACTAGAGGTAAAAATTCCTTCCCGACTCCAAATATGGCATCAGAATAAATCCCTGGATCAACGTTCTGTCCCTATAAATCTAGTATACATAACCAGCAATGTTATTATTCTCCAACAGGAAGTGCTGGCTTGTTATTAGGCTCAGTGGCCAGAATGTTTTAAATACAGAATAAAATAAAGGAAAATTAAAATAAATCGCCAACAATTATTAAAAATATATTTCAGATAAAAACGTGATTCAAACAATAAGTCATTTTCTGGTGACAAATTACCATTAAGGGTAGCCTTATTTTATACAATGAAAAGGCAAATGTAAAATGTATCTTAGAAGTTTGCAGATTGAACTTAAATTTCCCATAGCTGACCTTGATTCAAACCCTACATTTATTTCTAAACTTGACAGCTTTATTGCATTTTCTCAGTTCAATAGAAACAAAGTATTGTATTTTCTTTTTCTTTGTATATTACAATATTAAGGATGTGCAAATCCTCTTGACTTAAACAATGTTTGTCCAGTCTTCAATCTCTGTATTTCTTTCATTAACACTACATTTATAATCTTTCTTACACTTGCTCTGTATTGATGTATAGATCATATGGGATATGAATAAGCAGATTGTACTTTTTGTTTTATTATCTTTTTTGCCCGAATAACAGCTTTATGTGGCATTTACTTCAGGGACTATTACTTTATCCACCCCAGGGGACGTCCTTCCTTTCACATATGTATATTACAGGAGAGAAGTAATGTCAATTGCTGTAATTGTCGGCTTTGCTTGCGTTTCCTTATTTAAAGGGATGTTTATTTAATATACTTATACGCGGCCGGTAGTGTCTTGACCTTGGTAAAATGCAATAAACGTTCCATATGATGACTGAACGGAAAAAAAAAATGTCAAAACAGTGAAAATGAACAGTCACGAGAAGTATTATTGTTGTAATATATACTGTGCTGCACGTAAAAAAGCAGCGTTTAGACAGAGGAAATTATTCATTAAAATGGGTAGCACATTTATCAAGTCTACAGAGACCAGTTCCCTGAACACTTACACTTGATCTCAGGCTTGTTCATTTCCAGGCCACTATGTGAAAGCTGTCATTAACTTTGCATTGTTACCAATGTCCCCGGCATAGCTCATAAAACAGACTCTCATCGGCTCAGTTGAATTCCGTGTATGTTTTTTCCAGAGCCCCCATTCGGTTCTAGAAGTTTACATCAGTTCTCAGCAGGTTGATTCCCCTACGGATAAGATGGAGTTATTAAAACAATGGTAAATGAAATTGTCAACATGCAAGATGAATTCATCACGGTTCATTTAATGTTAGAAATAAGGCCTTTTGAACACATCATGCAGTTCATCTCACGCCGAGAACTAAGGGGGTATGGGAAAAAGTGAACCCAACATCTTATTATGTAATGTATAGTGAAGCTGATAGCTCCCTGGTGTTCTGGATGTTGTGAGCCATGGGCTTCATGCTCAATCTGAAATATGGAAATAAAAAAATTGGATGCAGATGTTGGACTTCATGGTCAATTTGTAACATGTATAGGCTCCATGCTGGTGGTTCCACTTGTGTTCTTAAAATTCTTCTTATGCCAAATTATATGTTCTCAGAATATACAGACTAAAATAAGGTCAAATTCACTCTGTCATGTTTATGCCATCTAAATGTGATTTCCCAGCTGTTAGCAGCTCCAGATACTGTTATACACTAGCAACTGGGGATGGGTATTTATACAACTTGGTTTCAATATATGAACCATATTACTGGCAGATAACATTGGGATAAGATCTATACATATACAGCGCTATTTTACACTATATGTAGAATTTTGGCTCATGATTGACAAGTGATTGGGAACCCTGTATTATGGCATGGCCTTTCATTTACAACATATAAAAAGTTCTTTCCGAGTTGAAGCATTGTTATGCAAGTATGGAGCATTACTGAAGCATGTGAACTAGGTGTGGCTGCTATCAAGGAGCTTTAGCCATGTAAATATGTGTATATATATATATATATATATATATATATATATATATATATCCATAAAGTTCTGCAAGGGGTTGGTGGTGTGAAGAAATGAGCCACAACTAGAGCAGCAGCACCATCTTTCTCTATTGCCCTCCATTCTCTCCACTAGTAGGCATTACACACTCCCAGCTACCTTGTCTTATATATCTTACTTACTCTGCCAACCTCAACAGGGCCCATGGTCCAATGTGATCCCATCCCAATGCGACTGTTACACAATTTCTCAAGCAAGTAAACTTCATGAGGTGTCCTTCAATAGTAAGAGCAAATCGATTCGAAAATGTTACCACAGGTCATTGGAGATTGTATTTTTTGGTACCGTTTGATTTTTTCTTATCCTTTGCTGGGACTTTATTACATCCATGTCATATACTGTTTTCTAATTCACTGCTGGATTCACAAATCTGTTGGCTTCTTCACATCATACATCTTCCCAGCACCCACTGCACATTCTGTCTCTGTGAAGAGTTTTCCCTTCTTTTTTGCATTTTTTGGCATGTGGTCTTTACACCAAAAACCGTCCAGTATAGGGAAATAACAATAACATTTCATAGAGGGTAGCAGAGAAAGATTAATATAGGATATAGAATCCATGGTATTCACAGCACTGGTAAAATGTCCATTTATTTAATCCATTAAAATCTACATAAACAAAGTAAGATGCAATCCAACATGTTCAAGGTCAGAAACCTCCCCCTGTGACACATTTCTGCCCTACCGGGCCTTAATCATAGATACAGGGAATAGTATTCACAAGTATTTAACACAGTTCGCTCTGCCTATACAGGGTGTAGAGATTCCACACATATTAAAAACACGGCAAATACAAAAAACTGTCAATAACTTGTAACCAAATCTAACCTATGATTCATGCCTTTCGGGTACGAGGTATTAAACATGAGAATCCAGAAAACTTCATGGTTAAGTATTTTTGCCCGTCTGTCTCCTCCTCCATAATGGTTTAGTAACCATTTCAATTCCAGTGATCACAAGGGCACTGACATCACCTGAGTGAGTGTGCAATATGCTTGGAGACATTAGAAGGATTTCTGGTAACATGAGTGGCTCCACAGATATGTTCCCGTAATCTATCTTTGATACGTCTACTGGTACATCCTACATAGCCTAAATTGCAACTTGTACATTGTATATAATAAATAACCCATGTTGTGTTACAGTTTATAAAAGATGGAAACAATGATCCCGAATTAGTTTCACTGATTTCTTTGGTCTGATTCATAAACGCACAGCAACCACATCGGTTACCGCTGCATTTAAAGCGCAACTGTCATGAAATTTTGGTGCAATAACCTGCACACAGCCTTTGTACTGTGTGCAGGTGGTGTGTATAGCAATATTTTTACCTGAAATTTGTCGGCTTTCATGACTGCAAAAAAGGCTTTTATTCAAAGCCACTGACGGTCGGATAGGTGTGGTGAGGTACGCGATGCCCCGCCGCCATTACGCCTACCCATATGTCCGCGCTGGGACCTCTGTGTGATTGACACACAGGTCCCAGCGCATGCGCCCTTCAGCTAATCTAACCTGCGCGCCGCTGTGTGCCATCCAGCAAGCCTCCTCCTCAGTGCGCCTGAGCAGTGCTAGGTGCAGAGAGCGCGCTTCCTCTCTGCACCTAGTATCGAGAACTAACCTGATTGTGCGCTGCTCTGCGCAGGCGCACTGAGGAGGAAGACGGCGGCGGGAGCGATCGCTTGCTGGATGGCACACAGCGGCGCGCATGTTAGATTAGCTGAAGAGCGAATGCGCTGGGACCTGTGTGTCAATCACGCAGAGGTCTCAGCGCAGACATACGGGTAGGCATCGGGGTGGGCTTGGTGGCGGCGGGGCATCGCGTACCTCACCACGCCTATCCGACCGTCAGTGGCTTTCAATAAAAGCCTTTTTTGCAGTCATAAAGCCGCCAAATTTCAGGTAAAAATATTGCTATACACACCACCTGCACACAGTACAAAGGCTGTGTGCAGGTTATTGCACCAAAATTTCATGACAGTTGCGCTTTAAGGCAAACCTTCACACTAAGCCACATGATCCCACAATAGTTTAGATTTTTTTGCACACATAAGATCCTCTCTACTCATAGTTTTAACTTTATTCATAGCGGAGTCAATCAAATTATTAGGATAATTTATTTGTTTTAATCGTTCTGATCGTTTTATACTCTCCGATTCAAAAATCTCTGCCGAGGAGCAGTTTCTTTTGCTACAAATAAATTACCTATAAGGCGATGTTTTAATCAGAGTATAAAACTATCAGAACGATTAAAACAAAGAAATTACCCTAATAATTTGATTGTCTCCGCTATGCATAAAGTTAAAACTACGAGTAGAGAGGATCTTCTACAGTCATGGCCGTAAATGTTGGCACCACTGAAATTTTTCTAGAAAATTAAGTATTTGTCACAGAAAAGGATTGCAGTAACACATATTTTGCTATACACATGTTTATTCCCTTTGTGTGTATTGGAACTAAACCAAAAAAGGGAGGAAAAAAAGCAAATTGAACAATATTTCACACCAAACTCCAAAAATGGTCTGGACAAAACTATTGGCACCCTTAACTTAATATTTGGTTGCACACCCCTTGCAAAAAATAAGTGAAACCAGTCATTTCCTATAACCATCAATAAGCTTCTTACACCTCTCAGCCGGAATGTTGGACCACTCTTCCTTTGAAAACTGCTCCAGGTCTCTGTTATTGGAAGGGCATCTTTTCCCAACAGCAATTTTAAGATCTCTCCACAGATGTTCAATGGGATTTAGATCTGCACTCACTACTGGCCACTTCAGAACTCTCCAGCGCTTTGTTGCCCTCAATTTCTGGGTGCTTTTTGACACATGTTTGGGGTCATTGTCCTGCTGGAAGACCCAAGATCTCGGACGCAAACCCAGCTTTCTGACACTGGGCTGTACAGTGCAACCCAAAATTTGTTGGTAATCTAAGACTCAGATTTCATGATGCCTTGCATACATTCAAGGCACCTAGTGCCAGAGGCAGCAAAACAACCCAAAACATCATTGAACCTCCATCATATTCCACTGTATGTACTGTGTTCTTTTCTTTGTAGGCCTCATTCCGTCTTCGGTAAACAGTAGAATAATGTGCTTTACCAAAAAGCTCTATCTTGGTCTCATCTGTCCACAAGATGTTTTCCCAGAAGGATTTTGTCTTACTCAAGTTCATTTTGGCAAAATGTAGTCTTGCTTTTTTATGTCTCTGTGTCAGAAGTGGGGTCCTCCTGGGTCTCCTGCCATAGCGTTTCATTTCATTTAAATGTCGATGGATAGTTTGCTCTGACACTGATGCTCCCTGAGCCTGCAAGACAGCTTGAATATCTTAGGAACTTGTTTGGGGCTGCTTATGCACCATCTGGACTATCCTGCATTTACATCTTTCATCAATTTTTCTCTTCTGTCCACACCCAAGGAGATTAGCTACAGTGCCATGGGTTGCAAACCTCTTGATAATGTTGCGCACTGTGGACAAAAGCAAATCTAGATCTCTGGAGATGGATTTATAACCTTGAGATTGTTGATATTTTTCCACAATTTTGGTTCTTAAGTCCTCAGACAGTTCTCTTCTCCTCTATCTGTTGTCCATGCTTAGTGTGGCACACACAGACACACAATGCAAAGACTAAGTGAACTTTTCTCCTATTTATCTGCTTTCATATGTGATTTTTATCATCACATGCTTTAAACAATCTTATTTTTCCACAATTTTGTGTGACATTATGTCCAATTTGCATTTTTTCCTCCCTTTTTTGGTTTAGTTCCAATACACACAAAGGGAATAAACATGTGCATAGCAAAACGTGTTACTGTAATGCTTTTCTGTGAGAAATACTTAATTTTCTTGAAAAATTTCAGACGTGCCAACATTTACGGCCATTGCTGTATGTGAAAATAAATCTAAACATAGAAGAAGCCAGAAAACTAAACAGCCGAAAGAGGAGTCAGTTACCTTTGTTACGACTTTTAGTAAACAGTACAGTAAGAATAAAACAAGATGTTACCTTGAAATCTGTTATCTGTAAAGGTTGTAGATTTTCTGCGAGGCGCCCTCCAAATCTACAATCTATTCTGGCACCCTCGCATGTACAGGAGGATAACACTAAGAATACGTGGTTTTGTGTGAAGGGTTGCTTTAAATGCAGTGGTAACCAATGCGATTGCTGTGCATTTATGAATCAGACCAAAGAAATCAGTGAAACTATTGCGGGATCATTGTATGTCATTCCATCTTTTATAAACTGTAACACAACATAAGTTATTTATTATATACAATGTACAAGTTGCAATTTACTCTATGTAGGATGTACTAGTAGACGTATCAAAGATAGATTACGGGAAGATATTTGTGGAGCCACTCATGTTACCAGAAATCCTTCTAATGTCTCCAAGCATATTGCACACTCACTCAGGTGATGTCCGTGCCATTGTGATCAGTGGAATTGAAAGGGTTACTAAACCATTATGAGGAGGAGACAGACGGGCAAAATTGCTGAACCGTGAAGGTTTCTGGATTCTCATGTTTAATACCTCGTACCCGAAAGGCATGAATCATAGGTTAGATTTGGTTACGAGTTATTGACATTTTATGTATTTTTGTATTTGCCATGTTTTTAATATGTGTGGAATCTCTACGCCCTGTATAGGCAGAGCTAACTGTTTTCAATACCTGTGAATACTATTCCCTGTAACTATGATCAACTAGCACAATAATAGATACACCTCTGGACTCTAGACCAGTGTTTCCCAACCTTTTTTTGGCTCGTGGCACCCCTCTGAAATTTCTTTTTCGCGGGGCACCCCCTACCGAAGTTGATGAGCAAAAAAAAATAAAAAAGGGAAAAAGCCGCGATGCACAATATCTATTTATCTGTGGGTATGTAGATTACAGTGCTGCATTATACAGCAACTCACAAATGACATCTTCACCAATCAGCATTGTTCCCTTTTGTTCTCCATCTGGTCCAGGCCATCATCGCCACAAATCTTCACCATTTCACTGTTAAACCTGCAAAACAAACCTATTAGGCTCCGCACTTTTCCAGCATCAGCCACCAGATTTCCCTGGGGCGTATAGGTGTAAAGGGGGTAATAGAGGGGTGTAGAAAAGTCTACATGGGTGACGGGTAAGTAGAGAAGTATACAGGGGTGGCAGAGGGGTCGTAGGGCGTGACAGAGGGGTGGACAGGAGTGGCAAGGTGGTAACAGAGGGGCAACAGGGGTGAATAGGGGGTGGACAGGGGGTGACAAGGATGTGGTAAGAGGGGTGGACAATGGGGGGGGTGAATATGGGTGACAGGGGGATAGACAGGGGTGACAGAGGGGTGGAAAGGGGGGTGGCCAAGGTGGACATGGATGACAGGAGGGTGGACAAGGGAGACAGGAGGTCAGAGGGGTGGTCAAGGGGGTAAAAGAGGGGTGGACATGAGTGACAGAGAGGGGTGGACTGAGGTGATAAAGGGACAGGGGTGTGAATAGGGGGGTGGACGTGGGTGACAGGTGTAGACTGCGGGGTGGTCAGACGGGTGGGTGAACATGGGTGACAGGGGGATGGACAGGGGTGACAGAGGGGCGGCCAAGGTCGACATGGATGACAGGAGGGTGGACATGGGAGACGGGGTCAGAGGGGTGGACAGGGTTGACAAGTGGGTAAAAGAGGGGGTGGACAGGAGTGCCAAAAGGACTGAGGGGTGAAGAGGGCGGTGGACAAGGATGACAAGGGGGATAAAAAAAAAGGGGTGACAAATAGACAGAGGGGTGAATGGGGGTGGACATGGGTGACAGGAGGGTGGACATGGGTGACGGGGGGGGACATGGGTAGGAAGGAGTAATACAGGGTTGGAAAGAGTAGAGTACCTGCAAGCCGGCATGGGAATGCTGCGCAGCTTCCACGGCCAGTTCTTCTCCTCTCCGGCAGGTCACCATTTTCGGCCTTAATCACTGTGCTGCAAGGGGGAGGGGACACTGTGTGCGCACGCACAAGCTTCCCTCCCCCCCCCCCCCTACGGCGCCAGTGCTGTGAGTCACAGGCACGCAGGCCGGGGCAGTACATTTAAAAACATATATATTTGGTGGCAAAATCCCGTGGCACACCGGTTGAGATTCACTGCTCTAGACTATAACTCAGGATAAGTACAGGGTACCTAATGCAATGTATTTACAGTGTTGGCGAACTTTTAAGGTCAACTTTATCTGGCTGTATAAAGAGGAACCGGCATTCTAAAATTGTCTCAAATGTGACGGGCATTATCTAGATAAACTCTGTCATGAACAACGCGACTGTGAATTGTCAGTGTAATGGGACATGGATTGTCATTCTGTAAAGGACCCTAGGGCTTGCATTGGAAATCCCTAAGAAAGTCCCTGGAATTCGTTTCCTTCTGTAATGAGACTATATGTGAGTCTTTATGTAAAGAGTTTGGAAACGCGGTGACAGCTGAGGAACCGTCAATGAAACATGATTGACTAGATGAGAAAATGCCCAGCGCAGGTCATTAAAATACCCAGTGTTTCTGCTCATTCAGTAGCATTGTGGGGAATTCATGGCACAAGCTTTCTGACTTTTGACAAACTTAAGGAACCTCAAGGGCCCTTCAAGTAAAAGGTTTGCTATTATTATTTTGCATGTTACAACAAAACAATTTCCCATGCATACAAGTATGAGTGTAGCCATTGTATACAGTCCTGTTAATGAGCAAGTTCTCTTCCAAAGTAGCTGCCTATTATCCCGACCACTAAGAATAGGTCAGAAAGCGCATGGGAACAGATGTCCCATTTTCTCAGGCCTCTTTCTCCTACATCAAGCATGTCAAACTCAAAGGCTAACATGGGCCAAAAAAACAAGGTTTAAGTTTATGTGGGCCGCAAAAATCACTGCACAACACCCCATGTCCCCTTTGCACAACAACCCATGCCCCCCCCCGCACAAGACCCCATGCCCACCCTACACAAGACCTCATAACCCCATGACCCCCCTTCACAAGACCCCATGCCCCTTTTTGTACAACACTCCATGCCCCCTTTGCACAAGACCCCATACCCCCCTGCAAAAGACCCTGTCCCCCTGCACAAGACTGTGCAGTACAGTTCCTCCATATTAGGTGCAGTATAGTTCCCCACATTAGGTGCAGTACAGTTCCCCCATATTAGGTGCAGTATAGTTCCCCACATTAGGTGCAGTATACATTAGGTGCAGTGACATCCTTGCGTGCGCTACCTCCCGGCAGCCCCTGCATTTTTAAAGTTAACGCGGGGCCGCAGAGAGGTAACCAGGGCATCCTTGTGTCCTGAAAAGATTTTTTGGGACACAGGGATGCCCCGAATGTGACGAGGGCCCCCTGCGCCAATGATGATCCGGCCCTGACCAGAGCAATGAATATCTTTGCCAGGCCACAAAGATATTCATTGTCCGGGCATGCTGGGAGTTGTAGTTTTGCAACAGCTGGAGGCACCCTGGTTGGGAAACACTGATCTACATGGTAGGAATTTGGAATCTTCAACATGAACCTATTAAAGAAAGTCCTTAGCATTCTATCCTTCAGATTCCTTAAAGGGGTACTCCACTGAAAAACTATATATTTTTTTTTTTAAATCAACTGATGCCAGAAAGTTAAAGGAGAACTCCGGAACATAAAAATTGTCGCCCATAGTGCCGGCAGTAAAATAAATAAAGATGTACATACCTTCCTCCGCTCCCCCGGGGCCTCCGGTAACCGTCTCCGGTCTCCGCCGCAATCCACTTCCTGGTTGCCGGTGGTCGGATGAATCAGCCAATCACCAGCCGCAGCGAAGTCCCGACTCGGCCGGCGATAGGCTGAGCGGCAGTGTGAAAACGCTTCAGGACACAAAATTCTTCAATACACTGGCACCTGCGGCCGGGGCCGAAAACGTCACACTGCCGCTCAGCCTATCGCCGTCCGAGTCAGACTGCGCTGCAGCTGGTGATTGGCTGATTCATCTGATCACCGGCAACCAGGAAGTGGATCGCGGCGGAGACCGGAGCCGGTTACCGGAGGCCCCGGTGGAAGGTATGTACATCTTTATTTTTTTACTGCCGGCACTATGGGGGACAATTTTTATGTTCTGGAGTTCTCCTTTAAACAGATATGCAAATTACTTTTCTATGTAAAAATCATAATCCTTCCAAAACTTATTAGCTGCTGTATGCTCCAGAGGAAGTTGAGTTGTTTTTTTTTTGTCTGACCACAGTGCTCTTTGATGACACCTCTGTCCATGTCAGGAACTGTCCAAATCTATAACTTTCTGGCACCAGTTGATTTGAAAAAAAAAAAAAAAAAAAAATAATAATAATAATGATATATATATATATATATATATATATATATATATATATATATATATAATAGTTTTCCATCTGAGAATCCCTTTTAAGAAACCAACTGAATGAGTGACCGCACAATTATCACATCCATATAGAGCAGAGTTGGCAGCTCATGTCACTTTTTTGGACACAGGGTAAGATGGATAACAGCCCCCACTGTTGGCGTCTAACCTGCCCTTGTATCAGCAACCATTAAATGGGCACTGTCAGATACAATAACTTTTGATATGTTATATAGCATACAAAAACAACATGTTTTGCAATTGCTTTTATCAGAAAATGTTCAGTATTTCATACTGAAAAAGCCTCTAAAAAAAGTGGCCACTAGGGGTCCCCCTGTCTCCTGGGACACAAAACAGTCCTGCAGTGTCCAGTGGTTATCGACTTGTCATGGACACCATGAGTGATTGACAGGGCTGCAGGCAGGTCCAGAGCTGCTGTGCTTGCTCCCGGCCCTTAGAGTGAGGGAGGGGGAGGAGTTATGACAGTGAGGAGAAGAGAGGGACACGCCCCATGCCTCTGTATGGACAGAAACCTCACTGAACAATGACAGCAAGTAAATAAAGGTAATTTTGAGAGAATTATAGGTCATAGACACATAAAAATTAAATGTACGTGATCAGGATGAGGTACTGAGCAAGAAATAAAAATCTTTTTGGGGGGTGGTGGCTTGGGGATGGGTTCTGACATGTACACTTTAAGAATGGCCTTTTTTCTGTGATTTTTTTTCTATAATGTTAGTGTAGGGATCCTATGTTAGTGTAAGGACCCTATGGAGTTTATATATATTTTTTATGTTGGCGTCTAGCCTTGTGATGCTGGGGAAGCCATGTGTGGAGTGCACATAAAAGAGGCTGGGCAGCCCGCCTGATCGAATAGTATGGGCATCACTAATAGGTTGTAGGCCAGCATGGTGCACTGCATGCTATCATGCAACTTGCACCCTTTGTATGCCTTATCTGTGTGCAAACTATTATATTAAGCAGATATCTCCCTCGAGAATAGTAGGTGTGGGAGTGGTTGTTTATCAGAATTTTGCACCTGTGTGACCTCCCCAATATAACATTGTGGCTGATCTGCATCATGGTGGGAATAGATGTTTAACCTGTCCTTGTAGTAACCAGTAAATATGGAATCTTTTCTGTAATTTTTGGTCTGTGGAGGGGTAATGCTGGTACCCATAGTGTTTATGATGTTAAAGTGTTTAACGGTAGCTTCCTTTGTGGTCTTCAGTAGTGATCTAGGGTAGGGAATGAATCAACACTTACATACTGACGGTGAATGGCCAACTCAGCTGTATTTAAAGGCTACTAACATCTTCGACATGGAAAAAAATATTTTTGCATATGTTGGTATCTCTACCATTGCACACAGCCCATGTGATTCTGCCCTGTAAACTTCCATGTATCTGCTTCACTCCATATTTACAGCCTGTGTGATTTGCCTTCCATGTGTGTTCTAAGAGAGTAGAAAGTCCATCTCACCAGCTGTGTTGGCTTTTTTGTCATTGTCCGGAGTTAGCTGCTTGAAATGCATTAGCGCCACATTGTGTACCAAATCTATGGACTGTGTACCAAATAAACTTAACACAAAATTTCCTTGCCACAATCTTACAAAAATTTCAGTGGGCTACATAATTATGGTCTATGATTCATAGTTTTAAGGGTTATCCACCATAAGGGGATTTTAGTACTTACCTGGCAGACAGTAATGGACATGCTTAGGAAGGATCTGCGCTTGACTTGGGGTTAATGGCTATGTTGTGAGATTACCATAACACTATGGCTAGTTTTTGGTGAACTGGTATTTCCTGTTTTAGTTTTCTTTTTTTTTTTTTTTTACTACAAATCCCATAACTCCATTTTCCTCCCTCCCACACATCAGCCACCCCACCCATGTAAACATAAATGAGCTGCATCCATTCAAAAGACCTGTGGTTTTCAATCAGGGTGCCTACAGCTGTTGCATTAGTTGCAGTTTGATCTCTCTCCCACAAAGCGATCACTCCACCCATTGAAGCAGACAGGCTCCCTGTCATCAGCTGAGACAGTGAGTCAGGTCTCGGCCGCATTGCAACCTGGGAAAAATCTGAGACAACAGTCATTTTGTATGCTGCTAAAAATAAATATTGGGGTGAAAAACACAGACGAATTGTGAGAAACACACAGGTACAGACACTATATTATGAACTACACTAAATTTACAGCCCCTGTAGCATAGTCAAATAAAAACAAATCCTGGAATACCCTTTTAAATAAACAGCACAGAAAAAACCCAACGCTGCTACTTTAGGCTAGGTTAAATGCAGCCACAGATAAATCAATAAATAAAAGCACATAATGATATAATATAACTACCTCCATGACAACAATCTTCTATGTATGATAATACTGTAAACCTCTAAATAATTCATACAATCACCAATAATGCCAGTATACATCGACAAATATTAGCACCATACAGTTTACCATCATACTGTTCCTGACCAAATCCAGTATAATGAGACCAAGATTACAATATACAACAGACATATAATACCCCTGCACCATGACCACAAATTGCCACTACATAGTGACTGAATATTACCACCATACTAAAGAAAAATCACTATCCACAGACAAACATTACAAATAGTAACACTGTAACTGAATAAAACCTTACAATTTATATACTAATATCATTTGCCATACACTGATCATAAACTAGTACCACACAGGCTCTTCAGACCTTATAAGTGATTACAGTGCAGTTACACATGGTGACTCATAGAAGACATTTTCTATGATCGCAGTCGTTCACTTTTCTTTTTTCTACTGCCCCACACCAACATGAAGACTGCTTTTGGCTACAACTTGTCTCTTGAAAATCTGCCAAATATCTTAGGCTCTGCACTTTTCCAGCCCCCATCCCATCTATACAAAAGGCAAATCAACAAACCCGCACATGGTAATAATGCCTCATTTGGTGCCCTGTACAGAAAAGTGGGTAGTTAAGAATGTCCCCATTAGGTATGTCCTCACAGCAGCTAGGAAGTTCCTCATTAGGTAAGTATGTCTCCCTAGTAGGTTGGTTCCCCAAAGGAGGTGAAAAGGCCCCATTAAGTAGGTACCTCCCCTGCCCACAGTAGGCAAATATGCAGGTATGCCCCCTATTAGGCAAGTAGATCCCCAGTAGGCAGGTATATTCCCTATCAGGCAGGTAGTTCCCCCAGTAGGCAGGTATGTAACCCATTAGGTAGGTATGTTCCCTATTTGATAGAGAGCTCCCCCAGTAGGCAGGCATATCTCCTATTAGGTAGGCTGCTCCCCTAGTAGGCAAGTATGTCCCCTATTAGGTAGGCTGAAGCACCGCCAGTAGGCAGGTTGCTCCCCCAGTAGGCAATTATGTCCCCTAATAAGTAGGCTGAAGCACCGCCAGTAGGCAGGTATGTTTCCTATTAGGTAGGTTTCTCCTATATCAGGCAGGTATGTTCCCCATAATAGCTCTCCCTTTCCCATAAATAATGTGTGCCAACATTGTGTAAAAAAAAATCATGCTTCCTCCTCCTTTCTCGTGTAGGCGCCGATGACTAGTTACGTTGTCTGCACCAGTACGCTCCACACATTCTGCTCCCAGTGTTAGACACAGCTTGAAGTTGCCTGCAGCCTACACCCTACACAGCTTTCATCTATTTGCATATAGGCATGTGTCCTGGAGTGCCTAGATAACAAGCAAACCAGCCTAGGCTGTGTCCCACTCGTTGATCATGTTTTTTTATATGACAGCTCCCATGCTAAGTGGTGCTGTCTGAGGGGAGTCCTTCAACTTTCCTCCTGGCAGAAGCACCCCTGACTGCACCCACATGGAATGGTATCGGTACCTATGAACTGCACTCACTTGAGTGGGCATCTGTAAATGGAGTTGGTCTGATGCCGGCTGACTGTTGTGTAAACCATAGATCTTCACAGGAATTGTTAATGCTCATACATACGAGGCAAGATGTTTTTGGAACCCACTACTGCAGTGCCACTGGCTAGTAATGACTGACTCAGTGAACTTCTTTGGCTAGCACTAACAGACATCGTATTGCAAAACGCACTGGATATATGTAAAAAAGCAGATAAATTCTGGCACCCATTATGATCCGCAGCTTGATGACCAGACATTAGAGAATTGTTATGCCTACATTCATTTATTCAGAAGTGTAATGTAAAGCTTCTGGGCTCCAGTGCACAATCTATACCAGCCATTCACAAAGCTTATTATACCGAAATTCATAGAATTGACCTTCTTATATGTGGCAGATAGACCTAAAGGCCCCCTAAGGTTCTCCGGACTGGATGCACCTCTGTCATTTTAGTCCCACCCTGCAATAATTTATTTTTGCTAATTTTCTTTCAAAACAACAATAAAAAACCTGCTCGAGTCCAGCAACGTGCAGAAAACTAGCAGTCCCGTTCCCCACAGTCCCCCTACTCAGGCCTGCAATGCTTCCTGCTTATTAAACGAGGCCTCATAATGACTTGCTTTGCCCTTGGATATTATCAGGTGCCTCCAAGGCCCTAAAATAAAACAATTCACATGCAGCTCCCGTGTCCTGTATGAACAAAGTGATTTGCAATGCAAAGTCTGCCGGCTAATATGGGAGGCCACTAATACAGGAGGCAATACCACTTGACCTTCATTACGCTGACCTTCTGGAGCCGCCGATAGTATCAGCGCTAATTAACTCTTGTAACTACAGACAACAAAATACATATGGGGAGAAAATCCATTGGAATGAAAAGCAGAAAATTCAAGCTGGCAGGATCCCTGCTGATAATCTAGCACCAGGTGGTCACCCGCACTCTAATACATTATTCCTATAAATTATTTAGCGCTGCCATCCATTTTTATTTGCATTTACGAGTGTCTATAATAAATTGGTGCGAGGGATTAGTTCAACATTTATTTCCGGGAACCACAAATCCAATGACACCACTATCAGCCTGATATATATCCATTTTTATATATACATATATATATATAGGCTTTAGGGTACGTTGTAAATGTAAAGGAAACTGCCTCGGGAGTGATGAATGAGCTTTCTCTTCTTTCAGCAAAACCCACTTCAAATTAGGCTGCATTTAGAAATAAATAGTGAGTAATGAGGGGGGCTTGTATGCCGGATTCCATTGTGAGTGGGCTCCCAGGGGAGGCAGAGCTCAGCCTCTATATTGGTGACAATGGCTAGTAGTGAGTGGCAGGGAGCTCCTCTCATTAGCTGCCTTGTGACCCTGGGGGCTGGGAGTGACAGCCAGGGGGGCTCTAGCAGGCTGCCAGACATGCACAGAGGGAGACCACCAGAGGATGTATGCACATGAGAGAAGGCAGGAGCAACCCTCAAGTTGAGATAGACCCCCAGCCCCCCTAGCCAGCTCTTATACAGCTACAGTATAGGCAGCAGAGAGCAGTCATGTCAGGTCCTGGAATCAATGCTCAGCACTGGAATTTCCAAAGAACTCTGCAAGTCGCTCTGTGAATCCTGACCTGCTTTTCTTTGCTCTGCAGAAGTCAGAGACCACCAGAAGCTGACTGCAAATGAGAGGGAAAAAAAACTCCATCACCCAAACTCTGGAGCAAAAGGAACCCCATAGCAGTGCCACCCAGTATGCCATGTCCTGAGATCACTGCCCTGGAGGACAACCCTTGAATTCTGACCATGCAGGCTTGAGAGACCAACACAAGATCAGAGAAGAAACACTATGTCTTGGATGTGCTGGACTAGTTTTGGGCTGAAGGATCTGACAGTCTCTTCCTGTGCCACATGCCCACCTGCTTGCCATGTATATGGAGCTGTGGGTGATTTCTAGGAGAATCCATATCTAGCTTCTGCTGCTGCACCCTGACACTTTTCTTATCCTTAGTTTGGCTGCGGTGGAATAACTATGAGGTTACTGGGATGCTACTTGATGCTTTTCTTCTTTACTTGGGGAAATGCCAGGGCACAGGGGGAGTACTGTCATGGTTGGGTGGATGCTGCTGGAAATTACCAGGCGGGATTCCAGTGTCCGGAGGATTTTGATACTGCAGATGCTACTATCTGCTGCGGCTCCTGCTCCCTGCGCTATTGTTGTGCTGCGTCAGATGCTAGACTGGAACAAGGCAGCTGTACCAATGACAGGGAGCTGGAGAATACTGGAGTCACTGCACGTGAGTATCAATGCATTACAGCAGTGTTTTTCAACCAGTGCGCCTCCAGCTGTTGCAGAACTACAACTCCCAGCATGCCCGGACAGCCTTTGGCTGTCTGGGCATGCTGGGAGTTGTAGTTTTGCGACAGCTTGTGGCACACAGGTTGAAAAACTGCACTACAGCTTGGAATAACTCTAGTGGGCACTACAAGTCCCAGCACACTAGAAAAATATGTCATAAACACATGGCTGGCCACAGATGAAACAGTATAACCAGCTTCTAATTATTGTATACATTTACACCTTATTGGACACTACTGTGCAGAAGTGATGGAGCAGATTGGTACCTACCTCTATGGCTGCTATAAAGAAGGGCATTACCAGTAGTCACCATCCAGGAGAGTAACCTAGAGGCAGATCGTTTCTTCAAGTACAGATAATAAAACAGCAATATTTTACTGAACAGCAGGAACTTACAGAAGAGTCCGAAACATATGACAGGTCTTTCTAATGGATGATCATGTATAGATAATCAGGAAAATAGAGAGACAGGAGTAAGTCCAAAACGGTGTCCAACACTCAGATTGGTTGATACATACAAGTCCAAATACTGACCAATAATTTACAGAACATTCTAATACATTTTAGAAATAAGTGAAATGCATTCATTTGATTTGATCATTCTGAAATTTTCCTTTGTCTATCTATCTGGATTTAACGCTATCTTTCTCCTATCTATCTATGTATCTATCTATCAATCCATTATCTATTTATCCATCAATCCATTATCTATCCACCAGTCCATTATCTATCTATCAATCAATCCATTATCTATCTATCCATCAATCCATTATCTATCTATCAATCAATCCATTATCTATCTATCCATCAATCCATTATCTATCTATCTACCCATCAATCCATTATCTATCTATCCATCAATCCATTATCTATTTATCTATCTATCAATCCATTATCTATCTATCCATCAATCCATTATCTATTTATCTATCCATCAATCCATTATCTATCTATCTATCTATCCACCAGTCCATTATCTATTTATCTATCTATCCATCAATCCATTATCTATCTATCCATCAATCCATTATCTATCTATCCACATTATCTATCTATCCATCCATTATTTATCTCTCGCTCTTTCTTGTATCTAACTATCTATCTTGTATCTATTTATTTAGTAACTATCTTTCTTGGATATATCTATCTATCTCATATCTACAGGTGAAACATTTATCTATTTATTATCTACAGGTGAAACTCAAAAAATTTGAATATAGTGCGATGTTAATTTATTTCAGTAATGCAACTTAAAAGGTGAAACTAATATATGTGAGATTCATTACATGCAAAGCAAGATAGTTCAAGCCGTGATTTGTCATAATTGTGGTGATTATTGCTTACACCAAAGCCCCCGCCCAATTACTATGATTTGGGGAGCCATGTCATCTGCTGTGTTGGTCACTGTGCTTCATTATGTCCAGGATCAACGTATCCGTCTACCAGGAGATTTTAGAGCACTTCATGCTTCCTTTCCTTTTAAGTTGCATTAATGAAATACAATGGAGTTTTGCACCATATTCTAATTTTTCAAGTTTCACTTGTATCTCATATCTCTCTATCGCATCTATCTATGTGTCTATCTATCTATCTCATCTATCTATGTGTTTATCTATCTATCTCATATCTCTCATATCCATCTATCTATCTCATATCTATCTGTCTATCTCATATCCATCTCATATCTATCTATCTCATATCTATTTCATATCTATCTATCTCATATCTATCTATGTGTCTATCTCATATCTATCTCATATCTATCTATCTCATATCTATCTATGTTTCTATCTCATATCTATCTATCTCATATCTATCTATCTCATATCTATCTATGTTTCTATCTCATATCTATCTATCTCATATCTATCTATCTCATATCTATCTATGTGTCTATCTCATATCTATCTCATATCCATCTCATATCTATCTATGTGTCTATCTCATATCTATCTCATATCTATCTCATATCTATCTATGTGTCTCTCATATCTATCTCATATCTATCACTGTCTAATTATCTATCACTGTCTAATTATCACTGTCTATCTAATTATCTATCACTGTCTAATTATCACTGTCTATCTAATTATCTATCACTGTCTATCTAATTATCTATCACTATCTCTATTTCTCTCTCTCGTGTCTATCTGCCTCTGTAGTACAGCTCATCCTCATTGGACAGTAGAGGTTAGGGAAGTCCTGTCATTTCACCCAGCTCTACAGCCATACAGAGTTGCGCGCTTTAAACTACTGATATATTTGGGTTTGGCCTGAAAATGAGGCCTAACAAACCATCATATGTGGTGATCAAGGGTCATAGGGAAAGATATAATAAAATCTGTTCAGAGGAAAAGTTGCTGAGTTGCCCATAGCAACCAATCAGATCGCTTCTTTCATTTTTTAAAAGGCCTCTGAAAAATGAAAGAAGCGATCTGATTGGTTGCTATGGACAACTGGGGACCTTTTCCTCTGGACGGGTTTTGATAAATCTTCCCCATAGAAACCCTGGCCCTGACACCTTGGTACCGGGTAACCCACTGTCCCCAAAAGGTTTAGGCAGCAAATATGCACGATTTTCCTATATCTTTCTATATTATTCCTGGTTTGCCTCCCACCTGCTGAACTGTTGTAATATAAAGCCGGTTCTTCACCAAGTCTATTGCGACCTAAGGTAAAAAACAAACAAAACCCATTATATATTCTAAAGAAGAAAATGTATTTTATAGCCCTCCTCCTGTATACGTGTAAGCAGTGACATCATTGCAGAGGACATTTTATGGAATGAATAGGTTTTCCGATTACTTTTCACTTCAAAATCAATGTGATACCATGCTTTGTCGTCTTTGGGGTTACATGGGACTGCTGATTTACCTAGAATTATCACTTTGCACAGTCCATCAAGTCTCAAAGAGTTAAAGGGGTATTCAAGGAAAAAACTTTATATATATATATATCAACTGGCTCCAGAAAGTTTAACAGATTTGTAAATGACTTCTATTAAAAAAATCTTAATCCTTTCAGTACTTATGAGCTTCTGAAGTAAAGGTTGTTCTTTTCCGTCTAAGTGCTCTCTGATGACACCTGTCTCGGGAAACGCCCAGTTTAGGAGAGGTTTGCTATGGGGATTTGCTTCTAAACTGGGCATTAGCCGAGACAGGTGTCATCAGAGAGGACTTAGACAGAAAAGAACAACCTTAACTTCAGAAGCTCATAAGTACTGAAAGGATTAAGATTTCTTAATAGAAGTCAATTACAAATCTGTTTAACTTTCTGGAGCCAGTTGATATATATATAAAAAAGTTCTTTCCTGGGTAACCCCTTTAAATGACAAATTCCGCTCTGCTCCTTGTGCATACAGTGCACGTGTGTATATATATATATCTGACAAATACATCATTCTGTATCGCAGATTTTCTTATATACCGCCTTGCGGTATTTATGCAAGTACTGTATATTTTTATATCTTGATCTAAATCCCAAAAATCATCTAAAAAAAAAAAAATATTATAATAATCTTTTCTTTGTGAGCCCTTGGCACAGCCTCAGTCAGTCGTAAATTTCGGTAAAAGCACTTGAGTTAAGCAATGCATAGAATCTCTTGTGCAGCAATGTGTACTGCTCTAACCAAATTACCTAGGGTGAGGCCTGTAATACTATACCCAGACCTCCTGTACAATACTTCACAGCAAAATAGTCCCAGCGGAGCGCCTTTTATGCCCCGTCTGAAGCGGATTTTAATATGTACAGTGCAAAGGGCTATTAATTTTAAGCTCAGTGACAGAAGTAGCACTATGCCTGATAATGTTAGATTGAATTTCATACAATAATATCCTTTTATTATATACCTAGAACAGATATCCAAACACACTAATGGCCTTATAACAAGCTAGGCCACAGATTCCATCGCTATATGACTTAACAGGCTACATACAGTGAGTGGAAGGGAGTCACGGATATGTCTGCGTCTAATAAGGTTGCTGTTATTAGCTTTCCTGGGGCCATAAACAACCCCCCTAATATGTAGACTGGAGGGAGAAGAACAATGTCTCACTAGTGCCACCTACTGGAGGTAGCTACCTTGTAAAGTCAGTGTTCCCCAATGTGTGGCTTCCCAACTGTTGCTAAACTACAGCTCCCAGCATGCCCGGACAGCCGAAGGCTGTCCGGGCATGCTGGGAGCTGTAGTTTTGCAACAGCTGGAGACTCGCTGTTTGCTAAATATTGGCCTGCAGATCCTTTATATAGACTTCTGTAGACTTTCTATGCTGGGAGTTGTAGTTTTGCAACAGCTGGAGACTCACTGTTTGCTGAATATTGGCCTGCAGATCCTTTATATAGACTTCTGTAGACTTTCTATGCTGGGAGTTGTAGTTTTGCAACAGCTGGAGATACGCTGTTTGCCAAATATTGGCCCGCAGATCCTTTATATAGACTTCTGTAGACTTTCTATGCTGGGAGATGTAGTTTTGCAACAGCTGGAGACACACTGTTTGCAAAATATTGGCCTGCAGATCCTTTATATAGACTTCTGTAGACTTTCTATGCTGGGAGTTGTAGTTTTGCAACAGCTGGAGACACGCTGTTTGCTAAATATTGGCCTGCAGATCCTTTATATAGACTTCTGTAGACTTTCTATGCTGGGAGTTGTAGTTTTGCAACAGCTGGAGACACGCTGTTTGCTAAATATTGGCCTGCAGATCCTTTATATAGACTTCTGTAGACTTTCTATGCTGGGAGTTGTAGTTTTGCAACAGCTGGAGACACGCTGTTTGCTAAATATTGGCCTGCAGATCCTTTATATAGACTTCTGTAGACTTTCTATGCTAGGAGTTGTAGTTTTGCAACAGCTGGAGACACGCTGTTTGCTAAATATTGGCCTGCAGATCCTTTATATAGACTTCTGTAGACTTTCTATGCTGGGAGTTGTAGTTTTGCAACAGCTGGAGACTCGCTGTTTGCTAAATATTGGCCTGCAGATCCTTTATATAGACTTCTGTAGACTTTCTATGCTGGGAGTTGTAGTTTTGCAACAGCTGGAGACACGCTGTTTGCTAAATATTGGCCTGCAGATCCTTTATATAGACTTCTGTAGACTTTCTATGCTGGGAGTTGTAGTTTTGCAACAGCTGGAGACACGCTGTTTGCTAAATATTGGCCTGCAGATCCTTTATATAGACTTCTGTAGACTTTCTATGCTGGGAGTTGTAGTTTTGCAACAGCTGGAGACACGCTGTTTGCTAAATATTGGCCTGCAGATCCTTTATATAGACTTCTGTAGACTTTCTATGCTAGGAGTTGTAGTTTTGCAACAGCTGGAGACACGCTGTTTGCTAAATATTGGCCTGCAGATCCTTTATATAGACTTCTGTAGACTTTCTATGCTGGGAGTTGTAGTTTTGCAACAGCTGGAGACTCGCTGTTTGCTAAATATTGGCCTGCAGATCCTTTATATAGACTTCTGTAGACTTTCTATGCTGGGAGTTGTAGTTTTGCAACAGCTGGAGACACGCTGTTTGCTAAATATTGGCCTGCAGATCCTTTATATAGACTTCTGTAGACTTTCTATGCTTGGAGTTGTAGTTTTGCAACAGCTGGAGACACGCTGTTTGCTAAATATTGGCCTGCAGATCCTTTATATAGACTTCTGTAGACTTTCTATGCTAGGAGTTGTAGTTTTGCAACAGCTGGAGACACGCTGTTTGCTAAATATTGGCCTGCAGATCCTTTATATAGACTTCTGTAGACTTTCTATGCTGGGAGTTGTAGTTTTGCAACAGCTGGAGACTCGCTGTTTGCTAAATATTGGCCTGCAGATCCTTTATATAGACTTCTGTAGACTTTCTATGCTGGGAGTTGTAGTTTTGCAACAGCTGGAGACACGCTGTTTGCTAAATATTGGCCTGCAGATCCTTTATATAGACTTCTGTAGACTTTCTATGCTTGGAGTTGTAGTTTTGCAACAGCTGGAGACACGCTGTTTGCTAAATATTGGCCTGCAGATCCTTTATATAGACTTCTGTAGACTTTCTATATGACCCCTCTTTTGTTACAGATAGGCTAGCAAGTAGAGGTGAAAGGAAGCAGCACATGGCTGCAGGATCAGACTACACTCAGGGTTTGTTTGTAGTCTGTAACCATGGAGACACTTGGGTCTGCCACTGTAGCAGCTGTAGCCACAAAAGGAAGGAATGTATTAAAGGGGTACTACGGTGGAAAACTTTTTCTTTCTTTTTTTTAATCCACTGGTGCCAGAAAGTTAAACAGATTTGTAAATTACTTCTATTAAAAAAATCTTAATCCTTCCAGTACTTATTAGCTGCTGAATACTACAGAGGAAATTATTTTCTTTGTGGAATACAAAGCTCTCTGCTGACATCACGACCACAGTGCTCTTTGCCGACATCATGACCACGGTGCTCTCTGCTGACATCTCTGTCCATTTTAGGAACTGTCCAGAGTAGCGTATGTTTTCTGTGGGGATTTTCTCCTACTCTGGACAGTTCTTAAAATGGACAGAGGTGTCAGCAGAGAGCACTGTGGTCATGATGTCAGCAGAGAGCTCTGTGTTCAAAAAAAGAAAAGAATTTCCTCTGTAGCAATCAGTGGCTAATAAGTACTGTGAGGATTACGATATTTTAATAGAAGCAATTTACAAATCTGTTTAACTTTCTGGCACCAGTGGATAAAAAAAAAAAAAGTTTTCCACTGGAGTACCCCTTTAAAGCCCTCTCACATGATGACGTGTCTTACTGTCTGTACGCCAGCTATGAGATGGTGTTTATATTAGGGAAAAGTTAAGACTTTTTCTAAAATGATGTTAAATCTGTCAGATTGGGGGAGGGCACTCCTGCTCCCACTAATTCAGATCAGGTTTGAAAAAAGTGGCGCAGAAAAAGTTTAACATTTCTGAGGAAACCACGGCATGCGCCAACATTTCTTCACAAGAAAACTGTTACAACCTTAATAAATTTCCCCCAAAATGTGTAAACAAATATATATATTTATTTATTTATATGGTCAGGTTGCCTTAAAGGGGTACTCCAGTGGAAAACAATTTGTTTTCAAATAAACTGGTGCCAGAAAGTTAAACAGATTTGTAAATTATTTCTATTAAAAAAAAAAAAAAAATCTTAACCCTTCCAGTACTTATCAGCTGCTGTATGCTCCAGAGGAAGTTGTGTAGTTCTTTTCTGTCTGACCACAGTGCTCTCTGCTGACACTTCTGTCCGTGGCAGGAACTGTCCAGAGAAGGAGAGGTTTGCTATGGGGATTTGCTCCATCTCTGGACAGTTCATGATATGGACAGAGGTGTCAGAAGAGACGTTGCGAGACCAGGCATACTCGGAGTTGTAGTTTCGCAACATCTGGAGGGCCAAAGTTTGTTGGGAGGCGTAATTTTGCAACATCTGTAGGGCCACAGTTTGGAGACCACTACACTGGGATCATGGTGTCTCAGTGGCTCATAGGCCCCTTTGCAACATAAGACACTAGTATTATGAATCGTACTTAGAAGATGAGGAACAGGAGAAAGAATCATTTTTGTCTATTAAGATATAGTACAACGTTTTTCATATTCACTTGCTCTATTTATCTGTGCAGCGCCTATTTAAGTCATAAGCAATAATCATGAACCCACTTTGCACTATACTCTGTCTGTATTCTTTCTCCCCTCCTGTATTTCCCTATGGGGTTCCAAACTGCATTCGGTTGATTTTTTTCTCCCATGACCCAAGTAGAAGGCATACTCCCCCTAAACACGCCGTATTGCTCAGCGGCTTATTGAAGGCAATACGCTTTCTATATAGAGCAGTGTTTCCCAACCAGGGTGCCTCCAGCTGTTGCAAAACTACAACTCCCAACATGCCCGGACAGCCTTTGGCTGTCCGGGCATGCTGGGAGCTGTAGTTTTGCAACAGCTGGAGGCACCCTGGTTGGGAAACACTGATCCAGAGGGATGTTATTTGCACAGTCATTATATAACATTAAAGCTGGTAACAGTCTCTTCTGTTCTAGTGTATAAGCAGGAGTCAGTAAAGCAGCATAGCGGTAGGCCGACTTCAGTGGGATGTTTTACTTGGAATGTGTCAAATTGGCCCTGCAAACTTTATAGAAACCAGGCTGTCTGACGTGTTTAACTCCTGTGCTGCTAGACAGATGTGGAGCGGTAGGAAGCCAGTCATGCATTCAGAGAGTGGAAACTGCCTCCATGAAATGAATAGTAGAGGCGCATGAGTTAGAATGTGACTTTACTGAGCGTCTAATACAGCGTTTAGAAATGGGAGAGAGTCGAGTAACAAATCAAAAGATTCGGTTGCATATTATGTTATAGCATCGTTAACGTCTGTGATACAGTAATACAAGGGTTAATACCGTGTCCACTATAACACGTTGTCACAGTCCTATCCATGCTGTCACCGCATTGTCCCAGGCTCAGGGCGCTTATGCCTCTATGTGCGGTTTCTTCAAAGCAGGTATAATGCATTACACCAGTGTTTCCCAACCAGGGTGCTTCCTGCCTTTGGCTGTCCGGGCATGCTGGGAATTGTAGTTTTGCAACAGTTGGAGGCTCCCCTGATTGGGAACCATTTCATTACACCATTACCTGTGTTTGCAGTGGATGCATCTCAACGACAGCAAAGGATTTGCAATGGGGATCTCTAAATTTGTTATGTAGCAGTGGTGGCTTGGCATAGAAAGGTAAGCCAACATATACCACTAGCCCATTAGCATTAATTAAAGGGGTGCGCCGGAGGAAAGAAAATGTTTTCAAATCAACTGGTGTCAGAAAGTTAACCCCTTAACGACGCAGGACGTATATTTACGTCCTGCGCCGGCTCCCGCGATATGAAGCGGGATCGCGCCGCGATCCTGCATCATATCGCGTCGGTCCCGGCGCTCATCAATGGCCGGGACCCAGGGCTAATACCACACATCGCCGATCGCGGCGATGTGCGGTATTAACCCTTTAGAAGCGGCAGTCAAAGCTGACCGCCGCTTCTAAAGTGAAACTGAAAGTGACCCGGCTGCTCAGTCGGGCTGTTCGGGACCGCCGCGGTGAAATCGCGGCGTCCCGAACAGCTGACCGGACACCGGGAGGGCCCTTATCTGCCTCCTCGGTGTCCGATTGAAGAATGACTGCTCCGTGCCTGAGATCCAGGCAGGAGCAGTCAAGCGCCGATAATGCTGATCACAGGCGTGTTAATACACGCCAGTTAGGAGATTAGTGTGTGCAGTGTTATAGGTCCCTATGGGACCTATAACACTGCAAAAAAAAAAAAGTAAAAAAAAAGTGTTAATAAAGGTCATTTAACCCCTTCCCTAATAAAAGTTTGAATCACCCCCCTTTTCCCATAAAAAAAATAAAACAGTGTAAAAAAAATAAAAAATAAAAAATAAAACATATGTGGTATCGCCGCGTGCATAAATGTCCGAACTATAAAAATATATCAATCAAACCGCACGGTAAATGGCGTACGCGCAAAAAAATTCCAAATTCCAAAAAAGCGTATTTTGGTCACTTTTTATACCATTAAAAAAATGAATAAAGGGATCAAAAAGTCCGATCAAAACAAAAATCATACCGATAAAAACTTCAGATCACGGCGCAAAAAATTAGTCCTCATACCGCCCCGTACGCGGAAAAATAAAAAAGTTATAGGGGTCAGAAGATGACATTTTTAAACGTATAAATTTTCCTGCATGTAGTTATGATTTTTTCCAGAAGTGCGACAAAATCAAACCTATATAAGTAGGGGATCATTTTAACCGTATGGACCTACAGAATAATGATAAGGTGTAATTTTTACCGAAATATGCACTGCGTAGAAACGGAAGCCCCCAAAAGTTACAAAATGGCGTTTTTTTTTCGATTTTGTCGCACAATGATTTTTTTTTCCGTTTCGCTGTGCATTTTTGGGTAAAATGACTAATGTCACTGCAAAGTAGAATTGGCGACGCAAAAAATAAGCCATAATATGGATTTTTAGGTGGTAAATTGAAAGGGTTATAATTTTTAAATTATGAGGTAAAAACGAAAGTGCAAAAACAGAAAAACCCTGAGTCCTTAAGGGGTTAAACAGCCCTTCTAGTACTTATCAGCTGCTGTATACTACACAGGAAGTTGTGTAGTTCTTTCCAGTCTGACCACAATGCTCTCTGCTGTCACCTCTGTCTGTGTCAGGAACTGTCCAGAATAGGGGCAAATGCCCATAGAGAACCTCTGCTGCTCCGGACAGTTCCTGACATGGACAGAGGTGGCAGCAGAGAGCAATGTGGTCAGACTGGAAAGAACTACACAACTTCATCTGGAGCATACAGCATCTGATAAGGACTGAAAGGATAAAACATTTTTAAATAGAAGTAATTTACAAATCTGTTAATTTTTTTGGCACCAGTTAATTAGAACACATTTTTTCTCTCCAGAGTACCCCTTTAATTAGTGGTCCAAACTTAGTCTACCAGTACACTGCTCTTTGGAGTCCCTAAAAGTATACCTTCAAGAAATGCACAGAAAATAGTCATGAGTAGACTACGGTCAGTCCATTAAACTTTATAGTATGCTAACGTGTACCACAGATGTAGAAACCTTTTCTAATTTGAACACTTCTTGTATTTAACAGTTATACAAATATAGTACATTAGAATAAATAGTTCAAGGATGAAAATATTATATCTTTAGACAAATAGGTTGTAAAGCCTCCAAGATATCATCCCAAAATGGGAAAAATAAGCAGATAATACAGATAAAGCAAGTCCTCCCATGGCTGCTGGAGATGGTAAATTGCTTTCTATGTAGATAACACGACCTTCTCTAGTACTGTACAAAAAAAATAACACGGAGACGCCCTCATTTGGCACCCAAAATAGCAGCACACTTCGGTACAGGTAGAGATCAATACAGAACATGTAGTACCATACCGTACCATACTGTACAGAGGCGCAGCTAGACCGCCTATCAATGCACATACTTTGTATACAAGGGGTTTTATTAGTGAAATGCCCACCCTGATTGGTCAGATATTCCAGCCATTCATGTGCCGCAGATCCAGACTACCTATGGCATTGTATGTATCATATGTAAAGGGCGCTACATAAATAACAAAAATAATAATAAGGACCACTGTAAGTGCAATATACAGGGTGGGCTATTTATATGGATACACCTTAATAAAATGGGAATGGTTGGTGATATTAACTTCCTGTTTGTGGCACATTAGTATATGGGAGGGGGGAAACTTTTCAAGATGGGTGGTGACCATGGCGGCCATTTTGAAGTCGTCCATTTTGAAGTCGGCAATTTTGAATCCAACTTTAGTTTTTTCAATAGGAAGAGGGTCATGTGACACATCAAACTTATTGGGAATTTCACAAGAAAAACAATGATGTGCTTGGTTTTAACATAACTTTATTCTTTCATGAGTTATTTACAAGTTTCTGACCACTTATAAAATGTGTTGGATTGTCAATGCAACCCTCTTCTCCCACCCTTCACACACTGATAGCAACACCGCAGGAGAAATGCTAGCACAGGCTTCCAGTATCCGTAGTTTCAGGTGCTGCAGAATGGGCTAAACTAAAATTGGAACAGGACCCTCAGTTTACGCAGAAGATTTTGTTTAGTGATGAGGCAAACTTTTATGTGAATGGTGAAGTTAACAAACAAAACCACCGCTATTGGTCTGACACTAACCCACATTGGATAGATCCCTCCAAGACTGTTGGAACACAAAAATTTATGGTATGGTGTGGTACATGGGGTACAAAGATAGTGGGGCCATTCTTCATCAATGGAAACCTCAAGGCCACTGGATATGTGAAATTGCTACATGATGATGTGCTTCCCTCTTTATGCACTGAAGCTGCACGTTCCCTGAGTTTTTCCAGCAAGATGGTGACCACCACATTATGGGTGTCAGGTCCGAGCATTCCTAGATGAACTGTTTCCTGGGAAGTGGGTTGGTCATTGTGGGCCAGTTGAATGGCCCCCAAGGTCTCCCGATCTGACCCCCTTATACTTTTATCTTACGGGTCATCTGAAGGCCATTGTCTATGCTGTGAAGATACGAGATGTGCAGCACCTGAAACTACGGATACTGGAAGCCTGTGCTAGCATTTCTGCTGCGGTGTTGCTATCAGTGTGTGAAGAGTGGGAGAAGAGGGTTGCATTGACAATCCAACACAATGGGCAGCACATTGAACACATTTTATAAGTGGTCAGAAACTTGTAAATAACTCATGAAAGAATAAAGTTACATTAAAACCAAGCACATAATTGTTTTTCTTGTGACATTCCCAATAAGTTTGATGTGTCACATGACCCTCTTCCTATTGAAAAAACAAAAGTTGGATTCAAAATGTCCGACTTCAAAATGGCCGCCATGGTCACCACCCATCTTGAAAAGTTTCCCCCCTCACATATACTAATGTGCCACAAACAGTTAATATCACAAACCATTCCCATGTTATTAAGGTGTATCCATATACATGGCCCACCCTGTATTATTCCGCCATTTGGCAGAATTGCTATATTTAAATTTTTACGGGATTGGAACCAACAGAATTCTTCCATTGTTTATTTTGTTCACATGCATCACAATATAGTGCATGCTACACTGTTCTTTTTTTCTCCTTTCCTACAGCATATCATTTTTTGAACCCTATTCACCTTTATGGTACTGTACACAAATGTGGATTTTCGATCCGTCTTCTGTAAGCCATAATATCTTTAAGATGCCTTTCACGAGTCATCTGGTCTTACAGCAAGTTAAAGGAACTAAAAAAAAAATAATAATACATACGCACATCCATCACTATGTTTCAAGCCCAACACAGACAATTTGTTATCCTTATATAGTGACTTTTCAGGGTATCATCCTTCATCCATATGCTCCGTCTGCTGGAATGTGTCCTTTGAACACATGGTTATCTCCACCTCCCTGTATTACATGATATCACACATAACCTATGTGCACAGCTCCTTGCTCCTGTTGTATCTAGTAGAGCAGATTCTCGTGACTAGAATGAACCTAGAAGAACAACAAGAGGTACATGATGAGAAGTCGTCCTGACCCCACAGTATCCTTACAACTCATGTCCAGGACATTAACAACCCACATGCTAACCACCAAGAAAAATCATACAAGGGACCACACGGAAGCCTTTAGAAAGGGTCTCACAGACCCAAAAATGCAGCACTTTACTTGCCATTACTTTAGCTGCTGTCAGAGTGTCATGTGACCACCTCACATGTAGTTCTTTACATGGTAACCTGCTGACATCAAGCCATGGCAGCATCAAAACAAAGGTGCAGCACAGAGCCAGCCAAGATAACTACAATTAAAACATTTACAATTTCAGATCTATGGCATCACCTGGTAAACATTCAGAGACAAGGTATCTTTATATAATTTGTATTATATTGGAAATCTTCTTTAAAGGGGTACTCCAAATGCCTGATCGCGAGGGTCCCGCCGCCGGGAACCCCCGTTATCTTGCACGCCGCACCCCATTAAAATCGGCCCACTGCTCCGCCCCTCAATGCAAACCTATGGGAGGGGGCGTGACGCCCCCTCCCATAGGTTTGCATTGAGGGGCGGAGCCGAGATGTCACACGGGGCGGAGCGTTGTGACGTCACAACGCTCCGTCCCCATGATTGACAGTAATCAGACCTGGAGCTCCGGCTCCGCCCCTCAATGCAAACCTATGGGAGGGGGTGTGACGCCACCCCTCCCATAGGTTGGCATTGAGGGGTGGAGCCGTGACGTCACATGCTCCAGGGACTGATGTTAATGGGGTGCGGCGTGCAAGATCACGGGGGTCCCCAGCGGCGGGACCCCCGCAATCAGGCATCGTGTCTAAGCGCCGGAGTACCCCTTTAACCCAAAACTGACTGATTACATTACACTTCTTAAAGACATAAAGGAGCTCTCCCACATCCCTAGTTCTTCCAGCAAACATCTGTGGAGCAAGTGTAGATCATTTTCATAGATCATTACATTCACAATAGCTTCAATCTGGTTGACACAACGGGGGAGATTTATTAAAACCTGTCCAGAGGAAAAGTTGCCCAGTTGCCCATCGCAACCAATCAGATCGCTACTTTCATTTTTAACTAGGCCTCTGCAAAATGAAAGAAGCAATCTGATTGGTTGCTATGGGCAACTCAGCAACTTTTCCTCTGCACAGGTTTTGATAAATCTCCCCCAGAGTATGAATAAGTAGGCACATTGCCCTATAGTCATTTCTTGGCAGGGATCTAGTGACCCAAACATCAGACCTCGTTTTACCTGTATTTTACTTGTCTAGAACTATCCAGAAATTCTGACAAAAATTATTCAGTATTTGCCCAGATATATCCCTACATTGTACATAGAATTCACATAAAAAAAGCTCCTATGTCATATCCCTTTTGTTTTTGTTGTTTTAATTCTACCCCTGTATTTTATACTTGAATATCTCTTGCTTTTCTCTTTGTATGGAAAAAATGTGAAAAGTTCATAAACAAACTGCTAAAATATCAGGATTTTTTTTTTTTTTAACTATGTTCCTCTGAAAACAGAAGAAAACTATAAAAACGAAATGTTTATTTTAAAGGATATATACACACACATTTGCCACTTTGTTAGGTACACCTGTTCAATTGCTTGTTAACACAAATACCCAATTAGCCAAGCACATGGCAGCAACACAATGCATTTAGGAATGTAGAGGTGATCAAGACAACTTGCTTAAGTTCAAACTGAGCATCAGAATGAGAAATAAAGGGAACTTAACCCCTTAAGGACCCAGCCAATTTTCACTGTAGGACACGGCCATTTTTTGCACATCTGACCACTGTCACTTTAAGCATTAATAACTCTGGGATGCTTTTACCTTCCATTCTGATTCCAAGATAGTTTTTTCATGACATATTCTACTTAATGTTAGTGGTAACATTTTGTCGATATTTGCATCATTTCTTGGTGAAAAATTCCAAAATTTTATGAAAAAAGTAAAAATTTCGCATTTTTTTTTTAACTTTGAAGCTCTCTGCTTATAAGGAAAATGAATATTCCAAATAAATTATATATTGATTCACATATACAATATGTCTACTTTATGTTTCCATCATAAAGTTGACATGTTTTTACTTTTGGAAGACATCAGAGGGCTTCAAAGTATAACAGCAATTTTCCGATTTTACACAAATTTTTCAAAATCGAAATTTTTCAGGGACCAGTTCTGTTTAGAAGTGGATTTGAAGGGCAAATACCCCATAAATGGCCCCATTATAAAAACTGCACCCCTCAAAGTATTCAAAATGACATTCAAAAGGTTTGTTAACCCTTTTGGTGTTTCACAGGAATAGCAGCAATGTGTAGGAGAAAATTCAAAATCTTCATTTTTTACACTCGCATGTTCTTGTAGACCCAGTTATTGAATTTTTACAAGGGGTAAAAGGAGAGAAATCTTCCTAAAATGTGTAACCCAATTTCTCTCGAGTAAGAAAATACCTCATATGTGTATGTCAAGTGTTCGGCGGGCGCAGTAGAGGGCTCAGAAGGGAAGGAGCGACAATGGGATTTTGGAGAGTGAGTTTTCCTGAAATGGTTTTTGGGGGGCATGTCACATTTAGGAAGCCCCTATGGTGCCAGAACAGCAACCCCCCCCCCCCCCACATGGCATACTATTTTGGAAACTACACCCCTCAAGGCACGTAACAAGGGGTCCAGTGAGCCTTAACACCCCACAGGTGTTTGACGACTTTTCGTGAAAGTTGGATGTGTAAATGATTTTATTTATTTTTTTTCCACTAAAATGCTAGTTTTCCCTCAAATAAATTTTTTTTTACAAGGGGTAATAGGATAAAATGCTCCCCAAAATTTGAAACCCCATCTCTTCTGAGTATGGAAATACCCCATGTGTGGACGTCAAGTGCTCTGCTGGCGCACTACAATGCTCAGAAGAGAAGGAGCGCCATTGAGCTTTTGGGAAAAAATTGTTTGGAATGGAAGTCAGGGGCCATGTGCGTTTACGAAGCCCCCCGTGGTGCCAGAACAGTGGACCCCCCCACATGTGACCCTATTTCGGAAATTACACCCCTCACAGAATTTAATAAGGAGTGCAGTGAGTATTTACACCACACTGGCGTTTGACAGATCTTTGGAACAGTGGGCTGTGCAATGAAAAATAAAATTTTTCATTTTCACGTACCACTGTTCCAAAAATCTGTCAGACCCCTGTGGGGCGTAAATGCTCACTGTACCCCTTATTACATTCCGTGAGGGGTGTAGTTTGCAAAATGGGGTCACGTGGATATTAATTTTTTTGCGTTTATGTCATAACCGCTGTAAAATCGGCCACCCCTGTGCAAATCACCAATTTAGGCCTCAAATGTACATGGTGCGCTCTCACTCCTGAGCCTTGTTGTGCGCCCGCAGAGCATTTTACGCCTACATATGGGGTATTTCCGTACGCGGGAGGAATTGCGTTACAAATTTTGGGGGTCTTTTTTTCCTTTTAACGCCTGTGAAAATAAAAAGTATGGGGCAACACCAGCATGTTAGTGTAAAAATGTTTATTTTTATACACTAACAAGCTGGTGTAGCCCCCAACTTTTCCTTTTCATAAGGGGTAAAAGCCCCCCAAAATTTGTAGTGCAATTTCTCCCGAGTACGGAGATACCCCATATGTGACCCTAACCTGTTTCCTTGAAATACGACAGGGCTCTGAAGTGAGAGCGCCATGCGCATTTGAGGACTAAATTGGGGATTGCATAGGGGTGGACATAGGGGTATTCTACGCCAGTGATTAGCAACAGCTGGAGGCACCCTGTTTGGGAAACTCCCAGCATGCCTGGACAGTCAGTGGCTGTCCAGAAATGCTGGGAGTTGTTGTTTTGCAACAGCTGGAGGCTCCGTTTTGGAAACACTGCCGTACAATACGTTTTTAATTATTGGGGGGGGGGGGGGGGGGGACAGTGTAAGGTGGTGTATATGTTGTGTTTTACTCTTTATTATGTGTTAGTGTAGTGTAGTGTTTTTAGGGTACATTCACACTGGCGTGTTACAGTAAGTTTCCCGTTAGGAGTTTGCGCTGCCGCAGCCCAAACTTTAAGCAGGAAACTTACTGTAAACCTGCCTGTGTGAATGTACCCTGTACTTTCACATGGGGGTGGGGGAACCTCTAGCTGTTTCAAAACTACAACTCCCAGCATGTACTGACAGACCGTGCATGCTGGGAGTTGTAGTTTTGCAACAGCTGGAAGCACACTGGTTGGAAAACCTTCAGTTAGGTTCTGTTATCTAACTCAGTATTTTCCAACCAGTGTGCCTCCAGCTGATGCAAAACTACAACTCCCAACATGTGCTGATCACCAAAGGGCATGCTGGGAGATGTAGTTATGCAACAGCTGGAGGTACGCAACTACAACTCCCAGCATGCCGAGACAGCTGTTTGGGCATTCTGGGATTTGCAGTTTTGCTAAATCTGGAGGGCTACAGTTTTAGAGACCACTGCAAAGTGATCTCCAAACTGTGGTCCTCCAGCTGTTGCAAAACTACAAATGCCAGCATGTCCGGACAGCAAACAGCTGTTTGGGCATGCTAGGAGTTGTAGTTTTGCAAGATCTGGAGGGCTACAGTTTAGGGACCACTATATAGTGGTCTCAAATTGTAGCCCTCCAGCTGTTGCAAAACCACATATTCCAGCATGCCCAAACAGCTGTCTGGGCATGCTGGGAGTTGTAGTTTTGCAACATCTGGAGGGCTACAGTTAGAGACCACTATCTAGTGGTCTCAGACTGTACCCTCCAGATGTCGCTAGGCAACTCACCGGCTTCCGTAGGATCCAGCCGCACGACGTCGCCGCCCGCCGATCGCCGGCCGCCGATCTCCATCGCCCGCAGCCTCCGGCTCGGTAAGTGGATCTTCGGCGCCGGTCCCTGTCGGGTTTCCCTGTCCTGTCCCGCCTATTGTGGGTGGGCAGGACGGGGAAAACGAAAGTAACCCCCCCCGCCCCCGATCTGCTATTGGTGGTCGCGTCTAGACCACCAATAGCAGGGATAGGAGGGGTGGCACCCTTGCCACCTCACTCCTATCTCTTCAGGGGGGTTGTGGCTGTCATGGACACCCGCAATCCCCCTTCTATTCCGGGTCACCATAGCCCCGTAATGACCCGGAATCGCGCAAATCGCAAGTGTGAATTCACTTGCGATTTGCCGCGATCGCCGACATGGGGGGGGTCTGATGACCCCCCTGGGCCTTTGCACGGGATGCCTGCTGAATGATTTCAGCAGGCATCCCGGTCCGATCCCCACCCGGTGTGCGCCGGAATTGTCCATGACATACGCGTACGTCATGGGTCCTTAAGTACCAGGGTGTCATGACGTAGGCGTACGACAAGGGTCCTTAAGGGGTTAAAGGGGTACTCCCTTGGATTTTTTTTTTTTTTTTTTTTTTAAATCAACTGGTGCCAGAAAGTTAAACAGATTTGTAAATTACTTCAATTAAAAAATCTTAATCCTTCCAATACAATTTATGGGCTGTATACTACAGAGGAAATGCTTTTCTTTTTGGATTTCTCTGATGTCATGACCACAGTGCTCTCTGCTGACCTCTGCTGTCCATTTTAGGAACTGTCGAGAGCAGCATATGTTTGCTATGGGGATTTTCTCCTGCTCTGGACAGATATCCAAAAAGAAAAGCATTTCTTCTGTAGTAACAGCCCCTAAAAAGCACTGGAATAATTAAAGAATTAAGATTTTTTAACCTGTTAAGGACCAAAGATGTACAGGTACTTTTTTTTTTTTTTTTAAAGCCGAGGAACGTGCTCTCGATTTACCCAAAGTCCAAGAAAAAGTGCAAACGTGTTACACTAAAAAAAAACGTGCACAAAGGATGCGGTCTATCGCAAGCCCTTCTCCGATAGGAGAGAGGCCCCCCAACAAACCTTACCCTTCGCCTACAGACCAAAAGGTACCTGCGAGGTTCCAGGTTCGATGTCCCTTTTCGCCGAAGCTACTAGGGGACCACAAATGCTCCCGGCATCCCCCTTGGCGTTAGCCAAGGTATCTGCCCGCAGAGCCGATAAGGGTAGGTACCCTGCCAAAGCAGGAGTACCCGGGGTGTTTGCAGGGAGGTGCGGAACCTAATGGCCACACACACCTCCCCTAGACCGCCAGGAGGGACACCCAGAAGGGCTACTGCATCCTGACAAATCCTGTGAACACACAACACGCAAAAAGTGACACAGTGAGACAAAAAGAAATAAATAAGTGAATGTGTGCAGATATACTGCCCGGACATCCGGCCGGATCTATAAAAATTTCTCTGATCCTAGCCAGAAGGCCGGGAATCAAGAGGTGAGTGCCACAAGGTGAAGAGATTATGGTGCCCGTGCTTCCACTCAGTGAGCCAATACTCCCAGTGAGTTTCGGCACCTCGGGGTCACCACTCCCCGAGGCACAAAAGTACCTCGGCTCTAGACCCTCTCAGCCCCATGGCGAGACCCTGAGGGAACAGGTCACATCGGGGCAGCCGTCGAGCTGATTCCTCAGAACCAGCCCCGGAAAGCCCTGGTACACCTGCATCCTCCATGCAGCACCTCCACCAGCCCCATACCGGCGTAGTTTGCCACCGGCATGAAAACTGATAAGAACAGATACTACACTTGATCTTAGCCAAAAGGCCGAGAAGCGAGTACGTCCTGAGTCCTTTCCCTTTCTATAATGCGGGGCCAGTCATAGCGTGTCGGCCGGGACCAGTGTCTAATCGCGCACAGCACTGATCGCGGTGCCGCGCGCTATTAACCCTTTAGACTCAGCATTCAAAGTAAATCACTGCCGGTTGGCTCAGGGGGCTGTTCTGGATGTCCGCGGCGAAATCGCCGCATCCCGAACAGCTCTGGGACACGAGGAGGGTCTCCTACCTTGCCTCCTGGTGTTTGATCACCGAATGAGATTCAGGCATGAGCAGTCAAGCGGCAGAATCATCGATCAATGGTTTCCTATGAGAAACCATTAATCGATGTAAAAGACCAGTGTGTGCAATGTTATAGGTCCCTATGGGAGCTATAACACTGCAAAAAAAAAAAGTGATAAAAAGGGTATAAAGATCATTTAACCCCTCCCCTAATAAAAAAAAAAGTGTAAATAAAAATAAACAAATGTGGTATTGCCACGTGCGGAAATGTCCGAATTATAAAAATATATAATTAAATTAACCCCTTAAGGACTCAGACCATTTTGGCCTTAACCCCTTAAGGATGCAGGACGTAAATGTACGTCCTGGTGCGGTGGTACTTAACGCACCAGGACGTACATTTACGTCCTAAGCATAACCGCGGGCATTGGAGCGATGCCCGTGTCATGCGCGGCTGATCCCGGCTGCTGATCGCAGCCAGGGACCCGCCGGCAATGGCCGACGCCCGCGATCTCGCGGGCGTCCGCCATTAACCCCTCAGGTGCCGGGATCAATACAGATCCCGGCATCTGCGGCAGTTCGCGATTTAAATGAACGATCGGATCGCCCGCAGCGCTGCTGCGGGGATCCGATCATTCATAACGCCGCACAGAGGTCCCCTCTCCTTCCTCCGTGCGGCTCCCGGCATCTCCTGCTCTGGTCTGTGATCGAGCAGACCAGAGCAGGAGATGACCGATAATACTGATCTGTTCTATGTCCTATACATAGAACAGATCAGTATTAGCAATCATGGTATTGCTATGAATAGTCCCCTATGGGGACTATTCAAGTGTAAAAAAAAATAAAAAAAAATGTAAAAGTAAAAGTAAAAAAAAAGTGAAAAATCCCCTCCCCCAATAAAAAAGTAAAACGTCCGTTTTTTCCTATTTTACCCCCAAAAAGCGTAAAATTTTTTTTTATAGACATATTTGGTATCGCCGCGTGCGTAAAGTTCCGAACTATTAAAATAAAATGTTAATGATCCCATACGGTTAACGGCGTGAACGGAAAAAAATTAAAAAGTCCAAAATTCCTACTTTTTTAATACATTTTATTTAAAAAAAATTCTAAAAAATGTATTAAAAGTTTTTTATATGCAAATGTGGTATCAAAAAAAAAGTACAGATCATGGCGCAAAAAATGAGCCCCCATACCGCCGCTTATACGGAAAAATAAAAAAAAGTTATAGGTCATCAAAATAAAGGGATTATAAACGTACCAATTTGGTTAAAAAGTTTGTGATTTTTTTTAAGCGCAACAATAATATAAAAGTATATAATAATGGGTATCATTTTAATCGTATTGACCCTCAGAATAAAGAACACGTCATTTTTACCATAAATTGTACGGCGTGAAAACGAAACCTTCCAAAATTAGCAAAATTGCGTTTTTCGTTTTAATTTCCCCACAAAAATAGTGTTTTTTGGTTGCGCCATACATTTTATGATATAATGAGTGATGTCATTACAAAGGACAACTGGTCGCGCAAAAAACAAGTCCTCATACTAGTCTGTGGATGAAAATATAAAAGAGTTAGGATTTTTAGAAGGCGAGGAGGAAAAAATGAAAACGTAAAAATGTAATTGTCTGAGTCCTTAAGGGGTTAAGGACTCAGACAATTTAATTTTTAAGTTTTCATTTTTTCCTCCTCGCCTTCTAAAAATCATAACTCTTTTATATTTTCATCCACAGACTAGTATGAGGGCTTGTTTTTTGTGGGACCAGTTGTCCTTTGTAATGACATCACTCATTATATCATAAAATGTATGGCGCAACCAAAAAACACTATTTTTGTGGGGAAATTAAAAAGAAAAGCGCAATTTTGCTAATTTTGGAAGGTTTCGTTTTCACGCCGTACAATTTATGGTAAAAATGACGTGTTCTTTATTCTGAGGGTCAATACGATTAAAATGATACCCATTATTACATACTTTTATATTATTGTTGTGCTTTAAAAAAATCACAAACTTTTTAACCAACTTAGTACGTTTAGAATCCCTTTATTTTGATGACCTCTAACTTTTTTATTTTTCCGTATAAGCGGCGGTATGGGGGCTCATTTTTTGCGCCATGATCTGTACTTTTTTTTGATACCACATTTGCATATAAAAAACTTAATACATTTTTTATAATTATTTTTTATAAAATGTATTAAAAAAGTAGCAATTTTGGACTTTTTTTTTTCGTTCACGCCGTTCACCGTACGGGATCATTAACATTTTCTTTTAATAGTTCGGACATTTACGCACGCGGCAATACCAAATATGTCTATAAAATGTATTTTTTTACGCTTTTTGGGGGTAAAATAGGAAAAAACTGACGTTTTACTTTTTTATTGGGGGAGGGGATTTTTCACTTTTTTTTTTTTACTTTTACATTTTTTTTTACACTTGAATAGTCCCCATAGGGGACTATTCATAGCAATACCATGATTGCTAATACTGATCTGTTCTATGTGTAGGACATGGAACAGATCAGTATTATCGGTCATCTCCTGCTCTGGTCTGCTCGATCACAGACCAGAGCAGGAGACGCCGGGAGCCGGACGGAGGAAGGAGAGGGGACCTCCGTGCGGCGTTCTGAATGATCGGATCCCTGCAGCAGCGCTGCGGGCGATCCGATCATTCATTCAAATCGCGCACTGCCGCAGATGCCGGGATCTGTATTGACCACGGCACCTGAGGGGTTAATGGCGGACGCCCGCGAGATCGCGGGCGTCGGCCATTGCCGGCGGGTCCCTGGCTGCGATCAGCAGCTGGGATCAGCCGCGCATGACACGGGCATCGCTCCGATGCCCGCGGTTATGCACAGGACGTAAATGTACGTCCTGGTGCGTTAAGTACCACCGCACCAGGACGTACATTTACGTCCTGCGTCCTTAAGGGGTTAATGGGTTCTCTAGGGGGCTTTGGACAGTCTCTACTCATAGAATGGTCCCTGCTGGGACCCCCAATAATCAGCTGTAATCTGTAGATAAATCGATCACAGACCAGAGCAGGAGACGCCGGGAGCCGGACGGAGGAAGGAGAGGGGACCTCCGTGCGGCGTTCTGAATGATCGGATCCCTGCAGCAGCGCTGCGGGCGATCCGATCATTCATTCAAATCGCGCACTGCCGCAGATGCCGGGATCTGTATTGACCACGGCACCTGAGGGGTTAATGGCGGACGCCCGCGAGATCGCGGGCGTCGGCCATTGCCGGCGGGTCCCTGGCTGCGATCAGCCGCGCATGACATGGGCATCGCTCCGATGCCCGTGGTTATGCACAGGACGTAAATGTACGTTCTGGTGCGTTAAGTACCACCGCACCAGGACGTACATTTACATCCTGCGTCCTTAAGGGGTTAAAGTCCAAAATGGTGTATTTTTGGTCACTTTTTATATCATGAAAAAATGGATAAAAAAGCGATCAATAAGTCCGATCAATACAAAAATGGTACCGCGAAAAACTTCAGATCATGGTGCAAAAAATGAGCCCTCATACTGCCCCATATGCAGAAAAAAAGTTATAGGGGTCAGAAGATGACAATTTTAAACGTATAAATTTTCCTGCATGTAGATATGATCTTTTTCAGAATTGCGACAAAATCAAACCTATGTATAAGTAGGGTATCATTTTAATCATATGGACCTACAGAATAAATTTTGTCTCAATGATTTTTTTTTCCGTTTCGCAATAGATTTTTGGGTAAAATGACTGAGGTCATTACAAAGTAGAATTGGTGGCGCCAAAAATAAGCCATCATTATGTGCAAAATTGAAAGGTAAGGAGGAAAAAATGAAAGTGCAAAAACAGAAAACCCCCTGGTCCTTAAGGGGTTAAGAGAAATAATTTACAAATCTGTTTAACTTTCTGGCACCAGTTGATAAAAAAAAAAAAAAAAAAAAAAAAAAAAAGTTTGCCACGGGAGTACCCCTTTAAGGAGACTTTGAATGTAGCATGATTGTTGGTGCCAGACAGGCTGGTTCGAGTAATAATTTAGAAACTACTGATCTACTGGGATTTTAATGCACAACCATTTCTAGGGTTTACAGAGAATGGTCTGAAAATATTGAGGGAGTGGCAGTTGTGTGGATGGAAATGCATTGTTGATGTCAAATTTCAGAGAAAAATGGGCAGACTGGTTCGAGATGACAGAAAAGCAACAGTAACTCTGTACGCACAAGCCAAGCTACAGCAGCAGCAGACCACACCGGGTGCCATATTGTCAGCTAAGAACTGGAAACAGAGGCCTCAATTCACATAGGCTCACCAAAAATTAGACAATGGGAGACTTCCATTACCTTCAGGAGACTGCAGTTGAGCATGTGTGACCACCTCAGCGGGTCGTAACCAAGGGCAACAGTTATTAAAACAAAGCAGGCCTGTGAGGGATTAGTAAGCTTATCTCTCTCTAACGAGACATTTCAGTAATGCTTGTACATTTGAAATATGTTTAATTTCGCATAATGCATCAGTTTCACATAAGTGTAGCATGTCTAAATGTCCTAGACTGACCTTGTAGCATTGAAAAGGTGCTTATAATATTATCCACTCATGTGAAACGAGCCTAAAGACCATTTTGAGTCACAATAAATCATCTTAGTAGTGACTATGTACAGTATGTGGCACAAATTACCACATGTAGTATTATATAGAGAGAATGTGATGGGTCACAGGGGCCACAGAGCAGTGTCCACAACATAATTCAGACAGCTAGTGCAGTGGTCTTCAACCTGCGGACCTCCAGATGTTTCAAAACTACAACTCCCAGCATGCCCGGACAGCCGATGGCTGTCCGGGCATGCTGGGAGTTGTAGTTTTGAAACATCTGGAGGTCCGCAGGTTGAAGACCACTGCTTTAGAGCATAGAACCTTTTTCAATGTACAGAACTAGATGAAAGGCATAAAACTAGATGAAAATATTTTGTGCAGGGACATACAAAGAAAAGAGAAAATGGACCATACGATGTAATGCCAGGTTCTAGACCAGGGACTAGAGATGAGTGAAGTTACAGTGATTCGATTCGTCACGAACTTCGCGGCTCGGCAGTTGCTGAAATTAGTTCAGCTTTCAGGTGCTCCGGTGTGCTGGAAAATGCCGAGCCGCGAGGTTCGTGACGAATCGAATCACTGTAACTTCGCTCATCTCTACCAGGGACAGAAGAGTCTGTGGTTTCCTCCTCCAATCTTTTTCCATCATCCTTTAGGCCATTTGCTGACCCCTTGTTTGCTAACAATGTACCGTATATACTAGAGTATAAGCCGACCCGAGTGTAAGCCGACGCCCCTAATTTTACCCCAAAAACCCAGGGAAAAAATAAAAAATAAATAAAAGTTATTGACTCGACTATAAGCCTAGGGTGGGAACTACATAATCCCCCCCCCCCCCCATTCATCATCTCCGCCTGTCAATCCCTTCATCAGTGGTCTTCAACCTGCGGACCTCCAGATGTTGCAAAACTACAACTCCCAGCATGCCCGGACAGCCATTGGCATGTCCAGGCATGCTGGGAGTTGTAGTTTTGAAACCTCTGGAGGTCCGCAGGTTGAAGACCACAGCGGCCTTCGTCATCATCCTCCCCCTTCATCATCACCGCCTGTCAATCCCTTCATCAGTGGTCTTCAACCTGCGGACCTCCAGGTTTCAAAACTACCACTCCCGGGCATGCTGGGTGTTGTAGTTTTGAAACCTCTGGAGGTCCGCAGGTTGAAGACTACTCCCCCCTTTTGTTTTGTACTCACCTCCCCTCGGCAGGAAGTTAGAGTGAACTGGTCCGAGCCATCTATGCTGCAGGAACCGTCCGGTGGTGAGGATTAGTCGTTGCGGGCTGTCCATTTTCCCCAGGGTGGCCTCTTCTCCGTGCTTCGGCCCCGGACTAAAGACGTTACCTTGACGACGACGCACAGGGACGTTGCGCATGAACGTCCCTGTGTGTCGTTGTCAAGGCAACGTCACACACCGGGCCCGAAGAAGAAGCCCCCCCCCCCGGTGAAAATGGACAGCCCGCAATGACTAACCATCCCCACTGGACGGTCCCTGCAGCATAGATGGCCTGGACCAACTCACCCTTCCTTCCCACCGAGGGGAGGAGAGTACAAAAAAAAAAAAGGGGGGGGGGGGCTGTATGATGACAAAGGCCGCAGTGGTCTTCAACCTGTGGACCTCCAGAGGTTTCAAAACTACAACACCCAGCATGCCCAGACAGCCGATGGCATGCTGGGAGTTGTAGTTTTGAAACCTCTGGAGGTCCGCAGGTTAAAGACCACCGATGAAGGGATCGACAGGCGGAGAGTTCACTCGAGTATAAGCCGAGGGGGGCGTTTTCAGCACGAAAAATCGTGCTGAAAAACTCAGCTTATACTCGAGTATATATGGTAGTCCTTACAGAGGTGGACTCATACACAGATTCTCCCCCCCCAGAAGCAAGGTGATGGGACAAACTGGGCCCTCTCCCACCAAGGGCCCCATGGTAGTCACATGGTCTGAATCTGTGGCAAGTAGTTAGATCTTTTCAGTGCTTCTAGCAATGATGATCAGTGATCTAGTACTTTAAGCAGCTCTGGTAAAATAAAATCATTACTTCTGATCTAGAATGAATTCAAGGCTTTTCATTCAATGTTTGAATTGGCATTGACGAAACATGCCAGTCGTGCCCCAAGGATGCAGTCACCGGGAGTAAATATGAAGGGATGTTGCAGAAGTGTTACACAGAAGAGCAGTTTGATTCTTGTGTGGGTGAAGGAGATTTCTCAGCATGTTTTATACATGTGTTTCTCCTTCTGCCGGTGTGTTGATGTTGGAACACAGCGCAGCCTCATTATTTATGGTGTGAAAGTGTTCACTTCCTGCTCACAGGCTCAGGTAGCTTAGCAGCTTGCCCGGAGTAGATGGGACGTATGAGTCAGGGTAGGGTGCAGACCATGGAGGCTATAGAAACCCACACTACTCCGTTTATTAGTGTAATATATGTAAAGAACAGGGGGGCAACATTTCAGAATTAAAATACTAAATAAAACAATACGTGCATGAATAGCGTGAATTACCCAGAATTTGTGTTCATTTCTACTATAAAAATATGTATTGATACTATTACTCCCCAATAACCTTTTTTTGTTGAATATGGTCTTTTTTTCCGACCCCTCTTGCTCCCTCATCCCACCTGCTCTTATTTTTGGTTTATAAAAGGTCCAGACTTTCCCTTATAGTTTTGTTGTTAACAGTAACTCATTTGTTTTGTGCACACTTCATATTCCTTAAAGGGGTTATCCAGGAAAAAAAAATTTCAACTGGCTCCAGAAAGTTAAACAGATTTGTAAATTATAGTAAATAAAGAAAAAAGGTGTCCTGCACTCACCGCTTCTATCCAGGTAATCCTGCTCCCATCTCGGGTCACGACTCGAACACGGAGGACATGGGTTGTGGAGCGCTCCACAACCCATGTCCTCCGTGTTCGAGTCGTGACCCGAGATGGGAGCAGGATTACCTGGATAGAAGCGGTGAGTGCAGGACACCTTTTTTCTTTATTTACTACAATTTAGTGACTACGGTCTTTATTGTCCTAGCACCTCCGCTACCAGGGTGGATTTCCAGTCTAGCGGGACGCCGTCTCCATCTCGTGGTCTTAGGAGGCCTAAGGTATCGGTGCCACTGTTGTTTCTTGTTTACTTCTAGATTTGTAAATTACTTCTATTAAAAAATCTTAATCCTTTCAGTATTTATGAGCTTCTGAAGTTAAGGTTGTTCTTTTCTGTCTAAGTGCTCTCTGATGACACCTGCCTCGGGTACCGTTCAGTTTAGAAGCAAATCCCCATAGCAAACCTCTTCTAAACTGGGCGTTTCCCGAGACAGGTGTCATCAGAGAGGATTTAGACAAAAAAGAACAACTCAAATTCAGAAGCTCATAAGTACTGAAAGGATTAAGATTTTTTAATAGAAGTAATTTACAAATCTGTTTAACTTTCTGGAGCCAGTTGATATATATATATATATATATATATATATATAAATAAAAAGTTTTTTCCTGGATAACCCCTTTAATATTACAATATCGTTTTGCATTAAAGGGATGTCCGGGATTAAAGAAACTGAGCACAGGCTGGAACCATGCTAGAAACTTTCCTCCCTTTTAATTCTGCTATTGCTCCCGTGTCCGCCACCGGGCCTGCTGATCTGCATGATCTCTGCTTGCATGTATGGCACATCAGCAGAGGACAGTGCTCACAGCAGGCCTAAATGGGGACACTGGAATAGTGACGGATTCAGGAGTCAAGTTTTTTTTTATTTATTTATTTTTATTTTTTAAAGGCCAGCCCCGGGCTGTATTTAATAATAATAATAATAATAATAATAACAAAACAAAAAAACAACCTTTTTAAATAACAAAAAAATATGCATTCAATTGAGACATCTAGAATAGGGCAAATATTTTTCATATGACAGAACCTACATGTATCCATGGCAGCATGCAACTAGGGCCATTAGTAGTTATGGGCTCAAACAAAGCACACCCATTTCTGACTACAGTGCAAATAAATATTGACAGCTTCTTTTTTTCCCTTGAATTTAATATAAACTTACATGTTTATTTTGCAGAACCTGTATATGTTCCATTCCTTGTTGTTGGCTCCATATTCATTGCCTTCATCATCGTGGGATCCCTGGTAGCTGTCTACTGCTGCACATGCTTGAGGCCGAAGCAGACATCTCAACAGCCAATGAGATTCACCTTACGCAGCTATCCTCCGGAATCTCTACCTATGATTTTAACCAGTAGTAGCCTAAGGACTCCGTCTAGACAGTCCAGCACTGCAACTAGTTCCACCTCTACTGGGGGATCAGTACGTAGACTTTCCTCCTCCAGAGCAGATCCTGGTTATCTAGTAACGTCACCTCCACCTCCATACTCTTCGGCACATTCCATACATCTCAATCCATCATCTACATTTCTGGTGTCCACACAGTACTTTTCATATCCCCTCCAAGCAGATGGAAACACAAATAAGAACTGTCCCGACTTCCGACAGTAAGACTATTTGGAAACTAGTGACAATCCTTTATATTTGTGGAATGGATGATACAGAGAATGCAGTTTGTACATTTATTTAGAAACAAATACTTTTGTTCAATATTTAGCAAAGAAACTGTCATATTGTGCAATAGAAGGTGTATAATATAGCCAACATTTACTTTCCTACCGGTGAATAAGCTGCTGTAGTAGTTGATTTGCTTCTGACTGTTGGGCAGCAAAGGTTTTCTAAAAATAAATACAATATTTGGGTTCTAATAGAACATGTTCTTTATAAAAACAAACTCAATAATGAAATGAATAATTAGTGTGGAATTGTGATTCAACAGCTGACACGATTTTATTGCACTGGTGGTCATCCTGGTGGATCCTACAATGAGACTAAACCTGACAATCTTATTTCACGTTAAAAGAAAAATACTACATATATTACATGGACATATATAATAGAGTTGTGACTTACAGTCTTACACAGGGGTAAACATTTTAAAAGCTGTTACGTCTTCCAAATTACGTATAAAATCGTGGATCTAATTTTCAATTGTTTGCAGATTTACCAATTTTTGGATCACATTGTACAGTGCCACAGATTGTGACAGCGCTATATAAATCAAGATTAATAAAAATTTCCTGTCATATTTTCCATCTGACTAGTGTTCTATGGTATGTTAATTGTCCAGAACAGTTTTTTTTTCACTTAAAAAATTAGGCATGACAGCTAGATCGTACAGCAAACATTATAAGGAATTCCTGGTGTTCTGTACCATCAATGATAACTAATGTTATGTTTGTGTACTATTCAATATATTTGGTTGTCTTTTACATGACTTAAATGAAGATCTGATCACTGATCATTGAAGAGAATACTTTTGTGAATTGGTTAACAAATTTTCTTGGCTATGTAAATGTGATAGGAATGGTTTTGTAATATTTAGAGGGGAGACAATGTGTTCAAACCTTAAAGCATTTCTGTCATTTGTATAAACTTTTAACAAGTTCTCCAAAAGTCAAAGTTCTAAGTCCTCCTGTAATCACGAGTTAAAGCGCACTTTACTCCCTGATCTGCCCCATTACAGTCTATCATGCACATTAGTCAGATCAGGTGGCCATTGCACTATTGCAACCCCATACGACCTAAACTTTTGACATGTCTGGTCAACAAGTCTAAAGTTTATACAAATGACAGTAACGCTTTAAAGGGGTACTCATGAGGAAAAAAAATGCTGTAGAAGCCTTTATCATTGCTTACATGTCTGCCCCATTCCTGAAACCACCAACGAACCATTGTTTGGGGGGGTTCCTTAATCCTGTACATCCTGGTTGAGCAGTTGCTTAGCACTACAATTGCTTCCCCTCTGCTTTCCATCACAGTTCTCCCACCTTGCCTACTTCCCTACCACAGAACTCCTGTCAGTTCCCCACCCAGAGTTGATGGAGAAAATCACATTTTACAGCAGACTATTGCACAGTATGCCTGCAAAACCGGCTTTACTCACTCCGTTTGCTCCTCTACCTGTGGTATTGGTCAGCGCTGTAAACACACCACATTCTTCCTAAATTTTCGTTTGTGTGTATATAACAGGGAGATGGTTGTATAGACTGCAGGGCTGGTCAGAGGTAATGGCATTATTCGGGGTGGGGCTAGAGCTCCAGTCATACCTTCTGAGATAGAGGATAACGCGTTGTCTTGGGAGAAAGGGAGGAGGTGGAGAGCTAGAGACAAAGCGATTAAAAAAAACTAAAAATAAAAAACAAAACCCATATTCATGTTGAAACTATAACTTTTATTAAATTTAAACAATTGAGACAAAACATTGAAAAATACTGCGTTATCCATGCACATTCCTAAATTAATAGACAACATAGATGTTAACAAAAAAAAAAAAAAACTGTGCCAATTTCTTCAAGTTGTATCCTTGCTTGCCTAAAAGACTATAAATGTGATGTAGACCATACTTCAGAAAAAAAATATAAATCACAAAACAAAACCTGAGTTATGAATAAAACATACAGAACAGACATTAGTCATGCAGCACCAAAACTTCTAGTGACAGCAGCAGGAGTCAAATATTCCATACAACCCATGGACATTCATAGAAAAAAAAAATAGAACATATAATACAAAATATACAGTAAACAAACAAAACAAAACTTACTATAAAGTAACGACCAAATCGAAAGAACGAGAAAAACAACCTTTAATGGCTTATTTTATAATGTCAATATAATTCTGTTGTTCTGCCTGATCAGACAAGTATGGAGAGAGGGTGTAAGTAGGCTGTTCTAGTTATTGAAACAATAGTGAGACACCCCAAGGAATCTCATGCAGGGGCCTTATCCAGATTAAAGGGAACCTATAATTTTTAGACAGCCTGAACCACTGTCATCCTTGATTGACAGTGCTCACTCTCTCTGGGTATAGGTAGAGATCTATTAATAAAGGCTGGCAGGGTTGGGAGAAGCGGCTTGGGGGCCACCCTGTAGGCTGGCAGGGTTGGGAGAAGCGGCTTGGGGGCCACCCTGTCAACTGGTGGCTTGGGCAGCATGAAAATGATAACAGATTCACTAATGAACAAGATTCTTCAGGTGTAGTACAGCTATCTTTGCATTATTCTTCCTAGCATGTCCCCTGGGTCTCTCGATGTCTGATGTCGTATCAGGCACAAGTGGAGGAATAAATGACCACTTTAAAAGGGGATCGGTCAGCTATTGATCAGGCTTGGAGCTGAAGTGTCAAGAGGTTGTGCTGAGCCTCCACCCTTCCCATCCTGACGTGCACAACTCAGTGCTGGAAGAGGAGAACTGTATGTCAATCAAGGCAGGGAAGGGAGGGGGAGGAAGAAGACTTGCACAGCCTCTGACACTATCTCTGAGTGTGATCAAGAGATGACAGATTCCCTCTAAAGGAAATTAAGCATTTATTCAACATTCAAATACAAGATGATTATTTTACAAAAAATTTAATGCAAGGTCAAACAGTTCAGTGCCAACGGTTAAAGACAAAACAAAGACACACACAGAAAATCACGTCAATTGGGTTAAACTATAACAATTTTTTAAATTAACATTCCCCCAACACACATAGTACTAAAGCATAGTGCAAGCCTGCATGTCAACAAAACCCAAGAACCAGGGTTTACATTAGTCAAATATTCTAAAAACATTTGCACTTAAAAATATGAACTCATGCAGACAAAACAGGTACACTCAATCTCAACTACAAGTATTTAAGTAAGTCACAAAAAATAAATTAATCTCATTATCAGGTGCCGGATGTCCATACATCCAAAAGAGAAACAGAGAGGAATGATTCGAAAACAAAGTAAAATCAGTCCAGTCATAGGTGCTGTTTACTTATTAAAATATGGATCAAGCCGTCAAATTAGAAATGCAGCTTCCAATAACACAGCAAAACACTTTACATAAATATTCAGTAGCGCATTCACCTTTCCTGACCTTCAACGTAAAATAAATAAGTTCAAAATGATGCAACAACTAGACTTTTAAACATTCGAAAAATGCTAATACATGTAAAATTCTTTAGCAGAACAAGGTGCTGATTTAACTCCAAATGACACACGAAATATAAGGGGGATTGACCTAAAATTAAAATCTATTCTGTGTTGGCACCTATTATCATATTTAGAGAAATGTGAATTAATGTAAGATGTGGAAAAGCAGTTTAAAACCTAAGGCTTTCAGAACTAATTCACAATTAGACACTGATAGGGTAAGACCGTGTATGGACGCCCCATTACCAGTGGAAATAGTAACAAACAGTTGGTTATTTATTCTTACATTCTCTAGGGGAAATGACAATGCAAAGTTCTAAGAAAAGGTTGTGCAGCTATCTTACGGGGTATACAAGTATTTACTAAAACAAAACGTGTCAGGAGAGATTGCTGCCCCTTCACATAAGCAGCTATATATAAATCATTTATCCAACACATTCTTCACTTTAAAAAAAATCCCGTTCTATTTTCGAAATCTTTGTTCATTTTTAGGAAAAAAATAAAGGGCTACCGTTCGAAATGTCTAGGCTCCATACAGTTAAAGTTTCAGGGCTCATAGGCTTCCTCCATTGTCAGTGTTCTAAGAAATCAAGAGGTAAACAAAGGTTTATAATTAATCTATCATTTAGTACAGTAGGGGGATCTATATTATAGATCAGAAATTTAGACACGTTTGCTTTATTAAAACCGGTCATGGAGGCACTTAGAAATTGACTGCATATTACAGTAAATAGGCATTTAGTTTAGGTTAGGTTCATTTTTATTTCTTTCATCTTCTATGCATCTACATAAATAAAAAATATAAACTATGAGTATTCTTATAAAATTCATAAATATTTTTATATTTAGAATCATTCTGTATATTTGCAGTCCTTGATCTTCCAAACATCCTGTTACTGTATCATTGTCTACATATATTATATTAATGTTTATAGAGATAAAATGTTTCCAAACTTTTTAGTCTAATTTTCAAGCAAATATTTGAAATGTTAAAAAAATGCATTTTGTTATTATTTCATAGTTTTTCTATATTTTCCGCAATATCTTTATAGTGATAGGTACAATATCTTATGCAATCACAAAAAAGCAGTGTAAGGCTGGGTTTATACCACGTTTTTGCAAGACAGTTCCCGTATACGTTTTTAATTTGAAAACCGTACAGAACAGAATTGAAAACAGTCTACTCTCCATTGAGCATCGTATGCCAAATTATGCATCCGGTTGTGTCCATTTTGCATCCTGTACGGTTTTGTCAGTTTTTTTCCCGTACCCAAAATCGTAGCCTACTACGGGTTTTTGGTCCGGGTGAAAAACTGTATTGAAACTTTTTTTTTTTAAACATGGGAGTCAATGGGAACCGTACAGAATTGTATGTGCATATGTTCCATCCGGTTTTCACCATATGGTTTTTGACTTGCAAAGTTTTTTTTTCTTGGAATTTCAATAAAAAAGTGAAACTTAATTCATAATGGAGTGAAAAGTTAAAAATATATGTATTTCTTAGAAGACGGATGCAACCGGACATAATTTTTCAACCGTATACGGATTAAAATTTGTACACAAGTTTTTGATACGTTTAGTCAGGTTTTGAAGAATCCATTTTTTTTATTTTTTTTTAATCAAAAACCTGATACGGGAACTGTATTGCAAAAATGTGGTGTGAACCCAGCCTAAGTAAGGCTAAAAAGTTAAGATTTTTTCTTAATTCTAGGGTGGTAGAAAGGTTATATTAAATAAAAAATTAACTTTAATAAAAGGACAACAAAAAAGTCTAACAAAACATGAATATGTAGTTTACAGTCTTGTGTTGGTTATTAAAATAAAAAATTTAAAGAAGAGAAATAAATAACAGGATGAGACCGATGTGTCATTGAAAAAGCTTAGTTCCACTAATTCAACAGGTTTTATGTCAGTATTATAGGATAAAAAACAAAAACCCCCAAAATGTATACATATCTGGCTGATTAACAAGAAATATATTAAATAGACAGAAAACAAATGTTTTTGCTTGAAAGATAAAACGTTTTCATTTTTGCTTCTATTATTGAATACCAAAAACTGTTAATAGAAGAAGACTTTCTAAAACTACAACAAACAACCATAGTGAAAATACAACAAGGATGAAATTACAATAAGATCGAACCGAACTGCAAAAAACGTGAAGACATGAAAAAGGAATGTATCACAAGACACAGCAGTAAAAGTCATGACAGTCACGGGCCCCATCGAAACGCATCAACTCTAGTGTCTTAACACATAGGCAAGCGCAGCTACTCTACAAGATAAACAGAAAAGCATGAATAAGGCGGAAGGTGTAAAATATCACAGATCATAAAAACAAGGGCCCTCGTGGCAAATGGACAGAGCCTTATGGACTGGATAACAATTTCCCTTATTGAGAAAAATGCATCTTACTGCTTCTATCTCTGAAATCTCATGGAATAGGGACGCAGGATAAATAAAAAACCCATTATGTCTTTGGCAAACATATTTATTAAAATAGTTTGACACTCAACCATCTACATCTGTGCCCAGATCAGTGAGGCAGGAGGGCCTCAGGTCTTTCGCTTCTGATTGAATTCCAGAACTGTCAACCTTGAAGACCCATGGAGGTTGCACTTCGATGGTCAGTAGAAGTAACTTGCTGGTTACTAAGGCAGCAAGGCAATCTTTCCTTCATAATACTGAAACATCTTTCCATCTACAACATTTAGTATCACAGTTGTGTTAGTCTTCTTACTGACAAGCTTAAAGTAAGAATCACAATTTTAAATGGTTAGGAACAATTTGTTCGATGTCATCTTCTTCAGTAGTTGGGAGACAGTCTGGACCACAGATCTTCTTGAAACCTGAATAGAAGTTTTGATATTTCATTATTATATCTCAAGAGAGCTGATGGACACGCTTCGTTTCACCATTCGTCTGGTTTCTGCTTCGTGGTGTCATAAGCTCGGATTACTTCAGACTGTGAGACAATCCCATTCTCATCCTGGGAGAAAGCGTATCCATCTGCGGAACATGAAAAACACTTTTTGAAATGGTAGAGCCCATTTAGGCTCCGTTTACACACAGGTGTTTTACAGGTACCATAATAAAGTTAAAAATAACTTAATTTACACTAAAGACACTGATTCCCCCTAGAGTTTATAGGCCATACTCCATAAAAGTTTATAAATGTAGAAGGCCAGACAAGAGAAAACTATAAAAGAATTAAAATAAATGAATTGCTAAATAGTCCATTAGGCATCAAACAGTCCTATAGTATGTTGTGCACTTTAAGTGATATATCAACGGAACAGGGGATAGTTACTTCGCGCAAAGAACAGCAGCTAGCTAAGGGGGTCTTACAGACAAAGCCCCTTGAAATCAGTAGGAAAATACTAGAAATGAAAACTGCCTCTCTGAAGTCCCCTATGGGTAAGAACCCTAAAACAACTGTCTATAGATGGGTGTCTCTATGTGGGATACTTTCTAGTTGGCTTACCGGGTGGCTACCTTAAAGGGGTACTGCCGTGGAAAGCTTTTTTTAATTTTTTTTAAATCAACTGGTGCCAGAAAGTTAAACAGATTTGTAAATTATTTCTATTAAAAAAGAGCTAATGTTCATATCCAGCAGCAAGTGAATTAGCATTTTCCTGCATTTTGTTACAGGTAATCAATATAAGGCTGGGTTCACACAATATGTAGTCAGTATTTTTTGTCAAAATCAGGAGTGTGCCTACATACCAAGTGTTAACCCAGTCTTATACTGCAATGTAAGTAAAGTATTCCATAGTTGCTATTGAGCATGAAGGGAACAGATTTGGACTATTAGCGCTGTGTGTTGTTGGGCTCTCCTCTAAAAGGATCTCTCTACTAGACATCACCTTTTCATAAATAGTACACCATAGTGATCAGCCGATTTCTCTGAGTTTGGAAGCTAAAATCCCTGTGGGTGACCACATATACCGTCTAATATTACATGGCAACCAAGTCCATCAAAGTTGGAACTATTCTTTTCAGTGGCTACAGCCTTTTGTTTTCAATGGGGTTTCCAGGGAAGAATTTTTTAAAAGGCATCAGAAAGTTCTCAGGGGGACGTCATTCCGAATAACTTCAAGCTCTCCGCAACAATCAAAAAAGTGGAAGGTTTACCTACACTCAGATGATAAAAAAAATTTTTAATGGATGGGCGAGGGAAAGTCCTAGGACAACCCCCTTACACAACCGTAATAATTTCAGGTAAACTTCCCTTAGCTGCAATACTTCTATTTCTGTAAGGGTATGTTCACACTACGGATTTGTAGCCTGGCAGCCAGCGGTGACGGTAGGACCGCGCGGCACTGCACAGTCACCATTGACGACTATGCAGTGCTCACGGACATCCGCGCAAAGAATGAACATGTTCTTTCTTTGCGCGGAACAATTTCAGCGGCGGAATTGTCCGCCGCTGAAATTCCGCAGTGTGAACAGGTCTCACGGAAGACCCATTCACATTGATGTTAACGTTCACTGTGCGGAATTTCACTCGCAGAATTCCGCAATGTGAACATACCCTAAAAGATTAAAATCTTAAAATTGCCTTTTAGCAGAATGTTCCAGGCTGTTATAAATATAGTGTATGGGTACTTACGAAGCAGGTTTTGTTGTACAGACTCTGAACGATACATGTTTACTGTATTTTTCTTGAAAACATTTTTCAGCAGTTGCGCTCTCTCTGTTAAACTGGAATGGACACAAGAAAGTTGTAATCATGATAAATACTTTGTAATAAAACATTTTAGCATTACAAAAAACTTTAACTCAAACACAAAACCTAAGATCACCCCTAATTCAGAGTCTGTGGTGCCCCAAAGTGGGTACAAGAGTAATCTACACTTGTATTGCATATTTTTTTCTCTCCAGGGCCTCTAACAAATGCTAGTACTTGAGGGTGTTGACATTAAATGACAGAAACTGTGACAGGAGTTGGTGAACGGGAGTGACAATTTTACCCCTGACTGCTGGTAATACAATAGCTTATGTCATTAGCAATCTAATAAAATACATAGTATTGCTACAAAAGTCCTTCTGTGGTGATAAAATAAGGGGAAAAATATATATTTGTTTGGCGCTACATTTTATTCTGGTTTATGCTGCACTTAGGGAAAATATGACAGGCATATATATAAACAGACATACAAATGTATACAGCTACACAGCTGTGTATATTTTATGTATTATATATATACACACACACACACAGCTCAAAAAAATTATGTAACTCCAAGTCAATCACACTTCTGTGAAATCACACTGTCCACTCAGGAAACAACACTGATTGACAATCAATTTCACATGCTGTTGTGCAAATGGAACAGACAACAGGTGGAAATTACAGAAAATTAGTAAGACCCCCCCAATAAAGGAGTGGCTCTGCAGGTGGTGATCACAGACCACTTCTCAGTTCCTATGCTTCCTGACTGATGTTTTGGTCACTTTTGAATGCTGGCGCTTTCACTCTACTGGTAGCATGGGATGGAGTCTACAACACACACAAGTGGCTCAGGTAGTGCAGCTCATCCAGGATGGCACATCAATGCGAGCTGTGGCAAGAAGGTTTGCTGTGTCTCTCAGCGTAGTGTCCAGAGCATGGAGGCACTACCAAAAGACAGGTCAGTACATCAGGACACGTGGAGGAGGCTGTAGGAGGGCAACAACACAGCAGCAGGACCGCTACCTTCGCCTTTGTGCAAGGAGAAGCAGGAGGAGCACTGCCAGAGCTCTGCAAAATGACCTCCAGCAGGCCACAAATGTGCATGTGTCCACTCAAACGGTCAGAAACGGACTCCATGAGGGTGGTATGAGGGTTTGATGTCCACAGGTGGGGGTTGTGCTTACAGCCCAACACCGTGCAGGACATTTGGCATTTGCCAGAGAACACCAAGATTGGCAAATTCACCACTGGTGCCCTGTGCTCTTCACAGATGAAAGCAGGTTCACACTGAGCACATGACAGAGTCTGGAGATGCCATGGAGAATGTTCTGCTGCCTGCAATATCCTCCAGCATGACCGGTTTGGCATGGGGGGGGGGGTCAGAAATGGTGTGGGGTGGCATTTCTTTGAGGGTCCACACAGCCCTCCATGTGCTTGCCAAAGATAGCCCGACTGTCATTAGGTACAGGGATGAGATCCTCAGACCCCTTGTGAGACCATATGCTGGTGTGGTTGGCCCTGGGTTCCTCCTAATGCAAGACAATGCTAGACCTCATGTGGCTGGAGTGTGTCAGCAGTTCCTGCAAGAGGAAGGCATTGATGCTATGGACTGGGACGCCCGTTCTCCAGACCTGAATCCGATTAAGCACATCTGGGACATCATGTCTCGCTCCATCCACCAAAGCCACTTTGCACCACAGACTGTCCAGGAGTTGGCGTATGCTGTAGTCCAGGTCTGGAGGACATCCCTCAGGAGATCATCTGCCACCTCATCAGGAGCATGCCCAGGCATTGTAGGGAGGTCATACGGGCACGTGGAGGCCACACACACTACTGAGCCTCATTTTGACTTGTTTTAAAGGACATTACATCAATGTTGGATCAGCCTGTAGTGTGGTTTTTCACTTTGATTTTGAGTGTGACTCCATATCCAGACCTCCATGGGTTGATAAATTTGATTTCCATTGATAATTTTTGTGTGATTTTGTTGTCAGCACATTCAACTATGTAAAGACGAAAGTATTTCATACAATTAGTTCATTCAGATCTAGGATGTGTTATCTTAGTGTTCCCTTTATTTTTTTGAGCAGTGTATGTATACATATTTGTACGTACGAGGAAGGAGACTGCAGAAAACCAGCGTATTCAAATAAGAGGTACGGTAGCTTTATTCAAGAAATACAAAGACTACGTTTCTGTGGTCTCCCCACCACCATTTTCAAGATTTGAAATCGCCTTCCTCGTACCTACAGTACTGGACCCAGGACCTGAGTCTGCTTGCACACACAACCTTGATTTGATTACCTTGGTGTGCTGCTCTCTCCTGTTTTTGCTATATATATATGTGTGTGTGAAAAATCAGACAGTGCCCAAATAAGAGTTGCCACATTATGTATAGTAGCTCAGTGGAGGTCAAAATGATTCTGTTTTAGCCTCAATTAGCTGAATTGGGCACTATGGCTATATTTTGCATATATGCTTAGAATAGCTCTTAGCACGTATTTTAAACACAGGGCTGCAAATTATTATATATATATATATATATATATATATATATATATATATATATATATATATATACACATACACACACACACACACACACACATATATACATATACACATATACATATACACATATACACATACATATATATATATATATATATATACACATATACATACACACACACACACACACATCACCTTATGCTTTAATGCAATAAAGATTTTTTAGATTTTTTTTTTTTTTTTACCTGCATTCCAACCCGGACCTCGTGATTGGTGCTGTTTCCCTGAGGGGAGAACTGTATATGTATTGTGTGTGTGTGTGTATATTTATTTATTTATTTTTTATTAAATCTACCACAGAATTTTTTTTTTATTGGATCTTTGATTTTTTTTTATATTGCATTTAATTGGGCTTTTAGATTAGTTGCTACTAAAATGTGTGTGGAATTGATGATACTTGTAGCACAAGAAGACAGAGACAACAACTTTTCCACTGGCATAACTCCTGACAATATTTTTGTCATTTTGGTTGTTGTCCGTCACAATGTCCCAGGGAACTATTAACTAGTGCATTGGTCTTCCTAATGATAATCATGTTTCTCCCATACAGAGTTTATAGAAATCAAAACAAATACAGAACCCAACTCTTACAGTCCTATGTGATTATTTGGTCACACACATCCCTTTTATAAGAACTCAACAGGTGTTGCTTATAAATAGATAGTTATGAACCTATCTTCACATTTCTGAGGTGCCCCTAGCTATATTGAACCATCCTGATGCAATACACATGTCCAATGTGGTCTAACCTAAGTTTAAAGTGCCTAAAATAATAATGTAACCCAATTTTACAAATATTTAGCACAATTTCATTATTAATTTTACCATTTGCTATTTAGTCACACTAATACATTATGTCCCCCAATAAAAGTAACTGGAAAAAGTGTCAAATACAATTTCCAATTTCAAAACATTTTTCATTTTTTGTAAATAATAAACACTTCGATATAGAAAAATGTCAGAAGTTCCAAAAAGATACATTATTGATGTATGATCTGATCACCACAAGCCCTCTACATACTGCTAAAACAAAGAAAGAAAATGATCTTGCACTCTTACATTTAATTAAATAAAAAATTACCTTTTCCCATGTACAACAGACCCTGGGTCTTGGGATTTGGCTTCAAGCTCCTGAACTTCATCGACCAAATTTTTAAAGCAGGTTCTTTTGATGCTTAAAGATAAATGACAATACTTAAATAACCTTATCATAAGTCTTTGATTAGAAGAGATAGAAAGGAACACAAAAAAAATAAATAAAATATATATAATAATAATAATAATGAACATGAGCTATGTGTATTAAAATTAAAGAGAAGTTATTTAACGTCTAGAATAATTTTACACCATAATCCTTGCATATATTTACATTATATCAAGATCTGCGTCTGTGTATATATGTGCATATTAACTTTATAACATTATTACTATGTTTAAAAAAAAGTTTAACCCAGCACGAAAACAACACAAAAACCATCAAAAAGAAACCTTCAAGACCCCCACGGAAAAGCAACAACACTTACACTTTATAAAACACATCATAAAGCAATGATGTTACAGGAATGAAAATTAGACCCATCCAGAACACCCCAGAACTGAACATCATATCTGCCTGCAAAACAAATACATCTATTAATGTTTTAGAATTCTGCATAGTACAATAAGCTACTTTATAATGCCAGACAAAAGCAATTGTGAAACACCTAAATAACAAGCCTCACATCCTTATAACACTTGTATCATTTTATAGCCTTCCTTTGCAGAAATAGTTTCGCAATCTTGTCAATAGATCTTCTATTTTCACGCAACTATACATTGAGCAAAAATAAATAAATTGTAGATTTGTTTGCAGAAGTTCCTTTGTGTTAATTGTGGACATTTTGTACATTTCTTAAAAAAAATTAATAAATAATAAAAACAAAATTTACACAAAAGCAACATAATACATTTTATAAAGCTTCTAGAAATGCACATAATCTGCAATCTGAGAGGTACCCTTCTAGAATAACTACTGGAAACAACACATTTACCTTTCCATATGCAGTCCCTGGTGCTGCAGTTTCCAGAAACAATTTAGGATTTCCTAGATTTGAGCTACCTCTCATTCCGACAAGTATAATGGAGGAGAAGCAATAATGTAGGCCTTAAGATGTTAATACTGACCATTGTAATGCTAACTATGAATGGACGGCCAACCAGAGTTACTATTCAGTCCACCAGTCTTTGGCTTTGCAAATTAACATGAGTTGGGGGGAGGTTTGAAGTTTTTTTTTCGTTTTTGCGTCATATCTGAAAGCCTGTCAGATTTCTTATTGTTCAATTGCTGAGTTAATCCAAACCTAAAAGATTTAAAGCTGACATCCGCATTTAAGACAGAAGGCTTCTTTGTATATTTTGGATCAAATAGGGGGGGAAGTAAAATCCCAAAGAATTTTCTTCTTCTTTCTGGTGGAGAAAAGGGAGAAAAAAAAAATCTACCCCTCATTCTGTAGAAACCATTTTTGTTTGTAACTTTTCACATCTCTACACACACAGGCTGGTCAATCTGGGAAATGGCAAACTCCTGCCTTTCAGACAATGGCAGAAACAGGAGCAGCCTGTTCTAAGGATGGGCTGTGTCAGGCCGGGTCTGTGGTTTACAAATTGTTCCTAATGTAAGAGATTTGCAGCTCATGCCAAGTTTCCTCTTTCTTACGAAACCAAATGAAATCTGCCACAAAAGTGGCCCTTGTGGGAATTCATAAGGGGCTCAGAAATTAGACTTGAAAAGCCTGAAATAACTAAAGGCTAAATGGAAGAAATCAGACATTGTACTTAAATCTGGATCAACCAAAACATGGCACCAATTATTTGGCACCTCCTATAGGTAGAACTGTCATCCTATAAAATATCCCAGAATATTCCTAACATTTTAGTTCATACCAAAACATACAAGTCACCGTATGTGAATTCATCATGTGCAAGGTATAAAGCCTAGAAATTTACAGCATCAGGACCCCCAGGTACCAATCCATCAGAAGGAATGAAAAACATTCCTGACAGATCTATTTTAATGGGATTGTCCAGTTTTGAAAACCCATTTCCATACACCCCATAAAGGAGTGAATAGAAGGGGGTCCTCTGTTCAGAATCCTCATTTTTTGGCCAGGATAGAATGTGGGTAAAATGTACATCTCACGAGGAAAGACCTGTTCTACGCAAACAACCCATTACATTTGGATGTGCACTATGTAATGCTTATTTTACCCTGTGGTGGCGCTGAATACTTATTGACAGATTTATCTACAGATTACAGCTGATTATTGGGGGTCCCAGCAGGGACCATTCTATGAGTAGCGACTGTCCAAAGCTCCCTAGAGAACCCATTAACCCCTTAAGGACGCAGGACGTAAATGTACGTCCTGGTGCGGTGGTACTTAACACACCAGGGCGTACATTTACGTCCTGTGCATAACCGCGGGCATCGGAGCGATGCCCGTGTCATGCGCGGCTGATCCCGGCTGCTGATCGCAGCCAGGGACCCGCCGGCAATGGCCGACGCCCGCGATCTTGCCATTAACCCCTTAGGTGCCGGGATCAATACAGATCCCGGCATCTGCGGCAGTACGCGATTTAAATGAATGATCGGCTCGCCCGCAGCGCTGCTGCGGGGTTCCGATCATTCAGAACGCCGCACGGAGGGCACGGAGGTCCCCTCACCTTCCTCCTTCCAGCTCCCGGCGTCTCCTGCTCTGGTCTGCGATCGAGCAGACCAGAGCAGAAGATGACCGATAACACTGATCTGTTCTATGTCCTATACATAGAACAGATCAGTATTAGCAATCGTGGAATTGCTATGAATAGTCCCCTATGGGACTATTCAAGTGTAAAAAAATGTAAAAGTAAAAAAAAATGTAAAAGTTAAAAAAAAATGTAAAAGTAAAAAAAAATGTAAAAGTAAAAAAAAAATGTGAAAAATCCCCTCCCCCAATAAAAAAGTAAAACGTCCGTTTTTTCCTATTTTACCCCCAAAAAGCGTAAAAAAATAATTTAATAGACATATTTGGTATCACCGCGTGTGTAATGTCCGGACTATTAAAATAAAATGTTAATGATCCCGTACGGTGAACGGCGTGAATGTAAAAAAAAAAAAAAATTCCAAAATTGCTACTTTAATACAATTTATTTAAAAAAAATTTATAAAAAATGTATTAAAAGTTTTTTAAATGCAAATGTGGTATCAAAAAAAAAAAGTACGGATCATGGCGCAAAAAATGAGCCCCCATACCGCCACTTATACGGAAAAATTAAAAAGTAAGAGGTCCTCAAAATAAAGGGATTATAAACGTACTAATCTGGTTAAAAAGTTTGATTTTTTTTAAGCGCAACAATAATATAAAAGTATGTAATAATGGGTATCATTTTAATCGTATTGACCCTCAGAATAAAGAACACATGTCAGTTTTACCGTAAATTGTACGGCGTGAAAACGAAACCTTCCAAAATTAGCAAAATTGCGTTTTTCTTTTTAATTTCCCCACAAAAATAGTGTTTTTTGGTTGCGCCATACATTTTATGATATAATGAGTGATGTCATTACAACTGACAAATGGTCGCGCAAAAAACAAGCCCTCATACTAGTCTGTGGATGAAAATATAAAAGTTATGATTTTTAGAAGGCGAGGAGGAAAAAATGAAAACGTAAAAATTAAATTGTCTGAGTCCTTAAGGCCAAAATGGGCTGAGTCCTTAAGGGGTTAAAGCAATGTCCATCGGACATGTTAGCTTTGCACACTAGAGAACCTATAAAAGTAATTATAACTTTTTTTTTATATATCAACTGGCTCCGGAAAGTTAAACAGATTTGTAAATTACTTCTATTAAAAAATCTTAATCCTTCCAATAGTTATTAGTTTCTGAAGTTGAGTTGCTGTTTTCTGTCTAACTGCTTTCTGATGACTCACGTCCCGGGAGCTGTCCAGCTCCTATGGTGATATTCTCCCATCATGCAAGGGATATTCTCCCATCATGCACAGCTCCCTGGATGTGACATCATCATTGAGCAGTTAGACAGAAAACTTCAGAAGCTAATAACTATTGGAAGGATTAAGATTTTTTAATAGAAGTAATTTACAAATCTGTTTAACTTTCCGGAGCCAGTTGATATATAAAAAAAAGTTTTTGCCTGGATAACCCCTTAATGTTCACATTATCTTTTTCTACAACAGGACCTATGTGGGGAAAATGTGGAAACACGCACTCGTACAAATCGCTATTTTATTGAACCAGTAATACAGTATGCTTTGTACGTGATCTGTAATCTGTTAATATCCAACATACTGAGATTATATACATTTTTTTAAAATACTTTTTCCCCATTAACTGCTTGGCACACAATTGAGAAACAATCTAAATAGGCAACATGTATGAAATTAATTTATAGTATTGTAAACAAATCATTGCACGCTTATATTTCTGCCGATGCATGCTTCCCAACAATCACACAACGTGCCCAACTGCTGGTGGTGGACCGGACCACCGATTGGTTTTAACTTGCATTTTGTGTTTTTTTTTTTAAATATAAAGTAATCGTTATAACTTTAAATTCTATACAATAAAGTAAATATACGTACAAACTTTTTTTTAAAGGTTTACATCAACCCCTTATTTTATTTTCTTCAACGCCTCTTCTCCCCCATTGCACCCAAGGATACTAACACCCCGCTGAATTATTCCAGGCCCCTAGGGGAGCAATATGTTCCACTTGCTATGTAGGGATAGGGTCAGCACTCGCATGCCCAGGAAGGATAGCCAATATAGGCAAGTACTCACCTGTGGCCTTCATTAGGATATGAATAAAGGGGGTAAGGCCAACTGGGGATTATGGAGAAGACACAGTTCAGCCAGCCTACTTCCCGCTTCCAATGCGCGCATGGGCGCATTAGGAATACAGCTGTTTGCATGCCTAACTCTGCACAGAAGGCAGTAAGTGATCCCTTATTTTAAAGCTGTATACTGGGTTTAGTGTAGGTGAGCTAGCTGTCAGATTCTCTAAAATCTTGAATCTCCTTAGTGTTTATTTACACATATGTATCCATTTCAAAGTTGCGACACGCAGTGTCGCAACTTTGAAATAGATACATACGTGTAAACACTAAGGAGATTCAAGATTAAATCGCGAATGCTGGGATTTCTTTTTAATCACCAATATTTTCCACTTTACTTAAAGATGCTGAAATTCTGAACAGACATATTCCTGCTCACAGCAATAATGCAAACATTTGTATCCAGTCTTTGAGAGGTAACTACATCAGAAACACAAATCGTTTTCTTGACATGAAGATTTGGCACAATGTATCAGCACAAAAAAAAATCAGCCTGGAGCACTGAGTATTTAGCTCACGGAGCATTGTCTAGACGGAATGCAAATATATCTGCTCTCAGTTGTGCTCTGGAGAATCTTCTTTTCGCTGATAGAAATCAAGGTGTCTGGGCATGCTTGATGACCTATGCAGAGGTAATTCTAGAGGAAAGGGGAGGATGATCTATGAGCAACAGCTATTGTGTGTGTCTGTTAGGGCTCGTTCACATTGACGTCTGTCCCCGTTAATTAATATCAGTTATTAAATGGATTCAGGCCTTTCACAAACGGTCTACAAACTGTTGTAAATAAATACCATTGATGTCAATGGGATTGTTTTACAATCCTTTGTTATCCTTTTGCATCCATTTGGTTTTTATTCTGGCTTTTTTTTTTATTTTATTTATTTTTTTAACAGGAAAAAAGAAAGTGCATGCAGTATTTTTTCCTCCAGTCAAAAAAATAGGAAGAGAAACTGATATTATAAATTTTACATTGAAGTCTATGGAAAACAGATGAGCCTTTAATGCATTCGTTTTTTCCAATCCATTTTCGATCAGTTATTACTTCTGAGCATTCTCAGAAGAGATGTGAGCAAAAAAAAACAAAAAAAAAACTGACACAAACGGACAATAAAGGATATAAACTGATGCAACGGGATGCCACGTCTTTTTTTTTTTTTTTTTTTTTAAATAAATAGTCTGTTAGAATAACAGACAAATGGCATCCTGTTGCATCAATTTGCATCCGTTTGTTAGGGTGCATTCACATCACGCTTTTGCAATATAGTTCCCGTATACGTTTTCAATTTGAAAACCGTATGGAACTGTATTGAAAACCGTATGCATTGATTCTCCATTGAAAACCGTATGCCAAATGGTGCATCAATTTGCATCCGTTTTAAGTCTTGTAAGGTTTTATCCTTTTTTTTTTCCTGTACCCAAAACTGTAGCCTACCAAGGTTTTTGGTCCGGGTGAAAAACTGTATTGAAACCTTATACTTTAAAAAAAAAAAAAAAAAAAAAAATTTAACATGGGAGTCAATGGGAACTGTACAGAACCACATGTGTGTACGATTCCAACCGGTTTGCACCAAACGGTTTTTGACTTTCCAAAAAAAAAAAAAAAAGTGCAATTTCAATCAAACAAGTGAACTTTATTCATAACTGAGAGAAAAGTTAAAACGTATACGTTTTTTTTCTTAAAAACTGATGCAACCTTCAAAATCGTATATGGTTTTTAACCATTTACGGGTTAAAATTTGGTCACATGTTTTGATACAGTTTAGTACTGTTTTGAGGAATCAGTTTTTGCAGGTCCAAAATTAGTATGTTTAAAATTGTCATCTTTTGACCCTATAACTTTTATTTTTCCGCATACTGTGATGTATGGGGGCTCATCTTTTGCGCTGTGGTATGTTGTTTTTATCGGTGCCATTTTTGTTTTGATGGGACTTTTTATTCATATTTATGGTATATAAAGTGACCAAAAATACACAATTTTGGACTTTGGTATTTTTATACGTGTACGTCATCGACCGTGCGGTTTAGCTACCCTTATATTTTAATAGTTTGGACATTTACGCACACGGCGGTACCACATATGGTTAACAGGCATGGAGCAGTAGATCACCGATCGGACGACGAGGAGGCAGGTGAGGACCCTCCCATTCTCCAGTAAGCTGATCGGGACATCCCGTATTCTGTCGCGATAGTCCTGCTCAGCTCCGCTGAGCTGCCGGGATAGTTTCACTTTCAGTTTAGACACCGCGATCTAAAAGGGTTGATGCCAGGCATTGGGCCCGATCGGCGGTGCCCGGCATTAATGGTGGGTGCTGGCTGCCCGTAGCAACCGGGACCCACGGGGTTTAACCAATTCTCCGCTCGTGAGAACGGTTTAAACCCAGTTAGCAGGATTAGGACGTACAGGTACGCCCTCAGTCCTTAAGGACTCGGGAACGGGGCGTACCAGTATGCCCCTCATCCTTAAGGAGTCAAGGTCATTAGCTCTGAGGTCGGGCAGCATCATTCCTGTTTTTCTGCACACATATTACTCTTATGGGAAACTAGCCTAAGGCTACGAACAGACATGTTTTTGTGTAGCGTTTTCTTGGCCTAAAAAAAATGCCACATAAAACTGCCCCTCTTTTAAAAAAAAATATTTTTTTAAAACATAGTGCAGTTTTTGTGGCGTTCCCCCCCAAAATAGTGTGTATTACGTTTGGTATTTCATATTTCCCTATTAACTAACCAGATAACATCTGTCCGCAGCACTTTTGCCCACAGTCAGATGTAACCAATCTGAGGGGAAGCTTACAGGAATTAAATCCACATCTGCTTTAAATAGTAGAACTTAAAGGGGTTGTGCAGAGAAAGATACAACCTGTGTATGGTGTCAAAGAAGTTTAATAAAACAACTTACTAATAGAATGTTATTAGCCATAGTACACAGATCTCTCCATTATCAACTAAGCTGTCTGACTTAGTTGTGACATCACGTCACACTTTCTTAACACAGAGCTCCTGTCCCTGCCACCTCCCCTCCTGTCTGCTCGGGACCAGACTAGTGATGTGAAGAAGGGAGCTTGTATTACAGCTCAGACTTTAAGGCAGCAGAAAGCCTCTCTCAATCACAGTAGTTTTTTGTCTAATGAGCAGTAATACGAGCTCCCCTATTCACATCACTCTTCTCGTCTTGAGAAGACCAGAAAAGGGGAAAGGAGCTCTCTGCATTCTGAGTGTGTGACATGATTTCACAAGAGAGAGAGCATAGCTGATAATGGAAATTATGTGCAGTATGGTTAAACGCGTTATACAGTAAGTTGTTTATCATACTTTTTGATACGATAAACAGGTTGTATTTTTCACGGGACAACCCATTTTAAAAGAGGCATTCCAACATTTATGCCCTATCCTTTGGATCTTTTTGGACCACTGTGAACGTTTATCCCCCCATCCTTTTAGAGGTTGGAATGCCCTCTGGAGATGATCCTTTAGCACTGATCAAGTACATTAAATCATGTATACTGCCACATGAAGATCCTGAGGTTAACAGTAAGACTATATCACAGTCCAGGCATATAAAGGATACATCAAACATATTTACAAGTGTAATGGTAGCAATGACTGCAATTAACTACTGCTTAATAAAAACTAAAAGCATCATACCTCTCCAGACATGTCAGGTGCTATAGCAATTGTTGGCCACAACGAAGAGTACACTCCGAAGAATACAATCCATAGCAGAATACTGCCCCATATAGCCACATGGCTGAACTATTGAAAGAGAATTAAACCGGTCATGTATTTTGAAGAGAAGCATAAATACTTATATAATTAAATTACTTTTACATATATCTTCATTAAAGAACTAAATATATAAGCGCCCGCTTTAAATCAATGATCTGCAGCGGTGTCGCCCGGGGGGGGGGGGGGGGGGGTCAGATAAATAGCCGATAACTTATACCGGAATATCGGTATAAATTATCGACTATCGGCCCTAAAAAAAAACTATATCGGTCGATTATATATATATATATATACATACATATATATATATACACACACACATACCACATACATACATATATACATATATATATATATATATATATATATACACATACACACACAGAGATATTTGATATGGTAGAACCTTAAGTTATTGAGACATTTGATCCATATCAAATCTGCAGCCACTATACTGAAAGTCCCATTCTGCAATTAAATCTTGTGTAACCACACAAAAAACAAGAATGGATAATTTATTCATGTAATTCTCTGCTCATTCAAGTCAAGTGGGCGGTCCTTCTCAGTGATTGACAGATCACTCTATATAGACACTTATTTACTGAGATTAACAATAACAAAAATGTTATGGCTCTTCAAATACAGTGAAATAAGTTTTTTTTTTTGTCCAAGAAATATTTCCTTATTGCACAAAAACCCCCAATACATATTTGACATAGCTATAATCATTCCCACTGAAGGAATTACAATTATCGGTATGATTATAGCAATGGCAAATATGCATTATTTCACACAAGCCCTTATACAGCTACACTGACTGAAGAAAAAGTTAAGGGTAAGTTTACACATAGTATTACTTATCATAGTATAGCTGCTATTTATTTTTTGCTGTGTCCACTTATTTATTGATTATTATTGACAAATTAATTAAGTTGGGGAGGGGAACATGATCACCAAAAACCGGCTATGGTTACCGGCTATTTTGCACAAAGGCGAACAAAAAAAGACACCGCTATCCATGTATATTTGGAAAGGGAGTTCAAATGATGATTTACAGGAGTATTCCGGTTAACAAAAACTTCTCTTAGCTGGTGACTCAGTGGGTTGTATGATTTACAGGGAATAAGTATTAGTTACCTGGAGTACCCCTTTTAAAAATTCTGTGTTTGCCAACCAGTATGCCTGCAGTTATTGAAAAACTACAATGCCCAGCATGCCTGGACAGCCACACTGGTCAGGAAACATTGCTCTATACATTGAAAACGGCGGTGTCGGTTTCGGCCATATTAAAGATAACAAAGGATGTTTTCATTGTATTCACATTCTAGATAAATGTTTCATCACATTTTCTTTTTTCTTACCATGGTCCAATGTGCCGTTTCTAACCCCGCTTTCAAGCAGACTGTTATTACCACAAACTAGAAAAAGAACATACAATATCATTACATCAGCTATGACAATGATAAAGCTTTAGAAAGAAACACAGGAGAATAAATAAGTGTCCAATTGCGGGTGATCCAACTGCTGAGACCCCCCCCCCCCCCCCGCAGTCTCCCATACGGTGCCCCGGCTGTCCTCATGAATGGAGCCATGCTGACCATGGCATGAAGCAGTGGCCGTGTCATGGAGAGGTGGGGGTGGTAATCGTTTTCGGACCCCTCACAATCTGACACTAAAGATAGGGGATACATTTCTCTAACTGGAGGACACTATTAATGTCTTACTCCCGGACATAATTGTGTAATACTGAAAAATTACATACAATATTTTAAAAGGATATTTGTATGTATACTGATTTATAGCTATAATAAATCTTCCACACTCACAAATAAATAAAATTAAAAATGACATAAATGGCCAATGCCCATGTTAGGTAGGTATAATGTGTTAAGAGATAGAGGATAAAGTACAGTGAAACCAACTCTGAGACGACCACCCCCTTATCCGGACCAGATTTTCAGTTCCACATTTATGCATTCTTTTGAGAAGTCCATAGCTGTATCCTCCAAGGCATTAGACTACAACTGTTCCCAAACCACAGCGCATAGCATGGGCATGCCGAGACTTATAGCTGGAAAGCAACTGCGCTAAGGAAAACAACCAGACTGTATAGAATCAGTTTTAAAGAGTAGCCCAGGGCAGAAACAAACATTTCCACTGCAGAGTAAGCATGCTCTTACACCCATAAAAGCTTGTTTATATATTGCTCCTATTTGTGCAGCTATATCCTGAATTCTGTTTACTTGCCAACTCCTGCATATGTCTACCATGGGGCATGGAAATACTAGCTCTGCTGGGTAACGTAGGATATAACATATAGTGTTTCTCATGCAAAGGCCCATGGGCTCAGTAGTCATGTGCCAGAAACAGGCAAGACCTCAAGTAGACGGAAATTTCACGAGCAAGCACAATAACTTCAGGCATAAACTAAAGTTTAAGTTTGTATCCAAAATTACACTTAGAATAACGACAACGTGTTATTTAAGGGAACGCTTTAAACTTACAGTGTAAACAATGTTTCCCAATAAAAGGTAATCCGATGTTTTTCCATTTGCAAATACATTATCTGCGTAACACATAAATAAAAAAGTTAGAGACTGACAGATAATCAAAACCATACAAACCAAGCGAGACAGAAACAATTATAATGCGAAGCTTAGGGCTATGAACACCTTGGAATACTATTTTAATATTGCATTGTATTTATTAGTGTCATTTTTTCTCCCCATAGTGCTATATAAAATTTGTTTAGTTTCTCTTCTGCAGCCTGAATGTTTTTGCAGCTGTCTGACAGGTCAGTCTCCAGCTTCTCTGTCTAGTCTCCTGAATGCGCTTCTAAGTGGATATATGACGAGACCAAATTTTACTTTTTATCTGGTTAAAAATCAGTTTAGAAGATTATTCAGAAGAGAGCGAGCTAAGGTCTGGAGACCAAGCAGTCAGGCAGCTCTTCTGACGGATTTCACTCTAAGACAAAGCAGCCCGCACAGTATATGAAAATGGAGAGGACTGAAAGCCAATAAAATGGCAGATACAGGGGATCAGGGCAGATGAGTATTATTTTTAAAATTTATTTTTAGCACCCTGACTTGCTTTATAAGGGTACATTCACGCATACAGGATCTGCTGCATATTTTTTGTGCAGCCGATTTTGCTATCCATTGAGGTTAATGGGTAGCAAAATCAGCTGCCCAAAATATGTAGCAGATCCTATACGTGTGAACGTACCCCATTACTCCCTCAGCTGGAATACATCTTGTAGTCTATCACCCTCTTTTAAATCTCCACCCAAAGTTTAGTCTCCTCTAGCACAAAAAGTCCACTCTAACATTGCAACCTCTTTATACTGTGCTCACTTATTTGTATTCTCTATATGTTGGACTATAACTTGAGTGTGTACAACTTGTAGAATTGTGTTAAAGTAAAGCGATCAAGTGAAACATGCTGCCCACGGTTTGTATGGAGCTGTCAATCACTGACTGAGGACAGGAGACTTTAGACCCAGCATACACAATGATTTCAATTAGTAATAATTTATAATGACGTGCTCTGGCAGCATGTCCGACCTGACAGCGCCACTTTAGCTTCATATAATACTGAATAATGAATATGGAGAGATTCCATTCTGAAATTTATATTCAGAATATAAATAAATATTCAGAATAAGCTATGTATTCCAAAATAGTGCAGTGCTGCAGTAAGATGTGCTTCCATTAGGTTATAAGCACTGCAGGAAACCTGGAATAAGGTTTCCTTATGAAAATACAGTTAAGCGATATTTGGACTGTGCAGTGATAGTCAGCCAAAATTTGGTTTTAGGACAAACTTCAAAAAGGAAAATCACCTGCTTCTACATTAAAGTGCTAGGAAAAAAAAAACCTTTAATAGTTGGTAATTTGCTTCATGTTGTTTACATAAATGACGCACTGGAAAGTTATGATTGTTATCACAATTGCAGGCATCAATCGGTCACTAGCTTCCCAGGGCATGGTAAAAGGATGCTGTACACTTAGGCCTAGGCTACTACAGACTTTGCAGTGCTGACTGATTTAACCCCAGAGTGACAGCCGCAGTCCATGACATTGCATGCATCTTAGTCTATTTTGTTGGGCTGTAGCTGAGGCATGTTAAAATCAATACATAGTGCTAAAAATGTCACTTTTACAATAGGGCCACACAGACTTCTTTCCAAATTCCCAATGGGTCATGCCATATAAAGCACCAAGTACTGTACATGCCAGTATGGGTGTAGCTGTGGGAAGGGAAAGGCAGACAAATGCCCAGGATAACATACCACTCTTGCATTAATCATGGTCATTACGGCTATGGCAGCACCCTTAAAGGGGTACCCCTTTAAAGCATAGGGGATAAGATGTCTGGGGACCCCTGCGATCCCGGCTGCGGCACCCTAGACATACGGTGCACTGAGCAAACGTCGCTCCATGCTGGATGACTGGCGATGCGGAGGCTTTGGATAGGGGATAAGATGTCTAGGGGCGGAGTACCCGTTTAAGTTTTGCTTGGGTGTGGAAAAGCCTGACTACGACTCTGCCTGGCAAAGCCATGTGCATGAAGATACAACTTTATACTATGTTGTTGTAAGCTTGGTGTGTGCAGCCAAACCCTACATACAGCACCACCCTGTAAGTTTATTATTAGCTAGTTAATATGGCATCCCATTGAGCATTTTGTTCTCCTGGTTTCAGATAGAATCTGACAAAATTGTGTCTAAAATCCAGACATATAGAAGTACAGTAGAGCCTCACTGAAGTCAATGGGTGCCACATTACAGCTCAGTATGGAGACTATATGAAGCTATAATACAATCATATGCATGGCAACAGTACGTGTAGGTACACTGCTTAGAAAAAGCAAACCAATGGTCTGGGATTCTAGGTAGCCCATTGCCGATATATCAGCAAACAAATGGTCTGGGATTCTAGGTAACCCATTGCCGATATATCAGCAAACCAATGGTCTGGGATTCTAGGTAACCCATTGCCGATATATCAGCAAACCAATGGTCTGGGATTCTAGGTAGCCCATTGGCGATATATCAGCAAACCAATGGAGCATTGGGTCATAGGCAGAGCCATGTGGGCTGGAGACATCCTGGGACAGTACTTTCAAAGAATTTAATAATGTGGTAAATGTAATAGTGTGGAATCTTGCTGGTCCTGATCATATCATTTTATCAGTATTTTACAGCTATGACAAACTGCTAGGACATATTACCCATGAGCAAATTATTTAACAACTTTGCACAAATCTTAAGGAAGTGCTCAAAAAATAATTGTTGGACCAGGCTACTTCATGTTCTCGATTTGTCAGAGAATGTGTCTTACCATGCTGCAGAGCTTTCAATGGGAACCAAAATAGGATAACACTATGGAAAAGACCATTCAGGCAATGAACCCAAAAAACCTGGAAGAAAAAAAAAAAAAAAAAAAAAAAAAAAAGAGATTCATTTGTAAAGATAGAAGCTGGTGAACCATGACCTCCCTTTATTTGTGTGCACAAAGTGCACACCAGCCTAAAGCTTTATCATATGGCAGGCAAATAGGAAACCCTTTTCTAAAAGAAAACAAAAAAAAAAAAAAAAAAAAAAAAAAAAAACAACCATACTAAATTATAAAAAGACTTAAAAAATCTAAGCAAAACTAAAAACAAAAAAAATCTAGAAATCATCTGCATTAACAATGATCTCTGCTATAATGACATGTGAGTTGTGGTAAAATTACTGCATTCATGCCCATAACCCTAAATTTACAGTCACTAGTAAAGTTGCAAAAATATAATACATCATAATGTAAATAATTAAATTAAATATATGGGCAAAATGGCTGGAAAAACATTGATGCCTGTTATAAAAATAAATACAACAGAGAAATCCTCTACAGCTCAGCGCAGTGACATAGCATCTAGTGACTGCAGATTAGAGGCACATTCTGACACAAATGGGCCACCATGTTGTAGGTCAGTTCCTTGCTGAGAAAATACACCCCCATGGGGCTTCCATCAATTTTTAACCAAAAAAATCCACTTTGCTCCTCTTCCATTCATTAGTGACTGAGCGAGTTCTTCTTTATTCAGAGTGTGCATTAGTGCTAATCTCATTTAACGCTTGCCACCTATTAACCCCATAACTGGCAGATGGCCGAGCAGCCGTAGACATTCCCTGCACCTCGGGTTACTGCATGGTTACCTCCACATTTTCGGAGACAGCCAGCACAGGTGGGTGCAAGATAAATTAGTTTCTGGGCCCCTTTTCTCTTGGCCACACCAGTCACATACTAATCCTGTAACCCCTGTGGGGCCTTTTTAACCTTTCACCCTTCTTTCCATAACAAGCATCTCGAATACCTCACACTATAAATGAAATGCATATATTCCCCATCCTATTCATTCGGCATAACATTAAATACAAATAATGATTGGGGAAAAAGGAGGTGGAATATGAAATTTCAAGACTCCATCCAGAGAAAACAGTTTGGGGAGCGCTGGGTGGTTTGCTGGACTTTTGATTAATTGCATCATTCCCCATTTGTCAGCTTGTGAGTTTCAAATCACTTTCACATAAAATACTTTTTCTCTTCTTTCTCTTTTTTTTTTTTTTCCAGCCCATAGCAAGTGTGTAACCCTGGAAAATTCTACATTACATAGGCCAAGATAAACAACATAATACTTTAATTTTTTCAGCATAATATTGAAGCAAAAGCATTCTGTTTTATGAAGCTCTGGCCTATTGTAATATTAGCGGTATGAATTGTATTTTTATAATATATGACACACAAGACTATTTCTTTTTAGCTCTGATGGAAAGTTCCAAAATTTTTTGTTTGTCACTTTTTCTTTGTATTAATAAAATGGTTTACTAATAAGCAAAGTAATGTCAAACAGTTGGTCAGTGGGGTAAGTGAAGCAGGGAAATAGACGCTGAGGGTTGTTTTTGTGGTTTTTTTTTTCCTTCTTTTTTCTGACCACAGTATACAGGATTTGTGTTCACGGTAAATTGTTCTACAAGAATTCTTTCACTTTCTACATGCAGACCATGAAATCCCCAGGCTGAATTTGATTGCACTGAAGTGAGCTCCTTTCTTATGTCTCCGATGTGAAATGTGTTTTTCAAGCATTTGTTTGAAGAAATAATAACAATAAATAACAAAAAAAGAAAAAAAAAAAAAATATTCCAAGCAACGTAATGACAAAGCCTAACACGCGTCTCCTCATCTTCTCTTTATTCCTTCGGACAATTCTCCAGAGCGGTCCGTAATCCATTAGCACACATAATGACAAATACATAAGGCATGACATCTAAAAGGACAGGTTATATTTGCCTATTGCAGACAGCTTCATTTGCTTCAGGAAAAGGGCCATTGTAAGTCATCTATTGTAGCACACAATATAACGTAATATTTGTTTTAATGAATCTCAGAATTTTATCTTCTTGTATTAAGATCCAACATTCTGTGGAGAATAATCTTTTAATATATTTACAATATTCAGAGTATTTTTATGAGCTCCATATCCCCGGCATACAGATAACATTAAATGGTAAAATTCTTGTTGCTTGAATTTGACACTAGAAGCTCAATTTTTGATTAATAAGTTAAATGGTCATTTAACTTTAAGCATAAGGTGTGTGTGTACATAAGGAGTAGCACTATTTCTGCCAGATAAACAATTTGTGTATTGCATTTTTCACCAGTCTTTTCCGCTGCAGGCTCCATTGTTAATATTCTGTAGTCACTGAGCTAGTGGGTATAGAGTGGCTGCTATGTTATCTCCCATACATTGCACACACACAGAAGAGGGGTTCCTGTCCACCTATATCTCTATAGCACAACCTCAGAAGCAGCAGCATGGAAAATATTATAGAGTAATATTGAACAGTGCAAGACCCTGTTTACACCTGCGCCAGAGGTTAGTTGCATATTCAGGCAAAAAATCCTGGTAAAAATAGTGCAGTTGCAGTAGTACATTGTCTAGTAAAAAACATCCCAGACATTTGACCTAATTACATCCAATAAAGTCTGTTGGGTACAGCATATTTCCTTTATTTATTGAACCTGGCACCAACAAGGCCTTTGCTGTGAGTTAGATACTCCTACTATTCTATGGGCAGCATGTAACTAGATCCCCAAGTGAGCCGATAGACCATCTCTACTATTAAGATGGATTTTTAACATTTTTTTTTTTTAGATTAAATGAAGAGTTTAAGGGGGTGGTGGGGAGGAAAGGTGAGGGTTGGGAGTCATAATGAACAGACTACACGGACCCTGTGATATTTATCTAACCTCAGTATTCTATCTTTAGTGATTGCTGGTTAAAAGGAGTTATTCAGGAAAAGAATACCAGAGCCGATATCGTAAAAAAAAAAACTTTCCTCAGGTTGTATTCTGTTACAACTTGGCTCCATTCTCTTCAATGGAACTAACCTGCAATACCACACACAACCCAAAGACAGTGTGGTGCTGTTTTTTGGAAGAAATTAACATCCTGAGACAAGTTCCCAGATCTAAAGTGGCAAACAGAAGATTTATTTTTTCTAAAATGAAGTCAGAACTGGCATGGGGCCAAATAAAATAACACTGTTCTAATGAAGCTAGGTTTGTTGGTGGTCATGGCTTTATAGATCTGATATTTTTATTGTGAAGAAGCAATTCAGAAGTTATTTATTAGGTGACTGAATGAAGCTGACACTTTCTTCAAGAAGAGTTTCTGCAGCAGCTTAAGTGTATATTATAAGGAAAATTGCAACCTATACTGTACATATTGTAATCTGCGGCTTCATGCTTTTATACACTGTAGTTACATTTTCAGTTTTGATTCTACACACAGTATATGGGACCTGGGGAAGTCTGCAAAACCAACTATACTTTCCATTTAACAGAGATAAATCATCACTGGCTTCTACACGAATGGTTTTGCTTGCCTCCTACGTGACAGGGTGAGCGCCATGACTTTAAGACCTATCACACACACGTCTCTGACAACAGCTCCTGTCACATTCACAGAAGGAACCATCAGGTGAAGAGAGAATGCCAATGTATAACCTAACACACATGGCTTGGTATTTTACAGTCTATTCATGGAACTTCTCAGATATCCTACGAACTTATGCAAAATTATGAACTAGAATGAGCTGTAGAGAAGAATAAAATGACATTCAACAAGCACATTTATATCTGATGCCATGAAATTCAACTAATCGCAAACTTTTCACAATTGTTTTGTGTCTAAATTCTGTGATGGTTACCATGTTACAGGTTCCGTTCACTTTAAAAGTAGTAGATTTTTAAATACATTTTATCTACATATACATAAGATGGATCCCCATTAGGAGTTATAGCCTGGATTCTACTACATTCATATGCATGGCGGCATTCACCATTCTGCTGACTTTGGAGTTGATCAGCACGCCCTACTTATTCAGGTCTGCATGGCTTGCTCTAGTTATTTGCATTCATTAGCCACCAATGGAAATCTTATGGTAACGTGCAATATATTTGCCTGTAACTTTTCTGGTATAGGATAAATAACAATGCATTACACAGTTTATGAAGATTATTTAAAAGTACAACATTATTCAGATATATTTGATACATTCCAACATATGCAAGAGGAAGTTTCCACTTCCTCTGGCCGTTCGTTAAATTGGTACAACCCATACACACACACACACACACACAACAGATGTGCAATACCAATAGGACTCTACCCCCGATGATAAGACCAGAGTATGTAAGTGAGGGTGTATGTGTGTATATCTATCTTTTACATGTTTCCATGTTGCCCAAATTAAATGCAGCATAAAACAGGTATGGGCTCCATTAAAATAATTCACTGTGATTTACTCTGAAATGAAGTTAAAGAATTAAAAAATGAGTCCTCTGTTTGAGAAAGATAGAATTCTAACTTACCAATAATTTGCTGTTCATGAATCCACCATGACACAATGTACGTATAGGTCTCTGGTGTCTGTCAAGTCATCATTTTGTGTTTCTTTCTGGAGGATCTGGTATGTCTACTTGATTTCAATGTGTATGATGTAATGCTGAAGGAAACTGAACACTTGCCCCACGGTTCAATTTTTTGTCACCCTTCCAGCATAGAAGGTTGATCCAAAGTGTAGCACCACAGAAGAAAGAGAAATCACTGCATAAAAGTGCACACCCACTAGAAGGATATCACAAATATAAGTATCTTTACTGTACAAAAATTAATTAACACACACATAACATTAGATGAGACAACAAGGACATCTAAAAACAATTAAAAGCTCACAGAGTGAGCAAACCACAACCTGGGGAGGGGCCATGAACCCCCTCACTCAACCTGTCCTGCAAGATCACAAAAGTCAAAGCTGCTACTGTAAGAATACACACTACAATGAATCAAAAGAAATACTAACATAAATAGTAAATACCCAGAATGATGAAAAAAAATTAACAAAATAAATAAGTGGCAAACCACAGACGAAGGAGCAGAAGTACATTAGTGCAGGACAGGACAACCAGGACCCCACGCGTTCCGTCACTGCATGCTGACTTCCTCAGGGGCTCTCCCCAGACCCCATGAAAGGCTAGGACGCCCCTGAGGAAGTCACCATGCAGTGACGGAACGCGTGGGGTCCTGGTTGTCCTGTCCTGCACTAATGTACTTCTGCTCCTTCGTCTGTGGTTTGTCACTTATTTATTTTGTAAATTTTTTTCATCATTCTGGGTATTTACTATTTATGTTAGTATTTCTTTTGATTCATTGTAGTGTGCATTCTTACAGTAGCAGCTTTGACTTTTGTGATCTTGCAGGACAGGTTGGGTTAGGGGGTTCATGGCCCCTCCCCAAGTTGTGGTTTGCTCACTCTGTGAGCTTTTAATTGTTTTTAGATGTCCTTGTTGTCTCATCTAATGTTATGTGTGTGTTAATTATTTTTTGTACAATTAAGATGCTTATATTTGTGATATCCTTCTAGTGGGTGTGCACTTTTATGCAGTGATTTCTCTTTCTTCTGTGGTGCTACGCTTTTAGTGTCGCTGTTAGTAGCACCCCACACATTATTATGTTTGGTTGAGTCCCCCTTTCACTTTCCTCTACATTAACTGGTTCATCCAAAATGGACAAGCACCTTAACTTATAGACACTGGATGGACTAAAAGGTTGATGTTACTAGTATGGGATCTGACTGAAGAAGAAACCATGATACCCCAAATCTGATTTAAGGAAATATTATTTTACATTAGTAGCTACTATCACAGAGCTCAGAGGGTACTGTTTCTTACTGAAGAGACCCAGTGGCATATAAAGACTTCTTTTTAGGCAATGCTCCATTAGGGAATTTTTTGTTGTTGTTGCAAACAACCACTTATCTAGATAGGAGAAAAGTAATTCAATACTAGCCAAACTGTAGTCAGGAGTCTCATCCTTTTGCTAGAGACTCTGTTTAGCATGAGTGTTATCTTCCATAACTGTTCATCAGTTTATTTGCATATCTGTATCACACAAAAGTTTTTTTTTTTTCCCCCCATCAAAACTGCCTGGCATAATAGTCTTAACTCACTGCACTTACCTTAGTGTTAAAGGCTAGTGCCTTCTGCGATGTCTTATATAGTTCAGGGTACTTTAACATATTCTCTTTGCGACAGGATCTTTCAAATATTCCAAGTGTCAAGGGAGGAAGTGCTGTGAACATCTAAAAAGGAAAGTGAAACAACACAACTTAACAACTGCGACTTAAGTATTGTGCAGCACTGTCATCATCCAACAAATGTCAATACAGAGGTGGCTTGAAACCTACCACATTATATAGACCAATGCACCATCGTTCAAAGAGGATCTGTCCTGAGAACCCATTCATAAATGCAAACCATATCTGGGGGGAAAAAAAAAGTAATACATTTATGTCATGCACAGGTAAAAGACACACATACACTAGTTGTAATGCACGGTTCCAAATCTTCAGATTTATAAAAAAAAAAAGCTTGAACCACTATGATAATTCTAAGTTACTTAGATTATTGAACATAATGGGGCAGAGGGACAAAATTACCCAAACTGCAAAAAATCTGTAATTTGTACAATTGTTGAGACCTGTAATCTCATAAATGCAGGTTACACATGATCATCTATATAGCAACACCTATAAACATGCAGTGTACATTTAACTAACCTAATACGGTCACCTATGTGTTGTTGCTTGGTTTTATAAATGGGGGGTGTTCATTGTTCTTAAATAGGTATTTCTATCTTTAAAGGGGTACTCCACCGGCCAGCGTTAGGAAGTAAATGTTCTGAATGCTGCTTTTTTGTGCTGCGGGGTCGGCCACACCTCTCGTGACATCACAGCCATGCCCCCTCAATGCAAGTCTATGGGAGGGGGTGTTACTGTCGCCACGCCCCCTCCCATAGACTTGCATTGAGGGGGCATGGCTGTGATGTCACAAGGGGCATGGCCATCCCCCGCAGCGCAAAAAACAGCATTCAGAACATTTACTTCCGAACGCTGGCCAGTGAGTACCCCTTTAAGCTCTTTTGGACGTGGTTAATCATGTGGCTGGATGGTAAGTGCAGTCCCTAACCTTATCGTAGGTCCGTTTACGTCGTGTGGTCAATAACATGATTTGTTGGGACCAGTCAATGATTTAGTGCTTTCTCGTTCCTCAGCTTATCAGTGGCCCTTTTACATGGGTCAGTTATTGGGGACAAAGGGTCCTAGGAATGCTCATTCATCTGATAATTGGCCCCTGTAAAAGGTAGGGTCACACACAGAGTATAAACAGCTTATTTCCCGTTGTACAGGGGATTTTACACAGCACAAGATACGCGGTGTATACGTTCTCTGTGATCCTACCCTAATAGAGCATTTACACATTTAAGGCATTACCTTAAAATATGCCAGAAATGCTTGATAAGCGTGGGTCCTGCCCAATGGACCCTCACCTATTGGGAGAACAGGTGTCCTGATTCAAAATGTTTGCTTCCACCACCGGGGTGGAGGCTGCTCTTGTACAAGGCTCTCCCCAGACCCCATGAAAGGCTAGGAGAGTTGGCCCATGTGCAATATTCTGAAGAGTGACATGAACAGCGAGTGTGAGCTTTTAGTATCGGTAACTTTCATAACATGACCGATATTTTGTTGATAGACATAACTCATTGTCGCATGTGATGACATACTGATGGTGACTATGATGATTATGAAGAATAAGTAAACCTACAACCAAGGTAACTCCTCAATATAACATTGTTGTGACAAACAACACACTCAGCTCTGCTACTTCTGTAAATTCAACTGAAAATTAAACCCATTGCTGGTTAAAGGGGTATTCCAGGAAAAAAAACTTTTCTTTATATCTACTGGCTCCAGAAAGTTAAACAAATTTGTAAATTACTTCTATTAAAAAATCTTAATCCTTTCAATAATTATCAGCTGCTGAAGTTGAGTTGTTCATTTCTGTCTGGCAACAGTGCTCTCTGCTGACATCTCTGCTTGTCTCGGGAACTGCACAGAGTAGAAGAGGTCTGCTATGGGGATTTGCTTCTAAACTGGGCGGGTCCCGAGACACGTGTCATCAGAGACCACTTAGACAGAAAACAACTCAACTTCAACAGCTCATAGGTACTGAAAGGATTAAGATTTTTTAATAGAAGTAATTTATAAATCTGTTGAACTTTGCGGAGCCAGTCGATATATAAAAAAAAAGTTTTTTCCTGGATAACCCCTTTAACAACCAACAATGGATTGTTTTCATTTAGGTAATAATTCACATTAAACCAACAATCAGCTGAGGTCTTGCAAATTTAACAGAGGAGAAAATATATTGTAGAATCCTATGTGTAACTGTCAATTATTCCCTGAATACAACATAACGAACAATAATTTCACATCCTTAAGTTACAACATATACAACTTAGTTTGGTAAATTACTGGTAATAATTCCCAATACCCTCACTGAACCAGCACAACAGATCCTGACCAGCAAGGAAAGGATTAAAGAAATGAGCGGAGGGGGAGCACACCCCCACTGGTGATACAAAAAGTGCATGACATGCTGTACAAATGAATTTTAGAAACAATGTCCTGGGCTTTGTCACAGTGAACGCTTCATTTAGCCACATTATGGAAGCATGAATTGCTACAAATTCACCGTTTATCAATATATACCCAAGCTGGCTTCCTGATGAATAGTTGCTTCGGACAAAACCGTTCTTTCACCATTACCAACACCAGTTCTTTTTATTAACAAAAAGAAAAAAAAACCTGAAAAACAAATTGCTACATGCGGACAAAAAATAAAGGAGGAAAATAAAAGCTAAAGTCACTCCGCACACATTGTTACTTATATAGTGTTGCGCACATTGTTTATTTGTAATTTATAAAACATGGAGTTATTAAACATAGTTTACTGTTTTGGGGTACACAGCTGCTGCAGCCCTTTTTGTTTTCTATGCAATGATAAGAACTATGGCAAAAGTAGAATCCTGTCTTAGGGTGCGTTCACACAGAGGAATTCACGCCGAAAAATTTACGTGCGGGAAAAAAAAAAGAATTTTTTCGCACAAAATTTGCATGGAACTGAGCGCGGAAATGGGGAAGAAAGTGAAGGGTTATCCAGCCTTTTCCAAGCGAATTCCGCGCGTAAACGATGTCGGGCGGAATTTTTTTTTACCTTTGACTTCTATTGATTTCTGCTAGCGGAAAGGAATTCAGCGTCAGAATTGTGCTAGCAGAATTTCCAATGTGTGAACAGGACAGCAGAAAAAACATTAAATTCAATGGGCAGAGGAGATGTGCATTCATTTCAAGCGGAGAATTGAAGAGGAATTACTCGAGTAAATTCCTCTTGAATTACTCTGTGTGAGCGCACCCTTATGAAACTTTTAGAGATGAGCGAACTTACAGTAAATTCGATTCGTCACAAACTTCTCGGCTCGGCAGTTGATGACTTTTCCTGCATAAATTAGTTCAGCTTTCAGGTGCTCCGGTGGGCTGGAAAAGGTGGATACAGTCCTAGGAGACTCTTTCCTAGAACTGTATCCACCTTTTCCAGCCCACCGGAGCACCTGAAGGCTGAACTCATTTATGCAGGAAAAGTCATCAACTGCCAAGAAGTTCGTGACGAATCGAATTTACTGCAAGTTCGCTCATCTCTAGAAACGTTACAAAAATTATAAATATTTAATTTCATAATATATAAGCAAATAGTATATTAACATAACCCACAGTAATGATGAATAAGGAATGAAACTTCCTAGCAATTTACATTGATTCAGTTACTCACGTTCAAATATATATCTATATATTTATATACAAAACCATGGATTTCAAGCATTTTTATTGTGTTATTTGTTCTTCTCTGAGTGATTTTTTGGTGGTGTTTTAGTACATTTGTTATCTGACATTTTTAGTTATAAAGAACTGGACTCCGGTGCATGGAAAAGAAACCAAAACAAGCTGAATTTTTAAAAAAATACAAAAAGACACTCCCAGAAAAAAACAAAAAAATAAATGCATTGCTTGTAGTTTGGTTTTATACTTCACAACAGAATTTGATGTAACATCTAAACACAGCAATTTTGGACATAACACAAAAACTGTATTGTTCCCTCTTCCTCAGGTGCCTTGTTGCTTCTGAGGACACTAGATTTATCAAAACCTGTCCAGAGGAAAAGTTGCTGAGTTGCCCATAGCAACCAATCAGATCGCTACTTTCATTTTGCAGAGGCCTTTTCAAAAACGAAAGAAGCGATCTGGTTGGTTGCGATGGGCAACTCAGCAGCTTTTCCTCTGGACAGGTTTTGATAAACCTCCCCCCCCACTGCCTTTCTTTTTTGTCATGAAGGTTTTTTTCCCTTCTGCACACTGCCAGTCAAAAAGAGCACACACAGTCTCTTCGGATGGTATTTGAAGGCACAAGAGGGGCGTAGCAGTCCAACCCCCCAGAGCCACTTTCCTGATGCAGCATTTCTGCATATTAAACAGCAGCTTACACACAGTCAGTAACTTGCTGCTCCCACGCCTGCTCAGCACAAAAAACAAGTCAAAGGCAAGAACAGTCGGTTGTCTCCGCTCTACAAACTCCTTGATGGGCTCTTTGCCTCCTCTCCCCAAGCTATAGCCCTGTCAACATCTGTAAAACGTTGTTTTACTTGGCAGGAAATGGCTAACTGGGGAAATCATCAAAATACCTCGGAATTACATCAAATCTATTTTCTTTATAGCTCTATCATTTTGGCTGTCTGATATTAATGATTTCTCACCGTCTTTTTAATGTGTTAAATGGTCTAGAGCAGCGTTTCCCAACCAGGGTGCCTCCAGCTGTTGCAAAACTACAACTCCCAGCATGCCTGGACAGCCAAAGGCTGTCCAGGCATGCTGGGAGTTGTAGTTTTGCCACAGATGGAGACACCCTGGTCGGGAAATACTGGTCTGGAGTAGAGATGAGCGAACTTACAGTAAATTTGATTCGTCACAAACTTCTCGGCTTAGCTGTTGATGACTTATCCTGCATAAATTAGTTCAGCTTTCAGGTTCGCTGGTGGGCTGGAAAAGGTGGATACAGTCCTTGGAGACTCTTTCCTAGAATGTATCCACCTTTTCCAGCCCACCGGAGCACCTGAAAGCTGAACTAATTTATGCAGGATAAGTCATCAACTGCCGAGCCGAGAAGTTCGTGACGAATCGGATTTACTGTAAGTTCGCTCATCTCTAGTCTGGAGGATAAAGAACTGATACAATAAGCCAAAAAACACTGGAGGGTGGATTTACTAAGGGTCCATTCACACCAAGCTTCGTGCTCCCCTCACAGGTAGATGTAGTTAACCCGTCGATAAGGTTCTTGGATGTATAACGTGATGTGTTTCCAGCTGGTCCCCTGACTAATGGACCAAATGTGGTCTAATAGTAACTGTGTTTTGCTCTATTTTTTGTGGTCTTCAGGACTTTTGAGTCCTGACAAAGAAACATTCAAAATGGATTGAGTGTCGTCACTATTCGGCTATGTTCACACGACAAATCTCTGTGCGCAGAGCGCCGGCAGAGCCGCGCTAGGACAGCTCAGAAATGCACCATTTCATAGACGGCAATGCATTTCCATGCAGAATCTGCAAACACATTAAACATGTTCAAGGTTTTTGCGGATGGCGGAAACAGGATTTCCTCAAAGGAAAAATCCGGCGCAATTTGCGTGCGGAATTCTTCTGCGGAATTTTGCACTGAAATTCTGCCGTGTGAAAATACCCTTAGACTAAGCTTGGTCCAGAAAAGTCTGTGGGACTGCTGGTAACACATTGCAAGGTTTGTCAGCAAATCCTGTTAATACGTTGCACAAATTGTGGTGTGAAAGGCCCCCTAAGAAGACTTTTAGCACAAATTGCACCAAAAAAAGTGGAGCACCGGTCGGTCCTCACCTTCTTCCTGTTTGTGGTCTTGCCCCTCCCTGTGTTCTCTATGTGTCCTTCTGGTTCCTTTCTTTTGCATTTCTTGTTCCCCTTCTTGCTTTTCTTTTGGTTGTCTTCACTTGTGTGTTCTTCTCTATAGCGTTGTATTTATGTGTTTTCCTTACCCTTTAAGTGGCGTGATCTGGCTCCCTGCTTTCTCCTTGGCTTGTTCTTCTTTATATCCTTGCTCACAGCTGCTGGCGCCCTGTGGTGCCTGGCTCATTTGCCCTGTTACCCTTCTCACTGACTCTGCTGCTTCCTCTATACCTCTGCGTGGAACGCACTGGGCACTTGTACCGTTTAATAATGATAACTATGTTGTTATGCTCTTTGTCCTTTTGGGCCTTTCCTGGCCTCTGGACCCTGTTGTGTTCCTCGATTACTCTTTGCACTGGTTTTGTGTAATGTTTTTGGAATGTTTTCAATAAAATTTATTTTGAATTGAAAAAAACTAAAGTGGAGCACCACCATGCGCCACATTATGCATTTTGGAGACTTTTTTTTGCCTCATCATGACTAGTTTACAAGTGCCAAGGAAAAATAAAAGGATCAGCTATCCACAGGATATGTGATAAGTATTTTATCAGAAGAAGTACGACTGTTGGGACCCTAACAGATCCGAAAGTCTAATTCCCACCAAACAAAACCATCCTGCGGATAAGCGATAAGAAGGTCTCTTGGATAAATCCCTTTAAAGGACATCTGCAGCAATAAGACAACTTATCCTCTATCCACAGGAATAAATGTCTGATCGCGGGGGGCACGACGGCTGGGACCCCCATGATCTCCCAAACGGAGCCCCCGTATTACCGCTCTATGTGGCCAATGTGCGTAGCATCGACCTCTCTCACAGACATGTCCACTTACCTCAATTATATATAGCACAATATTCTTGTAGAAACAGTACAAAATACACTTGGCCACTCGATTGTAATTCCAAGCACCATGGACCAGTAATAAATTTTTCAGGTATTTAAACTGCAAGAAAAAATAAAATAAAATTAAATTAAAAAACACAAACTGATCTTTTACTATATAACAACAAACTACTATATTCCAAACTTGAGAGTAAACAATACTTGAATATACAGCTTAAAAGAGCTGATGCCAATGATATTTTCATTGACATGTTAAGTCAACAGAGCTGCTAATGTATGAATCTAAACACATCTAGAAGTTAATGGTGCAGCCGAAATAGCAGGACACGTACTACATAACCCGCATATTTGGCATCAGGATAGACTGGGGTAAGTGAATTCATTGGGCCCATTGTGAGGCTTTCATAAGCAAGTATGGTACAGAAAAACATTTAATGCTTTACAGAACATCTGAAATATTGTACTGAACTTACACAGAATACAAGCTAAACAATCTATGGAGCTAAAAGACAAAACATTGAGCACTAATAAGACTAATAAATCAGTAACTTTTGTCCACCACAATACCTGTGCTATGGAGTAGTCTGAGGAGTTGGCCGCTTGACGTCCTTCATTACCACTTATCCCGACACCGACATGTGCAGTCTGGATCATGCTGACATCATTTGCTCCATCTCCGATAGCCAAAGTGATGACTTTCACTTGTTTTTTCACCATTTCAACCACCTCAGATTTCTGAAGGGGAGAAACCCTTTAAATAAACCATAAAATTTAGGTTAAAAAAAATTCTCAATGGTCCAGCAGCACAATCTTCAATCCTTTATATGTAAAGTTACTCAATAGTTTTCTTCTTTTTAATCAAATAACATAACAATGCACATCAATATTTTTTATGGAATGCTACTTTGTAAACACAGACTGCCTGTATTTCAATGCACACATTAAATGGTGTTATCCAGGAGGAGAAAAAAGTTATCCCTTTTCTCAATTCTGGTGCTCCACCTCCGCCCCAGTCCTGTGTCGAAAGTAACTGGAGAGGAAGTGGATTTCCGGGAGCAAGGAAGAGTAATGCTTTTCCTTTTCCAGTATAAAACCTATAAAAAAATAAATAAAAAAAAATACCCCCCCCCCCCCTCCTTCAAAAAAAATTAATAAATAAATAAATTTAAAAAATGGGCATGTTTAAGCATAAAACATGCTCTTAATGATGGCTAATAAACAATTAGTAAGCGTGTGTTACACGCTCGAAGCCCATTGGTGGAATTGTGACTGAAAAATTAAAAGAAACATTTTTTTTGGATTTTAAAAGAAACTAGTGCTGGAGCATTTTATGTGACACGTGCAAAAGTGTTTATAGCCTTTAAAGTGTACCCGTCATTAGCAAAAACTTTTTATATAATGTATAAAATAACATATGTATATTTGTAATATGCTCTGTGCACCGAGGACCAGCAGGGCTTGTGACTTATTTTATTTCATCTCCACACAGAGAAACACATGCAATAGCTGCAGGGACAGGACTTTTTTTTTACTCAAAAAGCAGCAGCAGTACAGCACTAAATGCAGTGTTTCCCAACCAGGGTACCTTCAGCTGTTGCAAAACTACACCTCCTAACACGCCCGAACAGCCTTTGGGCACCCTGGTTGGGAAACGCTGGCTTAATATAACCCCTTTTTAACTGTGCTGCGGTTTTTCATTTCTACTTACATAGCACCCTGTAACAACAGGGCATCTGTATTCCCTTCTCCATCAACATAATATCTACAGTAGTGTGATATAAATTATCGCACAGCACAGTGCCAGCCTTTCAGTTAACGGCCCTTTTGTCAGCACTCTCATATTGTATAACAGAAAAGAGTAGGTCCTGTGATGTGATTGGCCAGATAATTAAGGGAGGAAAAACCTGTGTGTGTGCGCGCAAACATCTCAGCTCTGGTCCCATCCCCTGAAATGTGAAGAATGAGAAATAGCTGTGCATCATGGAGGAGGCTCTCAGAAGCTTAAGAGCAAAAGAGACTTCTAAAATCCCCTTGTTACAAGCCTGAAGTGTTTATGTAACAAAAGCATTCATGTCTTTAAATGCCTTTTTGACATGACAAGTACGTTAAAAAAAAAATAAAAAAATAAAAATAATCATTCTGATAAGATGAAAGGAAGACATAACAGTATTGTTACCTGCAGCAAATGACAGCTTTACAGGACAGAGCAAGGTCAAGGAAATACTGTCTTACTCCAAATGTCAACGCGTACTTCAGGGATTTGCCATCGATAATTAAGGCAAAGTCATTTTCCTTCCTTAGTGATTCTCCAAGATTAGTACAGTGATGATTTAAAATTTCTCGAGTTGTCTAGAAAAGTAAAAAAAAAATATATATATATATACATTTTAAGTTAAAAATACTTGAAACTTACTGAAGATGTACTTTGCAACCAATTGTTGATGTGCCTATGAATCTATAACAAAAAAGCAACATCGCAAAGCGGCCCTAATTTAAGATTTAATACAATTTTGGGAATTCTGCCCTTTTGCAGAATGTTGTGCCTCCATGGTTAGATTACAAGCAAACCCTGTATAGTCTAAATATGCAGTCCTATTCTGCTCAATTTGCTCCCTAGGTGTTATGAAAAGTGTTTTTACACACTCTGTTAGGGAAGATGATGATAATTCGTACGGGTCCCTGTTCATCTGTTGGCCAGAGTATAGAGTGGTAAAGATCACCTCTTGCTCTGGAGGACCTGTTCTATACTGCATTACACAGACATCTTTTAATATATTGTTCTTTATGTAATTATATGACACTGTAAATTTACTTGCTGTTGAAATTCTCAACCTTTATATGTTTTTAATGTGATTGAAAAAACTGCCACTAGGTGGCTCTGTTCTGTTCCCTGCACAAGTCAAACAGTTAGTTTGGTCTCCTCTCGGACTTGCAGAAGTCGAAACTCAGGAAGTGGGTGCAGGGCATGGCGAGACAGGTCTCACAGGTATCAGTGACGTCGTGCCTGCTGGGGAACACCCACTTTCTCTGTCCGGGAGCTCACACAATGTGAGCAAGGGGAAAGGTAAGATACAGAGCTTTTTAAAGCTCGGAAAAATTAATTTAAGGGCAGAAGGGGTGTTTGGAGTAGTTAAGGAATATAATCTGAGTTAGTTTATAAAATATGGTTTGATGACCGGGACTCTAATTTGAATGGGCACAGTGTAATGCTTTATGTCCCCAGTGGTGGCGCTGCAGGAAAAGTGAATACTTACTCTCAGCTTTCCTCACAGGTAACAGCTGATCGCTTAAAGGAGTAGTCCAGTGGTGATTCAGTGGTGAGCAACTTATCCCCTATCCTAAGGATAGGGGATAAGTTGCAGATCGCGGGGGGTCCGACCGCTGGGGCCCCCTGCGATCTCCTGTACGGAGCCCCGACAGCCCGCGGGAAGGGGGCGTGTCGACCTCCGCACGAGGCGGCGGCCGACACGCCCCCTCAATACAACTCTATGGCAGAGCCGAAGCGCTGCCTTCGTCAATCTCCGGCTCTGCCATAGAGATGTATTGAGGGGGCGTGTCGGCCGCCGCCTCGTGCGGAGGTCGACACCCGCTATCTCGGCGGAGAGCCGGGGCCCCGTACAGAGAGATCGCAGGGGGCCCCAGCGGTCGGACCCCCCGCGATCTCAAACTTATCCCCTATCCTTAGGATAGGGGATACGTTTTTCACCACTGGACTACCCCTTTAAGCTCCAAGCAGATGGACACTGGGGGATTTATCAATGGTGGTGTAAGGTAGTAAATATTTTACCCGTTTGCTTGGTGTATTGTTTGCACAGTTGCTCAAAATTTACAGGTATGTGCAATGTGATGTAGGTATGTGCAAAAAAGTAGGCTTTGCGCAAAAAATGTGCGCAAATAAAAAATTTGCTGCATATGATAACTTCATGGCTATTGCATAAAGTTCTCCACTGTGCTGAAATACACTGTTTTGAAAAAAATCTAAAAATGCACAAAAAAAGCCACAAAAATGGCAACTGCGCACAATTTAGCGACCAAAATACACAAAAAAAAAGAAAAACCGTGTATATCCATTGTTAAATGTCCCCCCCCCCCCCCACTGCCATCAGCTTATTGTTACGGAAATTTTTTTTTTTTTTTAAACAAGTATTTTCTAAATACCACTAGGATACCGCTAGCGGAATTACGAGCAGTGAACTTTAACATCAGTGTGAATAGGTCTTCCGCAAGACCCTTTTACACTGAGCAATTTTAGCGGCAGACAATTGTTCTGCTCAAAGAAAGAACATGTTCATTTTTCGAGCGGAATTCGGCGAGCACTGCATAGCCGTCAATGGTGACGGCCAAAGAATTTTGCCGGCGGCTGCCAGACAATCTCTGAGCAGAGATTCAGGGAGATTTACCCAATGTGAACACACCCTTAGGTAGAAATATTGTCTGGAAGGTCTGCACTTTATACTGAGCTTTAAGTCTAAATGCAGGGTGCTCTGCTCCCTGCGGTTCTGACTCAAAAACAAAGGTATCCAAGAAATAAAAAGTAGAAGAGCCGCACTCCGTTCAAATATATGTGGTTAATCACCTATTCATATTTCAAGCAAAATGCCTCATAGTGAGGCTGAAACGTTGCACTCTGTAACATGAACAGGTGAATAAACCACATACCGTATTTTCCGGCGTATAAGATGACTTTTTAACCCAGGAAAACCGTCTCATAAGTCTGGGGTCGTCTTATAGGGCGGGTGCTGCAGTCGGCTGGGACGACCGGGGTATGGATAGAGATTAGGGCTGCACGATATATATCGCAAAAGCAATAAAATCGGGGATTTTTGCTTTTTTGCGGTATAGCGATACAGCCCCCTGGGAAAACTTGCGATTATCTGCTGCTGCAGGCGGGGGGGGGGGGGGGGGCGGCCAGAGCAGGTAAAAACAAATTTAAATACTAAAAGTCAGTGTTTCCCAACCAGGATGCCTCCAGTTGTTGCAAAACTACAACTCCCAGCATGCCTGTACAGCCGATTGTGACATGGGGGGAGAATGTGACAAGGGGATATATGACAGAGGGGGGGGGGGGGGATGTGACATGGAGGGAAGATGTGATGGGGAAGATGTGACCATGGGGGGGGGGGGGGGGATAATGTGACAGGGGGAGATCAAACTTAAATGAAGTAGATGTGAAATGGGCGGTGGATAGATGTGAAATGAAGGAGATTGGACATGAAATGGCAGGATTTCACACTTTATTATATCGCATATCCATATCGCAATATTTAGGCCCATAATCGCAATCTCACATTTTCCCCAAATCGTGCAGCCCTAATAGAGATAGAGCGGCGCTGTGCCCAGAAAAACATCTTTCACCCGTCCGGCTCACCCTTGTATGTATCTTATTACTGTATCTCTTTCTCTGCCTCTCGCTCCTGAGGACTGCAGTGAAGTGGCGCATTCAGGTGCGCATGTGCAAAATCTGACAGGCGGCGCTGGTGCGCATTTGCGAGATCAGAGAGGCAGAGAAGGAAGTACGGTAATGGGATACAAGGGTGGCACATGTGCGAGATCTGAGAGGCAGAGAAGGAAGTACGGTAATGGGATACAAGGGTGGCACATGTGCGAGATCTGAGAGGCAGAGGAGGAGGTACGGTAATAGGATACAAGGGCGGGCCAGACGGGTGAAAGAGGCATGTACCACTCTGATAGTCTTGGAGATAAGAAGGGCTGGGCAGGCAGGGAGAGCTGACCAATCCAAGCAGGCTTTGTATACAACAACCAGCCAATCATTGGTAAGGTACTGTACATCGCGGTAGAGGGGTAGTCTTATACGGAGAGTATATCCCAAACTCTATATTTTAACTTTAAAAGTTGGGGGTCATCTTATACGCCGGAAAATATGGTATATTTGAATGGAAGAGAGACTAGAGACTGAAATTTTATAAAACATTTCACATTTGAACCAACTCTTCAGGATTGATTTGTATGAAAGAGTAACAGTCCTTGCAGACTTTATACCCTATGTTGGCATATAGACATAGAAAAGAAGATGAAATTTATGAACTTTGTTGTTTTATTTATTTACCTCTATTTTTGTGAAATCATGGGGAAAGGGGGGAAAGGGGGGAAAGGGGGGAAAAAATGTCGTTTTGTGAGTTTGCTGCATATTTTTTTTGCTGGAAAAATAATGGTAAAAAAAAACCACTAACATGTGTGAATACCTTTATGTCAGAACTTGTAAGACTTGTTATTACATTTTGTTGTTTGCAGTGTGGGGAAATACCATACACAGCATTCTCTCACTTTACTACAAAAACTGAACTCTGCGTAGTGTTATCCTTAAATAATGTTATGAGAAAGATGTGGATGTTGGGTAATGTGCCTCTAACATAATCATTTCTGACATTGTTGTCCTTGAGAACTCGGCAGCCAATCTCTGGAATATTTGCTCTATGAAACCACACAACATAAACATTGGCGTCGACAAGTGGTAATGGAAAGGGAACCGCTGCAGGAGTAGGAGCACTGGATACATCTCATTTTGTATACACACTATAAGATTACATTCAGGAGCGCCATTAACCAAATGTTAAACCACAGGACTAGTTACATGTATACAAAGACAAATCTAAGAGCAAGTTTAACCTTCACCCTACTAATCTGAACATCAGATATTATATACATATATACACACACACGTCCAAATGCAATTGCATGCTTTTTAGGTGATCATGATATGTGAGTATATGTGCACACACACACACACACACACACACACACACACTATGCACTCCCAAGTATGCAATCAGGTGTAGATTTATTCACTCATGTCACAGCATTACAACATTAAAGCTCTTCTGTAGATCCTTTTTTAAACATAGTGATACACAGTATTGGACATATGCATACTCCTACGTGCGGCGCAGGCGATCAGTGATGGGACCTGGCTGTCACTCTCAGCCAGGTCCCATTCTGTGGATAGGGGATAAGTTAGAGTTATAATGTAGTAGTAGCCTGGTAACATGTCTTAAAAGGGGTACTCCAGAGACCTCCCTGCTGCACCCGGTGTTGTTTTTTTTAGAGCGTCGGGTGCAGAGTCGCAGGGCTCTGGCCGCTGGGGCCCCCCGCGATTTCTACTGTGGCACCCCAGACAGTCGGTGCACGGAGCGAACTTCGCTCCCTGCCGGATGACTGGCAATGTGGGGCAGAGGCTCGTTATGCCCTGCTCGTCACATCACGAGCAGGGCCTGGCAGTGATGTCATGAGCCTCCGCCCCGCATCGCCAGTCATCCAGCACGGAGCGAAGTTTGCTCCGTGCACCGGATGTCTGGGGTTCCACAGCAGAATTCGTGGGGGACCCCTGGGGCTGGAGCCCTGCGAACAGACATCGTATCCTCTATTCATTTGGATAAGGGATAAGATGTCCAGGGGCGGGGTACCCCATTAATGTCTCAGTATAATCCATTCCAACATTTTGTCAAGAAATAGGAGACGAGTACAAGTCAATCACTTCCAAAATGAATCTGGCAAACACTAACTATGCCTTCTTTCAACCACATAATGTACGGTAGCTATGGATCACACAAGAGGACAACTTTAACATAATATTTACCAAACAGAGCCAAACAAGCACCAGATAACAGATGAAAACCAAGATCTGTACCCGATACAACACAAAAATACTATACAGTAACAGCAAATTATACTCACATCAAGGGATCCTTCATTTATTACTATTAGTCCCATATTCTTGGTCAGCAGCCGGCATGAATGTCCTGGTAAAAGGTATAGAAATGTAGTTGTTTTTAAAGTAGGCAATTTTTAAAATAACAGCAATTTATACAAGAAATGCTTTACAACTTTTCTGAAATCCACAACATCTATTAAAGATGGATTAGGTAATGTCTTCATAGTAATAAGTAAGAATCATGTGTTTTACTGGTCTATAATAATCACATAAAATATCAGCAACCATCATGGTAAATTTCTTTAGGTCTCAGGATAAAATTGCAAGTAATAAAAACCAACTGCAATAAATTTTAGGCTGTAAAGTTTTTTTATGATTCCATGTTAATAAAAGCATAAAAAAAAGCTGTAATTTGAGATGTAGGATTTCGAAGTCGACTTTTGTAGAACATTTAACATTTTGATTAAAGACATCAGAAAGGTTATAAATGGTACAGCAAACCTGACAGTAGTCCAAAGTATGAGATTCTGCTAAGAATTTGCCTCTTCCTTTAAGATATATTATTCTCTAAATCACTTTCAGGTTCTACTGACACCAGTGCTAGGCTCTGTTCACATCTGCATTAAAGACGCCATCACAGATTGTCATAATGATTGACAACCTGACGGAACCCAATGACTCCTTTATCAGTCAACTGGGTCTGTTGGACACTGCTGCTGTTTGCAATGAATCATTTACCCCCCCACACAAATGCTGGGTTCACATGTAGTATTTATACTCTAAAAGAAATGTTATTGAAGAGCCATCAATAAAGCCTTAGCCTATGTTCACACACCAGAATTTCCGTGCGGAATTCCACATGGAGATTCTGCAGCAATGATTTCAGTGGCATTCTGCTGCACTATGCACATGGCAAATCTCCGCGCGGAAACTCAAATTCCTGTGTCCGCAGAGAAAAAAAAAAAGGAAGTCTTTTTTTTTGCGGACTCCGCATGGGAGTTTTTAAAGGGGTACTCCGGCACTTAGACATCTTATCCCCTATGCAAAGGATAGGGGATAAGATGCCTGATTGCAGGGGTCCCGCCGCTGGGGACCCCCGTGATCTTGCATGCCACACCTCGTTAAAATCCGTTTGATTACTGTAGATCACGGGGCTGGAGCATTGTGACGTCACGGCTCCGCCCCTGAGTGACATTACGCTCCGCCCCCTCAATGGAAGCCTATGGGAGGGGGCGTGACAGCTGTCACACCCCCTCCCATAGACTTACATTGAGGGGGCGGGACGTGATGTCACACGGGGGCGGAGTAGTGACATCACAATCTTCCGTTCCCGTGGTCGGGAGCCAGAACCTCCAGCGCTGCCGGAAGCAGATACAGGTGGGTGCTGCATGCTATATTGCGGGGGTCCCCAGCGGCGGGACCCCCGTGATCAGACATCTTATCCCCTATCCTTTGGATAGGGGATAAGATGTCTAGTGGTGGAGTACCCCTTTAACAGCCTGTTACTGGCCATACCAAAATCCAAAATGCGCATTCCAGTTTTCCCCTGCGGCTCCATACAAAATGGGTTATTAACCACAATCAGCAGTTTGGCTAACATTTCTAACATGATCAGCTTAAAGGGGTACTCCAGCGGAAATTTTTTTTTTTTTTTCAAATGAACTGATGCCAGAAAGCTAAACAAAATTACTTCTATTAAAAAAGTCTTTACCCTTCCAGTACCTTTAAGCAGCTGTATGCTACAGAGGAAATTCTTTTTTCTTTTTGAATTTCTTTTTTGTCTTGTCCACAGTGCTCTCTGCTGACACCTGATGCCTGTATCAGGAACTGTCCAGAGTAGCATAGGTTTTCTATGGGGATTTTCTCCTGCTCTGGACAGTTCCTGATACGGGCATCAGGTGTCAGCAGAGAGCACTGTGGACAAGACAAAAAAGAAATTCAAAAACGAAAAGAATTTCCTCTGTAGCATACAGCTGCTAAAAAGTACTGGAAGGGTAAAGATTTTTTTTAATAGAAGTGATTTACAAATCTGCTTAAACTTTCTGGCACCAGTTGATTTAAAATAAATAAATAAAGTTTTCCACCAGAGTACCCCTTTAAGTCGCACACAGCCAGAACATATTAAATCCCAGGATTAACCAATTAAGTCTATTACATCAGCTGATCCTCGGTTTTTTGGAGGGGTTCAGTTTCAGATTACGTACATGGTTACATTGGGCACATGGCCAGATTTCAGCTGCATTATCAAAGTGTGTATGACAGATGGCAAGAAGGGCGGCAAGAACTTTACAGAGAGATAGCTACTGGTGCGAGTAGTAGTCAGTTTAAAAAGTGATGACTACTTACTGTGTAGAAAATCAAACTTTTATTAGTGTCCAAGAGAGAACACTCGGCTGAATAGATCATTTTTATAGTGTTCCAGTAACCAATGAGGTTCATTTCAATGAAAGCTACCAGCACTTACAAAAGGAAAAATGGAATGAGAGATCTGACAGGAGAATCAGATGATTTCTTACTCTTCCCCGGCCGTGCTTTTTGGGCATTACATTAAAAGCAGAGCAGAAAGCGGATATATCCTCCTTGTATTACAGACTAAAAAAAAATTCCCATCTAAGCTATATTCTCTATAATACATTAGCAAATGGCTCCACTGCTTTCCTCTACACATGATCCACATATATCCTAGATCAATATTCCCCAACCAGGGAGCCTCCAGCTGTTGCAAAACTACAACTCCCAGCATGCCTGGACAGCCTTCGGCTGTCCAGGCATGCTGGGAGTTGCAGTTTTGCAACAGCTGGAGGCACCCTGTTCGGGAAACACTGTCCTAGACACAGCATATCATCTTGAGATCAGTCATTTCTGTAATTACCAATGACATATGACTGGTCATTAAATATTCACAGAAAAATAAATGTCAACAGGATTATAAAACAGACGTCTCCCAGCTGAAGGTCTCAAAGTGTCTCAGTATTAAGCTAATGTATTGATCTACAATGATACAGTATAACGTGATAAATTATTAAAGAACAGAGCAAGCGAGGCCTCCAGAGAGTTATATGTTATGGCTGAATCAGGCCACATGCAGAAGACATTGCTGCTTAGTTTAGCAGTAAGTTTATAGGCTGCAATGTTATAGAGGAACTGGCCCCAATCCGGACACCTCTGTTTTAGTAAATACTTGCATTTACCATGACATCATTCTAGAGCACATGCACGACTAGGCACTGTTCACACCAGGCAGGAGTAGACAGCTGCATCTTGAACCGCATCTGAAGCCCAAACACTAGTGGTGCTCAGTCTGAAGTACCGTATTTATTGGCGTATAACACCCCCCCCCCCCCCCATTTTAACAGGGAAATTTAAGTAAAAAAAATAAAATGTTAAATAAATGACTGACTAAATGTCACATCATCCCCCCAACTTCGTTTTCTTCTGCACCTCAGTTTGGTCCCGTCCCCTCCAGTGCCACATCATTCCTTCCCTTTTATCAGTCCCTGTGCCACATTTACCCCTCTCATCGCCACCCCCCATGTCTCCTCCTTTCCCCCTGTCATAGACTACTACTAGCCATACAGACATTAAGCCTTTAGTGCCTCCCCCCACCATCATTCCCCCCTGTCTCATCATGTCCCCCTGTCTCATCATCCCCCACCATGTCTCATCATGCCCCCCCATCATGTTCCTCCTATGCTATTCTTCCCCCTCCCTCATCATTCCCCCTTTTCCCTGCTTTTCATAGTTTTTTTTTTTTCTTTTCCTTACCTTCAGCAGGCCAAGGTCAGGCAGCGGGTCTTGTGGGCTGCGGTCAGTGAAGCAGATGAGTGACGTCCTCTGCTGGCTTCTCTGCGCGGCATCAGGGACGTCACTTCATTTCCTGCAGTCGTTCCTAGTCAGAGTTTGGCGACTACAGGAAATTAAGTGACGTCCCTGGTGCCGCGCAGAGAAGCCAGCAGAGGACGTCACTCATCTGCCTCACTTACCACAGCCCACAAGACCCGCTGCCTGGCCTTGGCCTGCCAAAGCGCAGCCAGGTAAAGGAAAAAAAAAAACGATGAAAAGCAGGGAAAAGGGGGATGATGAGGGGGGAGGTAAGAAAAATTAAAAGCAGAGCGGGGAGGAGACGCCGCTGGTCACTGATTTAAAGTGGCCACGGCCGTGCTGCTAATACTTCACAAGCTGCTGCGGCCGCTTTAAATCAGTGACCAGAAGATTTATCGGCGTATAACACGCAGGCAGGCTTTCTGCCTTAAATTTAAGTTTTAAAAGTACGTGTTATACGCCGATAAATACAGTAGGTATGCAATCCAATGAGACAATAGATGAGAGAGATGGCACTCTCCGAAAGGGTCTTTATTCAAAAGGTAGCAATAAGAGGGTAGGAGTGTCCGGGACAGACTGTTTTGCACGCTATACTACATGCTTCCTCTAGTCTGTGTATCTGTAGTATACGTGGCAAACAGTGTCCCGCAGGCCCCTGCATCTCACTTCTACCTGCCCTTATCTGTATGCACTGCAGAATTTGAATCAAGATGACCCTTTTGGCGAGTGCCGTCTCTCGTCTATTGTCTCAATTCTAGAGCATCTTTTCTTAGAATTCCGCATTATGATGTTCCTCTATTATTACTTCTGAATATTTATGAATAAATAGACAGCTGGGTGTTACCATGTTATAGGGGTGTGTCCATGTACAGTGATACTGCCAGCACTGATTGGACAAGAGTGTAGGACCCCCTTACAGAACAGGTCCATGGTAATGGTATTCTGCTTTCTGTGCTCATTACAGACACATACAATCAGGTTATCTTGTTATATGTACACTGCAGAGATAGAATTTCATCACTCTGCTATTTGTGGAGTAGGGTTTTGAAACTGTAACAAGAGAGTACCCCTTAACACAACTTTCTACCCCAATTGAGAGCTAAGGTTTTCAATAAAGAAGACCCATAGGATTACATGCTCTCATTATAAACAACACAAAGTTGTCTTAAGAACACCCCCTCCCCCCCACCCCATCCTGAGTCGAACCCCAGCAGCCTACCTAATGTGTATGGTGGTCTCCTGACTCTCCCCTAATAGAATCATGAACCTGCATGCAGCACAGATTACTATGCAGACTATACTACTAAGGGATTGTCCACACTGCCGTTGTGCTCTGGTAAATCGCGCTTTTCCGGCTAGTCCATCATAACAAGAGTTCATCAGAGAAAAAAAATTGTGCATGTCCTATTTTTCTTCTCTGCTCATACCGGATCCCTGACAGAACCCATTCAAGTCAAAGGGATATGTTGGGACCTGGTGGTGTCAGCTGTGCCCCAACACGTAATTAGTGATGATTAATATACACTCGTATTCTGCAATTTATTTAGCAGTTGAATAGCAGGTCTATAAAACAGAGTATACATCAGCAGTGCCACCTAATGGCGTCTGATATCTATTGCAGCAATACAAGTGGTGCTGAAGGTAACTTGTACTTGATATGCTGACCACAAGAATTATCAGCATTTTATATATTTTTTCCCCCAATAACTGTATAGATATAAAGAAAATAAACTCCTTAACTGATTAAGCCTGGGATTCCACACTAAGCTGAACTTCCGTAAGGCCGTAAGTTTTTTTTTTTTTTTTTAAAGATGCCTTTCTCTAAGTGCACTGTTTGCGAGACCCTAGTCACCAAGTCAGCGCTCATAGGAGAAGGGCAAATCCAAAATTGGACAAGAAGTTTTTTCGCCTACTAAAGTCTAGAGTCAGGAGAACCCCGAGTTCCATCCCAGTCAGTTTGTCAGTAGAACCTAGAAGCCCCAGTAAACCACATTTCAGATCTAAAGACAGCGATGGGAAAAAAAACACCTCCCCATACAGATGCTAGCACATCCCACCAAAATGGAGAAAATTATTATCTTTAAGCGATCAAAGAAATGATGAGCCCAGAGCAGAAGATACCGAAGAGGATAGCCGGAGAACCTACAAGACCCGGTAAGTATAGTAGTCAACAGTGTCACCTGCACTACCTATCTGTACCGACCGGTTAGTGCAGGTGACACTGATGACAGATTTCCTTTAATGTTAACTTCTGGAAAACCAGAGGTACTTGACTTGCACCCTACTGATTCCTTTTTATCCAAGTATTACAGTAAGCGTAGTAAACATTAGCCTAGCATAGAAATTAACTAGCTTTGCTTAAGAAAGGCAAAATTCTAGTTAAAAGCCAATCTTGACCTACAAATGCTTTAGTATCGTATGATGTAATATAAATACATACATTTTATTACATCAGACTCCTCTACCATATGTAATTTACACTAGTGGTAAGTGTCATTATCAATAAAGAGTCCTGATGTGGTGCAGAACTAAGAATTCTCTAAAAAACACAAGTAGAGACTTTAATATTATAACTCCCCACCACACAAACCCATGAGGGATGCACCATGTGGTGTTTCTCTGCCATTAAAGGGGTTCTCCGTTGCTCAGTGTTTGGAACAAACTGTTCCGAACGCTGGAGCCAGGAGCTTGTGACGTCATAGCCCCGCCCATTATTATGTCACGCCCCGGCCCCTCAATGCAAGTCTATGGGAGGGGGCCAGACGGCTGTCATGCCCCCTCCAACAGACATGCAGAGGGGGCGGAGCGTGATGTTGTGATGGGGCGGGGTTATGACGCCACGAGCTCCTGGTGCCGGCTCCAGCGTTTGGAACAGTTTATTCCAAACGCTGAGCAGCGGTGTACCCCTTTAATAGTCTATGATAATTCTCTTCTCGGTTGTTTATGTTTATTATTTTGCTGAATGGTGATTGTAATGGTGCTGCAGGGAAACTATTCCCTTCCAGGCAATGCATTATTAACCTACAGTGGCGAGTATATGTAACCTGCTCCGCTGATCAAACCTTGGTGTGAACGTTGTTACCTCACATTGGAATGAAGACGACAAGACGTACATGATAAATTTGCAGACATGTGACTTGCTTTCTTATGACTGAGTAACCATACACAATGGATGTGGAGTTTAGAGGACTAGTTATTCCTATGCTGCCAACTATAATGTCTTCGGACAGAGATTTTCCATTTCAGAATAAGATTCCCCTTTAGGGTAGGGTCACACAATTTATCCCTGGGGAGTCTTCCACAGCTTTAATTCCATATATGACAAAAGATCCATACAAATATATGGAAAGTATCATACTAAAGAGGTGTTCCAAAGTCCTTGAAGTGCTGATGGCTATAACGCCTCTTTGTTCCCTCTCCCATCCCTGACCCTGCTTGACTGACTCGTGGCTCGGTTTTCAGCTGACTGTCAATCATTTAAGCAAGGACAGGGATGGGAGGGGAATCAAAGAGGCCTTCCCAGGACCCTAAAGTGCTGAGGAACGCCTCTTTGCAACGAAGAATAAAAGCATACATTTACATTATTGAAGCATATAAAACCGACATATAAAAAGTTACCATGTGTCTCCTTGTCCTAACAGCAATCTGTGTGTTTAGGAAACATCTTTAAATGGAGCCTGGCCTGTAGAACTTGTAATTCATTCATTTATTAACATCTCTGATAAATCAGTACTTCGGAGTCAAGTGGGTGGTTAAAATAATGCCTGTATACATCTGTACAATCACACTCTTCATAATAATGAGTGACAGATATGTGTAGTGTCAAATCTAATACTTCTATACAATCAGTATAATAAAATTATATCCACAATTCTAGTCTAATAGCATTCATCAGGGCCAACTAATAAGGGATTAAAGGGTGTAAATGAATTGAGAAAGATCTGGCTACTTTACTACATTAATCCAACACCATCTGGATGATCTCATTTAGGAGGATTAAGAAATCACTATTGCCCTCAAATATATTAATGTGTACTTCTAATCTATAATTTAGACGGCATGATAGGTCTGTATGCATGTGTCTAAGTTACTATACCATGCCAGGTAATTTGTGTCACAAGATATGTTTTGGGCTATGTTTTGGGATAGTTTTGCTCTTCCTCAGGCTAAAAGCATACAGTTAAATTGGAGACAAAGCCAGAAATAGACATCACAACGTGTTCATAGGGCGGATTACGCTGTGTACTTACTGTGCCACAGCGCATCTGAGATAGAGTGTACAAGGAAAGTGTGTAGCTGTATCTCATAGAACTATAGAATCTGCACACAGCAGAAACATGCAGTGCGAGTCAGTGGACTATATCACTGCACTCCTGGTGTCTTAGGGAAGTGTACATGGGGGACAGAGATGGAGGGCAGAGACTGGTGGGGAGGGGCAGGGCCAGAGAGCTGCCAGAAGGGATTTGATCGAGGATGACAATGTAGTTCCCAGGAAGCGAGCCACTCTGGACAGATCCCTTCTTGTTACACATGTTATTTTTCAGATGGCCTGCTTGGTGACCACAGCTGCAAAAATGAAAGGGCCCAATATGTATGGATGTAACAGAGCTGGGATGAAGCAAATTACACTGCATTACTGGTGAGCATTATAGGTGTAAAAATAAATTCCTGAGTGCTTCTTTACATGTCCTCCTTGTAGGTCACCTCCAAAATTAGTACGGAAAACAGTTCAATCTAAATGGTTACTATGATTAGATTTGTGTCACATGCCTATGACACTCCAGTTACACTACTGTTGATTTATTCGATTTAATAGTCATCAGAACTATTATTGTTGTAGGAGGGCCACCTGTAAAATATTTAGACTGTTTCTGGATAAAGCTGCCTGATAAAGTCTAAAATTTCTAAAGGGAAAAATAAACCATTAAAATCTGATTTCCTTTCTGCAAATATTGCTCTTTAACTACATTATTTCATGTAGAAACTATAATATGAAGCTGAGCACCTCCAAGTAAATGAAGATTTTAAGAAAATATTACACAAAACAATGTGTAATGGTAAAATAACTGTACCAATGTTAATAGCCGTCTCTTGTTTATCTCCCGTTAGAATCCAAATTCTGATATCCGCTTTCATCAAGGTCTCAATGGTTTCTGGTACGTTGTCCTGTAGCTTATCTTCAATGGCTGTTGCCCCAAGTAAATGGAGGTTCTAAACGGTCAAATAAAAAGTTATATACAGTTAAAGCTTTACATATCAAGATGGATCATCGATATCAGATGTTCTATAAGGAGATGTTCTTTTAGTGGACTTGAGCCCTGAACATAAAGTCAAATGAAAAGTTATATTCAGTAAAAGCTTTACATATCAAGATGGATCATCGATATCAGATGTTCTATAAGGAGATGTTCTTTTAGTGGACTTGAGCCCTGAACATAAAGTCAAATGATATATTGGGGGGGGATTCATCAAACTGTGTGAGAAAAAGTGGAGTGATTTTTCCACAGTAACAGCTCAGCTAACGAGTTCTGGTAAAGTGAAAGCTGAGCTGTGATTGGTCGCTGTAGGAAAATAACTCCACTTTGTGTCTCACACAGTTTGATAAATCTGGGCCATATGGATTTGAAACGTGATTGAGTGTGTCTAAAAAACTCAGTGTTAAAGTGATGCGTGACCAAATACTGCATCAGGGTACGTTCCCACACGGCGTATTTTGCTGCGTATTTGCTGCGTATTTGCTGCTGCGTATTTTCCTACCCATTGACTTCAACAGGGAAAATAAAATACGCAGCAGCAAATACGCAGCAAATACGCTGTGTGGGAATGTACCCTCAATGTGTAGAAGCAGAAGCACCATTGACTTTTTTTTTTTTATTATTAGTCCTATCAAATTTAGATACACACTTCGATACAAAACAGAATATACAAAAGTATCAGAGGAGGTGCAAAAATGTAACTTTTACTGTAGTCATAAAAAGCTTACCAACATAAACACCAGACAATTAAAATATAGACCAGATAAAGTTGGCTGGTAATACCGGACAAATTCAGAAATGAGTGATGAATAACAAAAGAATACTTTGTGTTGCTATGTGCCAAGGGGACTATGGAGGATCCCGACGCATTTCAGTCACATGTAGTGTCGTCCTCAGGAGGAATAGGTAGGTCCCCAACACTAGAATAATACCATAACTTCATTACTTTAAATGTATTTATTTAATGAAAACATCATTTTATTGGTGTTATGTTAATATTCTAGAGCTAGGACCTATCTATCCCCCGAGGACTTTATTACATGTAATAGAAACGCTTCGGGACCCTCCATAGTCCAAATGGCACAAAGCCCCATACTGGTTTTGTCCAGTATTACCATCTGATTTTATCTGGTGTATATTTTAATGGTTTTGGGTACACATGTGAACTTTTATTCTGATTAAAAAGGTACGAATTTCTGCGCCCTCCCTGATAGGGTGCATTCACACCACGTTTTGGCAATACAGTTCCCATATACGTTTTCAATGTGAAAACCGTACGGAACCATATTCAAAACCGTATGCATTGACTCTCCATTGAAAAGATGCATCAGGTTGTGTCCGTTTTGCATACTGTACGGTTTTGTCATTTTTTTTTTTCCCCCTGTACCCAAAACCGTAACCTACCACTGTTTTTGGTCCGGGTGAAAAACTGTTTTAAACCTTATACGTTTTTTATTTTATTTTTTAAACATGGGAGTCAATGGGAACCGTACAGAACCGTATGTGCATACGGTTCCATCTGGTTTTCACCATACTTTTTTTGACTGCACGGTTTTTTTTCTTGGAATTTCAATCAAACAAGTGAAACTTTATTCAAAATGGAGTGAAAAGTTAAAAACCGTGTACGGTTTTTAACTGTATATGGGTTGAAATTTGTACTCACGTTTTGATACAGTTTAGCCAGGTTTTGAGGAATCAGTTTGTCATCAAAAACCTTATATAGGAACTGTATTGCTAAAAACGCAGTGTGAATGCACCCGTACTGTTGGATTTATTGCTGGAAGTATTTTCTGCCAAGCGAGGCCTATTGCAGGGCCCTATATGCATCTGTGGTGTACTTTTGTAATTTTGTGACATCAATAATCCCTCCTACCAACTTCCATCAGTGGTAAATAGTTTGGCTTGTGTGGTGACTTGTCGGTAAACCTATTGCATGTACATTGACGACAGGTTCCGTATAAAGTGGGTACCTGGTCAACTAGGTCAGTGAGTGTTAGTTGTACATAGTCTATATGCTTAAACCATTGGTCTCTTAACTGCGGACCTCTGGCCGTTGCAAAACTACAACTCCCAGCATGCCCGGACAGCCGTTGGCTGTCCGGGCATGCTGGAAGTTATAGTTTTGCAATGGCCAGAGGTCCACAGTTTGGAGACCACTGCACTAGACTGTTTTATGAAGATATCCGTACGTTACAATATACAGGAAACTATAGTGTGATTTGTTAGGGTCAGCCCTGCAAATCATCATAAAGGAAGTCTAGTCAACTCAGCCAAATACATGAAAGTGAGCAAAAAGATCTTTTTTTTTTCCATTTCAGAACAGCAGGTCTTAGCACTTTGTGTGCCGATGAAATGTCCTACATAGTGCAGACTCCTGATTGAATTACGCTTTACAATAACACCAGGTCTGCTGCGGGACGTGGAAATGAGTAAAGGCATAAGCTCAGGGCATGACAGAGTTCACACCCAGGCATAAATAAACCCACCGAATAAAGAGGAGACTGTGCCCAGATTCTCTGCTAATTATAACTTTTTATGGAGTAATAATTGTTGTACTGATCTAATTCATGCAGCTGCTTCGGGGTTTCAAAGGACCATGTAAAAGTGAAATATGACAAACAAAATTCTCACTATTACACAACATTTCATTCTTAACAAATGCTACATGCAAAAACAGGTAATAACCTCATATTCAGATGTTTGATCCTGCAAGGCACACATATGAATGAAATATTGGTATGCTTTATGAACCCAGGCTTTAGAAAGATAATATCCAAACAGCCACGGTCCTTTTATCGATTGGCAAATGATCCACCAAGACTTTGACTATTTTAAAGGGGTATTCTGGGATTTTTTTTATTTGACTATGCTGCAGGGGCTGTAAAGTTAGTGTAGGTCATAATATAGTGTCTGCAGCTGTGTATGAAGGCTGGTCTCGCAATTCTAATGTGTGTGTTTCAGGTTTTCCCAGGTTGCAGTGCGACCCGAGACATTGCATCACTAGTCAGGTGTTAAAAGGGAGCCTGTCTGCTTCAATGGGTGGAGCAACCACTCGGTGGCCATGAGATCAGTCTCCACGGAGGCTGTACTGCAATGGGTGGGGTGGCTGATGTGTGGGACGGAGAAAAAGGATCTCACATTTACAAACAAGGGATCCTGGGACTTTTAGTTGGAGGGAACGAACTCAAACAGGATATAGCCATTTCACAAAAAGATAGCAGCATTATAGTGGACTCCCAACACATCCATTTAGCCTCAAGACAAGCATGGATCCTTCCTAAGCATGTCCATTAGTGTCTAGCAGGCAAGTTCTAAAGTAACCTTATGGTGGATAACTTCTTTAGGGTTGGCAATCAATGTTAATAAATGATTGGCGTCGAACAAAACTCTGGGTCCCTCACCATTTATCACAAGAAAGGAGTCACTGCTCCGATCAGTGACTGCTGCAAATCATTTTGGAATGAGATCTGGGGAATTTATACAGTAAGTCAACACCTTTAACTCTTCGTCAGGTTCCTCAAACCATTCCTGCACTGTGGCAGAGTGCAATATCCTGCTGATAGAGCCCACTGCCATTATGGAATATATCAGCCAGAAAGGGGTGGGCTTGGTTTGTAACAATGTTTAGGCGGTACAGTACGTGTTAAAGGGTAACTCTCATTAAAACTAATATTTGTTATTGCACTCCTTATGGTAAATAAAAAAATATTTCCAATATACTTTACATTTTTTTTTTAATTTTTCTATGTTTTATTTGTGTGCCAAAAAGCTCAAGAACACATTTTCCCCCCATCTTATACACAGACTTTAGACCGAAGTCCAAACACAGAAAGTGCAGCCTGGAGTGCTGAGGGGGTGTGTGTCCAGCCTCAACCAATCGTAGCTCCTCTCACACTTAACTGCCATATGCTGTTGGTTGAACCCCCCCCCCCAGCACTCCATTCTGCACTTCCTGTGTTTTGGCTTCGGTCCAAAGTCTGTGTATGAGATGGGGGAGAATGTGCTCTTGTGCTTTTTTTTAAGCCCAAATAAAACATAGAAAACATCATTAGTTTTAATGAGAGTGCCCATTTAAAGTAACATCCACATGTATGGCAGGACCCAAGGTTTCCCAGAAGAACATTCCCCAGATGGGTGTCCATGAACCTGTCACTGGTTGCCCTGCCTATGATCGCTATTGGTAGGTACTAACCACTGCATTATGTATGGGAACACCCACAAGACCCCTATTTTATTTTTTATTTTTACTGACCATGTAGTCTAACATCACCATTTGGCCCTTGTCAGTGTCCATGAGTTCTATAAAGTTGGCAATTTTACCTGCTTTCAACACATTAACTTTTCAGGTTTACCATAAGAAAAATAAATTGTCCATTATGTGAAATTGACCATATTTGAAAATACTGAAAAAAGTAATGATCAAAAATCTATTGTTTTTATAAAGACAGCCCTACCAATATATACTGGGTGCTTTCTCTTTTTTTTTTTTTTTTTTTTTTTTTTTTTTGCAGTTTTCTCTTCTGGTCTGACATGGTCAGTCACCCTGATCTTCTCACACTCAATGACTATTCAGCCATATATATTGCAGCATATACAGCTGATACACTGGCCTCATACGTATTTTGCAGTAAATGGTGTACTTCAAAAGCTGTATGACAGTCTGGCCAAATATTTACTGGCCAGGATGAGGTAAATATACATCATAATATTATGTACAGCTATAGCTTCTACATTAGTCTGTAACACTAAAGTCACTTGGCAGAAGGAAGGATATTATTCCCTATAATAACACTGTACAATGTGTGAGAAGAGAAGAGATAATGTTACTATTATGAAGAATAGATCTCCTGATGGATGCCTCACACTCTGCAGCACAAGAATGAACATCTTCAATTAAGACTGCAGGGAAATGAAGTTCAAAGCAAATCATATGACAGAAGCCCTCTGTCCGCCACAAAAGGTTTGTACATGAAAAGAGGAGAGGATAAAAAGAAGGCAGAGAGAAGTAAATATGGTCATATCTGCATTATTTTTCAGAGGTAGGAATGTAATTTCATTCAGCCAAACAAAATATTAAGACTGCTGTGAAAAGTGAATCATAGTTAAAACCCTTAAAGGCTCGGTTTACATAGGTCAATTGTGTCAAGGTTAGCTTTTTACATAAACTGTTCACAACTGATGCTCAAAAAGTGCATAAATTGTCATCAGTCAAAACCATCAGTTGCCTGACAGGTATATGCGGCATGGACGTGGAAACAAAGCAAGATGTCAAATCATCCGATGTCTAAACAGATGCTGGATGATTGTGAATTGTCCCATTCAAAAGAATGGGATCAGTTCTGGCTTCATTTTTCCTCCTGCACATTTTTTTTTGCAGCGCCGGAGGGAAAAGAAAACTGACAACGGAAATAAGTAAAGAGGGCCTAAGGAGACTGTTTCACCGCTTCCTAATATATCCCACCTCTCTACGAACACATACATCTCTCTATGATTAGAAAACAAATTAACAGCAGCACTCAAAAAGTATGAAAAATATAAAAGCATATATGTGTGATGCTCTCTAAAATCTCTTCTAAACCCCCAAATCAATTACATAGAAATAAATCACCATGTCAAGACACACCACAGAAACCATGTAATGAATAAGGGGCTGTTTTTGAGCATCAGCAGTGTAAATCTGTGAATGACTTAATCACTAACTTGTTGTTTTAGTGATTTATGGTTCCACTACTGTTGTCCCATGTCATGGAAAACAAGATGTTAAAACCGACCCAGCATGTACAGTACAATAGGTGGGTACTCTATGACCGTGCTGATCATAAAAGCAATACTAAACAGGTGCGAAAATAGTTGACACCACTGCAAGGGACTAAAAAAAGCAAAGCGGCAGGTGTGTTTCCATTAACACACGAATCTGCAGAATAAGTAAAATGACATCACCCAGAACTTCCAGAAGAATACGTGTCCCTGCAAAAGTGCCATGCGCAAAACTCAATCTGGGGCCTAAGCAGAGTTGGTGCTAGTTCTGTGCATAAATATTTTACATTGGGGATATACACTGCACTGGCATTGGGAAATGCAGGGAAACATCTGACTGAAGAATGTTTTATTTATCCTGCAGAATAAATAATTTAGGAGGACGAGGATTTCGTGGGTCAGAGTGGGGATGTACTGAGTGCTGTCTTCAGATCGGGGGAATAGATCTCTTATTAATGATGACCCTGCACCTTTAATAGGGAAACAATCTATTTTTATTGCATTTCTTTGAAGAACCGCACGTTCTACATTCATAACCAGTATATTTAACTCTAACAAAAAACAAAGAAAACTAACAACAACAATGTTTACTGTGCTGAAAGCAACACTTATTACATTGTCATGAAGCTCACATTTAATCATCAAAAGACTAACTTTTTTCTGGCTAAAAGTGTAAGGCTCTGTTCACACTAGCACCATATGAAGTTATGAATGGTATATACTGAATAACAAAAGGGATCCTTTTAGCTGCAATTTATATTCCAAACTGCTGACACTGTAAAATAGGGGTTAGGACAAGGAGACATCTGGTACCTTTAACATATCAGTCTGTGTTTCCATAATGTAGAAAAATTATTTTATTCTCTGTTGCAGTGTTTTCCAAACCGGGTGCCTCCAGCTATTGCAAACCTACAACTCCCAGCATGACCGGGCATGCTGGGAGTTGTTGTTTTGCAACAGCTGGAGTCAACCTGCTTGGGAGACAATGCTTTGGTGCGAAGTGTCAAAGAGGTGTTCCCAGGACACCGAATTGATAAGGGCTGGAACGCCTCTTCAATCCCTCTCATCCCTTTCCCTGTTTGACTCAAAGCCAGCTGGAAGCCGAGCCCTGATTCCAAATCTCGCACCTGGGCAAAATTTGGAAACAGGGCTCAGCTTCCACATTACTGTGTATCAAACAGGGCCAGGAATGGGACGGGGCGAGGAGGAGTTCCAGATCTTAGCACTTCAGGGTACTCTTTCAACCAGAGAAGAAAAGCATTATGAAAGCACAGACATACACATACATATATACACATATTATATGTATATATATATAGGTACTATGTAACCACAGAACAAAAAACTATCCGCACTCACCGCAAAGCTTCTGACTCTGTATTCCTAGACGGAGATGCCGACAGACCCAGGCAGGTCAGGATGCATTGCGCTCGGAGGCAAAGCCTCCGAGCGCTATGCATCCTGACCTGCCCGGGTCTGTCGGCATCTCCATCTAGGAATACAGAGTCAGAAGCTTTGCGGTGAGTGCTGATCGTTCTTTTTGTTCTGTGGTTGCATAGTATCTGACACATCTTAGTATCAATTGTCTCCAGCACCTCAGCTGACTCCACACTTCAATGTCTCCTCTGCTGCCTCACTCCTGAACATATGAGTCTACTCAGTCAACCCCTGACACTCCACAGTAAGTGGTGCCATCCTTTAAGCCTTTTTACACTATATATATTAGCTTACAAAGCTGAAAATTAACAGAAGGGGTAACACACCCTTGCTGATGCCTGTAGTCAAATGGCAATGCCCTCCTACCTTCAGTCAGGTACAAAGAAAGCCAGCCTGTAAAGCTCAAGTCTAAACCCAGCATATAAGCATTGTACTGACTGGCTGGCTGCACATACAAAGGGAGCATGTAACACAGCATGTAATACACATGAACACAATCATTTACCTTTTCTATCAATTCATAGCACTCCTCCAGCTTTAGAGACCTGTTTTGTACAGAGGTGGAGGCTCTGTGGTACACATCGAGCCATTCTTCATACACACTGTCCGGAATGGAGGCCACAGCAAAACATAGCGTTCTTAATCCTGTAGACAAGATATCATGAAGCAGAATGATGTTTACAGTGCACTTTATTATATTTGCCAGGATAAATCTCCAGACGTATTGCATGCCTTACACAAAGAAGTCACCCAACGGCTACCACAGTGTAAAACACAAAAAATATATCTTTTTATTGTAAAGAGTGGTCAAAATGGTGCTGGAACGAATTCGAAAGGCGTACTTTGTTAGAATACATCAGAGCAGGCCATGGACATGGTGGGTGTAAACATCTGAAACATTTCCTCACAAATATACACTGTAAGCAAGGCCAAAGGGCACACTGGAGAGTATATATTTTTTTTTAAACAGAAGAACGTTGTTATGAAACCCAAGAAGGTTGCTCCAAATCAATGATCAAATACCTACTCATACTTGATATTTTAAGGCAATACCGCAATATATTACACTGTATCCAGTTGTCAGTAGAGGCCAGTGACACTAACCAAATCCCTATAAACCGTATGCTACTGTTTATTGGCTTGTCAAGTTGTTCAGGCAAGATCCAGGGCACTAGCTGATATTAAAGAGCCTTCCTTAAAGGGGTACTCCGCTGCGCAGAGTTTGGAACAAACTGTTCCGAACGCTGGAGTCGGGAGCTTGTGACATCATAGTCCCGCCCCCTCATGACGTCACGTCCCACCCCCTTAATGCAAGTGATTGCATTGAGGGGGCAGGGCGTGACATTATGAGGGGGCGGGGCTATGACATCACTAGCTCCCGGCACCGGCTCCAGCGTTCGGAACATTTTGTTCCAAATGCTGAGCAGCAGAATACCCCTTTAAGTAGGTGGTTTTGCCATGTGAGATATACATAGACAAAGTGGAAGTATTTCTCTTACCTTCTGTAGCAAACTGTTCCAGATGTTTTAGTGTAATCTCTTTGTACTTGGATGTTTCAGCCAGACGGTCATAAATGACTGTGTCCTATTAATAAAGAAAAGACAAAAGCACACAACATAACTACAGCTATTAAAAGACTGTAACCACCCAAGTAGCTGGAATTTAGCATTAAGCTTTATTTATGACTGCAATTTTTATTTTTAATGAGGCAGAACATCAAAAATACAAATTTTTGTCAAATACATAATGGTAATGATGAGATCAATGCAATACACGTTCCTTCACCTTCCCTATAATCTAACCAATGAAATACTGTGCAACCAAGTAGTACGTCAGTGTTAGGGTCCCATCCTATATGGAGCCACCTCAGTGCTGGTGGATGGTTGACAGAACTCGATCAAAAATGTGTTCTAACAGCGCCAATATTACTTGGCAACTTCAGTCGTGTCGAAGCTATAATATCAACTTGTCACTAGCCATAAGTACAGTACTCTTCTATTAGGATCAATTTGAGAGGAAAGAACTAGAAGAACGGAGTGGAAATCTAATCCTTGTGGCTCTATGTAGCCTGTCGGCGCAAACAGGACAACAATTCTTTAAAGGGAGAGGTTTTTATGATGGAAAGGTTAAAGGGGTACTCCGGTGGAAATTTTTTATTTATTTATTTTTATTTTTTAAATCAACTGGTGCCATAAAGTTAAACAGATTTGTAAATTACTTCTATTAAAAAATCTTAATCCTTCCAGTACTTATCAGCTGCGGAATACTAAAGAGGAATTGGTTTTCTTTTTGGAACACAGAGCTCTCTGCTGACATGAGCACAGTGCTCTCTGCTGACATCTCTTTCCATTTTAGGAACTGTCCAGGGAAGCATATATTTGCTATGGGGATTTTCTCCTACTCTGGACAGTTCCTAAAAGGGACAGAGATGTCAGCAGAGAGCACTGTGGTCATGAAGTCAGCAGATAGCTCTGTATTCCAAAAATAAAATAATTTCTTCTGTAGTATTCAGCAGCTAATAAGTACTGGAAGGATTAAGATTTTTTAATAGAAGTAATTTACAAGTCTGTTTAACTTTCTGGCACCAATTGATAAAAAAAAAAAAAGTTTTCCAGGGAGTACCCCCTTTAAAGCAACTAGCCTTGTATTCTAGTGCATGGGGACAGGAACTGTGCAAAACATGTAAACGTGTATCCTTAATGTGTGTACAGTGCCCTGGGAAAGGGAACTCCAAGATATATATGCGTTTATTTTTGTATATGTGGATAACTTTGAACATGTCATTCTACTTAAAAGGGGTTGTTCAGATAAATATTTTTACACAGTATTTAAAAAATGCTCAATAGCCGCAGTGGTGACCATGTCAGCCAGTAATTGGATGAGGGGGCATTTCCTAGGTCTTAAGACAAAAGCTTATTTTCCCTTACCATCAAAACTGTTAAATACGAAAATATTTAATTAATTAGACAGCCTCATTAAAGGCACATCCGAATACATTAATTGTCTTTTTTCATTACTTGTTCCTTTCTACCTATTCCAGTACAACACTGTTTTGCTCAGCTTCTCTTCTACAGCCTCCTCCTGTGTCCCATTCAGAGCAAAGTCTGTAAGTCAGTCTGTTTCCAGCATTTATCTCCTCTGTCCTGATCAAACATCTACATTTATTTGTGACCAGATCAAGGGTCAAAAAGTTAATAAAGCAGAAACGAAGAATCCATTCAAAATGTGTAGGCTTTATTGATGATAAACAATAAGCAGTCTCAGGAGCTGGCACAATCACAGAAATAAAAAAAACAAAGTCTACCCAAAAGCAGAGTCCTGTTTGCACATAAGATTCACAAGACAAGATTGTAAAACATCCACAGGGACGAGATTTGCTCACTCATTTGCACATCATCTGTACATGTGGGATTTAGGCTATGTTAACACCTTGGAATTTTTGCCCTATTGAATTGAATGGAATTCTGCTGCACTGTGCATACGGCCGAATTTCCAAGCCAGATGAGTAGATTACATTTACAAGCATTGCAGAGACGACTTTCTAATTATCTGGGAAGGAGATACTGGTTCACTACCTGAATTTGTTAAACTTCTTAACATCGAATGATTGGGGCCTTACTTTCCCCAGAAATAAACCTCAGAATAAAATGGAGTACCGTATATACTCGAGTATAAGCCGACCCGAGTATAAGCCGAGACCCCTAATTTCAACCCAAAATCCCAGGAAAAGTTATTGACTCGAGTATAAGCCTAGGGTGGGAAATACCTCATCCCCCCCCTGTCATCATCCAGACCCGTCATTAACATCCTCATCATCATCCCCTTGTCATCATCCCACACATCCCCCTTCATCATCCCCTTGTCATCATCCCACACATCCCCCCTTCATCATCCCCTTGTCATCATCCCACACATCCCCCCTTCATCATCCCCTTATCATCCCACACATCCCCCCTTCATCATCCCCTTGTCATCATCCCACACATCCCCCCTTCATCATCCCCTTATCATCCCGCACATCCCCCCTTCATCATCCCCTTATCATCCCACACATCCCCCCTTCATCATCCCCACCCCCCTTCATCATCCCCACACCCCCCCCCCCTTCATCATCCTCTTCTCATCATTCGCCCTCAGTGGTCTTCAACCTGCGGACCTCCAGAGGTTTCAAAACTACAACTCCCAGCAAGCCCGGGCAGCCATCGGCTGTCCGAGCTTGCTGGGAGTTGTAGTTTTGAAACCTCCGGAGGTCCGCAGGTTGAAGACCACTGCGGCCTTCAACATCATCCAGCCCCCTCTCCCCCCCTTTAGTTCTGAGTACTCACCTCCGCTCGGCGCTGGTCCGGTCCTGCAGGGCTGTCCGGAGAGGAGGTGGTCCGGTGAGGAGGTGGTCCGGGCTGCTATCTTCACCGGGGGCGCCTCTTCTCCGCGCTTCCGGCCCGGAATAGAGGCGTTGCCTTGACAATGACGCAGAAGTACGTTGGCAATGAACGCACCTCTGTGTCGTTGTCACGGCAACGTGACTATTCTGAGGCCGGGCCCGAAGCGCTTAGAAGAGGCCTCCCCGGTGAAGATAGCAGCCCGGAACCACTATCCCACCGGACCACCTCCTCTCCGGACAGTCCTGCAGGACCGGACCAGCGCCGAGCGGAGGTGAGTACTCAGAACTAAAGGGGGTGAGAGGGGGCTGGATGATGTTGAAGGCCGCAGTGGTCTTCAACCTGCGGACCTCCGTAGGTTTCAAAACTACAACTCCCAGCAAGCCCGGACAGCCGATGGCTGCCCGGGCTTGCTGGGAGATGTAGTTTTGAAACCTCTGGAAGTCCGCAGGTTGAAGACCACTGCGGGTGGGGGAGTTCACTCGAGTATAAGCCGAGGGGGGTGTTTTCAGCACGAAAAATCGTGCTGAAAAACTCGGCTTATACTCGAGTATATACGGTATTTGGATTTGTTTCTCCTATACAAAGTTTTAAGTATATTAACCGGGACACACTTTAAAACCGTTGATTGTAACAGTACTAAATTTGAAAAGTGCTCACCATAAACAATAAGGATAACATGTCACCTATGGTTAAGTCCGAAGGCTAAGACAAAATTGCACACTTATCAGATTACAATAATGAGAATCAACAAATGAGAAATAGATTTAAAGGGGTTATTCAGGAAAAAAACTTTTATATATCAACTGGCTCCAGAAAGTTAAACAGATTTGTAAATTACTTCTATTAAAAAATCTTAACCCTTTCAGTACTTATGAGCTTCTGAAGTTTAGGTTGTTCTTTTCTGTCTAAGTGCTCTCTGATGACACGTGTCTCGGGAACAGCCCAGTTTAGAAGCAAATTCCCATAGCAAACCTCTTCTAAACTGGGCCGTTCCCGAGACACGTGTCATCAGAGAGCACTTAGACAGAAAAGAACAACCTTAACTTCAGAAGCTCATAAGTAGTGAAAGGATTAAGATTTTTTAATAGAAGTAATTTACAAATCTGTTTAACTTTCTGGAGCCAGTTGATATATAAAAAAAAGTTTTTTCCTGGATAACCCCTTTAAGGACAAAAAAAGATATCCTATGGGTATTATTAGTGCTGCAAAGGGCTAGATGCCATACACAGCTTAAATGCTTAAAGCCCAGGTTTAAAATCGCACCCACAATTCATAATTTTGGACTGCACTTTATCACATCCTATTAATGTTTCTTATGAAGTACTACAAGACAATCTAACGAAAAACTGATCTATCATTCTTATTTACACGATTTTAAAACCTAGGGTTATTTACAGAAGAGCCAAAACAATTAACAGCATAGTAGCTCCAAGTCACTTAAAAACATCCATCAGTGACTCAACTACCAAACTAATACAGTCATTCAAATGTAGCATCCAGAGGTGCAAAAGCTGTACTAGCCATGGCAAAAAAAAAAACGCTGTGTGTAATCGGAGTACAGGAGAGACTTTTCCCATAAAACTCTTTAGGATTTGTGGAATGTCTTAAGTTGTCTATCTACACGACTGTTCTTGTCACTTTCAATGACCATCAGTGCAATGCAGCTTCCGCGTTCGTGATGTCACGCCACGCCCCCTCCATTCATGTCTACTGGAGGGGGGGGTGACGCCCCCCCCCAATAGAAGTAAATGGAGGAGGCGTGGTGGCTTGTATTGCCAGTCATAGGGCATGGAGCGGAGTTCGCTCAGTTCACTGAATGACGGGGTGCCGCAGCAGAGATCGCGGGGGTCCCCAGTGGCGGGATCTAATCCCGGATTTGGATTGGGGATAAGATGTTTCCAACGGAGTACCCCTTTAATGAGACTATCAAAATTAATTTTTAGGTACCTTTTTTTGATCATGTGCCCTTGTTGCATCTGGCCTTTGGTGTACAGAAAGGAACACATGGTTTTTTTCACGATTTCCATGGAGTTTGTTACAGCTGTTCTCTGGCGTTCTGATCGCATCTCCTTGTTAAAGTGTAAGATCATTATGCATACTGTATGTTTTATTGTAGGTGCGCATATTGAGCAATTACATTAAATGGGCACTGTCAGATGCTAAAAATGTTCACATGTTGTACATCTTTATAACCTTTCTAATATACTTCATAAGAAAAACGTATGGGTGTGTAGAGATATATATATATATATATATATATATATATAAAAATTTAAAGAACTTATATGTTGGACAACACTTATTTTGAATGTCTATTTTTGATGTCCGTTTGCCAGATCTGTTTTGTTACATGCCTAAGCTGGTAGTAAGCCATTGATGGTGAATGACATACCGTATTTTTCGCCGTATAAGACGCACTTTTTCTTCCCCAAAACTGGGGGGAAAAAGTCGGTGCGTCTTATACGGCGAATACACTCCTATCGCGGTGGTCCCTGCGGCCATCAACGTCCGGGACCCGCGGCTAATACAGGACATCACCGATCGCGGTGATGCCCTGTATTAACCCTTCAGATGCGGCGATCAAAGCTGACCACCGCGTCTGAAGGGAAAGTAACACTAACCCGGCTGTTCAGTCGGGCTATTCGGGACCGCTGCAATCTCACCGCGGCGGTCCCGAACAGCCCGACTGAATAGCCGGGTTAGTGCTTACAGGACACCGGGAGGGACCTTACCTGCCTCCTCGGTGTCTTCTCCGTTCAGGGATCCCCTGTATGGCCGGCGCTCTCCTTCCTCGTCATCACGTCGTCGCGTACGTGCGTCGGCGTGCGTAACGACGTGATGGTGGCGACGGAGAGCGAGGATACCCGGCCGGCAGCAGAGACGTTCCAGAGCGACAGGGACACGGCGACAGCGATGGAGCGACATCCAGGGCAGTGGTGACGGGTCTGGAGCGGCGGGGACACGTGAGTATTACCTCCTCCTGCAGTGGTCTTCAATCTGTGGACCTCCAGATGTTGCAAAACTACAACTCCCAGCATGCCCGGACAGCCAACGGCTGTCCGGGCATGCTGGGAATTGTAGTTTTGCAACATCTGGAGGTCCGCAGGTTGAAGACCACTATTGGGTTCAAAATCTTTATTTTTTTAGATTTTGCCCCTAAAAATTGGGTGCGTCTTATACGCCAGCGCGTCCTATAGGACGAAAAATACGGTAGCAATCAGAGGCACGCACATGATGCAAATAGTGTAATGTATCAAGACTTACAGCCCCTTTGCAGTACAATCTCAGTTTCCCAGCAGAGTTGCGGACGATCACAGACATACGTTTTCGATTACTGCAACAAAAGAATTACAGGACATAATATTTCCAAAGTGTTATCAGGCAAGTGTGGTAAATCATACATAATTTATATTATTTTATCAATATGGCACATATGGAAATTAAAGTTGGAAAGGGATAAGCTCACTATAGACATTTATGGCAATTCCACAGAATAAGCAAGATAAAAGTATGTCAATGTAGTCAGCCACTGAATTCAGGAGTCTATGGAAGTTCTATGTGCAAAAAAGGCAAAGAAATGGTAATCCCAGAGATGAGCTCCCCCCTACTAGACATGTGTGATGTCATGAACAGATTAATCAAGTCTTTTCTTCACTTTAGAGAAATCTGCAAATAATCTGAAGCCAAGCATTACCTCAACATTATAAACCCTAACCTCTCCGATATTTATCAGATATTTGTCTGTTCTATTAAATACAAAAAAAATTATAATATATATATATATATATATATATATATATATATATACACAAAAATTCTGTCTCAACTGGATTTTTACAATTCTCTGTTCCTCTAGGAAACGTAGGAATAAACACATAACAGAATGATAGCATTATATAGGCTTCTTTCACTAGTTTACTTTACATGTATCAGTATTGCATCTATTTTTGCAGCCTGTATTAAGTAGCTATTGTTAGAAGGGTGTTCCGGTATTCGATAATTCTATTTAAATAGAAAAACTAATCTAGTTATCACAGATTGTACTGGTTTCAGCATGTTTTTGCATGATTCAACCCTAATAGAAAGTTGTGTAGTTCTCTCATTCTCTGTGGTATTGTCTCCCCAGCTCCTCTCTTTCTCCCAAGACAACACATCATCCTCTGCTGTCTTGAAACACTTAGCTGGATCTGGTCTGAGTTCTACCGCCGCCCCCTGAGTGATGTCATCAGTTCTGACCAGTTCTTATAGCCTACATCACCATCTCTCACATACACATATACCTATATACGCTGCTCAAAAAAATAAAGGGAACCCTAAGATAACACATCCTAGATGTAAATGAATGAATCGCATGAAATACTTTCGTCTTTACATAATTTTTGTGTGATTTTGTTGTCAGCACATTCAACTATCAATGGAAATCAAATGCATCAACCCATAGAGGTCTGGATATGGAGTCACACTCAAAATCAAAGTGGAAAACCACACTACAGGCTGATCCAACTTTGATGTAATGTCCTTAAAACAAGTGAAAATGAGGCTCAGGAGTGTGTGTGGCCTCCACGTGCCTGTATGACCTCCCTACAATGCCTGGGCATGCTCCTGGACAGTCTGTGGTGCAACGTGGCATTGGTGGATGGAGCGAGACATGAAGTCCCAGATGTGCTCAATCGGATTCGGGTCTGGGGAACGGGCGTCCCAGTCCATAGCATCAATGCCTTCCTCTTGCAGGAACTGCTGACACACTCCAGCCACATGAGGTCTAGCATTGTCTTGCATTAGTAGGAACCCAGGGACAACTGCGCCAGCATATGATCTCACAAGGGGTCTGAGGATCTGTTAAGCACATGGGGGGCTGTGCGGCCCCCCAAAGAAATGCCACCCCACACTATTACTGACCCACCGCCAAATTGGTCATGCTGGAGAATGTTGCAGGCAGCAGAAAGTTCTCCTCGGCGTCTCCAGACTGTCACGTCTGTCACATGTGCTCAGTGTGAATCTGCTTTCATCTGTGAAGAGAACAGGGCACCAGTGGTGAAATTGCCAATATTGGTGTTCTCTGGCAAATGCCAAACGTCCTGCACGGTGTTGGGCTGTAAACACAACCCCCACCTGTGGATGTCAGGCCCTCACACCCTCCTCATGGAGTCTGTTTCTGACCATTTGGGTGGACACAGATTTGTGGCCTGCAGGAGGTCCTTTTGCAGGGCTCTGGCAGTGGTGCTCTTTGCACAAAGGCGGAGGTAGCAGTCCTGCTGCTGGGTTGTTGTCCTCCTACAGCCTCCTCCACGTCTCCTGATGTACTGGCCTGTCCCCTGGTAGTGCCTCCATGCTCTGGACACTACTCTGACAGACACAGCAAACCTTCTTGCCACAGCTCGCATAGATGTGCCATCCTGGATGAGCTGCACTAGCTGAGCCACTTGTGTGGGTTGTAGACTCCATCTCATGCTACCACTAGAGTGAAAACACCACCAGCATTCAAAAGTGACCAAAACATCAGCCAGGAACTGAGAAGTGGTCTGTGGTCACCATCTGCAGAACCACTCCTGTATTGGGGGCATCTTGCTAATTGCCTATAATTTCCACCTGTTGTCTGTTCCATTTGCACAACAGCATGTGAAATTGATTGTCAATCAGTGTTGCTTCCTGAGTGGACAGTGTGATGTCACTGAAGTGTGATGTCACATAAGTGTGATTGACTTGGAGCTACAACGTGTTGTTTAAGTGTTCCCTTTATTTTTTGGGCAGTGTATTTTTATTGGGACATTAAGGTAGAATAGGGTGCATTTACAGCATGTTGCCTTGTGCTGAGCAATGACACAGGCAGGGGAAAAGACAATGAATGAATACAGCAGCGACAGTAGGCTTGCTGTCTGGGTGGAGAGATAGTCCACTTTGTACAACAATGCCCTGCAGGGGCATTGGGCAGGGGACTTTCAGGAGTGCTGTGAGGGGAATGGGAAGACTGATGAAGAGCTGACAAAAACCATAGCATTTTGGGAATTGTAGTACTGAGCAACTGCTCATTATCTGACATAGGAATAGACCGACAGACACACAAAACATTGATTCCTAGTGGTTTTAGTACTGGGGCAGACAAGTAAACAATGCTATATGCTTCTGCTGCATCTCATTTTTTTTTCTACCAGACATCCTTCAATCTATAGCATAAAATCTATGCACATAGCATGAGCTAATTGTATATGTTTATCTCAACTGAAGGCTATGAAAAGGGATTCAAATATCCATGTATCCTTAGGTGTTCTAACTGCATCCGTATTACATTTGTAGTTTAGTTTTCTGCCTAAAAGACAACACATGAGTATTTACTGTGCAGAAATATGGACAACATTTTGAATTAGGATCTAAAATAACAGATTTTTACCTATACACTAGTCTGAAACCTGCCTAGAGTGCATCCCTATAAAGTCTCAATGACAGAGCTGACCGCACAGCATTCTGATATAGATACAGCTCAATAGGGGGCCTTCTCTACCCCATAGGCTGGCTTAGAAGATCAAGAACAAAAACATAAAGAATTTACCTTGTAAATTCCAGCACATTTAGCAACTCAAATCTTTCCTCCTGGCCAAGCTGCAAAAGATTGCAAATGAGAGTTATTGCTAGAATATTAAAGATACATAAAAATCTTGTGTTTCAAATGACACCCACCTAACAGACTTGTCTTTTCCATATTAAAGCTGTTCACAGCAGTGCTATGCTAAGAGATTCTGAGTGGAATGACACTGCCATATACCATCATAATGGCTGGCAAAATGTTCACTTAGCCAAAAGGTAATACATCCCCACTAGAGATGAGCGAACTTACAGTAAATTCGATTCCTCACGAACTTCTCCGCTCGGCAGTTGATGACTTTTCCTGCATAAATTAGTTCAGCTTTCAGGTGCTGCGGTGGGCTGGAAAAGGTGGATACAGTCCTTGGAGACCGGGACTGTATCCACCTTTTCCAGCCCACCGCAGCACCTGAAGGCTGAACTAATTTACGCAGGATAAGTCATCAACTGCCGAGCCGAAAAGTTCGTGACGAATCAAATTTACTGTAAGTTCGCTCATCTCTAATCCCCACCAAAGCTTATACCTGTATGCTTGTGTTGCTTATACCTGTATGCTTGTGTTGCTTATACCTGTATGCTTGGGTTGCTTATACCTGTATGCTTGGGTTGCTTATACCTGTATGCTTGGGTTGCTTATACCTGTATGCTTGGGTTGGCAGAGCGTTCATGTGTTGGTATTATAAGTGAGGAAGGAATATGCTACTTCAGGACACCTCTGGTGGTGGCCAATCCTTAGTCCGATTTCAGAATGTTCAATCCTTGGTTCTCTAGGGTCTGATCCTTCTTTCCCTAAATGTCTGCCCCCCGACCCCCATCATATACATCAGCTGTTATCGGATTTGTCTGCCATTCGTTTAAAATGTATGCCTACTTTTAAATACAGTGATCCCTCAACTTACAATGGCCTCAACATACAATAGTCTTTTCTGGACCATTGTAACTTGAAACCAGACTCAACATACAATAGACAGTCCAGATCTGTGAAACATGTCAATGGCTGGAAGAACCGACCAATCAGAATGGGCAATTTACTAGTAAAACACCTGTATTACTGAAGCGTATGCACTGACTGGTGTCTGGTAGCGCCCCCTACAGTAGAGGGTGATATTACATGTTCTGTACACTTTACCTGTACCAGGGTTACCTGCTCCTCTGGACACCAGGTGAGGGCGACTCCATGTTACTTTTTTAGGACATTGTGCGTACTGTACAGGACCTCGAAGAAGCTCCTGTCCTCTACATAGACCAGTGTTTCCCAAGCAGGGTGCCCCCAGCGGTTGCAAAACTACAACTACCAGCATGCCCGGACAGCCAACGGCATAGACAGTGATTTACAGCTTCCAGCAGATTTCTTAATTTTATATATAAGGACTTTATCTATATTAGTTATCTACTTATTTTTCTTTAATCCTCACCTTTTTTCCTATTTTTGATGACATTTTGGTGCCTTTAGAACCAATTACCAGGTTTCCATAGAGTTCTGGTCTCAACATACAATGATTTCAACATACATTGGTCGACCCAGAACCAATTAATATTGTAACTTGAGGGACCACTGTATTGCATTACTTATCTTACCCGCAGGCCACTGAATTTAATGCAAAAATAGATTTTCTTTTAGATTTTATATACAAATATACAATTCCATTAACCCTAATTGTTATTTATTGTTACCTAGCCTCCTTGTGCAGCTCTATACTTAAGGTAAGTGCCACACTATTCACATTTTTGATGTACTGGATGCTGGTTTAACAGAACTTTCCCATCTGTAATCATTAATATGAACTGCAATAATCAGTGGAACAGACTAAGTTCTGAAAAAATTGACAACACTTAATGTAAACCGACGTCATGACCTCGTTAAGCCATGCCAAGCCCCCTCAATGGAAGTCTACGGGCGAGGGGGTGGCAGTGACATCACGACCCCCACAGCCTGCACCCAGCGTTCAAAACAGAATGTTCCGAACACTGGGGCAATGAAGTACCCCTTTAACTATCATTTCTGATGACATAATAGACACCTGCAATACATAATATTCACAACAATGTATCCTCCACAGTTTAGTTCCCAGTGATTAATATAAAGAAACCTACAGAAGTAGCTTTCATCCATACTGACTGGGGGGGGGGGGGGGGGGGGAAGAGATATCCTAATATCAGCTCTGAGCTTGTAAATGAAGCTCTGAGCTTGTTGAACTTCCAGCGACCAGAGAGTGTGAGAGCGATAACACCAAATTTAAGACACCTGCTCCCCATTCACACCTGAGATCTTTTAACGATTCACATGACACCTGAGAGGGAAAATTGCTAATTGGGCCCATTTCCACTTAGGGGTGTACTCACTTTTGTTGCCAAGGTTTAGACATTGATGGCTGAGGGTAGAGTTATTTTGAGGGGACATAACATTAAACACTGTTAGGGTGGGTTCACACCATGATTTTCCTATACAGTTTTTAGATACTTTTGTTAAAATTTTTTTTTTTTTAAAACGTACAGCAAACCGTGGCCATAGACTTTCCATTCAAAACCGTATTCAACATATTGTATATGGTTGTCTCCGTTTTTCAGACCACACTTTTTTTTTTACTTTTTTTTCTGGACAGAAAGCCGTAGCCTACCACGGTTTTTGGTCAAGGTGAAAAACCGTATTAAACCGTATAAGTATTTTTATTTATTTTTTTTTACATGGGAGTCAATGGGAACCATACAGAACTGTATGTGTGTACGGTCCCATACGTTTTTCACCATACAGTTTTTGACTTTGCAGTTTTTTGTCTTGGAATTTCAATCAAACAAGTGAAACTTTATTCATAATGGAGTGAAAAGTTCAAAACGAATAATTTTTTTTCTTAAAAAACAGATGCAACCAGACATCCTTTTTCAAACCGTATACGGTTTTCAACCGTATACAGATAAAACTTTGTACACACGTTTTGATACAGTTTAGTCAGGTTTTGAGGAATCTGTTTTTTTAATCAAAAACCTGATAAAAAACTGTATTGCAAAAACGTGGTGTGAACCCACCCTTATACAGGCTGTGCACTCACTACTGTACATTAGAGTGTCATTTCTTCAGTGTTGTCACATGTAAAGATATAATAAAATATTAACAAAATTGTGAGGAGTGGACTCACTTGTGTGAGATACTGTATATGATAGCTTACCGATTCTATTATGACAGAATTGGGGGTCCTTCCCGTAAACACAAACCGCAGTTGCTTTGCTGCTCTTACTAGGGCCCCCTCATCTACAAAATGAAATAACAAATGTTAGCTAAAAGATCGCAAACATGGTCAAACAAAGCAGGACTAAAGAGGATAAAAGTACAGCGGCAAAATATCCCGCACCTCTTTACACAGTTTACTATCACTCACCTGGGTGCTGTCTCCATTGGGGCTCTTATTCTGAGTGTTTTGGGGGGGGGGGGGGTAGCCCTCACAAACACAGGGAGAACATACAAATATGATACACTTAATATCCCATAATGACGAAGTAAAAAAAAAATTTGCATGGACAACATGATGGCATATGATCTGTGTATAATTAGTGCAGGAATGGAGGTGGACGTCCACGCTGTATCTCCTGCTCTCCCATACAGATGCATTGAGCGGGAATGTTGGCCAATGCTTCATGCTTCATGTGCGGGGGTCTGAACTATCGGACACTATACTTTGGACATGGGATACAATTTAGTAAACTGGAGTACTCCTTTAAATAGGCATGGCAGTCCCTAGTACTGTACCTAAAGACCCAGCTAACCATCTAATGTGCATGGTGCCCTGGCAAATCTTCCACAATAGACAATGACAGGGAGAGAAGGAACGGACGTGCTGGATTGCAGCTGTCCAGTCCTTTTGTGCTTGAGCTGCTGCCAGGTAGCAGCTACATCCCATCCCGAGAAAGAAAAGCGGTTGTCAGCTGAAAAAAATAAATGAATCTGACCTGGACAGCTCCTTATTCAGGGTTAGGCTGGGTTCACACCACGTTTTGTACTTACGGTTCCGTATATGGCTGCGGGGAGGGGGTTGGGGGGGGGGGGAATCGCGGCGCCCGCACTCAGCCGTATTCGGGAACCGTATTTAATGTATGTCTATGAGCCGACCGGAGTGAACCACAGCCTCTGGTCGGCTGAGTTTTAGGCCGTATACGGTTTCCCGACCGTAGGCAAAATCGCGATTGACCACGTTTTTGCCTGCGGTCGGGAAACCGCATACGGCTGAAAACGTAGCCGACCGGAGGCTGCGGTTCACTCCGGTCGGCTCATAGACATGCATTAAAGGGGTTATCCAGCAAAAAACATTTTTTTTTTATATATCAACTGGCACCAGAAAGTTAAACAGATTTGTAAATTACTTCTATTAAAAAATCTTAATCCTTTCAGTACTTATAAGCTTCTGAAGTTAAGGTTGTTTTTTTCTGTCTTAGTCCTCTCTGATGACATGTGTCTCGGGAAACGCCCAGTTTAGAAGCAAATCCCCATAGCAAACCTCTTCTAAACTGGGCGGTTCCCGAGACACGTGTCGCCAGAGAGTACTTAACGACAGGAAAGAACAACCTTAACTTCAGAAGCTCATAAGTACTGAAAAGATTAAGATTTTTTAATAGAAGTAATTTACAAATCTGTTTAACTTTCTGGAGCCAGTTGATATATATATATTATATATATATATATATATATATATATATATATATATATATATATATATATATATATATATATATATATATATATATATATATATATATATATATATATATATATATACACACACATTAAAAAAAAAAAAAAGTTTTTTCATGGAATACCCCTTTAAATACAGTTCCCGAATACGGCTGAGTGCGGGCGCCGCGATCCCCCCCCCCCTCCCCCCAGCCGTATACAGAACTGTAAGTACAAATGTGGTGTGAACCCAGCCTTATCCAGTAAGAAAACAACAGTACCCGAGTGCAGCACTGGAGATCACAGAGGGTCCAAGTGGTCAATCCCTCCCCTTCCCCATTGTCTAGACTAGTGGTCTACAACCTGCAGACCTCCAGATGTTGCAAAACCAACTCCCAGCATGCCCGGACAGCCGTTGGCTGTCCGGGCATGCTGGGAGTTGTAGTTTTGCAACATCGGGAGGTCCGCAGGTTGAAGACCACTGGTCTAGACAATGACAAGCCAGACAGGCCCTGTTCCTCAGATTGGCTTTCAAAGCTGATAAATCTGTTTGTTCAAGGTGAGAATCTGTCTGTATTCTTTCATTCCATAACATTAAGAACATGACAAGGTCACTACTTCATTTACATCATACCTAAAAGGCAGACAGATTGGGGACAGGAGAGACCTGCTTACTAAAGACAACAGCCAAGTTTGTGTCTTTTCCTTACCGGGAGATGACGCCTGATATATTATCTGGTCTCCGTCACGCTCTGGAACGGCGGTATGACAGACTGCCATCATTGTGAGAAACTCGCATATGACAGGGGCAGTGGGCTGAAAAACAGATTAAAAATCACCCCACAGTTACTCATATATTATAAACCTTATTCGTCATTATAAAGCTAACACTGAGAACAAACATCGGAAAATAGAGAAAATAGAAGGATGCCGCTCTGCTGCTGCATCCGCCCTAGATTTTATCTGTATCTTGTAATATAAACAGGTCCTTCTTCAGATGAATAAGCAACAGAGGTGGCATAACAGCAATATGAAGATCATTTTCCATCAATTTCCTACCAAGTTTGATTATATCCCATTATATAGCGCAGTGCTTCCCAACCAGGGTGCCTCCAGCTGTTGCAAAACTACAACTCCCAGCATGCCCGGACAGCCGTTGGCTGTCCGGGCATGCTGGGAGTTGTAGTTTTGCAACAGCTGGAGGCACCCTGGTTGGGAAGCACCGACATAACCCCATGTTATCCAAAGCTGCAGAAATAACATTGCTACTTGAAAGCAGCACTAAGCAGCCTCAAAAGCGTTCTGTATCACAGGTCGGTTTGTATCCGACCGCCCCTGAACATGGATTGCCCGACCTTGCGGATCTAACCGTTTCGTGTCCGGGCTCTTGAGTACCGCTGGCTTCCCCCTCCTATCCTTTTAATAACTGTTTTAGTGACTCTTGACTGATAATGCTCTAGCCTTATGACTTGAAGCTGTAGAAAAGGTGCCCATATAATCTCTGATGCCACATTTTATCATGGTCTGCCCAAGGCTGTAGCTGGTCACCTATAGAGACTAGTCCCAAGCTGAGCAGACCGGTAAAGTGATGCAAGCTGTGAATCTCCTGCAGAAAAGGTCAAAATCATTAAAGAGGAACTCCGGTGGAAAACAAAATGTTTTCAAATCAACTGGTGCCAGAAAGTTAAACAGATTTGTAAATTACTTCTATTTCAAAATCTGAATCCTTCCAGTACTTATCAGCTGCTGTATACCACAGAGAAATGTGTGGAGTTCTTTCCAATCTGACCACAGTGCTCTCTGCTGACACCTCTGTCCGTGTCAGGAACTGTCCAGATTAGAAGCATATCCCTGTAAAAAACCTCTCCTGCTCTGGACAGTTCCTGACACGGACAGAGGTGTCAGCAGAGAGCACTGCGGTCAGACTGGTAAGGACTTCACAATTTTCTCTGTAGTATCACTGTAGTATACAGAAGCTGATAAGTACTAGAAGGGTTAACATTTTTTAATAGAAGTCATTTACAAATCGGTTTAAGTTTATGGCACCAGTTGGCTTGAAAACATTTTTTGCGCGACCAGTTGTCCGTTGTAATGCCATCACTCACTTTACCATAAAATGTATGGCGCAACCAAATGTGTGGGGAAATTAAAAAGAAAAACACAATTTAGCAAATTTTGGAAGGTTTTGTTTTCACAAGATACAATTTACGGTAAAAATGACATGTGTTCTTTATTCTTTGGGTCAGTACGATTAAAATGATACCCATGATAACACACTTTTCTATTATACCCATGATAACATACTTTTTCTATTACTGTTGCGCTAAAAAAACTAAAAACGCAAACTATTTAACCAAATTAGTACGTTTAAAATCCCCCAATTTTGAAGACCTATAACTTTTTCATTTTTCCATATAAGCGGCGGTATGAGGGCTCACTTTTTGCGCCGTGATCTGTACTTTTTATTGATACCATATTTGCTTAAATACTAAATACTTTTTTAATTAATTTTTTTGGAATAAAAAGTTATAAAAAAGCAGCTATTTTGGACTCTTATTTACATTCACCATACGGTATCATTAACATTTTACTTTAAGAGTTGGGATATTTACGCACGCGGCGATACCAAATATGTATATGAAATATAAAAATATATTATATATATATATATATATATATATATATATATATATATATATATATATATATTTAAAAATATATATTTTTTTTTTTACACTTTGGGGTTGAAATTTGGAAAATGGGCCAATTTACGTTTTTATTGGGGGAGGGTGTTTTCCACATTTTTTTTAAAAAAATTTTCACTTTTATTTTCATTTTTACACTTATGTCCCCATAGGGGACTTTTTATAGCAATCATTCGATTGATAATATTGATCAGTGCTATGTCCTATGCATAGCACTGAACAGTATTAGCAGTCATCTTCTGCTCTGGTCTGCTCGATCGCAGACCAGACCAGAAGACCCGTGGAAGGCAGCGGAGGCAGGCGAGGGGACCTCCGGCTGCCATGCTGGATGATCGGATCGCCGCGGCAGTGCTGCAGGCGATCCGATCATCCATTCGAAGTACAGCGATGCTGCAGATGCCGTGATCTGTATTGATCATGGCATCTGAGGGGTTAATGGCGGACATCTGCGCGATCGTGGATGTCCGCCATTACGGGCTTCGATGTCCACCATTATCGCTTCGATGCTCGCGGTTATGCATAGGGCGTAAATGTACGTCCTGGTGCGTTAAGTACCAGCTCATACATTTACATCCTGCATCATTAAGGGGTTAAAGAGTCTTTGGCTCATCCTATAAAGCTCCCTGCTCCAACTAAAGCTAGTGTTTGCCACTGGATGCTCCGCTAGCTGTTTCTATTAACCATGTATGTTGTTGACTCTAAGCTGTCATAGCCCTGGAGCTGCAGCAGAAACACTATCCCTCTTTATTCTGAAAATCAAAATTTTGTGATTGATACAACAAAACAATAATGTTTATTAGCTTACTTTTACATTGTGTTTCAACTGCTCCATGTTACAAGCCCAAACCCTGAGGCTGCAGGACTGCTAATTTATATGCAACTTCTAGGGCAGGAGTGGTGGACCTGCAGGAAGCATGCCTTTCGGCAATGGAGGCTGAGGCATAGAACATGATGACCACCTATGAAGTGACTATATACTCTACTCATGGACCACATCCACTACCTTTCTCTTCTATATTGCCACTGTCCCTTCTTTAGGTTAGGGCTTCACTGAGACTGTGTGTAAAGTTAATAAAATTATTTTAAACTACCAATACAGTTTAAAAGGAATAAATAAAGTGTAGAGCCTACATGGTGCAGCCACATGTTGATGTGACCATGCCCACATGCTGCGGCCAATGACCGCATGATTTACTGGCAAAACTGTGTTGCCATTGCATGTGGTCATGACTTTGTCTTCTTGCATCTGCTGCCACATGTGGCTCTACCCCATAAGGTACCGAGGAATTAATATTTGGCTGGCTGACATCTCTCAGATTTCTACATACACATGAACGCTCAGCTTTATGTTTATATGTTGTGTAGTGAGAGGTGGTAGGCTGCTGTCAGTCTCCTCATGCTGTCAGTCACCCTTCTCAGCTGTCAGAAAAGAGTCAGAAGGCCCCCATATACATTAGACACTTGGCTAATCCCATTGAATTTGGCAAATTGGGCAATGTAATGTGGACTACAGCTGTCACTTGATAATGCTTAGTACTTGGTGTACAGATACTTACTAGTTCATCATCATCTGTATAGTTGCCATTTTCTATACTGCAGCTAGCCAATAATAATAATACCATGATCTATACAGATCACGGCATTTAAACATTGAAATGCCACTATTCCCTGGTGTCTATTGGTCCCATAGCGTCTCCCCCCCCCCCCCCACCATGTAATCGCGGGAGGGCTATAGGTTGCTAGGGAAGCCTGGGGCCTTACCTTGTCCTCTGCGTCTTCCCTGGCTCTGAGATTGCTTAGCTTAGGGCTCCCTTTGGAGAGCACAGATTTCATGCGTCATTGTAATGCAATAGTTTATGATAGGCCAAAAAGTGTGTATATAAAAAAGTAGTAAAAAATCCCTCCCCTAAAATCTATCCCCTTTTCCAATTTATAAATAAACCACTGTACAAAAATAATATATGTAAATAAATAAAAATCGCCGCATGCATAATTGTCCGAACTATTAATTTATTATGTTTCTGATCCTGCACAGTGAACGGCGTAAATGCAAAGAAATTCCAAATGCCAAAATTGCTGATTTTTGGTAACATTACATCCTAAAAAGATCGTAATAAAAAGTGATCAAAAAGCCAGAACTACACAAATGTGATAAACTACAGCTCAAGGCGCAAAAAACAAACCCTAACACACATAAAAATGGAAAAATTAAAAAAGTTATTAGCGGTGAGAACATGGTAATTAAGAAAGTTATATTTTTTTTGATTTTTTTTTCAAGGTTTACATTTTTTTTTTTTACATCATAGAACGAAACAAAAATTATTAAAGTTTGGTATCATTGGAATTGTACTGAATGATAGAAGACAGAATGTCATATTTACTGTATTTTGAACTCTGAAAATAAAAATAAAAAATTCCCTACAAAATTGTGCAATTCCATATTTTTTCTTCAATTTTGCCCTGCATATAATTTTTTTCTGGCTTTGTAATACATTGTATGAACAAAAGTGAACCAGTGGTAAGTTCAACTCGTCACGCAGAAAATAAGCCCTAATACAACTGTCAGTCGAAAAATAAAAATGTTATGGGTCTTAGAAGATTAGGAAAAAAACATGAGCCAGAAAAAAAATTAGCTGGGTCATGAAGGGATTAATTATGGCTCAAATTTTTTTTTACTATAATATGAAAAACAAAAATCAGTGACCATGGTACACAAATACACCCTTAGACCACTGTGCCTACTTTATTGCCATCAATTCCCGGCTCCATTAGACCCTTTTCTGTTAGTTTGGGTGATCAGATCCATAGCTGGACAGGATTTATGACTTCTGTAATACGTGCTCAGAATTATGCCCCATTGCACAAATTTTAAACTGGCATTATTGTGATTATATTGCAATATATATATATATATATATATATATATATATATATATATATATATATATATATATATATATATATATATAATGTATGCACACGGTTTTTGAGTCTTTACACGTTCAGACTTCTGCTACCATATTAAAGCCATCTTTTGCTACTATTGATTCTACACAGCGTCCATTAGAGAGACCATTCCCGCTTTAGCAGTATCATTACTAGTTAACTTATTGATGAAATTATTCGAGTAACAAATGTGACTGCCCCCAGATGTACTGGGACTGGCGCACAGACCTATTTTATAACAATTATTTATAACCTCCTCTGACAGCAGCATGTGCCAGGTCCCTCTGTGCCCAATTTAATTTCGTGCCATCTACACAATGCTGAAATGTAGCTTTAGTTCAGCCCTGCATAAAGCAGCCATAACATATGATAACAGGGTGTATTAGATTATAAGTCAAGTAGCAGGAGAGTACTATACAAAATTGACAAAAAAAAGGTTGTTTTGTACTGAAAATAAATATGTCTTTTAGGCTAGAGTGGCCCTGATCTACTATGGTCTTCCTGACTGGTTTTCATCCAGCTCCACATCACAATTGTGTCTGCACCAGAACGTGTGCCAAAAAATAAACCAACTTTCACACCACAATCACTAGAAAACCCAAAAAAGTGATGTGGCTTCATGACTTTCGATCAACCCAACGTATTTCCTATTAATTCACCCAAAATCATGTGAATATATGGCTAAACACTTCTGACCTGTGTGTCCCAATTGTATATGGAGTGGAATCAAGCATGTCTGATACAACAGTACACACAAAAAAGGCTCTTAGTAAACTGGTGCCAGTATCTGGGTCAGCATTTCCAATAAAATCAGCAGGGGGTCTAAAACACAGAAAAAGGTGAAAGTCTTCCCATTATAATCAATGCCATGAGTACTATAAGCTTGGGCACCTGAGGCAAAAGAACAGCAAGATATCATAAAAGGTTGGATACAAATCTATGTCATCATCTAAGAAAAGAAATGTCTTGTTCCATGTCCCTGACTGATTTACTGCAGTCCCTTCACAACTGCTGGGATACTACAAACAGCACCTTCATTTTAGCCTAGGTAATCAAAGTGTTAACCCCTTAAGGACCAAGCCCATTTTGGCCTTAAGGACCAGAGCGTTTTTTGCACATCTGACCACTGTCACTTTAAACATTAATAACTCTGGAATGCTTTTAGTTATCATTCTGATTCCGAGATTGTTTTTTCGTGACATATTCAACTTTAACATAGTGGTAAATTTTTGTGGTAACTTGCATCCATTCCTTGTGAAAAATCCTAAAATTTGATGAAAAATTTGAAAATTTAGCATTTCTCTAACTTTTAAGCTCTCTGCTTGTAAGGAAAATGTATATTACAAATAAAAATTTTATTTAGTCACATATACAATATGTCTACTTTATGTTTGCATCATAAAATTGACGAGTTTTTACTTTTGGAAGACATCAGAGGGCTTCAAAGTTCAGCAGCAATTTTCCAATTTTTCACAAAATTTTCAAACTCACTATTTTTCAGGGATCAGATCAGGTTTGAAGTTGATTTGAAGGCCTTCATATTAGAAATACCCCATAAATGACCCCATTATAAAAACTGCACCCCCCAAAGTATTCAAAATGACAGTCAGTCAGCGTTCTAACCCTTTAGGCGTTACACAGGAATAGCAGCAAAGTGAAGGAGAAAATTCACAATCTTCATTTTTTACACTCGCATGTTCTTGTAGACCCAATTTTTGAATTTTTACAAGGGGTAAAAGGAGAAAATGTGTACTTATATTTGTAGCCCAATTTCTCTTGAGTAAGCACATACCTCATATGTCTATGTAAATTGTTCGGCAGGCGCAGTAGAGGGCTCAGAAGTGACGAGGGGATTTTGGAGAGTACGTTTTTCTGAAATGGTTTTTGGGGTGCATGTTGCATTTAAGAAGCCCCTATGGTGCCAGAACAGCAAAAAACCCTCACATGGCATACCATTTTGGAAACTAGACCCCTTGAGGAATGTAACAAGGAATAAAGTGAGCCTTAATACCCCACAGGTGTTTCATGACTTTTGCATATGTAAAAAAATAAATAAAAAAATTCACTAAAATGTGTGTTTCCCCCCAAATTTCACATTTTTCCAAGGGTTAATAGTAGGAAATACCACCCAATATTTGTAACCCCTTCTCTTCTGAGTATGAAGGTACCCCATAAGTTGACCTGAAGTACACTACGGGCGAACTACAATGCTCAGAAGAGAAGGAGTCATATTTGGCTTTTTGAGAGCAAATTTTGTTCGGGGGGCAGGTCGCATTTAGGAAGCCCCTAAGGTGCCAGAACAGCAAAAAAAAAAAAACACATGGCATACTATTTTGGAAACTAGACCCCTTGAGGAACGTAACAAGGGGTACAGTGAGCATTTGCCCCCCACTGGTGTCTGACAGATCTTTGGAACAGTGGGCTGTACAAGTTTTCATTTTCACGGAGCACTGTTCCAAAGATCCGTCAGACACCTGTGGGGTGTAAATTCTCACTGCACTCCTCATAACATTCCGTGAGGGGTGTAGTTTCCGAAATGAGGTCACATGTGGGGTTGTTTTTTTGCGTTTGTCAAAACCGTTGTAACAATCAGCCACCCCTGTGCAAATCAGCTCAAATGTACATGGTGCACTCTCCCTTCTGGGCCTTGTTGTGCGCCCACAGAGCACTTTGCGCCCACATATGGGGTAGTCGGGAGAAATTGCGTTACAAATTTTGGTCTTTTTTTTTCCCCTTTTACCTCTTGTGAAAATGTAAAGTATAGGGCAACATCAGCATGTTAGTGTAAAAAAAAAAAAAAAAAAAAAAAAAAAAATTTTTACACTAACATTCTGATGTAGACCCCAACATTTCCTTTTCATGAAGGGTTAAAAAAGAATAAGTCCCCCAAACCTTGTAACGCAATTTCTCCCGAGTACGGCGATACCCCATATGTGGCCCTAAACTGTTGCCCTGAAATACGACAGGGCTCCAAAGTGAGAGCGCCATGTGCATTTGAGGCCTAAATTAGGGATTTGCATAGGGGTGGACATAGGGGTATTCTACGCCAGTGATTCCCAAACAGGGTGCCTCCCGCTGTTGCAAAACTCCCAGCATGCGTGGACAAGTCAACGGCTGTCCGGTAATACTGGGAGTTGTTGTTTTTCAACAGCTGGAGGCTCTGCTTTGGAAACAGTGGTGTACCGGACGTTCTTATTGGGGGAGGGGAGGGGAGCTGTGTAAGGGTATGTGTATATGTAGTGTTTTTAACTTTTCATTTTATTTTGTGGTAGTGTAGTGCACTGTTTTTAGGGTACAGTCACACAGGCGGGGGATTACAGCGAGTTTCCCAGCGCAAAATTTGCTGCATCTCAAACTTGCAGCGAGAAACCCACTGTAAAACCCTCGCCCATGTGAATGTACCCTGTACATTCACAGGGGGGGGCACCAGCTGTTGCAAAACCACAACTCCCAGCATGCATGGTCTGTTAGTGCATGCTGGGAGTTATAGTTTTGCAACAGCTGGAGGCACACAGGTTAGGAAACACTGAGTTAGAAACAGACAATGTTTCCCAACCAGTGTGTCTCCAGTTGTTGCAAAACTACAACTCCCAGCATGCTCAGACAGCTGAAGGGCATGCTGGGAGTTGTAGTTCGGCAACATCTGAAGGGCCAGATGTTGCTGAACTAAAACTCCCAGCATGCCTGGACAGTCAGTGCATGCTGGGAGTTGTAGTTTTGCAACAGCTGGAAGAGCACAGATTGGAGACCATTATACAATGGTCTCCAAACTGTGGCCCTCCAGATGTTGCAAAACTACAACTCCCAGCATGCCCAGAGAGCCAAAGGCTGTCTAGGCATGCTGGGAGTTGTAGTTTTCAGACTCCTAGAAGCAGCAGTGAAGAACTTCACTGCTGCCTCTGAGGACCATATACTTACCTGACGGTCCCGTCGCTGCTCGTCCACGTGGCCGGTCCCGCGCTGCTCCTTGGTCCTGCCGCTGCTCCAGGTAAGGCCCACGGTCCCCTTCTGTTCCCCCCCCCCCCCCCCTATGCCGCAGGTCCCCGCAGCCATCGTCCCCCATTCTGCCCGACTTCCAGGGGCGGGCAGTGCGGGGGATCTGAACTTTCACCCCAGGTCACTGTGATTGGTCCACAGGGACCAATCACAGTGATCGCTGACCAGGACCATCAATGGATGGTCCTGGGGGGTGAAGCAGAAACAGCGGGACTTCTGCTGGTTAACCCGTGCGATGCTGCGCATCGCCAGGTTAACCGAATGTAATTTATAAACGTCGGGATGCGCGAACGCACTGCACAACCTGGCGTTTATATATGACATTCTGCGGGAAGGGGTGAAACTATCCCGTTATCCCAATATGCCATGTCCATGTTTTCAACCATTTAGGATTGTGTCAATAAAAAATAAAATAAGAAAAATAACACAACTTTGCAAATTGTTCTGATAAACACTTCTACCGGTTTTGTGTCAACAGCTCCGAACATTCATTTGTGTAGCTAGCATAAAGTTGGGAATCCGACTACGCAAGGTGGTTGTAGTCTGTTACCATGGAAACACTGGTCTGCATTGCAACTTTTGTTTTCAAGATGCATTGGAATAATAAAATAATAATTGTAAAAGCTGGACATTCGCTTAAAAATGCAGGCGATAAAGAGTCCTACTGGTAGGCACGCCATGCTCCCAGTAGGCCGCCAGCAAAAACCGGAGTCTGTGTACTGCACACGGCTATGGTTCACTCAGGTTAGTTGCGTAGACCATTCAGTCTGAGAAAACCTTGCTGGACTCCAGGCCATCACATCCTGCCTCTTACATTCCCAATATAGACTGTATAGAGGGTGCACATACAGTGAAAAATACATACAAGCACTGGTATAGACTCTAACATAAGAATGATGTATAAAAAGATTTTAAGCAGCAGCTGCTGCGTGACCAAGGCCTTATCTATATTTGAACCCCAATAGATGTTAAAGGGGTACTCCACCCCTAGATCTCTTATCCCCTATCCAAAGGATGGGGGATAAGATGTCAGATCGCCGGGGTCCCGCCGCTGGGGACCCCCACAATATAGCAAGCAGCACCCACCTGTAACTGCTTCCGGAAGCGCTGGAGGTTCTCTGGCTAATTCCTCCCGACCACGGAAGCTCGTGACGTCACAACTCAGCCCCGTGTGACATCACGTCCTGCCCCCTCAATGCAAGTCTATGAGAGGGGACGTGACGGGGAGTCATGATGTCACGATCTTCCGTCCCCGTTGTCGGGAGGAATTAGCCAGAGAACCTCCAGCGCTTCCGGAAGCAATTACAGGTGGGTGCTGCTTGCTATATTGCGGGGATCCCCAGTGGCGGGACCCCGGCGATCTGACATCTTATCCCCTATCCTTTGGAGTACCCCTTTAAACCTAATTCACAGCCAATAGCACTTACATGATTGTTTTCAAGATTTTCTAATAAGGTTGTGTCATGAAATCCTTGACCATCACTACTTGGTGGTTCATGCCTTAAAAAAAATAAAAAATAAAAAAATTAGTAAACAAACATTGATCACATTTCTAGAATATGAAAGCATCTCTTCCAAAGAGAAGCAGTTGCCCATAGCTGCCAAAAGGACTTTATATCTGAAATCTAATTGGTTGCTATTGACAACTACACTTTTTACTTGTACTTCTTTTCACCCATCACCCTCTGTATGGAGAGCATGGACTGTAAATACAGCCAATTTTGAGTAACCCATTGCTATTACACAATCCAACACAAGTACATGCATGCATACATACACGGCAGATACCTGCACTACAAGTAAAACAGCCTGCAGTCTGCTGAAATGCTGACAAGGCCGACAAGTAAGGAGCCCAAGAGTTTCTCTGATTATTAGACTTTTTCAAGGACAATTCAGATATTACATTATATTTAGGAAACTTATGTTCGTTAAAAAAAAAAAAAGCTGATGCTTGTATAAACTAAATGGGCATATAGACAAGGGTTGTCATTATGAGACAAAGGTTAGGGCTTCCCTGCATGGGAATCCCTTTATGACCCTTTGAGAATGCTGGGAGTCGTAGTTTTGCAACAGATAAAGGTCCTGGATCTTCATAGTAACGCCTTCCCATGCAGAAACTCTAGTGTTCTTTACGGTGCTATGTTTTTTTTTTTTTTTTTTTTTTAAACAAGTGCTGGGTACAAGACAAGAAGTGTGTCAGGGATTTTGAGACTTCAATAAATAAATTTCAAAAAAGTCCCAACAGAGGAGGATTTTGATAACATTTAGACGTTAGCATACACCCCAAAGGTCTGTCGTCTGCAGAAACTCTAGTGTTCTTTACGGTGCTATTTTTGCCATCAAAGACCATTAAAACCCTGATGAAAACCTTAGAGATCTCAGTATAAATCAATGTGGTCTGTCACGAATTCTTAGAAAACACATTTATCATAGCTTCAGTATGAAGAAAAAGACGAAAATGATGTTAGCCTAAATGTTAAACTATTTAGAGCCACGACATCTTTTTCAAGTACACGTGGACTCCACTGATCAATACTTCTGACATGTAACTAGGACATCTGAGAAGCTTGATGAAATGATAGGGACACAGAAAGGGTTACTGGTGCCAAAAAGGTAAACAGATTTGTAAATTAAGTCTATTTAAAAATGCCGATAAGTGTCATGAAGAAAAACTTATCCCCTATCTGAAAGATAGGGGATAAGTTTTAGATCGCAGGGGGTCCAAGGCTGCCATGCCCCCTCCATAAAGCTCAATAGGAGAGCAGAAGATTACTGAACGGCTCTCCCATAGAGCTTTATGGAGGGGGCATGGCAGCCTCCGCTTCAGGGGGGAGTCATGACATGCTCCTGTCCAGAGAATAGGGGATACGTTTTTCTTTATAATATTTTTTAATCCTTCCAGTACTTAGCTGCTGTAGGCTCTAGAGGAAGTTGTGTGACAACAAGTGCTCTCTGCTGACACCTTTGCCCATGTCATGAACTGTCCAGAGCAGGATAGGTTTGCTATGGGAATTTGCTCCTACTCTGGACAGTTCCTGACATGGACAGAAGTGTCAGGAGAACTACACAACTTCCTCTGTAGTATACAACAGCTGATAAGTACTGAAAGGATTAAGATTTTTAAATAGAAGTAAATTACAGATCTATATAACTTTTTGGCACCAGTTGATAAAAAAAAATAATAATAATTATATATATATATATATATATATATATATATATATATATATATATATATATATATATATAATAATTTCCACTGGAGTACTCCTTAACAGTACTAGCAGATCTTGCCATAACTAACACTATGTATTGTATGCTACATAGCAAGCAAAAAGGCAGTAAGTAAACAGATAGGACTTATACACTAGAGAGTTACTGCAGTCAGGAAAATTATACCCCGAATGCCACAAGGGACAGACGTTACAGAATCACTTTATTGTATATTTAATTTGCACAGCAAGGAGCTCTTGTTTTCAAGAAACACCTTGAGAACATATTGCACATGAATTATTTAGAAAGCGATTATAGAAATTTTACTACTGAGGTGGACTAAGGTATTTACATGCATAAAACTCCTCTCTATTAACTACAATTATTATAGCGCTTTAGCATTGCTTCTGGCAGAAAAGTATTTTTTGTCTGGTCACCGAGGGGCAAGTTAAAAAAAAATGAACGCTCCCTTTACCATTCACAGAGCAATGATCCCCGCTCTCCGGCGTGATGATGTCACTCAGCCGTACATCCAATCAGTGACCACAGCCACTGACATGAAATGCATGACATCACGTTGCCAAACCCGGGGGCACAGAACAGAGGGATTTTGAGTTCCATAATAGAATATTTACTTTCCCCCACCCCAACAAGATAAAAACAAATTTTTTTATGCCTGCATAATCCCTTTAATTCCCTATTTAACCAACTTAAATTTAACATGCTTAAGAAGAGAACAAGCACAGCATGCAGGAGGGGGGAACCTGCTCCGCTTACCAGTCATCTTCACAATACCTATTGTCCTCAAGGTCTGGACAGTGACTGCGCAAGAAGGAAAGAGGAAAAGCAGAATTCTGGGGCATTAAACTGACTGAGCAGCATCACAAAGAGAAGGCATTATCCCCCTACCATTCACACATCTACACTGTTCCAATGGTCAATTACATGTTTCCTGCTCACTTAAGCTTCAGAGCGAGCAAAAAATACAAGAAACAAATAAGGGAAGATTTATGCTCATATATCAATGTACAAAGAGATAAACTTAGTAATGACCAAAAATAAAGTGTCCTCTTCATAAAAAAAACACTCGACAAACTAATGATCGCTGTGAGCTGGGGAGTGAAGCACGTTACCCCTCATTTTACTGATTGGTGGGGACTCAGCACTGCAACCCTGACAGATCATAACTTTTGGCATGTCTCTGATCACAACTTTTGGGATGCTTTACTTGTTACCAATCCTGGAGTTTTAATATTATGTTTTTTTTTGTTTATTTTGTCTACTTGCTTCTTAAAGAGGACCTTTGGCCACCCCCAAAAATGTAGATTTTACAGGTAATAAATAGCGTAGTGTACCCTGAGCACACACTTTTTTTTATAGTTTTTGGATACTACTGGTAGTGTATACAACGTGATGGGCAGGATATGTCAGGAGATGTGTATTAGGCAGACAAGCCCCTTCGTGCACAACAACCACACCCCTTAACTGTATAATCCTGCCCATCACCTGATCAAAGTCAATCCCATTTTTAAAATTAAGCTCACGCCCTGACAGATTCCCTTAAAGAGTTTATCCAGGAATCAAAAAAATAACGGACCTAATTTCCTTTAAAGACCACTCCCTGTCTGTCTCCAGGTTAGGTGTGGAATTACAATTTGGATCCATTCACGTCAATAGAACTGAGCTGCAAAACCACATCCAACCTGGAGACTGATAGGGAGCGGTCTTTGAAATAGATTATCCCTGTTTTCTGATTCCTAGATAACTCCTTTAATTGTCAGACAAATTATAAACCCTTATGTCTCTGGAATGGAAGAGTGTATCAAGATAATGTAAAAAGGCGTCTGATCAGGGCACCCCAAGCTATTTCATGATAATACAATCTCACAAAGTCAAACAAATTACTAAATAAGCTTCATTAAAATGGTCTTCTAATGTTGCTACTACAGAGACTGGCTGTGCTGCTTCTACTATAGATCCGTCATCACTCTGCCCTTGACTGTGTTGGCTTATGGCAATCTGCACTCTTCCTCCTCTCATGGTGTAAAGGGTTGATATACACAGACAGAAATAGGGAATAAAAAACTGCAACAGTATAAAGAGAACCAACAGCAGAGTTTGCAGGAGGCAGGGAGATAGCAGTACATCAATGTAGAGGAGAGCGGGGGGGGGGGGGGGGGGGGGAAGGAGCAGAGAAACAAAAAAAGGAGGGGGGGGGGGTGTTAAGATCACACACGCAACATCAGTGTATGTGTCAGTAAAGGGGTATCACACATGGGCTGTAGTAGAAGATATCAGCCAAAGAATGAAGCTGCACAGATAAATGGGAGTTGTTGAAGTTACAAAGAACTTACATAGCTTTGGTGCAGATTAGATGAAGGGAGTTTTATAGAACACCAATCACATTCAGTAGAAAACCTAAATGTATATATAAGGGCATGCTGCAGCATTTTGTATCCACAGCTTGTTATTAGAGATGAGCGAACTTACAGTAAATTCGATTCGTCACAAACTTCTCGGCTCGGCAGTTGATGACTTATCCTGCATAAATTCGTTCAGCCTTCAGGTGCTCCGGTGGGCTGGAAAAGGTGGATACAGTCCTAGGAAAGAGTCTCCTAGGACTGTATCCACCTTTTCCAGCCCACCGGAGCACCGGAAAGCTGAACTAATTTATGCAGGAAAAGTCATCAACTGCCGAGCCGAGAAGTTTGTGACGAATCGAATTTACTGTAAGTTCGCTCATCTCTACTTGTTATATAAAGGAAAACCTATGATGTACATTTTGTGATAATTTGCAGAAAAATTTTCCAGCCATATCTGAACACACGAAGTTATATTTACAGTATAATAAGCTTAACTTACCCATAGGCATTTCCTGCTATGCTACACTTTTTGAATTGCATGACATTGCAGGTCAGCGTCCCCGTCTTGTCAGAAAATATATATTTAACCTTAAAAAAAAAAAAAAAAAAAATAATGACACAAAAATGTTATATTGGAAAATTGTGAAGAAAGCAAATACCTAAATAAAAACGGAATCCAGAAGTCAGTGGGGGAGATTTATCAAAACCTGTGCAGAGGAAACCTTGACCAGTTGCCCATAGCAACCAAATAGCTTATTTTAACCCCTTAAAGGTGTACTCCACCCTAAGATGTCTGATCTTGGGGATCCCGCTGCTGGGAACCCCCACTATCTCGCATGCAGCACTGCAGCCTCAGAGTTTGTCAGGTCACGACTAAAAGGCCGGAGTATAGTGACGTCACACACCACCCCCACAATGCAAGTCTATGGGAGGGGGCATATGCGCAAAAAAATTCCAAGGTCCAAAGTAGCGTATTTTTGGTCAATTTTTAATACCATAAAATTTTTTATAAAAAGCAAATCAAAAAGTCAGATCAAAACAAAAATGGTACCAACAAAAACTTCAGATCACGGCACAAAAAAAATTTGCGCTCTCATATGGTCCCGTACGCGGAAAAATAAAAAAAAGTTATAGCGGTCACAATTTTAAACATATTAATTTTTCTGCATGTAGTTATGATTTTTTTCCAGATGTACGGCAAAATCAAACCAATATAAAGTAGGGTATGATTTTAATCGTATAGACCTACAGAATAAAGATAAGGTGTTATTTTTACCGGAAAGTGAACTGCGTAGAATCTAAAGCTCCCAAAATTTACAAAATTGCGTTTTTTATTTCCAATTTTGCCCCACAAATATTTTCCGATTTTGCCGTAAATTTTGTAGTGAAATGATTGATTTCTTTACAGAGTACAATTGGTTGGGCAAAAAATAAGCCCTCATATCAGTCTGCAGGTGCAAAACTCAAAGAGGTACGATATTTAGAACGTGATGAGGAAAAAGCGAAAGTGCAAAAACGGAAAAACCTGTGGTCCTTAAGGGGTTTAAAAGTTATTTGATTGGTTGCTATGGGCAACTGGGCCACTTTTCCTCTGCACGTGTTTTAATAAATCTCCCTCAGAGTTTTTGCTTTTGTTTACAACACACCTGTCCCAATTCCTCATTGAGGTTTGATGTTCTGGCCATTGCTGAGGTATCTGATGGTTCATAGTGCATGTCCATATCCTAAAAGGAAGAACAGGGACTTGGATAACATGACATAACCAATGGAAATATTTGGAGGACATGGTGCTTAGATCCAATGAAGAAAAGAATGGGCGTAGACTTAGAGGGGGTCAGGAAACATTGGCCAAATGACCAGCATTGCAGCCTAACCAGAGAAGCCATTCCTACGAAGAAAGAGTTAATATTAATTTCATCTAATATGGACTGCTGGGAACATTGTCTGTCCTATCTGGTGATTCTGGCTTTAGAAATCATTTCCTTATGCTTCTAATAGCACATTCCCAACACGGATGTTCTGAGGACTAATCTGCATGTCACTAAATTCATTTATGTTAAGGTAAAGTCACCAACTATCTTATCCATGACTGTCTAAGTGAAGGAAATGTTCTATTCAATGTCATTCAGGATTAAGAGGAGGATTCTTTATTCACCCTTCCTCAAGCATTCATATAGTAGAAAAAGGTATTAATGAGAATACTAGGATAAGTTAAACGGAGCCATCAAAACTGCAGACCGCTCAAAACAGAGGTCTGGGAGGGGGGTGCTATGTTTCATAAATCCGCCATGACCTCTTCCTCTAGCAGAAAGTTCCATAGTCTCACTGCTCTTACAATAAAAAATCTATTTCTATGCTGGTGTAGAAACATTTTCCACTAGATCTAGGGAATGATCCATTGTTACTGTTAAAGTCTTTGGATAGATAGGGAGATATTGAAAAAAAAAAAAAGTAATAATTATAAATAAATAATTATAAAATATTATAAAATAATAAATAAATAAATAAATATATATATATATATATATATATTTATATATATATATTTATCTCTATATATCTATATATTTATTATGTGTGTATAGAAGGAAAGGATGACTGCAGCACTCAGTAGTAGCAAAAAAAATAAAAAAGTGACTTTATTCCAAGAGCAAACGGGAGCGACGTTTCCGTGTTCTCACACCATTCTCCCGTGTGTGTGTGTGTGTGTGTGTGTATATATTATTTTTTTTTCCGAGGGCTGATCTAATGACTGTATAAATTTGAAGGGACAGTACAGTACAGAGATCTCTTTTGAGATTGTACAGAGATCTCTTTTGAGATATATGTCTGTACTGTACCGTCCGCTCAAATTTATACAGTCATTAGATCAGCCCTCTTTCTAAATAACCCCAATTTTGATAATCTGTGTACTGTAGTCCATCAGTTACATTTATTACTCTGCCAATCTTTGAACCAGTTTGAACTGTATTAAATCTTTCTGGTGTACTGATACCCATAACTGTACACCACAGTCCCTGTGACTTGTGATTTGTAAAGCTGTAGAGCTATGCTTTAGTCATATACAGTAATGGCCGTAAATGTTTTCACCCCCATGTTTTGCTATACACATGATTATTCCCTTTGTGTGTATTGGAGCTAAACCAAAAAGGGAGGAAAAAAAAAAAATAGTAAATTGGACATAATGTCACACCAAACTCCAAATATGGACTGGACAAAATGATTGGCATCCTTACCTTTTGGATGCACACCCTTTGGAAAAAATAACAAATCAGTCGCTTCCTATAACCACCAATAAGCTTCTTACACCTCTCAGCCGGAATGTTGGACCACTCTTCCTTTGCAAACTGCTCCAGGTCTCTCTTATTGGAAGGCGCCTTTTCCCAACAGCAATTTTAAGATCTCTCCACAGGTGTTCAATGGGATTTAGATCTAGACTCATTGCTGGCCACTTCAGAACTCTCCAGCGCTTTGTTGCCATCCATTTCTGGGTGCTTTCTGACATATGTTTGGGGTCATTGTCCTGCTGGAAGACCCAAGATCTCGGACGCAAACCCAGCTTTCTGATACTGGGCTGTACAGTACGACCCAAAATCCATTGGTAATCCTCAGATTTCATGAGGTCTTGCACACATTCAAGGCACCCAGTGCCAGAGGCCGCAAAAAAAAAAAAAACATCATTGAACCGCCATCATATTTCACTGTAAGTACGGTGTTCTTTTCTTTGTAGGCCTCATTCCGTTTTCGGTAAACAGTAGAATGATGTGCTTTACCAAAAAGCTCTATCTTGATCTCATCTGTCCACAAGACGTTTTCCCAGAAGGATTTTGGCTTACTCAAGTTCATTTTGGCAAAATGTAGTCTTGCTTTTTTTTATGTCTGTGTCAGCAGACAAGCCCATTTTTGGAGTTTGGTGTCACATTATGTCCAATTTTCTTTATTTCCTCCCTTTTTTGGTTTAGTTCCAATACACACAAAGGGAATAAACATGTATATAGCAAAACAAGTGTTCCTGCAATAGTGATCATATATGGTTTGACAGCAGATGCCTGACACTAGTAGCTACGGTTACTAAATTCTGAGGAACAGGCAGGAAATAATATTGGCATATCAGGGACATCAGAGTTAAGGAAACATGTATATATATATGGCTATAAACCTACCACCACTGTTGAACAGCTTACCCAGTTTATGAAGTATGCTTGTATAAATTTCACCACTTCCAAAGTCACAAGCAAACTGATGGGTATGAGATTGTTGAAGAGTATGATAAATGTTAAAAAATTCAGTCCAAAGTTGTTAGCTCCACCATCTGTTCAGTGATTACAGATAAAGAAATATGTTACGATTGCTTCCAGACAAGTGCCTTGCTTTTCATACAAAACAATCTGCCAAACAGCCCACAGATGTGTTGTTAACTCTTCTTGGAGCCTTCATAGCAAATATACTTGGCATTCTGCATCAGAGTCTGTTCCCTTTATCAAATGAGATATATTCGACCCAGTTTATATCATGTTTTGTCTTGATCTGGTTCGTAATCAGTTTGGCATAAACAAGGCAACCGGATACACTTGCCTTTCTAGAAAGACTGGACAGCTTAATATGATGGACAAAACCTGATTTAAACATAGCCATAATATGATGGACAAAACAGATGTAAACATAGCCATAAGATTTATGCCCAACCTAATTACCATGGGGAACCCTCCAAAAGTGTCTCTACTGCCATGCCTACCTCAAAGAAGCTTGCTGTATGGACGGACAAAGCATTCTATACATTTAGAAAAGCATTCTAAAAATGTTGACCTGTGTTATAACTTTGCCCCAGTTATAGCACAGGTCATTAAAAATAATTTTGACATGTCCCAATTTTTTATTGGCCAGGGTCTGGGTGCAATGACCCCCACTGTTTGCTAGAACAAGCGGGGAGAAAAGCTCAGCTGACAGCATCTGCCCAGACTCTCTGCTTCAGAAGTTTATAGAACTCTTATTGGGAAATATTGCTTTACCAAAACCTTTAATACTAAGAGGACAAAAAAAAAAGACCACATCGTAAAAAGGAGATTTTTTTGTACCGCAAAATCTCTCTCATAACCTTCATTGGGGGACACCGATACTGATGGGTATATGCTCTTGCCACTAGGAGGTGCTGTCACTGAGCCAAACACTAGTGCCTTAACTCCTCCTACAGAGGAGAGTGCCTCAACTGCATGAGGCTCATGCAGCCAGAACCAAGAAGCAGCAGGAGATCCAGAAAGATCTCAGTGAAACAGGTCCCCTGGTGGAGGAAAAAAACAGGGGTGGTGGAAAGGAAACTCAGGTACAGACCATGCCTGGCTCCCAGATCCCCATACACCCTGAGAAAGGAGGATTGCCCAAGTGCGCCAGGTACTGTAGGCGCGGGGAAATGTCGTCCCATGGCGAAAGTAGGGAACCCTGCGAACCACTACTTGGTGCATTGTATAAGGCCCATGGAGCAACATGGGATCACGCACTATGAACCACAGCATGGCAGTGGGTTACATGAACTTCTGCCACGGTGCGGGCCATGTGTGGTAGGTGACCTGACGTAGTAGAAACTTATGCAGACAACCGTCTGGCTGACTGACTGGAATAGGTTTTCTGAAGGCACGGGATCACTCCTTTGAAGCCTCCCACAGAAAGCGGGGTACTGGAGTGCGGCCGATCCGATGTTCGACCTGGTGGTGCAGGAGACCACGCAGATGAATGTCTGGCTGACTGGCATCAGTCCAGTGTACCTTCAAAGGGACCCTGTTCCAGATTTCTCTCACCAGCAGAGAGGTACAGGACACCCCAGCCATGCACGCGGCCACCTGAAGGTGGGAGACCGACTGCAGCGGAAACCGTGCAGAAAACGGTCTGGCTTAACGATTACACCTCCAGGTGCTGGCAAAAAGGGGACAACAGTCAGACAGTTACTGTGCCCCTATAGTATACAACGGGTCACTCCTTCGGGAACCTTGCACTAGCAGTGGGGTACAGGAAAGCCAGCCCTGCATGCGGCCATGATGAGATTGTTCACTGGTGGAAAAGGGACTCAGTGTATGCACACGAAAAGAACCCTTCCCAATGGATGACCGGTGGATAAGAAAACCCCTGCTCCGGATGCCCAGTACCCTCCCAGGAATAAAACCCCCTGGCGGACTCCCTAGGCACAGGGGCGTGGTAACAGGCAATAGGGGAAAACAAAACTAAAAATAAATTAAATTAAAAAAAGTGAATCCCAAGGGTCTTCCAAAGGAGCAGACATCGCTGGAAACGACCCACCACAGCGGGTCTCATAAGTTCTGCCTGTGGACAGGGGTTCGATTACATAGGTAGGAAGAATGCAGCACACAAAGTTGCCACCAGAGGGAACCCGTTTTAGAAGAAAACCAAGAGGTAGAATGCAGTAGACTACCACAAGGGGGCGTTTGAACACAATTAAAAAAAAATAAAAAATTTATGCTGTCTGCTGCGGCTGGGGAATATAAAAGAATGTCCCCGGCTGCAAAAGCAGGGGAGAGAGTGCATCAATTTCCCCCGTACAGAGACAATGGCCGTCGGCTTACACTGTAAGCTGCGGCGGCAGAACAGCGGGCAGTGGAATGCAGGGGAGGGGGTGGAGAGGCAGAGCTAAGCCCAGAGATAATGGCCGCCGGCATATAGTGTAAGCTGCGGCGGCTAGTGCAGCGAAACAGCGGGAAAGAAATGCCAAGCAGGGGGAGGAGGGCAGAGCGAAGTCCCGGCTCCCCCTACACTGAGATAATGGCCGCCAGCTTACAGAGTAAGCCGCTAGGGAAACAGCAGGGGAACAGGAAGGAACATCCTTGGCTACCGAAGTGGGGGAGGAGGGCGGAGCTAAGCCCCGACTCCCACTGCTCAAAGACAGCGGCCCCCGGCTTACAGTGTAAGCTGCGGCGGAGACAGAAGGGAAAGTAAGAAATGGCCCTGGCTGCTGAAGCACGAAGGAGGGCGGAGCTAAGCCCGACTCCCCCGGGTCAAAGACAGCGACCGCAGGCTTACAGCGTAAGCTGCGATGGCGAAGACAGCAGGAAAATAAAACTGAGTGTCCCTGGCAGCTGAATAGTTGGGAAGTGAGGGCGGTAGCCAAGACCCGACTACCCCGGCTCAGATATAATGGCCGCTGGTTTACTTAGTAAGCGGCAGGGGGGGAAAGAATAAAATCCTCTGCACTAGTTCCCACACTGCAGGAGTGGGGACTGGGGACAGAGCCATGCTCTGTTTCCTTGCCTGACCATCATGGCCGCTGGCAAAGTGCAAGTGCCGGGCAGTGGAGAGCAGTGCAGGGTTAAGTGCAACAACCCCGCTGCTGAAGCAGTCGATTTAAGCACAGTAGAAAAGTCCCCGGCTGCCTGGGAAGGGAGGGAGGGAGGGTGGGAGAGATAAGGGAAGGAATACTCACCTACCAGGAAGATGTTACCTCATACTCACCTTATGGAGCCTTCGGCCAGCTTAACGCCACACTGCATCATGCCAGGCTGCATTAGCACGGCGAGCAGGGGCAAGAGGGGACCCGGACCCGAGGTACTTCCCTAGCGCTGGCTGTTGGCAAAAAGGGGTTAACGGTCCATACACTATGTCCCGTGCCCCTTCATCGCAGAAGGGGGAGAACAGGTAGCGACATGCTCCTGAACCCCCACTTGAAAACGGACAATAAAAGGAATAAAAAATTTAAAAAAAACTAACATCCCTAAATACACTGCTCACAAAAATTAAGGGAACACTAAGATAACACATCATAGATGTGAATAAATTAACTAATTGTCTAAAATACTTTCGTCTTTACATAGTTGAACGTGCAGACAAAAAATAAATAAAATCACAAAAATTATCAATGGAAAACAAATTCATCAACCCATGGAGGTCTGGATATGGAGCCACACTCAAAATCAAAGTGGAAAACCAAACTACAACTTTGATGTAATATCCTTAAAACAAGTCAAAATGAGGCTCAGTAGTGTGTGTGGCCTCCACGTGCCCATATGACCTCCCTACATCGCCTGGGCATGCTCCTGATGAGGTGGTCTCCTGAGGGATGTCCTCCCATACCTGGACTAAAGCATCCGCCAACTCCTGGACAGTCTGTGGTGCAATGGAGCAAGACATGATGTCCCAGATGTGCTCAATCGGCTTCAGGTCTGGGGAACGGGAGGACAGTCCATAGCATCAATGCCTTCCTCTTGCAGGAACTGCTGACACACTCCAGCCACATGAGGTCTAGCATTGTCCTGCATTAGAAGGAACCCAGGGCCAACCGCACCAGCATATGGTCTCACAAGGGGTCTGAGGATCTCATCACGATCCCTATTTGGCATTTGCCAGAGATCACAAAGATTGACAAACGTCCTGCACGATGTTGGGCTGTAAGCACAACCCCCACCTGTGGATGTCGGGCCCTCATATCACCCTCATGGAGTCTGTTTCTGACCGTCTAAGTGGACACATGCACATTTGTGGCTTGCTGGAGGTCATTTTGCAGGGCTCTTGTAATGATCCTCCTGCTCCTCCTAGCACAAAGGCAGAGGTAGTGGTCCTGCTGCTGGGTTGTTTCCCTCCTACAGCCCTCCACGTTGTTGCCCTACACATCTCCTGATGTACTGGCCTGTCTCCTGGTAGCGCCTCCATGCTCTGGATACTACGCTGACAGACACAGCAAACCTTCTTGCCACAGTTCGCATTGATGTGCCATCCTGGATGAGCTGCACTACCTGAGCCACTTGTGTGGGTTTTAGACTCAGTCTCATGCTACCACTAAAATGAAAGCACCGCCAGCATTCAAAAGTGACCAAAACATCAGCCAGGAAGCATAGGAACTGAGAAGTGGTCTGTGGTCACCACCTGCAGAACCACTCCTTTATTGGGGGTGTCTTGCTAATTGCCTATCATTTCCACCTGTTGTCTGTTTCATTTGCACAACAGCATGTGAAATTGATTGTCAATCAGTGTTTCTTCCTGAGTGGACAGTGTGATTTCACAGAAGTGTGATTGACTTGGAGTTACATTGTGTTGTTTAAACACACTAGCTAAAACGGATTAAGTCACTTCCAGTGGGCAGGTATATCCTGCCAGGGAGGAGCAGACTTTTTTTTTCCTAGTGTCAGCGCCTCCTTGTGGCAAGAGCATCTACCCATCAGTATTAGAGATGAGCGAATTTACAGTAAATTCGATTCGTCACGAACTTCTCTGCTCGGCAGTTGATGACTTATCCTGCATAAATTAGTTCAGCCTTCAGGTGCTCCGGTGGGCTGGAAAAGGTGGAGACAGTCCTAGGAAAGAGTCTCCTAGGACTGTATCCACCTTTTCCAGCCCACGGGAGCACCTGAAAGCTGAACTAATTTATGCAGGATAAGTCAGCAACTGCCGAGCAGAGAAGTTCGTGACGAATCGAATTTACTGTAAGTTCGCTCATCTCTAATCAGTATCTGTGTCCCCCAATGAAGAGCGACCGAGAAAATGTAGTAATAATCGATAGTGATACTGCAGCAATAGTTGTAGTTTCAGCTGATGAATGGAGTAAAGGTGTCAACCCCATTTCCAATGTCTCGCCAACATGGTCCCTATTGATCCTACAGACTGTCTGTGTGATGAGGTCCTAGGAAATGTGTATAAAGAATGTCCCACTGCATACACAAGCCTAGACATTACAGAGAGTTATTCCCATGATGATTTTAAGAGGATATTCATTAAAGTAGAAATATCTGGGCTGGTAATCACTTTTTCAATAACACCTACATACACAGAGTAGAGAGAAAGGTCTTGTGAGGAGGAGATGACCCTGGGGTGGGGGAAGGTGTAATCAATGGCTGGCACCATATGGTCTGCTACATATTGTAGAATAGCACAGATGGCTGATTGCCAGAGCCCAATGCCTGGCTGCAGCATTAAAGGGGTACTCCGCTGGAAAACTAATTTTTTCTCATCAGCTGGTGCCAAGTAGTAAATAACTTCTATTTAAAAATCTTTAGCCTTCCAGTACTTATCTGCTTCTGTATAATACAGAGGAAGTTGTGTATTTCTTTTACTAGAGAGGAAGTTGTGTAGTTCTTTTCCATCTGACCACAGTGCTCTCTGCTGACACAGTCAACCATGTCTGGAACTGTCCAGAGCAGGAGAGGTTTGTTCTGGGAATCTATTCCTGCTCTGGACAGTTCCAGACACAGACAGAGGTGGCATCAGAGAGCACTGTGTTCAGACTGGAAAGAACTAAACAACTTCCTGTGGATCATACAGCAGCTGATAAGTACTAGAAGGATTAAGATTTTTAAATAGAAGTAATTTACAAATCTGTTTACATTTTTGCCACCAGTTGTTTAGAAACTGGAGTACTCCTTTAACATGTATGCTTAAAAAGTGTAACTATGCCTATTACAGCTGAAGAATCCCTGTACATATTTTTTCTTGTTTGCTCACAAAGCAGATTTTAAATTTACAACTTTTACAAGAAACAGATTTTTTTTTCCTCTTACAATTCAGATTTAGATACCAGTCTTTCTCTTCATGACTGGCATTCCAGATTGAAGAACCGATCGAGCACACTAAGGAGATTGTGATGAGAGTCCCAAACAGGAGCAGGATCTGCATGTTGGTGATACGCTCCACATTGGACAACTTCAACGGAGGCCTGGTAGAGTTCTAAATAGGTGTGAAAGAAATGATTTTAAACTTTGCGGCAAAGGGTTAAATACAGATATCTATAGGTCACAATACTGATACACTGGGCGGTTTTATAAGATTTAATATGCACATTATAAATAGGACAGTAGGCCATAGCAAACTATACAATACCAGCTCTTCTATTTTAAAATCCCTTTGGAAAATATATCAATTGGGTGCTCCACCTAGTTTTTATCAATCTCACCCATTGATATAAAAATTACATAAAAAGGTATTTTCAGAAATTCATTAGGGATCGACCGATTATCGGTTTGGCCGATATTATCGGCCGATATTCACGATTTTGGTCGTTATCGGCAGTTACCTTGCTGACAATCCGATAATGACCCGCCCCCACCGGACTGCCCTAGCCAGAAACCACCTCCGCCGCTGCCCCATTGCCTCCCCCATTCCCGATTTTATAATTACCTGTTCCCGAGGCCCACGCTATTTCTGGCTCCTGCGCGTCCTGTGTTGCGCTGCACAGCGACGAGTGACTTCCTCAACGAGACGTCACCGTCAGTGCGCACAGTGACAGCTCAGGAGGACGCCGCAGGAGCCAGAAGAAGCGTGGACCCCAGGCCCCGGTAATTATAAAACCGGGGATGGGGGAGGCAATGGGGCGGGGGCGGTCTCTGGCCGGGGCAGTGTGGTGCGGCACAGTGCGATTGTGGTGGTGGTGGGGTTTGGGTGCAGTGCGGTGGTGGTGGTGGGGGGCGGTCTCTGTGATAGGACTCAGGACCCCAGGACAGGCAGGGGGAGAGAAGCAGGTGGCGGCCGCAAAAGCCGCTGCAGTTCATTGATTTAAAGCGCTTGCTTTAAATCAATCATCTGCAGCGGTGTCGCCCTGGGGGGGGGGGGGGGGGGGGATTGGGATAAATAGCCGTTAACTTATACCGATATTCCAGTATAAGTTATCAGCTATCGGCCCTAACCTCCACAGAGAATCGGTATTGGCCCTAAAAAAAAACGATATCGGTCGATCCCTATAATACATGCTAATGACTTAAAGATAACAAAGAGGTCCCCACAATAAACCATAGTGCCCAAACATTATATCCCAAGTGATCCTTCAGCATACTGTGTAACAAGTATGGACATCTGAAAATGTTCAGGTCATAATAAAGATAACAATACACATTACAGACAGACACATTCTGCCCGAAAATTGAAGTAGTGAAAAAAAAACGTTAACATGCATGACTGCCTTGGTAAAATTATTAGCAGAAAATTATTAATTAGTTCAATTATTGGCAATTATTACTACATCGCTGTCAAGTACCCTTGTACATTGTTGGAGATAAAATGGATCACCTGCACAAGCTTTGTGTCGTGTCCTGTGTAGACGACAATGCCGTGTACCCATTGAGTGTTCCTTAGCTGTGCTCCTCTCAAAAGAATTTGGTCTGGACCTAATGGGACAGTTCTAGAAGACAAAGAATACAAGAAAAATCCTGAAAAATTCAGAAATGTTGCTTTTATACTAAATTACAATATTTCCAGAAATATAATGTGTTGATTTATCAAAACATAAAATAACTTTGGATAACTTTGTAGCCCCACTTATGGGTTTTAAAACACTAAAACTGGCCCTTAAAGGGGACTCTTGTGGAAAAATTATATTTTCAAATCAACTGGTGCCAGAAAGTTTTATCGATTTGTGAATTATTTCTATTTATATATCAAACGTCTTCCTCTGTATGCTCTAGAGTAAGTTGTGTAGTTCTTTCCCGTCTGACCACAGTGCTTCCTGCTGCCACCTCTGTGTCAGGAACTGTCCAGAGCATGATAGGTTTGCTATGAGGATTAGCTCCTTTTCTGGACAGTTCCTGACACTGACAGAGGTGTCAGCAGAGAGCACTGTGGTCAGACTGAAAAATATATATACAACTTCCTCTGTAGCATACAGCAGCTGATAAGTACTGGATGGATTAAGATATTTAAATAGAAGTAATTTACAAATCTGTTTAACTTTCTGATTTTAAAACATTTGTTTTTCACCCCTTTAGATCCAGTATTGTCACATTTACAAATGTAGTTTTACAAGACAGTTAAGACCCTTTTTGTGCTACAGGTTTGTAGAGAAATGCATATACTTGTTCTCTGCATACAAAACTTGAATTATACCTGTAACTACATAAAAAATTATAAAAAAGAAAAAAAAAATAATAATTAGGATGCCCTGATCACACACCTTTTACAGTTTCTTCATATACCCTTACCTTCCCAAGATGTGGGTTTATAATTTGTCTGATGGGTGTGAATTTTATTTTAATAATGAGAGTAAACCTCATGGTCAGGAATATACAGCAAACAGTAAGACTGATCAGGAGCCCTCCCCTTTTAATTAGGGACCCCCCCACACCTCAATGAGCCAGAAAAAACAACCAGCTGCTCTCCCTCTGTAGAAGGCTATCCATGTAATAAATGGGTGGCGATGTAACACTACATTACCCCTGCAGAGGAAATTATAAGCTGACAGGGGGTCTCAGGACAGGACCTAAAGTGATCAGCTCATTGATAAGGTGATGCCTATTGATAACCCTCCTTTAAAAGGGTTCTGGAGGCAACGCCTGTTTTTCCATGGTACATATGATGCTATGCTATGGTGCTACGCCTACAGGTCTATGCAGGACATCTTTCTACTTCCGGAGACAGATACTCTCCAGCGGCAGACTACTGTAAATGGAAGGCAAGATTCCTCAAGCTGCAATGTTCTGTATTCAACTGCTAATGGTATACATGTCAATAATTATAATTCCCATGCAATCCTGCAAATACTCCGATGTTCAGATGAGAATAAAGTATTCTAAGTGACACTGCACAAAAATATACCTGAAGCATGCTTCCAAGGAAGCAGAAACTGAAAATCCTACAGGATGGGGCATGGCCTGCATGGAGAGCTGAGTGGTCACACATCGCTGTGCTCCCGCTACCAACTCCTGTAAAATATAACCCTGAGGGCTCCAACTCGCCCCATCTGGTGTCCGGGCAGTGAAGACGACGGCGAGTGGTGAGCAATCGGTGGGTGAGGGGGGCGGCATAGAGGCCTCGCTTTTATAAGGACAAGCCACAATTTTCTGGCCTTCGTGGCCAGGGATACACGGTTGCTGTGGCAACTCCCGCACCTATGCAGTGTGGCGGACGGAAGTGCTCCCCTGAAGTGTGCTGCTGCTGGGAACTGGTGTTAACTTCTGCTGTGCAGTTTACTGAATTTAGTCTCCGCCTGCGTTCCAAAGGATACAGTTATGCCATGCTGTTTCCGGCCCGCCTTAGGGTGGTGAATGGGACTACTACTTGGTTCTTCACTTCCCCGTCTGAGGCTCTGCAGTGGGTGGATGCAGCTCCTGCTGCGGCCCCTCCGGACCGAGTAGCTGACAGACTACTTCTATTGCTCTCTTATATGCAACATTGTATTAGTTAGTGTAGGGCAGCGGTACTCAACTGGGGGACCGGTGTCCAAATCCGGACCAAAGCCGCAAGTCATCTGGACCTCTGGCCGGTTCAGGGAACCGCCCTAAGGTGGCAGCCACTGTCCCGGCATTCATATGTATTGGTGTCTTTTAGACACCGATACAAAAGAATAGCTGAGCACTGCCGGAGCAAGGCACACTCTGCTCCCTGCCTGGCCATGCTTTTCCTATGATGCAGGCAGCGCGATCATCTGCTCTGGCCAGGCCTGACAAGAAGAGGCCAGAGCAGCCAGAAGAGGGACGTGGTACAAAGAAGCAGCAGGATCCAGCCGTCCGCGGGGCTAGCCATCCACATCCAGCGCTAGCAGGTGTCTTGGAGGAAGGGGGGGGGGGGGGGGGGGGGCTCTTGGTGGTGTTAAGGCAGAAGGGGATAAAAGAAGGGGGGGGTGCATAAAAGTGAAAGTAAAAATGATGCAGGGGTCTGGGGGGCAGAAAATTTAAGAAGAATGATGCAGGGGTCTTGGCAGGTGGGGAGTGTTAGTGCAGAAGGGGATAGAGGGGTCTGGGGGGGGGGACAGAAAAGTGTAGAGAAGGATGATGCAGGGGTCTTGGGGGGCAGAGGAGTCTGGAGAAGGACTTAGGGGTCAGGGGGGGCAGAGGAGTCTTGGAGAATCTGCAGGAGGAGGGGAAAGATGGGTCTGGAAGAGTACCTAGGGGTCTGGAGGAACTTAAGGCCCATCCACATTGAGGACATTCCTCCGGCATAAATCTGCTTGCAGCAGAGTCCTAAAGTTTTCAATGGTATTCTGCTGCTCGGTGCATACTGTGGAATCACCACAGTGGAATTCCCCCAGCAGAATGGAGGTAAACCCCAAGAACAAACATATTCGTTCTTTGGGTGGACGTCCACTCTGCTGGTGGAATTCCACTGGACTGCATTGTCATCTATAGAGATGGTGCAAATCCACTCAGTCCTATCGCCAATGGCTTTGGTGGTGCCTGCAGCAAGTGGACATTTCACAACTAAATGTTCACAGTGCGGAGATGCCCTTAGGGGTCGGATTCTGACAGACAGAGGAAAGAGTTTCTGGCAGTTTTATTTTAGGGGTCATGATGTCTGGCAGGGTTATAATGATTGTTGTCATACAGAGGAGGAGGATCTACTAACAAAGTAACCAATGATGTCCGGGCATCAGACTCTGCAGAGAAGATGGAGCTGAAAGAAGACAGACCAGAGGAAGAAGTAAAGAAAACAGAGACATCTCCTGTGAGTCATTATACAATTATGTATTCTCCTGACTGTCCCATCAGAGCTAAAATTAGGGATCGACCGATCTAGATTTTTTTTAGGGCTGAAACCGATAATCTGTGGAGGTTAAGGCCGATAGCCGATAACTTATACCGATATTCCGGTCTAAAATTATTGGCTATTTATCCCCTCAAAAGCCCCCCCCACCCCCCTCTCGGCAACGCCGCTGCAGATCATTGATTTAAAGCGGGCGCTTTAAATCAATGAACTGCAGCGGCTTTTGCTGTGCCAGAGACCGCCGCCGCCACCCGCTTCTCTCCCCCTGCCTGTCCTGGGGTCCTCTTCCCTAGTCCAACCACCACTGCCCCATTGCCTCCCCCACCCCCGGTTTTATAATTACCTGTTCCGGGGGCCCGCGCTACTTCTGGCTCCGGTGGCGTCCTGAGCAGTCACTGTGCTCACTGACTGTGACTTTGCGTTGAGGACGTCACTTGTCATTGCGCACAGCGTAACACAGGATGCCGTAGGAGCCAGAAGTAGCACAGACTCCGGGAACAGGCAATTCTAAAAAAAAAGGGGATGCAGTGGGGGGTGTGGTGCGGGGCATTATCGACAAGGTAATTGCCGATACCGATAACGTCCAAAATCTGGAATATCGGCCGATAATATCGACCAAACCGATAATCGGTCGATCCCTAGCTAAAATCACTTGTAATTTCTGTAGTGATGATGGGTGACACTGTACCCCAATCTGTGGCTCTCCAACTGTTACAAAACTACAACCTGAAGCTTTCCAGGCATGTTGAGAGATGTAGCTTTGTAACAGCTAGAGAGCCACTTAAACAGAGGTGATTTTAGAGTATGCAACTTATTTTATTTTAATGAGTGTCTACTGCAACACACACCCAAAAAAAAAAAAAAAAAAAGGGCTGCATAGTATAATATGCCCGGGAATATTGTTGCTCCCAGTCCAGCCCTGGAAGTGAGTGTATTACAGGAATTTCCCAACCTTTATCTCTATATAGTTGTGTCAAAACTACAGCTCCCACCATGCTCTTCTGTCTGCATGATGGCAGTTTTAGTTTTGCAACAGCTGGAGAGTTCATATGGGGGGGGGGGGGGGCACCTCATTCATTGTTTTAAGGGACACAGTGACAATATAATATTTGGGGGCCCAGCATGTGGTAGTTTTATATTCCGGGGCACAGTGTGAGTCAGCATTATAATCAGGGGCACAATTTGTGGCAGTATTATACTCAGGGGAACGGTGTGTGGCATTGTTATATCAGGGTCATAGTTGGTTATTATATCAGGGTCCATTGGTTAGTGTTAGTGTTGGGCAGGGTTTTGTTGGGGATGCATTTGTTATGCTTTGCATTTGTTTCTGTGTTTGATTTCCAGTTTGTCTGTATGCCTGGTCGTTTGTTGTGTGTGTGGTGTATGTTCCCGGAGTGCCTCAGGTGGTGGCATTATGTTCTGGGTGCCCTTTCACTACTACTCTGACATTTTAGTGGAGAGGAGGGGGTTTTCTGCTGCCGATTATTTTTCCAGGTATTGATATTGGTGTCACTTAAGATTGAGTTGGAACGTTAGAGGCCTTAACTCTAAACAGGCTCTGTGTTTGGACTTTGTTTAAAAGCAGTCCCCGCACCTTATTTTCTTACAAGACACCCATCTTACTGGTCAGAAAATTTTGGCCCTAAAAAGGGCTTGGATAGCAAGGGGCTACCACTCAACTTATTATTCCGCTGTGAGGGGGGTGTTTATTTTGGTAACTAAATCCCTCCCCCTTGATCAATGACAATTTTGGTGGGTTTGTGATTGTTCAGTGTTCATTACATGCCTTCAGTTTTCTTTTGGTGTCTGTGTCTCTCTCCCCCCCCTCTCTCTCCGTCTAAATTACTGACATTTCCCTCTTTGCCTGTTCTCCTCATAGGGGACTTTAATGTGGTCCCAGATCAGAGTGTCGGATCGCACTGGATTCTGGCTCTCCTGGACTCTCCAAAAGGATAGGGGATACGATGTATGATCACGGGTGTCCTGCCGCTGGGGCCCCACGTAATCTGTCACACGGGGGCGGATTCGTAACGTCACGATGCTCTGGCCACGTGGTCATCACGCTTCCCACTCTGAGCCTCCAGCGCTGCGGAAAGCTCACAAAGGTGGGTATGGAATTACAGATTGCGGGGGTCCCCAGCAGCGGGACCCCCGTGATCATACATCTTAGCCCCTATCCTTTGGATAGGGGATACAATGTATTAGTGCCGGAGTACCCCTTTAATAGGCAACAAAGACTTGAAAATCAATAGGTCACCAGAGCTTTACTTCTATTTCCCACATGCCTCCTGATCTACACACATTCTCATTAGACAATGTCAGTACATTATTAATAGATAGCTGGATGAGTGATCCCCCATATCTAGGCCATCTACTTTGGAAAGCAATGAAGTCTCCTGACCTTTAGAAAGTGAAACGTGAGTGATCTCTTCATTAAGGAAGACAGGAAAAAAAAAGACTGAAAGAGAAGAATATTTTTCTTCAGATGATCTAGCACCTTTTCCAGCCAGGAAGGAAGAACCTCTCTAAGGCTGGGTTCACACTACGTTTTGTCCCATACGGGAGCGCATACGGCAGGGGGGAGCTAAAAGCTCGCGCTCCCGTATGTCACCGTATGCGCTCCCGTATGCCATTCATTTCAATGAGCCGACCGGAGTGAAACGTTCGGTCCGGTCGGCTCATTTTTGCGCCGTATGCGCTTTTACAACCGGACCTAAAACTGTGGTCAACCACGGTTTTAGGTCCGGTTGTAAAAGCGCATACACTTTAAGGTAACAACAAACTGGTAATAAAACAAGTTTTAAAATAACCAAATGTTTTATTTCTACAGTTCTTATTACATGTAAACAGCTGCTTTATGGAAAATATATTGAGATTATGGAGGCAAATATTGCGAAATAATAAACAAATGGTGAAATCCTCCTCCCATTTCATGTCCAATCCCCACCATTTCATGACCAATCTCCCTCAAATATGGTGCTGAAGTGCAGGGGAGAAAAAAAACCTGATGCTTACCTAGTGCTGGTTCCCTGTTCGTCCATCACCGATCCCATTCTCCTCCAAAGAGTCTTGATGTCTTCTGTGCTTTTCTTCTGAGACAAGCAGCTGGTTGCATGACCTTCCCACTTAACCTATCACTGGCAGAGATAGGTCACCACTGCAGCCAGTGATTGGCCGACTGAGAAGGCTCTGCAACCAGCTGCTTGTGTCAGAAGAAGGGTATCACAGAGAAATCACCGGAACCACTCGAAGGCAAACGGGATCAGAGGCAGACCAATGGGGGACTGTGGCTAGGTAAGCATCAGATTTTTTTTTTTTTTTTAATGTTTCCCCAGCACCATGTTACACACACACACACACACACACACACACACACACACACACACACAGGGGACGGGTGAGAGGTAGCAGATGCCGGGCACACCCTAAAGTTGGGTCTGGGGTCAGGCCACCAAAATCCTAATGCAAGGTAATGATCGCAGGATTTTGCAGGCATGTAATCACAAGTGGATGAATTTGATTGTTTTTGCAATAAATCTTACAGCCCTTATTAAGTTATAATAAGAAAATAAGAACATTTTTACTTTGCTTCATGCTTACCCTTGGCCATCAAGCCTAATGTTTCCATTGAAATCATACAGATGTCTATTGGGGCTTTCACATTCAACTCTGCCAGATAAGCTCATTAAAGTGTCAATGTCTCTCATGTCTGCTGTCAGGGAAAGAGCCTGGAAAAAAAAAAAAAAAAAAAAGAAAGAAAATACAGATATTTAAAGAAAAAGAAAAAAAAAAAAAGGACATTAATCCACAAACAAATCCTTTAACCCCTTCAGGACCAAGCCCATTTTGGCCTTAAGGACCGGAGCGTTTTTTGCACATCTGACCACTGTCACTTTAAACATTAATAACTCTGGAATGCTTTTAGTTATCATTCTGATTCTGAGATTGTTTTTTCGTGACATATTCTACTTTAACATAGTGGTAAAATTTTGTGGTAACTTGCATCCTTTCTTGGTGAAAAATCCCAAAATTTCATGAAAAAATTGAAAATTTTGCATTTTTCAAACTTTGAAGCTCTCTGCTTGTAAGGAAAATGGATATTCCATTTTTTTTTTTTTATTATTCACATATACAATATGTCTACTTTATGTCTGCATCATAAAATTTATGAGTTTCTACTTTTGGAAGACACCAGAGGGCTTCAAAGTTCAGCAGCAATTTTCCAATTTTTCACAAAATTTTCAAACTCGCTATTTTTCAGACACCAGTTCAGGTTTGAAGTGGATTTGAAGGGTCTTCATATTAGAAATACCCCATGAAAGACCCCATTATAAAAACTACACCCCCCAAAGTATTCAAAATGACATTCAGTCAGTGTTTTAACCCTTTAGGTGTTTCACAGGAATAGCAGCAATCTGAAGGAGAAAATTCAAAATCTTCATTTTTTACACTCGTATGTTCTTGTAGACCCAATTTTTGAATTTTTGCAAGAGGTAAAAGGAGAAAATTTTTACTTGTATTTGTAGCCCAATTTCTCTTGAGTAAGCACATACCTCATATGTCTATGTTAATTGTTCGGCGGGCGCAGTAGAGGGCTCAGAAGCGAAGGAGCGACAAGGGGATTTTGGAGAGAACATTTTTCTGAAATGGTTTTTGGGGGGCATGTCACCTTTAGGAAGCCCCTAGGGTGTCAAACCAGCAAAAAAATAACACATGGCATACCATTTTGGAAACTAGACCCCTTGGGGAACATAACAAGGGGTAAAGTGAACCTTAATACCCCACAGGGGTTTCATGACTTTTGCAAATGTAAAAAAAAAGTAAAATTTTTTACCTAAAATGCTTGTTTTCCCAAAAATTTTACATTTTTGAAAAGGGTAATAGCAGAAAATGCCCCCCAAAATTTGAAGCCCAATTTCTCCCGATTCAGAAAACACCCCATATGGGGGTAAAAAGTGCTCTGCTGGCGCACTACAGGTCTCAGAAGAGAAGGAGTCACATTTGGCTTTTTGGAAGCAAATTTTGCTTTGGGGGCATGCCGCATTTAGGAAGCCCCTATGGTGCCAGGACAGCAAAAAAAAAACATATGGCATACCATTTTGGAAACTAGACCCCTTGGGGAACATAACAAGGGGTAAAGTGAACCTTAATACCCCACAGGGGTTTCATGACTTTTGCAAATGTAAAAAAAAAAGTAAAATTTTTTACCTAAAATGCTTGTTTGCCCAAAAATTTTACATTTTTGAAAAGGGTAATAGCAGAAAATGCCCCCTAACATTTGAAGCCCAATTTCTCCCGATTCAGAAAACACCCCATATGGGGGTAAAAAGTGCTCTGCTGGCGCACTACAGGTCTCAGAAGAGAAGGAGTCACATTTGGCTTTTTGGAAGCAAATTTTGCTCTGGGGGCATGCCGCATTTAGGAAGCCCCTATGGTGCCAGGACAGCAAAAAAAAAACACATGGCATACCATTTTGGAAACTAGACCCCTTGGGGAACATAACAAGGGGTAAAGTGAACCTTAATACCCAACAGGGGTTTCATGACTTTTGCAAATGTAAAAAAAAAGTAAAATTTTTTACCTAAAATGCTTGTTTTCCCAAAAATTTTACATTTTTGAAAAGGGTAATATCAGAAAATACCCCCCAAAATTTGAAGCCCAATTTCTCCCGATTCAGAAAACACCCCATATGGGGGTAAAAACTGCTCTGTTGGCGCACTACATGTCTCAGAAGAGAAGGAGTCACATTTTGGCTTTTTGGAAGCAAATTTTGCTCTGGGGCATGCCTCATTTAGGAAGCCCCTTTGGTGCCAGGACAGCAGAAAAAAAACCACATGGCATTACATTTTGGAAACTAGACCCCTCGGGGAACGTAACAGTGTTACAGTGAGTTCTTACACCTCACAGTTTTTTTGAAAAGTGGGCCTAAATTGAAAAATTTGATTTTTTTACACTAAAATGCTGGGTCTACCCAATTTTTAACATTTTCACAAGGGGTAATATGAGGAATTGGGTTACAAATTTTGGAGGGCTTTTTCCCCTGACTATAAAAATCCATCCACATATGGGGTAACGTGCTGGGCGGGCGCACAACAAGGCTCAGAAGTCATAGAGGTCACTTTGTATTTGTGGCCTATGGCATATCAGTAGCTGACGGTTACATACATTCCGAGGAAAATACAAAAATGAAACACCCACATGTGACACCATTACAGAAAGTACCCACCCTGAGGAATGGGTATAGGGGTAAAGAGGACATTTCTAACGCACAGGGGTTTCCTAAATTTATTTTCCAGGAATGGATGAAGGGTAGCTTTTGAAAATTGCAATTTTCAACCTATGCTCTGCTTCATCTTTTTGGGAACAACTAACATGTGACTCTGAATTGTCGCCTGGAAATACGACAGAGTTCAGCGAGAACTCTTCGCATTTGAGGCGGATGTTTGTTACGGACCTAACAGTTACATACATTCAGAGGAAAATACAAGAAAGGAACACCCATATGTGAGATTATTACAAACAGTACACCCCCTAGGGAAGGTGTATAGGGTGAAGTGGAGATTTGGAACAGATGGGTGTTCCCTTCATTTATTTTCCAGGAATGGATGAAGTGTACTATGGGGGGAAGAAAATTGCAATTTTAGAACTGATATGCCAATTATTTTCCCAGAATGATGACCCAGAGTACAGCCAAAAGTAAAAAGGATGCCCGCCCCAAACCCTATACTCTGAATCATCATTCTGGGAAGGGGATGTGTGGGGCCGTCCCTATTCTGTTACCTCAAATGCGCAACCCGCTCAGGTGGGGAGAGAGAGCGTTGCGCATTTGAGGCAACTGCAAACCTCCAATGCTGTTGACTCTGTGTCCCATGACCCATTTTTTAGGGGGAAGAAAAAAAAAAGATATTGGGGGTATTGAGAAAAAGGTTATTTTTTTTTTTTGGGGGGGGGGGTTTGGTATAAAATTTGGAAGACAGTGTACCCTGGACTGGTACATTGGAGTCGAATTGTGGGTAATTAAAATTAGGGCAAATTACGGAAAATTTAGTACTCCATGGAAGTGTGATACTCCCTGAAGCAGCCTATGCAGAGGCCCGGATGATCGGGGCAAGTGTCGCATTGAGTGGTGGTGTCCTTCCGAATCCCCCTCTTGCGACACACTCTGCATTTCTTCTGAGATCGTCCCTTCTTTCCAGTGTGGGGATCACACATGGAAAGTGTTGGCCGGGGACGATCCGGGGACCTGAAGTTACAGAGGTGCTCTGACCCGCTCTTTGGCGGTCACCATAGATGAGGGCCTTTAGAACTTCCTCTTGGAACTCCAGGTATGTCCCTGTGTTGCCAGCGTTCTTGTACAGTACAAAAGAGTTGTACATGGCAACCTGTACCATGTAGACCGCAACTTTTTTGTACCATATCTTTGTTTTCCGCATGGCATTATATGGCTTGAGGACTTGATCAGAAAGATCAACTCCCCCCATATACCGATTGTAGTCCAGAATACAATCGGGCTTGAGGACCGGTCCCACGGTACCTCGCACAGGGACAGGGGTGCTGCCATTCCCATGAATTGTGGTGAGCATAAGGACATCCCTCGTCCTTATACCGGACCAACAACAGGTTATCATGGGTGAGGGCACGGGACTCACCCCGGGGGATAGGAGTCTGCAGGGGATAGGAAGGAAGGCCTCTTTGATTCTTCCGGACTGTCCCACAAGCGAGCGTGGATCTGGCGGCGAGGGATGTGAAGAGAGAAATACTAGTATAAAAGTTATCCACGTAAAGGTGGTAACCTTTATCTAGCAATGGGTGCAAAAGGCCCCAAACGATTTTCCCGCTAACACCCAGAGTGGGGGAACAATCTGGGGGTTCAATGCAGGAATCTCGTCCCTCATACACCATAAACTTGCAAGTGTACCCGGAGGTACTCTCGCAAAGTTTATACATCTTCACGCCATACCGCGCTCGCTTGGTAGGGATGTATTGCCGGAAGCTGAGTCTCCCCTTAAAGCTGATGAGCGACTCATCAATAGCGACCTCCCTTCCAGGGACATAGGCCTCCCAAAATCTGGCCCCGAAGTGATTGATGACCGGCCTGATTTTATACAGGCGGTCATACGCGGGATCAGTTCGGGGGGGACATGCCGCATTATCAGCATAATGCAAACATCTCCGAATGGCCTCGAACCGGGAACGTGCCATGGCCATACTGTAGAGGGGTGTCTGGTAAAAGACGTCCCCACTCCAATATTGCCTGACACAGGGTTTTTTAACTAGACCCATATGCAGCGCAAGGCCCCAAAAGGTCCTCATTTCGGCTGCATCGACTGGAGTCCAGCCGCCGGGTCTAGCTAAAAGTGAGCCCGGGTTAGCGGCGACGAACTGTTGGGCATACAGATTCGTCTGTGTAACCATTAGATTAACAAAGTCGTCACTGAAAAAATGACCGAAAAAGTCCTTTTCAGTGAACCCGGCGATGTTAATCTTGATTCCTGAGTCGCCAACAAACTCAGGAATCACGGGCTCGTGGTCCGCTGGCTCAGCCCAGACAAGTTCTCCGGTACGAGGTACCAGTGACCTTGGCAGGGGGGCTTCACTAGTATGAGCGCCAGGGGGACTCATACTAGCATGGGGCACAGGGTCAAGGGCAGAGGAGGTTTGCGGCACCGCACGGCGGCGTCTCCGCCACCTTGGTGGCTCATCATCTGAACTAGATGATGAGGAGGACGATGAAATAAGGAAGGTGGGGTCTTCATCGTCCTCTGAGCCGCTCTCGGTGTCGGAGGCAATTATGGCATATGCCTCCTCCGCCGAAAACGCTCTGCGGGCCATTTCCCTACTCTAATGGGGATACGGGTATGTGTGTGTGTGGGGGGGGGGGAAACTTTATTGGTGTGTGTGCTGCGTGTGGTGTGGTGCGATACTACCTCCCTAACCCGCCCTAACCCGCCCTAACCTAACCTAACTAAACTAACCCGCCCTAACAGAAAAAAATATAAAATAAAAAGGGGACTTTTAAAAAAAAAAGGGGGGACTTCTAGCGCAAAAAAAACCCTGCGCCAAAAAAATAAGCGTTTATCTAATCAGTGGTGTGCGCACTGATTAGCGCTTGTGGCGGCAAGGGGCGCAGAAGTCAGAGGGGGGTCCGGCCACTCAGCCCAGAACAGTGGCTGGTGGCTTGTACTCAGACCCCCACACAAAAAACCCGAAAAATAAAATAAAAAAACGCTTAACCCCGGAAAAAATGCACCCGCCTGAACAAAAAAAAAACGCTGATCAGTGATAAATCACTGACAGCGGTGGGACAGGCTGCACACACAGGTACGGTCCGTCCACACAGTACACGCCTGCTACTGGTGGCACGGACCGCCTATGGGTGCAAAAAAAATACGCGTTAACCGAAAAAAGTGCCTTTACCACAAAAAAAAACGCTGATCAGTGATAAATCACTGACAGCGGTGAGGCACGCCACACACACAGGTAAGGTCCGGCCACACAGTACACGCCTGCTACTGGTGGCACGGACCGCCTATGGGTGCAAAAAAAGCGCTGGAAAACGCGTAAAAAAGCGCCGGCACCACAAAAAAAAAACGCTGATCAGTACTACGGGACTGATCAGCGGCGGGTGGGCTTTAACAAACGGTGGCGGACCGCTCTTTTATAACTAAGAGGGTCCGCACACACGCTTAGGGAAAAAAGAAAAAAAAAAAGATCTGCGCCAAAAAAAAAAGGCTGGCGGCAGACCGCAGCGACCCAGCAGGGCCGGGGTCACGCAGCTAAAGGTGCTACGGACCCACGGACACCCACTGAGGTACGCCGAAAAAAGAAAAAAAAAGAAAACTTTTTTTTTTTAACCCTAACCTGTCCCTACCTAAATCTAAAGCTATCCCTGGGGATTTCTGTGCCAAGGGGCCACAGAAAGGGGGCAAGGGGCACTTTTTTTGGACTCAGGGGATGGTGGGCAGCACGGGGCTCCGTCCTGCACACCAGATCTCTGTGGAATGGTGGGCAGAACGGAGCAACGTGCTCCTACCCCCCACCATCCCCTCCCATTACACTGTGATTGGTGTGGCCACTTTGGCCACCCAATCACAACTGTACTGAGGGGGGTGGCCACAATGCCAGCCCCCAGTACAGTACGGATGGTGATTGGTGGTGTATACTACACCACCAGTCACCATCTATATCCGGGTAACAGGGTCACACGTGACCCTGAGGACCCGGAACCGCTGCAGAACGCCGGTTAGTAGTTACCGGCGTCCTGCAGCGATCGCCGGTATAGGAGGTCCTCCGGACCTCCTCCGGCACACTGCCGGGATGTCTGCTGATAGAAATCAGCAGACATCCGGCTCCGATCCCCGCCCGGTGAGCGGCGGGGAACGGAATCGCAGCGCATCGCTCATCTGAATTGATGAGCGATGTGCTGCGATCGCCGACATGGGGGGACATAATGACCCCCCTGGGCGATATGCCGGGATGCCTGCTGAACGATTTCAGCAGGCATCCGGCTCCGGCGCCCCTCCGGCTAGCGGTGGGGGCCGGATTTCCCACGGGCGTATGGATACGCCCTCGGTCCTTAAGGACTCGGAATGCAGGGCGTATCCATACGCCCTATGTCCTGAAGAGGTTAAAAGACGTTGCCTAGTTTGGGTTAGGTTTCATTAGGTAAGGTTTATTACTAGGAGCAAATTATGTGCTAAAGCTTTACAAATGTGCCCCCGTTGTGCCCATGTTGTCAAGAAGTATTAACAAGATTCCTTAGTGCACAGTTATTTATTTCATACACTGCCAACATGTAATATACAATGTTTCAGGTGTATTATTTCTGTTCTTCATTCACCAATGAATTCCAGATACATATGGGAGAATGGGGGCGGTAGGACTGCTGCCCCCTCCCATCTGTATGCAGCCTTCACCACTGATGGAGGAAGGGAAATAATATGCCTGAAACTTTGCATGTTACAAGTTAGTGATGTATTAAATACAAATTGTTGTGACATCATGAGGAACACAAGTGGAGCTGCCAGTAATTGGCTCTTTAACCCCTAATTTGGCAATGTGTCCCTTGAATTGAGTAAGCAAATTGGCTTTACACCTATCACACCTGTACAAGTCATGTGGCATATACCAGCGGTTAGACAAGCATGTGTCCACTTTCTTCCAAAAACAGAGTCATACATGTCAACAGGTTACATGTTTGTATGTCCCCTCCCTATACACAGAGCACTGCTGAAGAAATCAATTCAGTGTTACCTAAGAAAGCAAGAGTGCAGTGATATAGTAGAGAAGTCCATACAATTATCTGCAACTCAATTGACTGACACTGCCTGTCTCTTTCTTGTGCAGTCTAGTATGTTCTAGTATATTCTATGAGATGCAGCTTGGCACTGCTTTCCGCTGCCTCCTGCATCAAAAGAAGACAGTCTAAAGAGCTCACATGATGTTTCACAGTGATCTGTCTTAGATATACGGTAACTAAAAGCAAGGGCAGTGATTAGACTCTACCCCTCTACAAAGCCAAGGGCACCAGGGTAAAGGTTTGCTGCTTTAAGAGAGCCATATCAGAGGGGGGAATAGGAATAAAGATAGAAGAAAGCCCATGCATGTCACATCAACTAAAATATGTATAACATGAGACACTGCATTATTATAGCCTAAGCTGAGAAAGAAATATCTAAAAAGTTGCTATTTTTCCATTGTTGTTAAGAGAAGTGCAAATTATCACATACCTGCCGAATCTTAAGATTGGTCTCCCCATCAAGGTTTGAGGTTTCAATGTAGCACATGGCTTGTGGCTCACTGGGGTAGAATAAGAGATGTATAAGGACCAATAAATATAGAAAATGCAAAAACTATGGAATTTGCTTTATTTATGTTTTAACTTAAATAGTAAACGTAGAACACACTTCTCACAAACTGCAGAGGAAGCACTCAATTACTAGATGCATTAAAGAGGCAAATAAAAAGCTAAAAGAAAAAAGCTAAACTTCAGACTAAAGCCTATAAACATACATCTAATTTACCTTAAAAGGGTTTTTTCCCCCCCAAACGGTGACGTATATGGTATATGCCATAAACGTCTAACAAAGCAGAATCCAATCTATCTCCAGAAGAGGAGTCCTCCAGCCCCCATCTCACCTGAATGGAGAGGTGGTAACTTGTGTGGTGCTCTATGGGAGCTCTAAAAAAAAATCTGAGCCCTCGGGACCCCCATTGTGGAAACAGGGATGGATCACAGAGGAACGCTGTATCTTAGCCATGTCGAAAATGAGTAACCCTTTAATGGAAATCCTGTAAGTGTTAAGTATTTCAGACTGAAATTTTATAAAAGGGACTCAAGATAAATGGTGACAAACTTAAATGTGTTCCTGTTTCATATATGCAAGTGCCCAATGCACATATCGATGGCACTACAGGGCAAGTTAGGGCCACTTTACACTAGAGGAACTGCATCACCAGCAGTGTATCTTTTAGGCCAGCTTTATACAAGTGTACTATTGCACCATTCAGAAGTCCTATAGTTAGAGCTAAGGCTTGGAATGAGACTGACCTTACCCATCTATATCTCCTACATGGAATCATAGTACACTTGTAGGAATCGGCTCTCATCCTTCTAATTACATGTATAGCGTCGATTTGGCTTATAGGTGGCCACATGGACGTTACTATATTGATAACTGTTCACAGGAATCCTAGAATAAAGCAGGTAGCATATCATAGTAAGCAGGCTAGATATACCATGCATTTAAATACAGCATGGCATGTGCCAAAAAACAGCATGCCCCCTCAAAAAATAAAATCCACAATATCTTATGCAAATGCATTTATTTTATGATTAAAAATTAGCAACAAGTGACATTAAAACATGCAAGCACATCAAACAAGACAAAAAAGGAAAAATACAATCATAGCAAACAGCCATGGGTGTGGATCAGTGAAAGCCAAGTACCTGTGCCTTATACATACATGCAAAGGTAAGTGCCAAGTCAGACTGGACTAACATGCTACATTATAAAGCAGATATCTGCTCTGTGCAAGGGATCCTCTAGATTATGTACAGAAACCATCAGACTGGTTTTAATTTAAAAATGTATTTATTTTTTGTAAGGCTATGGTCACACAATTCAGTTAAATCTGACATGTACTTTACCAGAGGACCTATGGCAGAAATACACAGTATTAGTAATTTCTGCTGTTCTGATGTGTGTGCGCATACATTAGGGTCAGATATTCATGATTTCAGAAATAGTATCCTATGAATAAAATACTGTGATTTAAAGGGGTACTCCGGTGGAAAACTTTTTTTTTTTTTATAAACTGGTGCCAGCAAGTTAAACAGATTTGTAAATTACTTCTATTAAAAAAAATCTTGATCCTTCCAGTACTTATTAGCTGCTGTATACTACAGAGGAAATTATTTTCTTTGGATTTCATTTCTGTCTGTCCACAGTGTTCTCTGCTGACACCTCTGTCCATTTTAGGAACTGTCCAGAGCAGCATTTGTTTGCAATGGGGATTTTTACCTGCTCTGGACAGTCCTTGACATGGACAGAGGTGTCAGCAGAGAGCACTGTGGCGAGACTGAAAAGAAATCCAAAAAGACAAGAATTTCCTCTGTAGTATACAGCTGCTAATAAGTACTGGAAGGATTAATATTTTTTAATAGAAGTATTTTACAAATCTGTTCAACTTTCTGGTACCAGTTGATAAATAAAAATAAATAAAAAGTACCCCTTTAAATAGGATCTCTCACTTCTCCTGACCTGTCTGTTTAATAAATCCTTAGCTTTTTGCATGAAAAAAAAATCTGGAGCATAATTTTTTACATCTCTGTGCTATTCTCCTCTGTTATTCCTTCTAAAAATGTAAATTTATAAATAGAGTGACAACTGGGTGTTTTCCTTCACACTGTAAAAAGTGTGTGTCCCTATAGGTCTGATACTGTAAGCTCTAAATGGACAGTGACAAAGAGAATAGGGACACATGTTCAACTGTTAAAGGGGTACTCCTCCCCTAGACATCTTATCCCCTATCCAAAGGATAGGGGATAAAATGTCTCATTGCTGGGGTCCCGCCACTGGGGACCCACACAATCTCCCTGCTGAACCCGGCATTCATTTAGAGCATCGCGTGCAGCGCCGGAGGCTCGTGACATCATGGCCACACCCACTTATGATGTTACGGCCACGCCCCCTCCCATAGACTTGCATTGAGGGGGCGTGGCTGTGATGTCACAAGCGGGGTGTGACCGTGACGTCACGAGCCTCCATGGCGATACATGCACAGATATCTGGGGGAGGGGTGCAGCTGAGATCACGGGGGTCTCCAGCAGCGGGACCCCTGTGATCAAACATCTTATCTCCTATCCTTTGGATAGAGGATAAGAGGTCTTGGGGTGGAGTACCCCTTTAACTCGTAGCTATCAATTAATTCAGAAATAGAGGAATGGAACAACATAGGATAATGAAGGTGATCCAGGATTGGTACATTCAGAGGAACACAGACATTTACTAAAACAGAAGTGTCAGGAAAGCTGACAGGTCCTCTTTAAAAATGACCATAACATTGCAGTGTTTCACTACAGGAAGCTGCAGCTATGCAATACATCTGTTTTTTAGTATGTAGGATGTATAAATATAAGAGGACCCCCTTGCACAAGTTCACCTCCAGTGTTTCTCTGACCTTGAGGACAGACTGATGAGGTCAGCTGGGAGATGTTCCCCATTGGTCACTTTCACTATCTCCCCTATAGCCACCTATTTGTCCCAATACGAACATAATCAGAATGGAGAGATGATGGAAAACAAAAGGAGACAGACACCAACAAAGACAGAATTGATATGTTAAGCAGGAAACTTGTAGAGTAATAAAATAAGGTTTGATGTTTCAATCTTCTCTTCCTACCTGGGTCTTGAGCATAAACGTCATGGTACAATGAATGCACTGGATATAGACATTTCTATGAAACCTCAGGATTAGAAGGCTAGTGACAGATGGAAGGATGGCTAAATTGTTTTCTAGACCCAGTGGTTAAGGTCTGCCAAGTGTTTTTTTTCGTAGGCCGTGTCCATCTGCATTCAGATTTTTGTTTTAGGATGGAATTGTAAAATGAAAAAACCAAATTGCGTCTGTTGGCTCACCCTTGAATATCCCTTTGAAGGGGTACTCCGCTGCTCAGCATTTGGAACAAACTGTTCCGAACGCTGGAGCTTGCGACGTCATAGCCCCGTCCCCTCAATGCAAGTCTATGGGAGCGGGCGTGACAGCCATCACACCCCCTCCTATAGACTTGCATTGAGGGGGTGGGGCATAAAGTCACCAAATGCTGAGCAGCGGAGTACCCCTTTAAGAATTTCCTAAGGCTCTTTTTACACTGTTAGCTGTATACATTTACTATATGCTTTCCTGGTGTATACAGAAAATGCAATCATAGACGTTCATTAACAAATGAAGGACAAAAGAGTTTAATCTTGACCTCCATTTGGGTTTAATGCATCAGAGTTTAGGTTTATTTAAAAATAAATAAAAATTGTTTAAAAACTAACAACCTCCATGGTGATAAAGGACACCAACACTGGAATCCCTCATAGGAATATATTAAACACTGGGAGCTTTTATTAAATGCGTTTTAACAGATTTAGTACCTATTCCACAGTATATGCCATAAATAACTGATATGTTTTGGAAGGCCTATGCTGTTTACACAATTCAAATTTAGGTCAATGGGACCTATGCAAAGTAAGTAGAACAGTCCAATTGGCTTTTTTGGCTTCAAGACCCCCCTCTGGTGGCCAAAATCAGGCCGCCGGAAAGCTCTTGAGGTGGAACCTGGATGTATCAGACATTTATACTCCACTAGGGTGGGGTTGGCGGAATATGACCATGAATCCTCCAGACTGCCTTGACCCTCAAGCTCTCCAGACTGTAACCCCATTGGACATGTCTTGGATGTGAGAAAAGACTCTGAGATCTACTTCTACTTCTCCAGAAAATGTTCACAAACTAATGGGGCTGCTGCAGGGGGCATGGGTTGAGTTCAGTATATGTACACCCCCTTTGTGGAATCTGTGCCCTGCAGGCTTTGGTCTAGCAGAAAGGTGGACCAAGCAGTTATTGGGTATGTATGCCTAATGCAGTGAGTTCAGTGCACACTGACTGTTCGGTCATCAGACCTTAGGCATATGATCTGGCCAACTTCCAGGCATGGTCAGGCATTTATAATAATCTTGGGAATGGTGGTTTAAAGTGTGAGATATTATAGGAACGAAGAAACAAACCAGGATGAAATTCCTACATCTATTATACAGACCCAGTTAGGAAGCAGAATCTGAAAACATCTGTTTATGAGAAGAGTTTACTTGTACCATCTTAAGGAAATAATGATGACTGACTTTTGTTACAGTGTGCTGGAAGGTATTTGACCAATAGACCAATATTTTTCTATCATTTTTCTTATTCTCTAATAGCATTTTTCAGTCAGTACATTTCCATGCTACACTGAGTTCATCCTTATTTCCTTTTCATAATGGAGACCAAAACAGTAGAGAAACCAGACTTCATAGTGTTAGCAACAGTAGGCATCTCTACCTTGATGAGAGAAGTATAATGTCTGCGGGTATATACTCTGTGCCATTTATTTTAACTATATCGCCAACATTTACCTGAAAGAAACTAGCAACCGGTTAACAATCTGTAAATTCATGTTAATAGCAAGGCTTTATATATATATACATAAAATGCATGCATCATAATAAACAGTGGAAGCAATGGCATAAGCAGGTTGAGCAGAGTTTATTGCACTGCACCCTAAAACAATGTGTTTTGTGTTATTAATTCACTTGCGGTTATTTAGATCCTTATTCAGACCAGATATTATAAGAAAGATTTTTAGTCCCACAGTCATCATCCATAGTGGCCATTTTCTTTGAGAAGACTACCCTTTATAGAAGAAAACTCTTCTACAAATTCATACGGCCATTTCAATTTTAATCTTGACTGTATGTTTCTTCGAAAGTTGATGACAACAATGTGTTTAGCTTTTGCTTATTAAGCAAGCAAGGAATGTTTGGGATCCAAGGTGTAAGATGAATAAACAAATCCAGCTTTATTAAAAAGGTTCATATGTAGGAGTACAGGCACTATGAAATCACTGACGCGTTTCATGCTAACTGCACTTAGTCATCGTACTCTATGACTAAGCCCTGATAGCGCGAAACGTGTCAGATTTTATCTTGTCTGTACTCCTACATGTGAACCTTTAATAAAGCCGGATTTGTTTATTCATCTTAATCCTTGGATGCCGGACATTCCTTGTCTGCTTGCTTGCTTTGTATCCCGTTTGAAGCCGGTAACAGCGGATCCAGGCACAATTGTCGGACAACTGCTGGGTGAGCTGTTGCTGCATTATCACATGAACTAGCTTTTGCTTATTAACCAAAACCACGACAGAGCTAAAGAACCTCATATTTAGCTGACCACCATAAGTCCTGCCTCCCTGTGATCTGCTGACAAAGAAAGCCAAGAATCAGCAGCACAACCACAATGTCAACAGCTGCTCATCCACAGGTCAGCGGTGGACATGTTGTCAGGCTCCAGTGCTCAAAAAGTATCACAATACTGGGAAAAGTAGAAAAAGAACTGCGTCACTCGCTTAAAAAATGCAGTAAAAGCTGAAAAGCTTTATTTACCATATGTCGCAAAGGTTTGACCCTAAGACAGGATTTTTTAAGCAAACAATAGCAGTACACAGTATGGTATATAAAGGTGGTATGGCATAATGCAATCTATCACAACTATGTAAATCCCTACTGGTCACAATAAAGCGACTGACAGACCTCCTCATGAAGCAAAGCAATGGCGCGGGATGTGGCCAGGCTGTTAATCACAGTGAGGAAGAGTGATCACAACCAGAGAAGACGGGACAAGGTGAGTATATCTCCCCGCCCAGGGGACTACTTACAGGGCCATGGGGGAACACTTTCTATCATCATATACTCACCATCTCTGCAGGTAGGAACGTCCCCCAGGGATGGTGAGGAAGCAGATTTTACCATATATAGCACGTTGCCACACATTATAAAAATGTAAAATCTGATGACAGGTTCCCTTCAAAGTGACTTCACGCCTATCTAAACAGTTCAAGCTTTCTTCTATATTACAATTAGTTCTATATTACATTTGTTACCAAAAGAGTATCAGAATAGACATGGCACTCAACAAGGCAGATGTCTTGAAAGTGCTGACACGTTGCGAGAGAGTCAGAGTCAGGCCAGAAGAAGCGTCATGTGATGTGAAACAGGCGTTTCCTTGCCCCCGCCCCCGCCCCACTCTCCCGCAGTGTGTCAGCACGATTGTTTGATGTCTGTACAGTGACACTATAATAAACATTGCTTTTAAGATGTCTGCCTTGGTGAGTGCCATGTCTATTCTGATACTCTTGTGGATCCAGTTTTGTTACTAATTTGACATTGAGCACCTCGATTACTTGTTAGCTGACCGCTATAGTTACCATATGTGGCCAATGAATTAATAATTGGGCTATATTCATAGTTGCAGTGCCTAGTTTTTTCTTTTTTGTACATTTTCTTTATAAAATTTTAAACTTTGCTGAGGTCTTGAACACTGAATTTCCGAGCCCAGAGCACTCCCCAGTCTACTGTTATCTAGCATAAGCCCCAAGACCAAGTGATTCCAGATAGAATAATAAAGCAGCAAGCTTTTTATTTAAGGGAGAGAAAACTGCATCTATTCAAGTAACAAAACTCAATTACGTCCCCTTGTCCTCAGGCTAGGATGTTCTGTGGGGCTGAACAGTGATGCATTATTGAGGACGGGATTGTGTCAATGTGACTAAGCGCCATCGCCTTGTTCCCATCACACAGCACCGTTGCTTTCTTGATGAGATTCTGCCAGAAAAGCACAGATCCATTTACAAAGACTGAGCAGTTTTTTGCAGACTACTTGATAGGAAGAGGTTTGTGGAAAGAAATGTCAGCATAGAGGCAAGAAGGTAAATGGCACTGGCTTGGCTAGATTCTCTTAATTATATAAATGATGAGTATCCCGCGGTAGTAGGAAATATTTGTTAAAGAAAATCTTGTAAGCCAATAGCTTGAAGATATCCTTTTAATTGTAAACTAGCTGAGTACCCAGCGTTGCCTGGCTTTTCCTTCCTAATCCTTGTTGGGGAGGAAAATCAACAGGAGGAAGGAGGAAGCTTTTGACTTCATATCCCATCCTCAAATTATTGCCATATCCCAACCTCCTATCCCGTTCCCCGGTCCCGACTCCCTACCCCATCCCCATGTGGGACTGATTTGTGATGAAGATATTGTAAGCTGAAAATAGAAGGGGACATGGCTTAGTGGGACTGGGCATGATTTGCAAGCCAGACCGATGCACAAAAAGGGGTAGAGAATAAAAGAGGTGGGGCTTAAACAGTGGGCATGTCTGTGTGAGATGGGGTGTGGCTTGCAAGCCGGACTGACATTTACCAGGAGATGCAGAGCGGAGCTTGTGGAGTAAAGTACTGGAAGTCCCATATACTTGCATTGGACTTAAAACAAAACCCCCATTTTTTATATAAGGGTATAGGTAAGGGTTAATTTAACTATCATACTTTTATTTGACATAAGTAATATGTGTACCAGGTATTATCTAAATATCTCAAACCACTCAAAAATGCACCATCTCAATAGACGTTAATGCATTTTAGACTCAATTCTGACAAAATCTGGGGTCCAGAAATTCCATGGTGGAACTTCCACCGCAGAAATTCCATAGTATGAATGGTGCAGCAAATTGCCATTTAAAAGCAACAGGAGGCTGCTGTGTGAAATTTTGCTCAGAAAATATGTAGTGAGCTCACTAGCCGTTTTTCTGAGGTCACATCATCACTAATGTGATCTCATCTGACATTTCAGTAGCACCACTCTGATTGGCTTGTCCCTTTGAGCTGTCCTAAGATAACTCTATAGCCAAGTCTAGTATTTTTATCTCAAATCAAAGCACCCTAGGACTAAGCAACTCATAAGACTATGAAAATGTTGTGCACATTGAAGGCACAGCATGAGGACAATACAAGTTACCCCTGGAGACTGCATTTAGCCCCTTGGATGCCACTGGTTGAGAACCTAGGCTCTAAGATAATAAGTGGTTAGGCTTTGTATAGACTCAGTGAAATCTGAAAGGGAAATAAACAGAGCTGCATCTCGAGTGATGGACCTGGCTATGCATTGTAGCCTCTAGTATACACAGAAACATTGCAAATGTGAAGAATGCTTATAAAAAGGGGTTATTGCTCAGCTTTTCTAGACTACTGAACATCAAATCTGCCTTGTTATGCACAGATATAAGAAATTGGTAAATAACAATGGGTAAACCGGTAAAAGGCTCTGTGGAGGTAGTAATAGCGTCTCTGTGGAGGTAGTAATCATCATATACAGAAAGTCTCAGCTTAGTTTTTGACTTAGGGGTAAAATTGAAAACTGCCAGCTCTCAGGATTATTTTAACCCCTTGATGACACAGAATGGCCCTCATTTACTTAGAAAATCGGGTTGTAAGTCTATCTTGCTTTCTTACCCGATTGCTTTTTTCCCCTGGTATTTATTATTTTGTCGCATCGTGATTGTCGCACGTGGGTTTTGTTGGTTTTGGTTTCCAACTCCTCCGAGTTGTCGGGAAAAAATCCACAACAATTCAACAAATTCGGGTTGGAAACCTTTATAAATACAGTGGTCCCTCAACATATGATATTAATTGGTTCCAGGAGAACCATCATATGTTGAAACCATCATATGTCGAGTACATATGTCTATGTAAAAATGGTAATTGGTTCTGGGGCCTCGGGACCATTGTATGTTGAATACATATCTCTATGGGAAACGGCTAATTGGTTCTGGGATGACCATTGTATGTGGAGTGTATGGGGAGTGTTTAACAAACCAGGGTGCCTCCAGCTGTTGCACAACTACAACTCCCAGCATGCATGTACAGCCATTGACTGTCTGGGCATGCTGGGAGTTATAGTTTTGCAACAGCTGGAGGCACACTGATAGGGAAACATTGATGTATGGGGTGTATAGTGTGTATATGTATTGTATGTGATGTGTGACATCGCATACAGTACTGTACAGTTCTTTAAATACCTTCAGGGGGGACAGAATGTCCTCCATTACGATCCTGCCGACTACAGCTCTATAGGAAAGGAAGGGGAGCAGCTCATTGGATGCCTGCAGCAAGATGCTCCAAGCTATTGGCTATGGCTGCACTGGGGGGGCGGGGCTTACACGGAGCTCACAGTGGAAGCCTGCGTGAGTTAGCAGGACAGCATGTGAGTAACAGGAGGCAGAACGGGGCACACGGGGCACATTAAACAACTGTCAGTTGCTGAAGTTCTCAGCGCTGTCGGATAGCTGTTTGTATGATGGCCCCGACACACAGCAGCATCATATGTCGATGCTGCCTTCAACATACGATGGGCTCTGAGAGGCCATCATATGTTGAAATGATCATATGTCCGGCCATCATAAGTCGGGGGGGTCACTGTACGTGGGAAAGCTCAGAAATGTCGGGTTACGCCCCTTTTTCGGGTTTGTGAGAATCCACATCGTGTCGCAGACTGGCACACGATGTCTGCGACATGTCGCAGACAAAGATGCGCCAAAAAAAACCCGACAAAAGAAGTCGGGTTTAGAATAGTAAATGAGGGCCTATGAGTATTTACATCCTTTGAGCCCTAAGAGGCTTTAGGGTGTGCTTAGGAGCTGAGCTCACTTCTGTCCCAGTGAACAACATCGGCCGGTACTCACCGCTAATGCTGGACATAAGTGATCATGCTGATGTCAAACATTTAACTCTTTAGATGCTGTGATCAATGCTAATCAACATTTAAAGCATAAAATTACAATTACAGTTGCTGGATATTTGAGGGCACTCATTAGCGTTATTGTAGAGGTTCAAGGAGTCAAGATCGCAGCTAAAAAATCTCTTCTTATTCACCTCAGTGCTATTTCTTGTATTGTCTGCCTAAGGCAGACTGCACAAGTAGATGGCTGATATTACTGATATTACTGTAGAGTGCTAGTACTCATATGATTACTAATATCCAACGGATAGGGGATATGATGTCTGATCTCAGGGGTCCCGTCGCTGGGACCCCTGCAATCCGGCATTCTGTGCCGGGCGCTGCCTCAGAGACGTGACATCATGGTCACGCCCCCTCGTGAGGTCAAATCACACCCAATCCATGTCTATGGGAGGGGGCGTGATGGCATCACACCCCTCCCAAAGACATGAATGGATTTGGCGTGACCTCACGAGGGGGCGTGGCCGTGACGTCACATCTCTGAGGGAGCGCCCGGCACAGAAAGCCGGGGGCTGCACTGAGATTGTGGGGTTCCCAGTGACAGGACCCCTGCAATCAGACATCTTATCCCCTATTCTTTGGATAGGGGATAAGATGTATAAAGCCGGAATACCCCTTTAAACTACCTGATGCATGTGGTACTGCATGAACGAAAAGCAATAATGTGGAAGAACCTCTATGTTGACGAACATGGTACAGACTCTTGCAGGTCTCTTGCCTCAGCAAGGAAGAATAGATACTTTACTTATGGCTGTGTAGGAGTACGAAGCAGATGATAACCGAGCCCTGTTGATTCAGTAAATTTATAGATGTTCTAATAGAAATCATTCTAAAGCCTACATGGCTGCATGTGTTTCTTCACAAGCTGCCAATATATAAAAAGATAAAGTTCAGCTGACACCCAGTCTTTACACAAGAGGCAGAAGCTATAAATACGCAGTACATCCTGTTCATGTGGCCGTGTAATGAGCATCTAGTAAGGTCAGCTACCTGGAGAGACCCCATTAAGCCTCAGCCAAACACATGGATGGAACTACTGCAGGTTTCTTAGGGGAGCACTGAGCTTTAGGACTCAACATTTTGGCAGTCTTCCTTTTTAAAGGCAATTTTCAATGTAAACTGAGCAGCTCGCGGCAGCATGATCCACTCATGTCATCTGCAGCTTGGAGAACTTTACCACAAACTCCTGCAAGTTGAATACCATTGGTCATGTTTGGTGGTGCAGCTTAGGGCAATTTGATCCAAATCTTGACTACCACAGGGAAAAACAAGCATTAAAGGGGTACTCTGGTGGAGAAATTGTTTTTATTCAATTGGTGCCAGAAAGTCAAACATATTTGTAAATTACTTCTATTTAAAAATCTTAATCCTTCCAGTACTTGGCTGTTGTTGTATAGGTCTTTTCTGTGTGACCACAGTGCTCTCTGCTGACACCACTGTCCATGTCAGGAACTGTCCAGAGCAGGAGAGGTTTGCTATGTAAAATTTGCACCTGCTCTGGACAGTTCCTGACATGGACAGAGGTGTCAGCAGAGAGCACTGTGGCCAGACAGAAAAGAAATTAAAAAAGAAAAGAACTTCCTCTGGAGCATACAGCAGCTAATAAGTACTGGAAGGGTTAAGCATATTAAATTTAAATAGAAGTAATTGACAAATCTGTTTAACTTTCTGGCACCAGTTGATTTAAAAAAATAAATAAAATGTTTTCCACCCGAGCACCCATTTAAATGGTCCTCCAGAAAGAGACTTGGTAGCAGTCTTAATGATGCCCCCCCCCCCCTAATTTATTAACTTAGAGTGCAAGATTGTTGAAAAAAAAAATTATCAGAAATCAGGAATTTAAGTCTGAAAGTTCCTACTATATTCTTTTTTGTTCCTACTATCTATTTTTTTTAATTAAAGAATTTGTCTTTAAAACAGATATTTGAAAGTAGAGAAAATATAAGTATGTAGAACAATAAAGGTCATTACACATTAACAAGACCAAGTTACAATATGGTAATCTGCATAGATCCGGCTGTCAAAATGTTGTAAAGTCCAGATTTTCTCAGGTCGGCTCTGTGAGTATCTGGGGAAGGCCCCACATTAGGGACATTAAGTGTAGATAGAAGCAGTTATCTGATAAATAATGAAGCTAGGGTTGTATGAAGTGGTATTAGTGGGTACTAGTAATATCTCTAGAGTTCCTCCGGATCTATTACACCTCAGCTGATGGGCCATAATCCAGGTAACATGCAATGAAGATCTAAAATAATGTACATAAAAGCAGGAGGTAGAGGGGTTGTAAGAGGTAGAAAGGGGGAAGTTATATAGTTCCTACTCTATTCTATGTTCCTTAACATCATTTAATTGTATACTGTATACAACTAATTTACAATGCAGTAAAAGTGTGAAACCATAGGCACTAAATAAAATCTTCTATTGACATTTCAGTCACTGACTTACTACCTTGGGCCTCCTTCATTTTTTCTTCTCTGTGTACCATGGGGGCCAATGGAGTGGTTCACAGTGAAACTTTTCCAACACTGGTCTCTCTACACAGAGGAAATGCCCATTATGCCCATCAGCCTGTTACTGGATGCTGGATCCAAGGAGGTGAAGATCAATGGGGACCTGGGCAGTGTTGGAGCAGCATCAACATGGGGAAAAGTGATCAGTAAAGGACCTATTATATGGGGCGATTATCTGCTGAACGGGCCAGTTCTTTCCCTGTGTAAGAAATCCAGTGATTCTAGAGCAACCGGGTAAATTCTTATTCATCAGCTGATACTGGGATCAGATGGACGTAAAAATAATTTATGTATATCAAGGGCCGCACGGATGATTCAGGTATAGTATTTACGGCCCTGCCAGCACAATAATAAAGCTGTGGAAAAGGCTCCTTTAACAAGTGCTGATCTACTCACACCTGTCTAAGAGAACACTGAGGCACTTTTGCTTTTTACTATCAGTACGCCATTTTGAAATAAAAAAATATATATATACTGTATATACTTGAGTATAAGCCAACCCGAATATAAGCAGAGGCCCCTAATTTCACCCCAAAAACCCAGGAAAAGATATTGACTCTACTATAAGCCTAGGGTGGGAAATACATCATCCCCCTGTCATCCAGACCCCCATATCACTGCCTGTCATCATCCCCCCGTCATCATCCACCTGTCATCATCCCCCCCCCTTCATCATCACCGCCTGTTATCATCCCACACCCCCCTTCATCATCACCGCCTGTCATCCCCAGTCATCATCCCACAACCGCACCCCTTCATCATCCCCCCCCTCCATCATCACCGCCTGTCAATGGCTGAACAGTGGTCTTCAACTTGCGGACATACAGATGTTTCTAAACTACAACTCCCAGCATGCCCGGACAGCCATCGGCTGTCCGGGCATGCTGGGAGTTGTAGTTTTGAAACATCTGGAGGTCCGCAGGTTGAAGACCACTGAGGGCGGATAGTTCACTCGAGTATAAGTCGAGGGGGGTGTTTTCAGCGAGAAAAATCGTGCCGAAAAACTCGGCTTATACTAGAGTATATACAAAAAAATATATACCACCAGTCAACCCCCTCAATTTTTATTTTATTTAACAATAACTTCTATCTGTATTTTGTTGCATTAGGTTAAACAGAACACAATGCGATTATATCGCTCCAGGCTGCAATGTCCCTTAACAATTATGCATGATGCAGTAGCCTTGTAAAATGTTTAAAAAACATCAAAAATCCATTGAAATGCCAGTTTAAATTCAGACATGCACTGTTTGTATAGGAGTGTCCGTATATACGACATCCTAATTCAGTCCAAAGCAATGACGTTTTCGCTGTTATTTATTCATAAGAACTGCTGTTCTCTTTTTGAAAAAGACAAAAAAAAAAAAAGAAGTGAAACGAAGCAGTGAAGGCAAATAAAGAGGCTACAATACTCTGTCTTAATGAATATCAATTATTTCCAGTTAGTGAACTCAGAAGAACACATTAAAGATTTATCTACGCTGCCATTAACATAGCGGCATTACCATCCGTCCGCCAGCTACATGTGTCTCATGGCACTTCCATTATAGCAAATGAACAACTCCGTAATGTCTTTGTTACTGCCCCATTAGAACTCGCACCCTCATCACAAATTCCTTTCATTTACAAGAGTCTCAACATTTCCTGGAATATGGGACATATTCCAGAAATGTATCTCCATTACCAATAAAATACAGTGTATCATTCTTCATTCCACTGTCAGATACCATTTAAAGAGGGGTATCCCTCATGGCACTGGCTTCTGAATGGGGAGAGTTGGGCAGGAGGAACTGGTAACAAGAAAGGATTTCCTAGTTGCCACTATATAAACCAACACTATATAAACCAACAGTCTATAAAGCCCCCCCCGATACAGACCTCAAAACGGGGAGTTTACAGGATCTTGTAGAGATCTAGACTTACAGGCAATGTTCCCTAAAAGAACAGCGGAAATTCCACATTCTGGATTCAACTAAAGATAGAACATATGTCTTTAAATTTTGTGGAATTCTATTCAGAGCCCCATTAACGTTAACGAGTCTCCAAAGAGCAGAATCTGTTTTGATAGCACCGAAATTCTGCCCAAATTCCGCAAAACTGCAAAAAAAATAGGCAGTCCACTTTTCTGTGCAGATTTTGAGTGGAATAGCAGAAACTCCTCCATGTGAACACAGCCTAAGGAGAACACTAAAACAACTGTAAAGATGTTAACCCCTAGTCATGGTTCAAGGGTCTTTAATAAGTCATTACTTAAAGGGTTAACTACCTATAGTGGCACTGGAGAGATCATTTTTATCCTTCTGTAGGAAAGATAATTTGCCCAGTGAACATTGCTTGTAAGACTCCTCACACCAGCTGGACCTCTAAAAGGAAAGCCAGTTGTGTTAAGGGAGTACTCTGGCAAGAATGTACCTGTCCTCCCATCCACAGGATAGGGGATAAGCAGCTGATTGCTAAGGGTCCGATTGCGAGGGCCTCCCGCAATCTCAAGGATGGGACCCTGGCGCGCTATGTGAGGAGCGTGTCGTCTACCAGTAGATGGTACACGCTCCATTCATTGCTACAGGAGCACAGATAATGCCCCAGAGCTGTACTTGGGTCTTTTCGGCGCTCCTCACCGAGCACCGGGTCCCATCTCTGTGATCGCAGGGGGCCTCAGTGGTCGGACCCCCCCTATCCTGTGGATAGGGGATAAGTTAATTTGCACCAGAGATCTCCTTTAATGTTCTAATTATTCTCATGTAGAAAGCAGAGAAAAACAAGCTCACATCCTCCCTCCCTGCCTGGATACTTGTAGAAAATCCAGCTCTATTGCAATTTAGAAGAAAGTAAGTAGACCAAAATCACACCTACACAGAGCACATGTTCACATCTTGACGCGTTTCGTCAAGATGTGAACGGGTGGTCTGTGCAGGTAAGATTGTGTGTACCTTCTGCTAACTTTGAATAAAGCTGCATTCAGTTAAAGGGGTACTCCGGTGGAATTATTATTATTATTTTTTTAAATCAGAAAGTTAAAACAGATTTGTAAAATTACTTCTATTAAAAAAATCAATCCTTCCAGTAATTATTAGCTGCTGAATACTACAGAGAAAATTATTTTCTTTTTGGAACACCGTTCTCTCTGCTGACATCATGACCACAGTGCTCTCTGCCGACATCTCTGTCCATAGCAGCATATGTTTGATATGGGTATTTTCTCTTACTCTGGACAGTTCTTAAAATGGACAGAGATGTCAGCAGAGAGCTGTGTGTTCCAAAATGAAAATAATTTCCTCTGTAGTATTCAACAGCTAATAAGTACTGGAAGGATTAAGATTTTTTCTAATAAAAGTAATTTACAAATCTGTGTAACTTTCTGGCATCAGTTTATTAAAAAAAAAAAAAAATAAATAAAAAGTTTTCCACCAGAGTACCCCTTTAAGTGCTGGCTAATCCGAATTTTCTACAGGAATGTTTGCTCTACATGCATCCATGGAGATATTAGGGCAGCACACAAGGAGTGAGGCCCTATCTATAGGATATAGCAATGCTAAACCTGCAGGCAGAACAATAAAATTATTTTGTACCCGGACATCAGTGTATTCTCTTCTTCCCAAACAGCTGAAAACATGTCCTTTTGGTGTAAGAGACACCAAGGTCAGGTCCCAAGTAGATATACAGTCTCTGATCTCAGTCATTACAAAGTGGTCCTTTAAACTTCCTCACAGTCAGGCAGATAAGTTCCTGCGAGACGCATAAGATCATAAGATAAAAAGGGATTTTGCCAGGTTTTTACTTTTCTTACACCGTAGGGTATTCTGAAAATATTTAAATTCTCAGCGATCTTAGAAGACTGATCAAATAGCTCTTGAACTATGAAAGCCTAAATGGAACTGATATGAACATTGCTGACACGGCAGTCGCAGGGCTTTTAGTATGAAAATGAGCTATCTTCTAAAGGGAAGAATAGGCAACTGTCCATAGGTGGCACTAGAGAGACCGTATTCCTTCTCCTACTAATTTGTATATTTTTTTTCTCCAGGAAATACTGATTGTAAACCAGGGTTAAAAGGAGTTATGCAGGAATGGAAAAACAGAGCTAATTTCTTTCAAAAACAGCTTCACGCCTGCCCCAGGTTGTGTGTGGTATTACAAATTGGATTCATTCACTTGAGTTGCAGAACCACACCCAACGTGGAGACAGACGGGGAGTGGTTTTTGAAAGAAATCAGCTCTGTTTTTCCATTCCTGGATAACCCTTTTAACATGTGGTATTTTGCCAAGCCATACTGGTCAGTATTTTTATCTAAGAAAAAAAGGAAAAAAAAAGAAAAAAAAAAAGGCCAAACTTTTTAATTATAGATTTTCTTTTGGCTCCACTCCTTGCTTTTGCTTAGAAGGGTACACCGGGTTAGGGAAATCTATTCCTTATCCTAAGGACAGGGGATAAGTGTCTGATGGGGGACCCCCAAGATTTCCTGTATGAATGGAAAGGTGTCTACCACTGCACGAAGCGGTGGCCATCACATCCCCACCATGCACCTCTATGGGAGAGACTGAATACGGCTCTCCCACAGAGATGCATGGAGGCGGCCCCATTCATGAGGGAAGCCGGTGTGCCGTGAGTGAGATTGCGGGTGGGTCCTAGTGGTTGTGCCCCCCGCGATCAGACATTTATCCTCTATCCTTAGGATAGGGAATAGATTTCCCTAACTCAGAGTAGTCCTTTAAAATACTGACCAGTATATAATGTGTGAACCCATCCTAAGATGCCCTACATCAGCAATATCTCTGCAAGTAGAGCCGGTACCACTCCCAGAGCTGCATCAAAGACATTACAAACAGGCCGGTACCCCGTTGTGTACTGAGGAGGGGACAGATCCTTGAAATAGCGGTCTATAAATAGAGGTGTCTAGTTTGACTGATATCCCTAGTCATATTTAAAAGCCCTTTACAGGCAACACAGACTTACATGGTGCTACCTATAGATGGCGATACAGAGACAAATCTCTGCTTTCAGTAGAGGAGACAATTTGCATATTTTATTTCCCAGACATCCTTGCCTATAAAAGAAAGAGCAGTGGTCTCCAAAATGTGGACCGCCAGCTGTGTCAAAACTACAACTCCTAGCATGCCCAGACAGCCAATGGAGAGTTGTAGTTTTGACACAGCTGGAGTTCTATAGTTTGAAGACCACTGCTAGAGGCTTCTAGAGAAGAACACAAGACCTTCTAGAGACTTTGACTACATTCAATGTTTAATTTGTTACAATTATATTTATTCAGAGGAAGTCAAGTTAATAGTGTCCCAAACCACTTGTGTCATTGCTTCTCTCAAGTGACTACATGACATCACCTGGTGCCAGGAGCCCAAAACGGACTTCATTTTGCAACATGTAGTGACAGCCGGCAATGAGGCACCAATAAAGTAGAACCCGCTGTTATGCCAGGTTATCACACACAGTATTGTGGACAAGCTGCACTGTCCTGCTCAACCTGTGGTCTCATCTTGTGTTAGGTCAGTATTTCCCAACCAGTGTGCCTCCAGCTGCTGCAAAACTACAACTCCCAGTATGCCCGGACAGCCAAAGGCTGTCCGGGCATGCTGGGAGTTGTAGTTTTGCAACAGCTGGGGTCACACTGGTTGGAAAAACACCACGTTATGTAGTAATAAAATACACTATATGAACGACAAAACAAATTTCTCAGCAAATATGTATGATTTTAATATAAATTATCTCTTCCCATCAATCTCTTTCCACGGCAATGCTTTTATTTATCATGTCTTTAAAAGGGGTACTCCGGTGGAAAATGTATTTATTAATTTTTAATTCAACTGGTGCCAGAAAGTTAAACAGATTTGTAAATTACTTCTATTAAAAAGATCTTAATCCTTCCAGTACGTATTTGTAGCTGAATAGTACAGAGAAAATGCTTTTCTTTTTGGAACACAGTGCTCTCTGCTGACATCTGTCCATTTTAGGAACTGTCCAGCAGCAGCATATGTTTGCTATGGGGATTTTCTCCTTTCTCCTTCTCCAGTTCTTAAAATGAACAGAGATGTCAGCAGAGAGCACTGTGCTCGTGAGAGATGTGAGAGAGCTCTGTGTTCCAAAAAATGGGTTTTTTCCTCTGTACTATTCAGCAGCTAATAAGTTCTGGAAGGATTAGGAATTTTTAATATCAGTAATTTACAAATCTGTTTAACTTTCTGGCACCAGTTGATTTTAAAAAAAAAAAAAAAATAATAAAAAGAAAAAAATTTCCACCGGAGTACTCCTTTAAATGCTGTAGTTTAAGATTCCCTACACAGCATCATAATGCAATTGCTACAAACAAGTTCTCCATTTCCCTTATGTTTCTAGTGCTAGAAATATGTTGCCCTTTTGTTCTTCACTGTCAGACATTTCTAATTGCTCCATAGAGACAATGGAACCTTACAGAAACAGGTAGCAAGACATGCAGAAGACACAAACCTTTTCCCAGTGCACAATCTCCCAGGCTCCATTCCGTAAAACTGAAAAAGGTAAAAATATATTCATAAAGGCTGGGTTTACACCAAATTTTTTGCAATACAGTTCCCGTATATGTTTCCAATTTGAAAACCGTACAGAACCGTATTGAAAACCGTATACACTGACTCTCCGTTGAAAACCATATGCCAAACGATGCATCAGGTTGTGTCCGTTTTGCATCCTGTACGGCTTTATCATACTTTATCATCCTGTACGGCTTACCATAGCCTACCTCTGTTTTTGGTCCGGGTGAAAAACCGTATTGAAACGTGTACTTTTTTTTCTCTTTTCTTTAACATGCGAGTCAATGGGGACCGTACAGAACCGTATGTGGGTACGGTTCCATCCGGTTTTCACCATACGGTTTTTAACTTTGCACAGTTTTTTGGAATTTCAATCAAACAAGTGAAACTTTATACATAATGAAGAGAAAAGTTAAAAACGGATACTTTTTTTTCTTAAAAAAACAGATGCAACCGGACATTTTTCAAACCGTATACGGATTAAAATGTATACAAATGTTTTGATACAGTTTAGTCAAGTTTTGAGGAATCCGTTTCCCCCCCAAAAAACTGATATGGGAACTGTATTGCAGCCTAAGAAAATGGGTGTCAGCAATGGAACACAGCTTAGCTTGAACTAGGTCAAATTCAACATCTAACACCAGGATTTAAGGGAAAGGGATGATGCAGGTATTGCAAATTAAAACTCCTCGTGAAAGCCCCTCAGGAGATATCCATCTTGTTGCTAGTATTAGTAATTTCTTCTCAACTGCACTAGAGGCGGAGTTTGCTGTATGTGCAACCTTTTCTTCCGCCAACCCCAGTGAAACCCAGCCCCTTCGGTCCAAAACTCCGCCCCTTCACGAAAAGAATGGGAGGATGAATATTTGTGAAGGGGTGGAGTTACCGTGCAAAGGGGGCAGGGTTATAAGCCGAAGTGGGCGGAGAAAATGCATTGCTCATACAGCAGCTGCCTCCAGTGCAGATATGAAGTTAAAACCACAGCAACAGGTCATGTTTTCAGAATTTCCTTAGTCTTTCACAGGTGAAATAATAGTGCTGATCCCTGATGCACTGACCACAATTAGGTTACCTGTGAAAGACTAAGGAAATTCTGAAAAAATGACCTGTTGGGGGGACTTGAGGACTGGGCTTGGGGAACACTGTTCCAGATCATGGTGTACCAATTCTCACCAGTGTACCGTATATACTCGAGTATAAGCCGACCCGAATATAAGCAGAGGCCCCTAATTTCACCCCAAAAACCCAGGAAAAGTTATTGACTCGAGTATAAGCCTAGGGTGGGAAATACATAATCCCCCCTGTCATCATCCAGACCCCCGTCATTAACACCTTCATCACCCTGTCATCATCATCACCTGTCATCATACCCCCCCCTTCATCATTACCCTGTCATCATCCCACACCACCCCCTTCATCATCACCGCTTGTCAATGTCTGATTTAACAGTGGTCTTCAACCTGCGGACCTCCAGATGTTCCAAAACTACAACTCCCAGCATGCCCGGACAGCCATCGGCTGTCCGGGCATGCTGGGAGTAGTAGTTTTGAAACATCTGGAGGTCCGCAGGTTGAAGACCACTGCTCGGGCCTTCGTCATCATCCAGCCCCCCATCCCCCTTTAGTTTTGTACTCACCTCCGCTCGGCGGGACATTCGGGTGAGCTGGTCCGGGCCATCTGTGCTGCAGGACCATCTGGTGGGGAGGGATAGTCGTCCCGGGGTGTCGATCTTCACCGCGGGGCCTCTTCTCCGCGCCCAGCCCCGGAGTAATGACATTGCCTTGACAACGACGCACAGGGAGGCAACGTCCATGTGCGTCGTCGTCAAGGCAACGTCATTATTCCGGGCCCTAAGCGCGGAGAAGAGGCCCCCCGGTGAAGATTGACAACCCCGAATGACTATCCCTCCCAACCGGACGGTCCTGCAGCACAGATGGCCCGGACCAGCTCACCCGAACGTCCCGCCGAGCGGAGGAGAGTATAAAACTAAAGGGGGGATGGGGGGCTGGATGATGACTAAGGCCCGGGCAGTGGTCTTCAACCTGCGGACCTCCAGATGTTTCAAAACTACAACTCGCAGCATGCTGGGAGTTGTAGTTTTGAAACATCTGGAGGTCCGCAGGTTGAAGACCACTGAGGGCGGAGAGTTCACTCGAGTATAAGCCGAGGGGGGTGTTTTCAGCACGAAAAATCGTGCTGAAAAACTCGGCTTATACTCGAGTATATACGGTAGTTGCTGGGATGTGAAAATTCACACTTTTTTGTATCTCCTTAAGGGAAACCATTTCTATGCAGGAAGCTCCTGTGTGTGGTTGAGTACTAGGAGCTGGATATCCTAAGAAGCCTTCAGGGAACATTGCTTCCTTGTAAAACATACTCCGGCTGCATGCCAGTAAATTCTTCTCTCGAATATAAAACCAGCTGAAGCATATACATCGTGACCTTGTCACAAGACTGGCTCCATAAACTGCTACAATCGTATCTAATGGATCCAAGTAAAAGTGTTACTTTACCCTGTGTGATCTTCTTGTTCACGTAATTATCGGCCTTGTGTCGCTTCTGTAACAACAAAAGAGGGCATTGATGGGATTAGTAACAATATTGTGTGCATAGATCTGACAAAAACTACCACTCTCCATTAGGTTTTTCATCTAGTACACTACTCATCCCAATAAGTGCAGGAAAGGGGGAGAGTGTCTAATGGGAAAGGGGTCCAACCGCTGGGAACCAACCACAATAATAGGTGTGTACTCTAACCCTGTCTCCTCCCCACTCCATTCAACTCCATGGGCTGGACAATGACAGCCGAGAGTATTTCAGGAGATATCCCTTTCAAGTGGACCTGTCGGAAGGTCAACGGGAGTAATTGAGCACATTGATAGATAGGGCTTTATATGTGGATTCCAGCCAAACTTTTGTATAAAACAGTCCTCTCCATTGGCAAGATATAGGCCATTTTGTTATTATGCAAAGTAGGATTAAGGGCCCACGGAGCATTCCACAGCATGGTAGAAGCCCAGGTAGGTCCAGCCCATGTCCTCTTTACAAATGCCCCCTGGCCGCATTCACCCTGACTGACAAAAAAGAAATAGCCTGGACTTTGCTGGGGAACGCCACATCCCCCCCCCTCCCCCCTGTTTTGGAGGCACAATATTTCAGTAGTTGCACCATTTTTGCATGAGATAGTTTCAGGAAGAAAAATGTGTTTTAAATCTTATGTAGAATGCATGACCATGATTCGTTTAGCACAATCTGAGCCAAAGCAAACATCTTTCTTGTCTTCCATAATATTACTAGGTCGAAAATAACTTTTAATAAACACTGCAATGAGTCAAATACTAACCAATACCTACAAAAAGCCCCACAAAAGGAGTAAATAACAGCAAAAATGGATTTTTAAGCAATGAAAGACCCTACAAAATATGTTACTACCGAACATATTACATTTCAATACTAATACAAGTACCTTGCAATTACAAATGAATATATAGTGGTAGGTGCAGCCCAGCAATTAACCTAACCCAGATATACATTATTAAGGTACATGTGACAGTGTGCCACTAAAAATTGTGAACACCCCCATTGATTCATACCCATATTAAAAGTAGTATAACCAAGCTCCATTGGTGATGTGAAACCCCATGCACATTTCACCTCAAGGTTCTTCAGGGGGAACTGAGGTAGATGCTGTTGGACCAACAACTACTGAATAGAATTCGGTTCACTGCACTGCTGCTGGTGTGTCATTGCAATTGTGACATTTTATTCAGGTACCAGAAAGTAAAAAGGACCCTCCAAATTTAGAGGTGCTGATGTAAAGAGCCTTTCCCCCCAATAAGACATGACTATCATATAATGTGGCACCTATGGCTGCACTATAGGGGGAACTACTCTATAGTTGTTTCACCCATGCAGTTTATTTTAGGCCATTATAACCTGCCTTACACTACATATATACACATATATCCTAAAAAAAAGTCAATAGGTAAGGGACGGCTTCTCTACTTAAGTAAAAGCGATGCATCTTTGTGCATTCAAAGATCAAAAGGATGTTGTAGAAAAATCCATACAATAATGGAAGGTCATCTATTAAATAAACTGCTGTATGCAAAGGCACAGGCCGACTGACAAGCCTGGCAGCAACACGCCATCGTCCTCCTCAGGTATTGATTATGTGAGAAGCATAGGAAGCATTGGTGAGTAATTCTGGCCAATAATCACACCACAACAGGGAAAAGGCATAGAGGCTTCCTAAACCCAAGCAGCAATAATATCAAGAGCTTGTTCTAGTACATAATAAGCATCGATCTTAAATAAGGAAGTTCTGTGCTTGCAGGTTCCCTGACTGGGGCTCCTTCACTTTTATTTACTGCTCAATCTCCGTTTATCACAATGTCAGGCTACCCCAACGTTAGAGATGGTAAGTCTTCCTTTAGTGCTCAACCCGACTGTCCCAAAATACATTTTGGCTTATGCTAAACTGGCACATCTTCCTGCTCTTTGATTTTGAAAGCAGCAAGAGCAGAGCCTTTAGGCCATTTTACACAAAGTATCAACCATATGGGGCAAACATTACCCCAAAATAAGGCACAAAATTAAAAACGAAAAAATGCATCGACTGTACAAGCCTATAAATCATTTGTCAGCAGCTCCTGGTGTAAACAGTGGATGTGCTTCCAACAATATGAGAAGTGCCAACCAACACCTCAATCCAGAGGTCATTCACTAGTCATATGCTCCTAATACTTGGCCAGGTCCTTTCATCGTGCACCAAATTACTTTATCAGCACTTGTACCTAGCATCGGTCTGCAGAAGGAGCCCTACAGTGCACAATGAACCGTCTGTATCCATTTTCATATCATTCTTGTATTTACTTGTTTATAATACAAAAATTCTGATGAAAAGTCACTGTAGTCATCTGTGAATGTTCAGGAGCTGTAAGACACCACGTGAAGGCTGGCACTGAACCAGGGGCTCGGCTGCAGCATCATGAGGTCACTGCAGTCAGGATTAGGTTACCGGATAATTGTGCAATGTGAATGGAGTAAGCATTCAGGAATAATACTGGAATAACACAGATCCATCCTCTCGACTGACTTCTGTTCCCAGACCTGACACATATGCACACAAACAATACAATGGATATGCATATAATATTACTGCAGACAGGATACTTTGACTTTTAGCAGTAGCCATTGATTGAGGAACCCACCAAAGTAGCAGTCAAATGTCCTAAAAGACAATTAATTGCCCTGTACCTCTGGGGCTGGGAGGGGAGGGCAAACACTGGGGTATTCCACCCTTAGACATCTTATCCCCTATTCAAAAGGAGAGGGATTAAGATGTCTGATCGCAGGGGTCCCGCCGCAGGAGACCCCATGATATCTGCTGTGGCACCCCAGATATCCAGTGAAGTGAAGTCACGGTCACACCCCGCTCGTGAGGTCATATCCATGACCCCTCAATGCAAGTCTATGGGAGGGGGCCCGTCACGCCCCCCCTCCCATAGATTTGCATTGAGGAGGCGTGGCTGTGAAGTAATGAGCGGGGCAAGGCCATGATTCCATGAGCCTCCAGCACGAGGTCATGAGCCTTCGGCACCTGACGCTTTAAACAAACGGCAGTGCTGCATGGGTCCCCAGCGGCAGGACCACCTCGATCAGACATCTTATCCCCTATCCTTTGTATAGGGTATAAGATGTCTAGGGGCGGAGTACCCATTTGAAATACCTTAGCCCCACCTCCTTGACACTTCGCTAAAATAAAAAGGCAATTTTATAAGTTTGGCAACTGCCCTCAGCTCCACGGAGGGTACAGTTTAGTTTTATACCCAAACGTTATCAAATTGTGTCTGCAGCTCCTAATAGCAAATGCAGCTGACAGCTTCCTTTTAAAACTCAGTTACAAAAAGTGTACACCTACACACTATACACAAACGTATATTTATTGAGAGATATTTTTAAGAGCAAAGAGTAATGGCAATGGCAGGTAAAAGGATCCACTTTATTGAAGCATAAATATAAAATACAAGCTGAGCACAGCAGCCTACGGGTTTCGGACAAGCATGTCCTTAGTCATGGCATGACTAAGGACATGCTTGTCTGAAACGCGTAGGCTGTTGTGTCCAGCTTGTATTTTATATTTATGCTTCAATAAAGTGGATCCTTTTACCCGCCGTTGGTGGCGGATTACTCTTTTCTACTTATACTGAGGGAGGTGAGGCGCTACCCCACAGACTGAGCACAACAGAGGTAGTGAGGTTCGGAGCGATCACTTGCTATATGGAAAATATTTTAAAGGAGCATTGTAAAGTTATCCAGCCTGGCACATGTATCAGAGTTTACAAAGTCAGGACAAGCGCACATTAATAAATCAGGAGGGAAAATCCACAAGAAGACAAAGGTCTCCCAGAACGCCCAGCGACTGGCAGGAAAAGCTCTGCTCTCAAAAGCATTCTCTGCTGCCGCTACCTGAGCTGCATTCATTATGTGAAGATATGCAGACACATTTACAACAACAACATCAGAGAGAACATTGCAGTACTGAATCCAGCACTGAAGCTCGGGAAAGGCTCACAAGACAACAATGAGACGGCAGTCAGGTTCAGGCTGGAAAATCACACTCCTCTATATACCGCATGAAGTGTATAGATAATGTTATGGGAGAGTCATGGGTGGGGAGATCAAGGTAGAAGAGCGAGAAATATTTACTAAATGTACAAGGATTTGCTCACAAATTGTTTAAAAAAAATAAAAATAAAAAAAAGTGTAGTATGCCTATTTGTATGCCTACTGTGCCAAGAATTATTATTTTTTTTTTTAGATGAAATGCAAGAAGCTCTACCTACTCAGGGAACATATTTACTTGTGATGTACACAAATTATGGCTGTAAAATACATACAAGTAATGGTGTGGCATAAGGGAAAGTGTGCCCTAATGGTTTGCCAGCCCACTACTGATCGACTGGTATAGGGAGGGTAAAGCATGTCATAAGGAAGACCAGATTTCCCCATACAGAGTCCAGAGGCAGCCGATTCTTGGTAAATTAAAGTGGTTTTCCATTAGTTTTAAGTACAGACTGGAAACAAACCTCAGTGTCCTAAAATGTTATAAGTGGCAGAAAACCTCATTAACCCCTTAAGGACCGGAGGTTTTTCCGTTTTTGCATTTTCGTTTTTTGCTCCTTGCCTTTAAAAAATCATAACTCTTTCAAATTTACACCTAAAAATCCATATGATGGCTTATTTTTTGCGCCACCAATTCTACTTTGTAATGACGTTAGTCATTTTGCCCAAAAATCTATGGTGAAGCGGGAAAAAAAATCATTGTGCGACAAAATTGAAAAAAAAACGCTGTTTTGTAACTTTTGGGGGCTTCCGTTTCTACGTAGTACATTTTTCGGTAAAAATGACACCTGATATGTATTCTGTAGGTCCATACGATTAAAATGATACCCTACTTATATAGGTTTGATTTTGTCGGACTTCTGGAAAAAATCATAACTACATGCAGGAAAATTAATATGTTTAAAATTGTCATCTTCTGACCCCTATAACTTTTTTATTTTTCTGTGTATAGGGCGGTATGAGCGCTCATTTTTTGCGCCGTGATCTGAAGTTTTTAACGGTACCATTTTTGCATTGATAGGACTTATTGATCACTTTTTATTCATTTTTAAATGATATAAAAAGTGACCAAAAATGCACTATTTTGGACTTTGGAATTTTTTTGCGCGCACGCCATTGACCGAGCGGTTTAATTAATGATATATTTTTATAATTCGGACATTTCCGCACGCGGTGATACCACATATGTTTATTTTTATTTTTATTTACACTGTGTTTTTTTTTTTATTGGAAAAGGGGGGTGATTCAAACTTTTAATAGGGGAGGAGTTAAATGATGTTTATTCACTTTTTTTTTTCACTTTTTTTTTGCAGTGTTATAGGTCCCATAGGGACCTATAACACTGCACACACTGATCTTCTATGTTGATCACTGGTTTCTCATAAGAAACCAGTGATCAACGATTCTGCCGGATGACTGCTCATGCCTGGATCTCAGGCACTGAGCAGTCATTCGGCGATCGGACAGCGAGGAGGCAGGTAGGGGCCCTCCCGCTGTCCTGTCAGCTGTTCGGGATGCCGCGATTAGCCGCGGCTATCCCGAACAGCCCGACTGAGCTAGCCGGGAACTTTCACTTTTAGCCGCGCGGCTCAGCTTTGAGCGCGCGGCTAAAGGGTTAATAGCGCGCGGCGCCGCGATCGGCGCTGCGCGCTATTAGAGGCGGGTCCCGGCTTCACTATGACGCCGGGCCCGCCATGATATGACGCGGGGTTACTGTGTAACCCCGCGTTATATCAGAAGAGCAGGACCAAGGACGTACCGGTACGTCCTTGGTCCTTAAGGGGTTAATCCCCCTGACACAGACTGAGAAGTATAGTAGAAATGTGCTAGTCCTGACTATGGGGGGGGAAGGCTTATTCTAGTAGCCCCAGTTCCTATTATACCTCCGATAGGCTTGTTTGGTGCCACGCCTGAGGAAACAACCCATTATCATTGTTGCAGGTTTCTTTAGGAATCAAGCATTCGGACCAGGAAAAGAATAGCTGTTAGGTAGATTGACCCGAAAACCATACGTTGTCTGATTAACAAGGTTATAACTTTTGCTAATATTTACAAGAATAGGAAGGCGCCCCATTGAATTCCAGAAGGTGTGGAGGCCCTGGTTTACTTTGCTAGAATCGATGACCATTCTCGCATCTAAATCCATGCAGTTTTTGGATGAAAAATTATTTCCCATTTTAATGTGAAATTCCACACCACACATCTTTGTGTTTAAATTATTATTATTATTATTATTATTATTATTATTATTTTTTTTTTTTATTGGTCACAGGAACCCACTTTTTGGCCTTAAAGGGGTATTCCAGGGAAATTATATATTTTTTTTTATATCAACTGGTTTCAGATTTAAACAGATTTGTAAATTACTTATAAAAAAAAAAAAAAAAATCTTAATGCTCCCAATTAGAGATCGATTATCTGTTTGGCCAATATTATCGGCCGATATTCACGATTTTGGAAGTTATCGGCAATTACCTTGCCAATAATGCAGGCGCTTTAAATCAATGAACTGCAGCAGCTTTTGCCGGGCCAGAGACCGCCGCTGCCCGCTTCGCTCCCCATGCCTGTCCTGGGGTCCTGAGTCCAACCACCGCCGCTGCACCATTGCCTCCCCCATCCCTGGTGTTCTAATTACCTGTTCCCGGGGTCCACGCTACTAGGAGTGGGTGGTGGCGGCGGTCTCTGGCCCCGCAAAAGCCGCTGCAGCTCATTGATTTAAAGCCCCGCTTCTACGGGGCCAGAAACAGTTTCTCAGGCTATACCTGCACACACACACACATTTTACCAAGGACATTTTCCTGGAATATATCGGTATAAGTTATCAGCTATCGGCCTGAACGTTCACAGGTTGTCAGTATCAGCCCTAAAAAAAAAAAAATCAATATCGGTCGATCCCTACTTCCAATAATTATCAGCTGCTGAAGTTGAGTTATTCTTTTCTGCAACAGTGCTCTCTGCTGACATATCTGCTTGCCTCAGGAACTGCACAGAGTAGAAGAGGTTTGCTATGGGGATTTGCTTCTACTCTGGACAGTTCCCGAGACAGGTGTCATCAGAGACACAGAAAAGAACAACTCAACTTCAGAGGCTGATAAAAAAAAAAATCTTAATCCTTTCAGTACTTAATAGAAGCAATTTACAAATCTGTTTTAACTTTCTGGAGCCAGTTGATATATAAAAAAGAAAAAAAAATGTTTTTCCCTGGATAACCCCTTTAACGTAGCAAGTGGGCTTGCACAGTTTGATCAAAAGGTCCAAAACAACCAGATTATTTTTAAATTATGCTAAGAAACAATTACCATATTTATCGGCATATAGCAAGCACTGGGGTATAGCACACACACACCTTCATTTTAACCCCTTAAGAACATTGGACGTAAATGTATGTCCCGATCCGCTGGGACTTCGTGCACCAGGACTAGGACTGGGCGGCATACCGGTTCATACCGAATACCGAAATTTTTGTGCTGCACGATATGAATTTTTCCCAATATCGCAATACCGGTTTGGCCCCTCCCCCTCTGGAATGAAAGAATTATGAGCCCAGCGCAGCGCTGTCCCCACATCGGGGAACTAATCATATGTGGCCCGCAAGCGCTGTTCTCCCCCCCCCCCATTAATTATCAGCCCAGCGCTGCCGCTGTCCCCATGGGGGTACTACTCACATGTCACCCGCAAGCGCTAACCTCCTCGTCTTCCTGTTTACTGCGGGCCGCCGGCGCTGACACTCTATACTGTACGCCAGTGGTCTTCAACCTGCGGACCTCCAGATGTTGCAAAACTACAACTCCCAGCATGCCCGGACAGCCGTTTGTTGTCCTAGCATGCTGGGAGTTGTAGTTTTGCAACATCTGGAGGTCCGCAGGTTGGAGACCACTGGTGTACGCTGTATCCCTATGCCCGGGCTCAAAAGTTAAACAAAATAAACTTTTACTCACCTTTCCCCGTCAGTCAGGACCAGCTACCTGGAGACAGGAACGCCGGACAGCCGTCAGCCTATCACCGGCCGCAGCGATGTTCCGCCTCGGCTGGTGATAGGTTGAGCGCACTGCCATGTAAGAAGCCGGCTCCATACATGACAGTGGGCTCAGCATATCACCGGGAGTGGCAGAACATCGCTGCCGCCGGTGATAGGCTGATGTCTCTCCGACGTTCCCGTCAACAGCGTAAGGTCGACGTCAGAACATGCGTTTATTTTGTTTACCTTTTGCAGCCCGGGCATAGGGATACCGCACAGTATAGAGGTCAGCGCCGGTGGCCGCAATAAACAGGACAAGGAGGGCAGCGCTTGCAGGTGATGTGAGTATTTACCCCGAAGGGGACAGCGCAGTGCCGGGCTGATAATTAATTTTGGGAGGTAGGGTGGGGGGGGATACCGTTCTATACCGTGGAACCGCCAGATGTTACAAAAATACCATGATACACATATTTGGTCATACCGCCCAGCCCTAACCAGGACGTACATTTATGTCCTGTACATGGCGCGAGCACCAGACTGGTGCTCGCATCATGCGCGGCAGGACCCCTCACCTGCCTCTACAGCTCTCACGGGGTCTTCTCCTCTGGTCTGACATCTAGGAGACCAGAGAAGAAGATTGCCGATAATACTGATCAGTGCTATGCCTATGTAAACGATCCCGTAGGCTGAATGGCTTAAATGTTAAAAATGTAAAAAAAATTGCTAAATTGCTCAGACTCAGTTGGCATTCGGGCTGGTCTGCAATGCGCAGTGATGAGTCGGAGACGTTACTTGTCAGTCCTGGCAGCTGCCGCTGGTCCCTGTTTAAAAGTGGCCGCAGCATTTTTAAGATCAACAGTCCAGCCGCAGCCACTTTGGAACAGTGACAAGTGACGAATGCTGGATTTATCTGCGTATAACACGCAGGCATAGTTTTTGGCTCTGATTTTAGTTTTAAAAATGTGTGTTATATGCCCATAAATACGGTAGATCATTGTACAAGTGGTGGACGTACGGCCATCTTCTGTTTCTCCATTTTTGACCAGCAAACATATGAAAACATACAAGTTCTAATTACGTCATAATACTAAGTATGTAATTGTACTATACTTACAGGGAGGAAATACATTTTTATAAATTTGTATTCATACTATTAACGGGCTAAAGTTTACTAAAAGGTATGACAAAGTGTTAAGGCTTTTCCTTTAGTCTTACTTGTCAGCGATGTAGTTTCAATCCTAGTAACAAGTTCTAGCCTATTATGCCATCTCATAATAAAAGTGTCATAATATACAGTGGGGATCAAAAGTTTTGACACCCCAGGTCAAAATTTGTATTAATGTGCATAAAGAAGCCAAGGAAAGATGGAAAAATCTCCAAAAGGCATCAAATTACAGGTTAGACATTCTTATAATATGTCAACAAAAGTTAGATTTTATTTCCATCATTTACACTTTCAAAATAACAAAACAAATAAATGGCGTCTGCAAAAGTTTGTGCACCCTGCAGAGTTAAAGGAAATCTGTCATCAGAATCACCCGCACTAAACCTGTTACACAGGCTTGTAGTGCGGTTGATCCTGATTAAAACGCTTCTTACCTGGTTAAAAATGGTTCAGCGCTTCTTAAGATATCTATATTTTTAGTTTTCTGTTATTCCCTGGCTTGGGACTCAGTGGGAGGTGTTATCATCTGGGACTCGGCTACACGTCATTCTAGCTGGGCGGAGCTGCCGCCCGGCTCATGAATATTCATGACCTTATCCTCATGCGCGGTCCTCCCCACCAGACCTAGAAAAAGGAGTTAGATTACGAGGATAAGTTCATGAATATTCATGAGCCGGGCGGCAGCTCCGCCCAGCTAGAATGACGTGTGGCAGAGTCCCAGATGATAACACCTCCCACTGAGTCCCAAGCCAGGGAGTAACAGAAAACTAAAAATATAGATATCTTAAGAAGCGCTGAACCATTTTTAACCAGGTAAGAAGTGTTTTAATCAGGATCACCCGCACTACAAGCCTGTGGAACAGGTTTAGTGCGGGTGATTCTGATGACAGATTTCCTTTAATATCTTGTACTGCCCTCTTTGGCAAGTATCACAGCTTGTAAACGCTTTTTGTAGCCAGCCAAGAGTCTTTAAATTCTTGTTTGAGGTATCTTTGCCCATTCTTCCTTACAAAAGTCTTCCAGTTCTTTGAGATTTCTGGGCTGTGTCCTGCACTGCTCTTTTAAGGTCTATCCATAGATTTTCAATTATGTTGAGGTCAGGAGATCATGAAGGCCATGGCAAAGCCTTCAGTTTACACCTCTTGATGTAATCCCCCGTGGATTTCGAGGTGTGTTTAGGATCATTATTCATTTGTAGAAGGCATCCTCTCTAACTTCAGCTTTTTTACAGATGGCATCAAGTTAGCATCCAAAATTTACTGAAATTTTATTGAATCCATTTTCCTTCTACTCGTGAGATGTTCCCTGTGCCACTGGCTGCAATACAACCCCAAAGCATGATTGACCCACCCCCATGTTTAACAGTTGGATAGAGGTTCTTTTCATTAAATTCTGTTCCCCTTCTCCAAACGTACCTTTGCTCATTCAGGCCAAAAAGTTACATTTTAACCTCATCGGTCCAAAATCCATTAGGCTTGTCTATATGTTCATTTGCAAAGTTCAAATGCTGATTTTGTGGTGAGGACGTAGAAGAGGTTTTATTCTGATGACTCTTCCATGAAGACCATATTTGTACAAGTATCTCTTTATAGTGGAATAGTGTACCACAACTCCAGTGTCTGCCAGATCTTCCTGGAGGGATTGTGCAGTCAAATGTGGGTTTCGAATAGCTTTTCTCACAATCCTGCGAGCTGTTCTGTCTGATATTTTTCTTGGGCTTCCAGATCTTGCTTTAACTTCCACTGTTCCTGATGACTGCCATTTCTTAATTACATTCCGAACAGAGGATACTGACATTTGAAAATGTTTTGCTATCTTCTTAGAGCCTTCTCCAGCTTTGTGAGTGTCAACTATTTTCAGTTTCAGATTTCTAGACAACTGCTTAGAAGAATCCATGGTGCTGATTGTTGGGGCAAGGTCAGATGAGTCTGGGCATTTAAAACCTTTGAGATTGACATCACCTGGTCTTCCCAGATGATGATGGAGAACCATCCATGACACTGGCAGGTCTCAGCTTTGCAAAGAGGGCAGTGCATGCTATAAATTTTGCAGGGTGCCCAAACTTTTGCAGACGCCATTTTTTGTTTTCTGTTATTTTGAAAGTGTAATGATGGAAATAAAATCTAACTTTTGCTGACATATAAGAATGTCTAATCTGTAATTTGATGCCTTTTGGTGATTTTTCCATCTTTCCTTAATTCCCCACTGTGTGTGTATGTGTATATATATTGTGGCAGTGTGGCAAGGAAAGGGTGTATTTCCCTTGCTAACTCTGGAGAATCCACCTGTGGCCTGTTCAATGAGGTATCAGGAAGGGGAAGTGTGTTTAAAAGGAAAAGAAACAGAATAGTTGGGGCTCTCCCTTGGAAACAGTATGCTGGCTGTTAGAGGGGGAGACACACGGGCCCTGTTTAGATAACACGCAGAAGGTGCTGCGAGTGGTCCAAGAAATGGTGTGAACTGTGAGTAACAGGTTGCAGGAGACACATGTTTAACTGGCTGAGGGTAGCTCACCAGTTCGTAGTCAGGGCATGCTGATATGTGTAGTCAGTGACCAGACGGTCTAGGACTTTATTTTGTTCCTGTTTATGTTTTGTTTTACCTGCAACCTGTGGAAATAAAGCTGGCGAGGAGCCAGACTTGTATGCGGAACTGTGGTCTGTGGTGTTATTGTGTGGAAAGTGTCCCGTGGCAAGTGACCTGGACGATCCCAGAGCTAATCCCCAAGGAGGAATCCTTACAATTTATAAATAAAATGAGCTTATGTAAAGGGAACACGTGATAATTAACAACGGCCGCCACCAGTGTTTAGTGATCACAGTCTATTGAGAACTGTACCACTCCATATTGTGTGCAGCACTGATGGTACGGTCGCCATCAGTGCTGCAAATGATGTAAAACAAATAAGATGACCGTACAGCCAAAAGATCCCTGATGAATTAGGGCGAAAGAAACACGTAGGTAAGAAGGACTTACAGCCAACTGTATGGTCCTCTGGACACACATAACTTCAAGATACAGCTAAGTGCCAAAATGCAAAAATGTGGATATCTATGAAATGTATAGGATTGAGTGACAATACACCTGCAAATATACATGTGCAATAATCGGGACTGTATGCATTAAACCCTATGTGCAAAATTTGGAAAGTGGGCATACAGACCAATGTGGAATATCGGGGCTGTGCATGTAAGAGTTGTGTGCATTTAGGTCCATGAACTATATGGTGCTATAGAAGGGACTATGTGCAATTTTCAATACAGCCTGTCACGGCACTCATGCTATACAGGGGCCATGTGCAATATCTCCTGTATCTTGACAGTGCCGAATAAGACCGCACATAGAGCAGGCATAAACAGGATTTGTGTGGTACATCCCATGCATATACAGACTTATTTAACTGCACCTTATTGAAAGGCCAATATGGAATGGTACAGTTCTCAATAGACTATGATCACAAAACACTTTGTTGTACAACTGGGAGACCTCAATCAAAATATAGGTGGAAGAGCACCTTTCAGTATGATATAAATACATGTATACAACATAATATATATACACATATACCGTATTTATCGGCGTATAACACGCACTTTTTAGGCTAAAATTTTTAGCCTAAAGTCTGTGTGCGTGTTATACGCCGATACCGCCCCAGGAAAGGCAGGGGGAGAGAGGCCGTCGCTGCCCGCTTCTCTCCCCCTGCCTTTCCTGGGGTCTAGAGCGCTGCTGTCGGCCCTTTTCACCCCCTGGTTATCGGCACCGCTGCCCATTCTGTCCCCCTGACTATCGGTGCCGGCGCCGATAGCCAGGGAGAGAGAAGCGGCGCCGACAGACAGGGCGAGAGAAGGGGCAGCGGCACCCATTGCCGGCGCCGCTGCCTCCCCCCATCCCCGGTGGCATAATTACCCGAGTCCGGTCCGTGCTGCTCCAGGCCTCCGTCGTGCGTCCCCGGCGTCATTGCTATGCGCTGAACGGCGCGGCGCATGACGTCAGAGCGCCGCGCCGTGCATAGCAACGACGCTGGGGACGCACGACGGAGGCCTGGAGCAGCGCGGACCGGACTCAGGTAATTATGCCACCGGGGATGGGGGGAGGCAACGGGGCAGCGGCGCCGGCAATGGGTGCCGCTGCCCCTTCTCTCCCCCTGGCTGTCGGCGCCGCTTCTCTCCCCTGGCTATCGGCGCCGGCACCGATAGTCAGGGGGACAGAACGGGCAGCGGCGCCGATAACCAGGGGGTGAAAAGGGCCGACAGCAGCGCTCTAGACCCCAGGAAAGGCAGGGGGAGAGAAGCGGGCAGCGACGGCCTCTCTCCCCCTGCCTTTCCTGGGGGTATATCGGGGTATACACGCTCACACATGCACCCTCATTTTTTCATGGATATTTGGGTAAAAAACTTTTTTTACCCAAATATCCTTGGTAAAATGAGGGTGCGTGTTATAGGCCGGTGCGTGGTATACCCCGATAAATACGGTAATATATATATACATATATATATACATATATATACACACACACACACACACACACATATATACACATACACATATATATATATATACACACACACATATATATATACACATATATACACACACACACACACACATACACATATATATATATATATATATATATATATACACATATATACACACACACATACACATTTATATATATACACATATATATATACATATATATACACACACACACATACACATATATATATACATATATATATATATATATATATATATATACATATACATATACACACACACACACATATATATATATATACATATATATATATACACACACATATATATATATATATACACATATATATACACACACACATATATATATATATATATATATATATATATATACATATACATATATATATATATACACACACACACACACACATATACATATACATACACACACACACACACATATATATATACACATATACATATATATACACATACATACATATATATACACATATATACATATACCAATCTTGTCCAACCTAGTATGCTGCAGGGTTAAACCTCTATCTCAACTAAATACAGAAAATAAAGTGGTGATATAATAAAATAAAATAAAAAAAAACACACACACACACACACACACACACACACACACGTTTAAAACACACTTACCACATCTTCTATGATTTCCTTGATAGCAGCCACAGCTAAAATGAAGAGCAGTGGAACCAAAGTCGTATATCGACCAGTTGGAGACACATCAGGAATTTGCTAAAAGACAAAAAAATAAAAAATAAAATGTGCTATAAAAGATACCCAAGATAATGAAATCACATTTACTTCACAGCAGCAGCTTATTAACCTTTGCTATATTAAATTAAACCTGCCATTCACTGTAACATTTTCTCTACCTATAGTATCAGTGTGCACCAAGGCATGCTGGGAGTTGTAGTACCTGCAGCTGGCGTGCTTCCATTGTGGTTTGGTGCACAGAACAGAGAAACACAGAATTCCCCAAGGACAAAGGAATCTCAAAGAAACTGAGCCCTTTGAGGCAATACACGGGATGTGTCAAACAGTTTGTGCAGAAAACACAATTTAAGCTTAAATCATTTCCATTTGCCTGGACTATTTTTTATTAGATCAATCCAAAGTCTTTTCTAATTTTGGGCACATGGGGTATTTATACATTGCCCTTAATGTCTGTTCTGTCAATGCAGGTTATTCTGCAGGCTGTGATGTGAACCATTTGCTAACAGCAGGACAGGTTATTTGCAAGCAGCTTGAAGTTCAATGTCTATTTTATTTGCAAGTTCAGGAACACTTACGGCTCCAGTGGCAGCACATCACCAAATTGCATTTTTAATGGTCTATACGATCAGGTAGGTGTCAACTCTGGAAGCGGCACGAGTGTCAAGATTTTAGAAGGAAATGTTCTGTGTGCTGCCACTGATCAATAAAACTATCATAGTACAACCCATGCAGACAGACATTCTTATTATTAGATTCTGCCAGAGACGACCGTCTATTAGCTGCTGTAATAAGACTAAGTCAGGAGAGGCACCACTGAGCTTCCAATCTGGAAGGCATTAAAGGGGTACTCCGGCCCTAAGACATCTTAACCATTTTCCAAAGAATAGGGGATAAGATGTCTGATCGCTATGGTCCTGTCACTGGGGACCCCCCCAATCTCTCATGCAGCACCGACCTTTGTGAGCTGCACACAGCGCTGGAGGCTCAGAGTCTGAAGCCTCACAACCACAGGGCCGGAGTATAGTGACATCACGACTCTGCCCCCCGTGTGACATCACAACACGCCCCCTCCCATAGACTTGCATTGAGGAGTCATCAATGCCAGACAGGACAGACATTACGAGAGGGCAGCGTTTCTAAACCAGGGTGGCTCCAGCTGTTGCATAACTAAAACTCTCAGTATCCCCGGACAGACGAAGGCAGGTAAGAAATCCTTTTCTATACTTTCAATTTAAGAAAAAAGTTAAAGGGTACCTCTCATCAAAAAAACTTTTGACATATTATAGATTAATGTATGCAGAATAACTTCACAATTGCATGTTATTAAAAAATATGCTTCTTTCTGTTAAAATTTTCCACTTTGAAGAAATGACCACTAGGGGTCTCCCTACCAGTCCTGGCAGCAAGCATTTCAGACTCATGCTGGAGTCCTAAACACTACGAGCTGCCAGTCTGCTTTGTTCACAAAGGAGAAAACTCAGAGCTGCCAGCCTGCTTTGTTCACAGCCTGTTTGGCTGTGAACAAAGCAGGCTGGCAGCTCTGAGTGTTTAGGACTCCAGCATGAGTCAGAAATGCTTGCTGACAGGACTGATCGGGAAAAATACAATAGAAAGAAGCATATGTTTCATTAACATGCTATTGGAAAGTTATTCAACATTCATTAATCTAAAATATATCAAAAGTTTATTTGAGGAGAGGTGCCCTTTAAAATAATGTAAGCAGCAAGTGGTATATATAAGATAGACCAGAATTGATCTCCGAGCGGGACTTTTTTTTTATTCCACTCCTGCCTGTCTGCTATGTGTGTGTTCTACGGCTGCCCACTCCCACAACACATGTCCATTCCCACCTGCACACGCAACATGTGTGTCCAATCTCGCCTGCTCCTGCTAACATTCCTGCCAGCTTTTCCAGGATCCTGAATGGCACATTGGGTGACTGTTACTAGTGGGGTACCACAGGGGTCAGTCTTGGGTCCTGTCCTATTTAATATATTCATTAATGACCTTGTAGAGGGGTTGTACAGTAAAGTAGCAATCTTTGCAGATGATGCTAAACTCTGTAAAGCGGTAAACACAATAGAGGACAGTGCACTGTTACAAATGGATCTGGATAGGTTGGAGGTTTGGGCTGGGAAGTGGCAAATGAGGTTTAAAACTGATAAATGTAAGGTAATGCACATGGGGAGGAAAAATCCAGGACAGGGTTATATATTAAATGGGAGAACACTTGGGACAACTGACGTGGAAAAGGACTTAGATAACAGTAAATTTAGCTGTAGTGACCAGTGTCGGGCAGCTGCTGTCAAAGCAAATAAAATCATGGGGTGCATCAAGAGGGGCATAGAAGCCCACGAAAAGGAAATAATTCTACCGCTGTAGAAATCACTAGTCAGACCACACACAATACTGTGTACAGTACTGGGCACTAGTGTACAAGAAAGTGGAGCTGGAGAGGGTTCAAAGACGGGCAACCAGAGTAACACAGGGAATGGGAGGACTACAGTACCCAGAAAGATTATCGGTTAGGGTTATTTAGTTTAGAAAAAAGAAGGCTTAGGGGAGACCTAATAACTATGTATAAATATATCAGGGGACCTTACAGAGATCTCTCCCATGATCTATTTATACCCAGGACTGTATCTATAACAAGGGGGCATCCTCTACGTCTAGAGGAAAGAAGGTTTCTACACCAGCACAGACGGGGGTTCTTTACTGTAAGAGCAGTGAGACTGTGGAATTCTCTCCCGGAGGAGGTGGTCATGGTGAACTCTGTAATAGAGTTCAAAAAGTGGCAGGATGCATTTTTGGAGAGTAATAACATTGATGGTTATGTATACTAGATATTTTGGGACAGAAGGTTGATCCAGGGATTTATTCTGACTGCCATATTTGGAGTCAGGAAGCCTCTAGTATGAGGGTTTTTTGCCTTCCTCTGGATCAACTCAGTAGGGACCCATTAGGGATAAAGGTTGAACTAGATGGACTCTGGTCTTTTTTCAACCTTATGAACTATGTTACATCTGCCTAGTACAGCAACCACATGGCCACCATTGCAGGGATTATTATATAATTTCTGAAGTTTGCCTCTGCATACATTGATCCAGCTATAGGCAGATCAGGAGCCTGGGAAAGCCGTCTGCGACAAACGTTGTAATAGCTCTTCCCATACGTTTATACAGGCTGGTCTGCAAGTCATATGTATGTACCGAAACCTATACTATACTAGCAGATAGAGCAGTGTTTCCCAACCCGGGTGCCTCCAGATGTTGTAAAACTACAACTCCCAGCATGCCCGGACAGCCAAAGGCTGTACGGGCATGCTGAGAGTTGTAGTTTTGCAACACCTGGAGGCACCCTGCTAGGGAAACCCTGAGATAGAGAATAGAAAATCTCCCCCTGCAACCCAATACAAGGTGCACGAATCCAGACATAATACAGCTTTCCTTCTGCACAGATAAAGACCATTCACGAGAGTGATTCTATTTCAAGAATGTGCAAAAATGAGTCAAAACTAAAGGAATTCCGGAAAGGAAACTTCAGCAGCTGGACAGCTCACAGCAAAACATTCCCATAGGCTGTGGATGAACCCGGATTACTGTCACAACCATTCAAATATGTATAAAGATCAATATAAAGCCACAGACAATTGCTATAAAAACCAATAGTGGGGGCTTAGTCACATAATGTAAAGGACATAGGGCAAGATTTATCAAAACCCGTCCAGAGGAAAAGTTGTCCAGTTGCCCATAGCAACCAATCAGATCGCTTCTTTCACTGTGCAGAGGCCTTGTAAAAATGAAAGAAGCAATCTGATAGGTTGCTATGGGAAACTGGACAACTTTTCCTCTGGACAAGATATGATAAATCTCACCCTTTGCCCCTAAAAAGGAGGAACGGTATTACCTAGGATTCCTCCATTTTAGGATAATGGCCACAACTATTTTACATCACTTAATACCTCCTACTGGGTTGTACAGATGTCAAGTGTGCTACCTGCATCTCTACCTCTAATGGAAGATAGAACATAAGATCAATCGCATAACATTTCAATATATATTTTTTATTTAAAAAAACTTTTATAGAGATCATTTTGAAGTCATTTAACATCATAAAGTGGTTTGTTCCTTTTCTGATCATAATGATATCAGAAATTACCCAAATGGTCCTGATCAAAAGTTTATAATTTTAAATGTCTGGCCCTGTTACAGACACAAGATGGCACACACAGGTTAAAATGGCAATTAAAAAGGTTAATTTCCCACATGTGTGGATTTTTAAAATAGTTAGTGCCTGTATATAAAAATAGTTAATAAGATTGTTAGCTTTCACGTGGATGCACTGAACAGGCTAGATACTAAGCCATGGGGAGCAGAAAAGACCTGCAAGGTAATGGAACTTTATAAAAGATAGAATAGGGTATAAAAAAATATTCAGAGGCTTGAAAATACCAGCCAGTACTGTTCAACCACTTATTAAGGAGTGGAAAATCCAGGGATTTCTTGATATCAAGCCATGGTCAGCTAGAGCAAGAAAGATTTCCGCCATTAATGCTAGATTTTTTGGGATACAAAGAACAACCCACAGGTAACCTCAGAAGAAATATAAGCTATTCTGGGAAAAGACAATGTGGTTAATTTAAAGAGCACAATATGATGAAGAAGAAGAAGGAAAAGGGTCGTCAACAAAGCCTATGGAGAAAAGAACCCCACTGTGGGGTGTACGAGCTCTAAAGGCACGTGTAATCTTGTGAAGATTGTTGGCAACATGAAAAGTAGAATGTTATCAGAAAATAAAGGCAGACCATTTGCATTCTCCTGCACGAAATCTGCATATGGGGCATTCTTTACCTTTCCAGCAATGACCCTAAGCACAAGGCCAAGATGACCCTTCCAATGGTTACAGCAGAAAGATCAAGGTTCTGGAGCGGACAGTCTACTGACTTTATATCACTAAGCCACTCTGGGGAGATCGCAAACACGAGACCAAAGACTGCACGACCTCAAGGATTTTTTAAAGATGAATGAGCAGCTATGCCACCGGCAAGAATTCAGTGCTCCAGACAACCATTACTAAAGACACAGTATTAACAACTAAAGGGAGGCTGACTTTTCAACAGAGGTCATTTTTATTTTTTTTCGAACAAGTATTGTTTTAGGATCGTGTCAATTATAACCTAGAGATGGATGTTAATATCAAACAAAAATGTATTTTGTCACCTTACAAAAAAGTTACATATATTTCCAATTCTCCAAGGGTAAGGCTGCATTCACACCACGTTTTTGCAATACAGTTCCCGTATAAGTTTTCAATGTTAAAACCATAGGGAACCATATTGAAATCCGTATGCCAAACGATGCAACCAGTTTTATCTGTTTTTTTCCCCGTACCCAAAACCATAGCCTACCACGGTTTTTGGTCCGGGTGAAAAACAGTGTTAAAACTGTTTACTTGTGGGTTCCTTGTTGTGCACAATGGAGGCAGTTGCTGTAGTATGAACAGAGATTTCTCTCTTCTCCATTGGGCAGAACAGGGAATTTGCATTGGCCGTGAGACCTATGACCACATGGTGAGCAGCGGCAGTAACCGGGTCACCTGCATCTACCTATAAATTGAAGTTAGTGCAGATGACTCTGCTGTAAGATTACCTTTAATAGTAGGTAGTATCCCCTTGCAGACATTAGTAGCAGCCCCCCTTGTAGACCACAGCCCCCCTGTGACATTGGGCCCCAATTTAAACAGCAGCAGACCCCCTCCCCCCATTTAGACAGCAGCAGGGCCCCCCTCCTTGCAGACAGCTCACCTGCGGTTGTCCTCTGTCAGGTGCTGCCGCTCCACTGTCCCGTTCTCCCGTCCGCATCATGGCGTCCTATGGAGTAGCATGTGACATATACGTCACTCTGCTTCCTCCGTAGTGTTACGCTGGGCGCAGGGGAGGAGGCGGAGTGACGTGTGTGTCACATGCTCCTCCATGAAACACTATGATGCGGACGGGAGGATGGAAGAACGGGGCAGCCGAGCGGCAGCAGGTATCGGGGACATTAAAACGAGTCCCCGATACCATGCAAATGGCTAGTATCGGCCCCGATACCGATACCAGTATCGGTATCATGACATCCCTAGTTTCACCATACGGTTTTTGACTTTGCACAGTTTTTTTTTTCTTGGAATTTCAATCAAACAAGTGAAACTTTATTCATAATGGAGTGAAAAGTTAAAAACACACACACAGTTTTTTCTTAAAAATGGATGCAACCGGACATCATTTTTCAAAAGTCCAGTTTTGAGGAATCCGTTTTTCATCAAAAACCTGATACGGGAACAGTATTGCAAAAACTGGTGTGAATGCACCCTAAGCAAACTTTTGAGCACAACTGTAGATATATTGTAGCCTTTTAAAAAAGGATCTTTTGAATAGAAATATAATCATTTTTGCCGAGACATCTATTGTTAGTGTATGGCACCACAGCAGGTTAATACTATCTGCCGGTGGGGGAAGAATGACTTCAGGATGTAGATGGGTTCGTAACTATCATGGTACATTTAACACGTTGCAATTTCTGCACAGGAAACAATTAAATGGAAGAGTAAACTGTCCAAGAATTTACAGCCGTCTGGAAACGCTGGCTGTCATGTGGGTTTTCCTACCTTTCCCTTATGTACTGATCCAAGAAGTTGGCAATGTTACAGGGCATGACTATAAGAAACCTGAACAGTCAGGAGACAGGGTGGAAGGAGCAGAGCTTGTGGTAAACTTATGTGAAGATTATGACCAAAGGCAGTTCTTACAGTGGTTGTTCATGATAAGAAAATGATGGCTGCCAGTTTAAAAAAACAGCACCAGACCTATCCACAGTTATGTGTTATAGCAGCTCAGTCCAAGTCACTTCAGTGGAGTTAAGACTGCTTTCACACTATGAAAAGTACCAGTTATAAAATAGCAGGTGATCGCGGGGTTAAACCGCCATCAGAAAATCCCTAACATACCTTAGAAAATCCCATAATAGTTTATGGGATTTTTCTAATAGCTGTTTTAACCCGTTAACGCCCGTTATTCATAACGGGCATTATTTTATGACGGGAGATTGAACAGAAGAAATAAGGCATGCACTATTTCTCCTGTTACTACCTGCAGTCATAAAATAACGGGCAACAAGGGGTTAAAACTGCTATTAAAAAAAAATCCCATAGACTATTATGGGATTTTCTAAGGTATGTTAGGGATTTTCTAATGGCGGTTTAACCCCGCATGGGCCCGACATTTTATAACGGGTGTTATATAACGGATACTTTTCATAGTGTGAAAGCAGCCTAAGCTGCAATATTAGACATACCGTATTTATCGGCGTATAACACGCACTTTTTAGGCTAAAATTTTTAGCCTAAAGTCTGTGTGCGTGTTATACGCCGATACACCCCCAGGAAAGGCAGGGGGAGAGAGGCCGTCGCTGCCCGCTTCTCTCCCCCTGCCTTTCCTGGGGTCTAGAGCGCTGCTGTCGGCCCTTTTCACCCCCTGGTTATCGGCGCCGCTGCCCGTTCTGTCCCCCTGACTATCGGTGCTGGCGCCGATAGCCAGGGAGAGATAAGCGGCGACGACAGCCAGGGGGAGAGAAGGGGCAGCGGCACCCATTGCCGGCGCCGCTGCCCCGTTGCCTCCCCCCATCCCCGGTGGCAATTACCTGAGTCGGGTCTGCGCTGCTCCAGGCCTCCGTCGTGCGTCCCCGGCGTCGTTGCTATGCGCTGAACGACGCGGCGCATGACGTCAGAGCGCCGCGCCGTGCATAGCAACGACGCTGGGGACGCCCGACAGAGGCCTGGAGCAGCGCGGACCCGACTCAGGTAATTATGCCACCGGGGATGGGGGGAGGCAACGGGGCGGCGGCGCTGGCAATGGGTGCCGCTGCCCCTTCTCTCCCCCTGGCTGTCGGCGCCGCTTCTCTCCCCCTGGCTATCGGCGCCGGCACCGATAGTCAGGGGGACAGAACGGGCAGCGGCGCCGATAACCAGGGGGTGAAAAGGGCCGACAGCAGCGCTCTAGACCCCAGGAAAGGCAGGGGGAGAGAAGCGGGCAGCGACGGCCTCTCTCCCCCTGCCTTTCCTGGGGGTATATCGGGGTATACACGCGCACACACGCACCCTCATTTTATCATGGATATTTGGGTAAAAAACTTTTTTTACCCAAATATCCTTGGTAAAATGAGGGTGCGTGTTATAGGCTGGTGCGTGGTATACCCCGATAAATACGGTAGTTCATAGATGAGTGCAAAGGGGCTTCAGGAAGAAAGACGTTTCCTAATCCTAGAAAAAAAATTAAATTTAAGAGGCACAAAGATTGCTGACAAAGGTTTTAGTTTCTTGTCCCTAGTTCAAGTAGAGAAAAGAAAGACAAAAACATGAAAGTTTAATTAAAATGGTGAAGCACAATTATTGGTGAATTACAGTACTCTGGACTTGGAATAGTTGTTTACAATAATGCAAAACAGCTCTTCTCCAGAACTGGTGCCTCCTAAAGCAGGACACGAGCAAACAAAAGAAGTACTGTAAAGAGAAGGAGCGCCTAAACAGGTTATGGTGCAGGTAAACCAGTTGGGTTGGTGAGCCTGCCAAAAACTGTGAGCCATCCACTCAACAGGATATAGAACAGTGGTGGCACATGCCAAGGATATAATGGACAGCAAACAATGAAATCTTTGCATTGTATTTCAAGAGGAAAGCTTATAATTTATTGGGATTACATATTATCCTTCAGCCTCTTGGCTTAAACAAAAGTGCAAACAAACAAGAAAAAGTATAAAATGTCCTACTTTAATTCCCATACGCAATAAGGGCGTACAAACAAACATTCTAGAGAGGGTCCAACACTTTCGATGAGCGGACAAGCACTATGCAACAGTGGAGGATGCACACCACTCATGCACTGCATGGTCAGCAATTCACTTAAAGGGGTACTCCGGTGGAAAACTATTTTTTTTTTGTAAATCAACTGGTGCCAGAAAGTTAAACAGATTTGTAAATGACTTCTATTAAAAAAATATTTACCCTTCCAGTACTTATTAGCAGCTGTATGCTACAGAGGAAATTCTTTACTTTTTGAGTTTCTTTTTTGTCTTGTCCACAGTGCTCTCTGCTGACACCTCTGTCCGTGGCAGGAACTGTCCAGAGCAGCATAGGTTTGCAATGGGGATTTTCTCCTGTTCTGGACAGTGCCTAGTACGGGCATCAGGTGGCAGCAGAGAGCACTGTTAAAACAAAAAAGAAAGGCATTTCCTCTGTAGCATACAGCTGCTAAAAAGTACTGGAGGGGTAGAGGGGTAGAGATAGAGATCGAGACAGAAATCATTTACAAATCTGTTTAACTTTCTGGCACCAGTAAATAAAAAAAATTAAAAAAAATGTTTTCCACTAGAGTACCCCTTTAAAGGACAGCTTGTCATAGTAAATGTGGCTTGCCTCTGCAATAACAGCTGATGGGGGTTGTACAAAGCTCCACTCGCAATGCTTAGCTCATTGTCTCCCAACCAGTGTGCCTCCAGCTGTTGCAAAACTACAACTCCAAGCATGCTCGGACAGCCAAAGCCTGTCCGGCCAAGCAGGGAGTTGTAGTTTTGCAAGAGCTAGGAGGCACACTGGTTGGGAGACACTGGCTTAGCTTATCACTTGCCCCCTTTAGGCCAGTTTTAGCCATGTATCCGTATTATACTCAGGTCCCGGCCAGGACCTGCGACCATAATTAAATGGGCACTGTCAGATACAAAAACTTGATATGTTGTAAAGCATGCAAAACCAATAGGTTTTGCAATTGCTTTCATTAGAAAATTTTCAGTATTTCATACTGAAAAAGCCAGTCAAACAACTGCCCCCCTGCCTGCTTGGACACATACTAGTTCTGCTGTGTCTATGCATCATCACCTATGTCATGGACACACTTCCTTGATTGACAGCTGTGAGCGCAGGGCTCACAGCGGAAGGAAAAGTCCTACCACTGTCAGCTTGTGTCCCGCTACTGTCAGTGAGGACAAGCTGGGAGTTGTAGTTTTGATAATGCTAGGGGAGATGTGAGCAGACAGCATACTGAGGGAGGGGGCGGAGACCTGCACAGTGAGGCCACGCCCCCTCCCTTTGAGAGGAATTCAGACTAGAGAGCTAAATTAAAAAAGTGTGTAATAAAAAAAAAAAATGAAATAAAAAAAAAAGGTGCTAGATACATAAAAATTAGCTGCACATGGTCAGGATTAGGTACTGAGTGATACCGGTAAAAAAACAAAAAAAAAAAAAAAAAAAATTTTTGTTGGATCTGACGGGTACATTTTAAAGATGAAGGAATATGGCCAAACTACAACTGCATAAAACTGACCCGAGATGGAACCTGTCTATGTTCTTTAACACTAAGGAAAACTGTCATCCTGTTCACCTACACTAAACCAATACACTGGGTTACAGTGTGGATTATATCAGGACACCAATGAGGTGTCAATGAGTTAAATACGTACCTGTAGCGACGTCCCTTTGAAGATCCTCTATCCCCACTTAATTGCACACAGGAGGCAGGCTCGCCGGGTAATTTTGAATATTCATTGGCACTGGTCACCAGCGCCAATGAAAATTAAAATTCACCCGGCAGGTCTGGCTCCTGTGCGCAATTCAGAGGGGATAGAAGAGCATCTTAAGAGGGACATCAGCTCCAGACTACAGGTACGTATTTAACTCATTGACACCTCATCGGTCTCCTGTTCACCCACATTGTAACCCGGTGTATTGGGCTTAGTGTGGGTGAACAGGATGACCATTTCCCCTTTAAAAACCAGCATGTCTAGTGTCACAAAATTGCCAATAGGAAGTTTTCCCGCTCACTCAAACTTCCTTTTATTTATTAATTTTACTAAAGTAGACTACCAGACTCTCTTCCAGCAGCTTTGGCGCATGCACATTGTTTTAATGAAGCTGTGGACATTATACCTTATGCGTTGGTAGCGAAGTGAAACATACCTTCCAGTTTCATTGGCGTTGTGCCCAAAGCCACTGGAGGAGAGTCTGGAAGTCATTCCCAGTAAAATAAATGTTAAAAAAAATGTTGGATAAATGTTAAAAGATTGCTGGAACAGGCGGACTTCATATAGGGATGCTACACATCAGCTACACAGACACCCTGGTGGTTTAGGGTCTTAAAGTGCAATGTTTTCTTTCAGCATTAAACCTACACGTAATGGACTAATCAAGAGCCACAAATATAATTCCCATATATTTATGTCTAGTAAATGTTTGTGGAAACTGTAGTTTGCTTCTCCCCAGCATGAAATGATGTAGATTTAGGTTTAAGAGTAGTATACTCATCTCCTTAATTATTTCCGGCCCCATCCAGCCCGGAGGTGGTCAAAAAGCCAACAGCAGCCAAAGTCACCCAATTTGTTTAACTCCAATTGACTTCAAAGGGAGTTGCGCAAAGGGAGTAGCTCACATGGCTAATTGCGTCAGCAGCTTTTGGCTTTCTCAACCTCCTGCGGCAGTCACAAGAAGAGCAGTGAAGGCTGGAAAGGCAAATTGAGGTGATAAGAATGCCATATAACATGCCATCAGTGGCCTGCAAGTTATACAGTAGACCCAACCCCTTACTGTTCTCTAGCCAGGCAGTGACGATTGGGGTAGAACATGTTTGGCAATGCATTCTGCCTTCAGTGTTCCCTGATAAGGCAGTGTAACACTCCGATACCCATGTGTCACTACACTGATCACATGAGATCATACAGAACATGTGCTCCAATAATACAAGGGTATAAGCACTCAAAAACCTGGTCACAATGCTACACCACAGTTCTGTCCAAGCTGTGGTCTGCACAGGGTCCTGTCATGAAGCTCCCAATAATAAGCGGGACTGTGAAGAAAACGGTCACATGAAATGGGAGTTTGTGACGCAAAAATGGCTGTGGTTTTCACATCAAAAGTTGTCGGCTGTCTGGGCATGCTGGGAGTTGTAGTTTTGAAACAGCTGGAGGCGCGCTGGTTGGAAAACACAGCTAGGGAGTCCTAATCCTCCCCCCCCCCCCCCCATATAAGAGTCTAATTTATTCTGTAATATTTTAATTATCCCCTGGAGTTGTCTGGAGTTTTCTATTCCATCCATGGCCTCTCTTCTACAGATATAACTTACCGTAATGGAATAAGGTGGACTGCACACATTATCTGCTATTATTTCTAAAACCCTAATATTCAGTCAGAAAAGGAATACAATGAGCCGCAGTCATGTGCCTATATATACACATGGGAACGCTGAGGACTTTTCTTCAAGTGACATATTTGCACATGGCTATACACGTTAACAAAAACTGATTCCTTAGAAAACATAAGCAAGAGACTTCTAAACAGTGAAAACAATCTAACAACAAGACTAATCGGTGGCATTTTTTTTTTTTTTTTTTTTTTTTAAAGGGGTATTCCGGGCAAAAATATATTTATCCCCTATCCAAAAGATAGGGGATAAGATGTCTGATAGCGGGGGGCCCGCTGCTGAGACCCCCTGCGATCTCCCTGCAGCACCCGCATTCTATGCAGGGACTGCGTCTCTAGTTTCGGAAACCTATGGGTTTCCTGGACTGGGGACGTGACATCACGCCATGCCCCCTCCATTCATTTCTATGGGAGGGGGTGTGACGGCCGTCACGCACCCTCTTATAGACATGAATGGAGGGGGCATGGAGTGACGTCACGTCCCCAGTGCTGGAAACCTGGAGGTTTCCGAAACTGGAGATTCAGCACCCGCGGGTGCTGCAGGGAGATCGCGGGGGGTCTCAGCAGCGGGCCCCCCGCGATCAAACATCTTATCCCCTATCCTTTGGATGGGGGATAAAATATTTTTTCCTGGAATACCCCTTTAAGGCAAACTTACAAGTTTTTTTCTATATAAATATTAGATAAGTAGAGGACAGGCTTCTGCATTGCTGTGCAGCCTGAATACATGGCCATGATAGCCTAGAATAATGTACAATGCGTTCAGCTGATGGGTTAACATTATGCAGTTTACCTGAAGCAGGGCAATGAACAGGAAAAACGAGTTGGCTGCTCTTCTGAACTGAGAGTAGAGAAATCTTGGCAGAAATGTAAAGGGGTTGTATTTTGCAGTGCTGGAAAACAGGAGAAAAGAGCAGAATTTCAGCATCAATGCAGATATTTTATCTTCTCATTATTGATGACATTTCACAGGGCGCACAGTGGTTCTCGGCTTGGAAAAACACAGCTAGAGCAAGATTTATCAGCCTGTCTACAAGGAGCTAACCGTGTAATGGAGAAGCTATGCATCGCACTAAATGAAATTGTACCTAAACTCGGGACTTATTAGAAATGTTAAAGGGGTACTCCGGTTGAAATTATTATTTTTTTTTTTAATCAACTGATGCCAGAAAAGTTAAACAGATTTGTGAATTACTTCTATAAAAAAAAAAAAAATCTTAATCCTTCCAGTACTTATTAGCAGCTGTATACTAGAGAGGAAACTCTTTTTTCTGTCACGGCCACAGTGCTCTCTGCTGACATCTCTGTCCATTTTAAGAACTGTCCAGAGCAGGAGAAAATCCCTAAAGCAAACCTATCCTGCTCTGGACAGTTCCCGAAATAGACAGAGGTGTCAGCAGAGAGCACTGTGGTCAGACCGAAAAGAAATCCCAAAAGAAAAGAATTTCCTCTGTAGTATTCAGCCGGAGAAAAACTAATTTAATATAGGGGTGTCGCTAAAATGTAACATTTTTTGATTTCCTTTAAAAACCACCAGTATGAAAAAAGTGATACCCAGGAAAAGGCGTGTAGGGAAACACAATGTTAGGTCCAATTCTATCCCTTATGGATACAAGGGAATAATCAAAAATGGACCTAACCTATAGTAGTATTAGGAATATGAGACTCTTCCCTCATATTACTTCTTACATCACAATTAGTATTACACACATCCAAAGGTGTTCCCTTATGGGGTATCAATTGTTTCCAACGCGTTTCTATACGTGTGCCAGTAGAGACGCACAAGGATGTCCTCAGGGGAACCTTAGGGATGAGTTGCAACACCCCACAAAGCAAAGCGGGGCCCCAGGTTTAACGTAGGAGTCAATAAGATGATGTAGTGTACAAGACATATGTATATCTACAAAGATTACTCATGTCAAATATGACTATACAAGTCCTCCTAGTACATAGAAATGACTAAACAATCGGTCCTGCGGTTTGCCCAAGGTGATAATGGGGGGAAAACTACCTGCCATAAGGGTGGGTTATATGTCATGGCCCTAGGGTCCTACCGACCCCTATTTAGCCTATTATTGGGCCCTTCTCCCTGAGCGGCAGAGACTTCCTTAAAAGGTCGGTACCGATATACTGGATACCTCCTATTACACTGTATTATCTCCTATGCTAAGAGGTGGTGCTAGAGACCTGATCCACTGGGCCCCTCCCTTACTACCTATCAAACCCCCTCTAGTCACTCTTGAGGAAACCCCAGGACAAGATTAAATAAAAGGGGAAAAATTTATCTGCTCATGTAGTCCATGGGGGGCTATCGTCTGTAGGTTAAAGATCCATCTGCATTCTTGTTGTAACAGTATCCTATTATAGTCACCTCCCCATGGAGATGGATCAATCTTCTGCCCTCCCACAAACCTGAGCCCCCTCATATCTCCTGTATGGTACTCACTCATATGTGTGGCCACTGGGGTATCCCTGTTTAGGGGGGTGCGGTGCGGCGGGTCGGGGGGTGGCGGTCACGGTGCGGTGGGGCGGTGCGGGGCATTATCGGCTTCTCGGCAAGGTAATTGCCGATACCGATAATGCCCAAAATCGTGATTATCGGCCGATAATATCGGCCATACCGATAATCGGTCGATCCCTACTGTTGTTCCTTATGTCCCCTATATGCTCCAGAATTCTCTTCCGCAGTTCTCTGTAGGTCTTCCCTACATACCTTTCATACATGGGCATGTCGCTACATAAATTACTCCCTTAGTGGTACAGTTGATGAAACTCTTGATATAGTACGTCTTATTCGTTTTGTCATCTACCAAAGACTTTTTCCAGGTGGCCACAGGGTCGGCAGTCTGACAGGGGTGCGATTAAGCCAAGTCACTCTATCCCGACTGTGTAAGCATGTAAGATACATTTTTGCTTTGTGGGGTGTTGCAACTCATCCCTAAGTTTGTTCTCTAGTTTCTAGTCTGTGGGGTTATTTGGGCAGTGTAGACCCAATATCTCTACTACACATTGTATCTAGTATACAGCCGCTAATAAGTACTGGAAGGATTAAGATTTTAGAAAATAGAAGTAATTTACAAATCTGTTTAACTTTCTGGCACCAGTTGATTTAAAAAAATAAAATAAAATAAAAAAAAAAAAACAGGCATGTGTTAACATACCTCACCGATCAAAAATGCTCGCTTCCAGGATGCAGATTGTGTGGTTATGGGGTAGAGACCACAAAGTGTTATACACTGGAAAGACAACTTTGTCAGAATGATCTGGGCCTCATAACAAGATCTTCCATCTTTTAGATGGAGTATGGTCCTCAAAAAATTGGACAACTCCCTCCTCCAATACATATTATTTCGGTCCCTAGCCATTTATTGTAATGCATGAGAACATCTTAAACCCATCTAAAGGCAGCAAATCCTCCTACTTCTAGACATTCTTAAAATAAGCCTTATAAGAGAGCCCCCCGCCGTGCACATAAGCAGCTCTTATAATGAGGCGCACATCTCTTTACCTGACACGGTTGTTGCAGAACTTTATGAGCTGAGGCTGGTTGATAAAAATAGTTCTGGTTTCTTCTTGATCAGCGAGCGAGGTCTTTTCAGAAACATCGTCCGTCTTCTCATAACCTAGAGAGAAGGAAAGTGACATCATTACGGTGTCTTTCACAATCACTACAAAGTCTCCGGGCCTCGCCGCATTATCTGCTCACGAAAATTACTAATTGGCAACATGTTCCCCTCCAACGGAAAGCAGACAGCACCCAGCCACTTATGCCATGTTTCTGTCTATCCATTTCCATATTTAGCGTTTTTCCCAAGAATATCTGTTACAGTAGAATCTAGAGCTGGGCGGTATACCGGTTCATACCCAATACCGGTGTGTTTTTGGCTTATGATATTCATTTTTCACATACTACAATACCGTTTCCATAGCAACCAACTTCAATGCGTGATGGTGTAGAGAAACGTCCTGCCGCACATCGGAGAGTTACCAGGCGGCCTGACCGAGACCCTGGGTACCATGGCGAGGACCCCCCCACCACCTGACACTATACTAAGGACCCCCCGACCACAAATACAGTTAAATACCGTGAAACAACCATAATTTAGAAAAATATTGTGATATACATTTTTGGTCATACCACCCAGCTCTAGTAGAATCTCCCAATAGCAGACAGTCGCAGGGAATAAAAAAGTGTCCACTATTGAGAGATGTCCCTTATTGGGAAAAAAAAAGGCTGAAAATTCTTCCTAAATGACGGAATACTGTACTGTACTCAATGCAGAGTGTAATTACCTATAAAACATGATAAACAATATTATTACAGGAGAATCTCCCAGTGTCGTTTAATCTCCCCTTATCCCTCCCCCATATCATTGAATCCCCTCTTTATACCCTGTGCCACCATATTCCCCTGTGTCTTGTGCCAATTTATCCCCCCCCCCCCAATTACCCCCTGTGCCACATCATTTCCCCTTGATGCCCCTCTTTATGAAGTAGAACAGGGTGGGTAAAGGGGAAATGAAATTGCACAGGGGGAATCAAGGGGACATTATGTGGCACAGGAGGTAATAAAGGGGGGGGGGGGGGGGATTATTTGGCCCAGGGAGAAAATAAAGTGGCGGGGGGGGGGGGGGGTCAGGGAAGGAGGAATGATGTGGCCAGCGGACGTACTTTGTTTAAACATTGGTCTTCTGCTTCTGTGCTGGAGCTTCTGCAGGGGGTGCATTGGGGGCCTTGCTGGGATATTGGCTGTACCCCCTGACTGTGGCCCTGTATACAAGGTAGGGCCGGCACATAAGCCTGGTTGTCCCCTAATAGGAGTGTTTTGCTGCTTATTGTCCCCTATTGGGAGTGTTTTGTCCCCTTTCGGGTGTGTCCGCATCTGCTATTGGGAATGTCCCCTCTTCGGAGGGTGCAAATACATTAAGTCTTAGGGAATTCTGCCAGGGAATTAAAAACTGTCCGCTATTGGGAGGTGTCTAAGGGAGATTTTACTGTATTCCTAAGCAAACGATAATGCATCAGGTTAAATAGTATTGTATAAATGACAATATATTCCTGTGGGTTGCCACAAATAACACATTTGATGTATGTATAAAGACTTCCAGCATGTAGTATTAGGACCTGTATCAACGTACTAAACTAGCAACAGGGATGTGGAATTCCTATCGCCCGACGCCCGGGACATGCAGTTCTGGGCAGGTGAATTTTTCTGGCCCTTAGCTCAGCTTCGGGAAAGCAGGGCCGGACCTGACGAGCGCGGAGGCGCTCAGCATTCTGTATGGAGCGCTCAGCAATATGTATAGAGCGGGCTCCGGACTTGGCTGTTTTCAGTAGCTGGGGGCCGCCGCTAATAGCCAGCATGTGGCGATCGCCACGGCTGGTTATTAACCCTTTAGATCACCACTGTCAAAGCTGAAAGCAGTGTCTAAAGGGACATGTGAATGCTCCCTGGTGGGCTAGTGGGGGGTGGAGGTTTTGGGTTGTGATCCACTATAGAGGTAGCCGAGGGCTTATCTCTCTTCCCTGCTGTCCAGTGGCTCTGTCACTGATAGAGCCTGGCTGGACCAGAGATGGATCACAGAGCACACCGATCAATGGAGTTCAATAGAACTAATGATCTATGAATCTAATGATTCCTCCTAAAAGTCTAATAAATTGTAAAAAAAAAAAAAATTAATAAAACTTTAGACACACATTAACCCCTTCCATGTTAAAAGTTCAAATCACCCCCCTTTTCCTATATAAAAAAAACATATAAACAAACATTTTGTATCACTACGTGCATAATTGTACGATCTAATATAACATTATGTATCCCATACGGTAAATTAGGTTTAAAAAAAAAAAAATAAATAAATAAAAAAAAAAAACACAGAATTGCAATTTTTATAATATCCCAGAAATAAATAAAAAAAAAAAAAAAAAAAAAAAAAAAAAGTTAAAAACGATTAAAAAGTCAGATGAATACCAAAATGGTACCAATACAAAAAACAGATTATGGAGCAAAAGAATTATCCCTCATACAGCCTGGTATGTGAAAAAAAAAAAAAAAAAAAAAGCTACAGGGGTCAAAAAATGGGAATTAAAAAATAAAAAATTCTAAAAAGTTCAGAATTTTTTTTAATTAGTAAAACATGACGGAAACTATACAAATCTGGTATTGCTGTAATCAGGCCGACCTAAAGTATAAAACTAACATGTTATCTGACCACAAAGTACCGTAAATGAAAAGAAAACCACCAAATTTGCTAAATTATCTTACTATTTCAATTTCACTTCACAGAGATAGAGATATACCGTATTTATCGGCGTATAACACGCACTTTTTAGACTAAAATTTTTAGCCTAAAGTCTGTGTGCGTGTTATACGCCGATACACCCCCAGGAAAGGCAGGGGGAGAGAGGCCGTCGCTGCCCGCTTCTCTCCCCCTGCCTTTCCTGGGGTCTAGAGCGCTGCTGTCGGCCCTTTTCACCCCCTGGTTATCGGCGCCAGGTGTATAGGTTATCGACAGCCAGGGGGAGAGAAGGGGCAGCGGCACCCATTGCCGGCGCCGCTGCCCCGTTGCCTCCCCCCATCCCCGGTGGCATAATTACCTGAGTCCGGTCCGCGCTGCTCCGCTGCTCCAGGCCTCCGTCGTGCGTCCCCGGCGTCATTGCTATGCGCTGAACGGCGTGGAGCATGACGTCAGTGCGCCGCGCCGTGCATAGCAACGACGCTGGGGACGCACGACGGAGGCCTGGAGCAGCGTGGACCGGACTCAGGTAATTATGCCACCGGGGATGGGGGGAGGCAACGGGGCAGCGGCGCCGGCAATGGGTGCCGCTGCCCCTTCTCTCCCCCTGGCTGTCGGCGCCGCTTCTCTCCCCCTGGCTATTGGCGCCGGCACCGATAGTCAGGGGGACAGAACGGGCAGCGGCGCCGATAACCAGGGGGTGAAAAGGGCCGACAGCAGCGCTCTAGACCCCAGGAAAGGCAGGGGGAGAGAAGCGGGCAGCGACGGCCTCTCTCCCCCTGCCTTTCCTGGGGGTGTATCGGGGTATACACGCGCACACACGCACCCTCATTTTTTCATGGATATTTGGGTAAAAAAACTTTTTTTACCCAAATATCCGTGGTAAAATGAGGGTGCGTGTTATAGGCCGGTGCGTGGTATACCCCGATAAATACGGTATCTCTATCTCTCTCTCTATTTTTTTTTTTTTGTTTGGAGAATGTTATTGACAAAAATAAAAAGGTATCATTATAGTAGTTATTTATGGCTATTATAGGGAGAGGAGGAAGTGGATCGTCATGAGGGACAAGTAGATTTTGCTCCGTTTTAGTCCTGTGGAGAAGTAGTTTTTTAAATACATTTCCACACCCCTGATATGTATATTTGCAATACACATTGGTTACACAATTTGTATATTTTTGGGTAAAAAAGTGCTGTCCCTGCAGCTATTGCCTGCGTGTCTCTATAATGGGTCCAAATACAAGAAGTGATGGCAGGACAAGAAGGGCTCTGTGCAGGCTCCTGGCTTGTCAATCATCCTCACGTGTGAGCCCGTAGCATGTCACAGAGCCACAGTGCACAGAGCCCTGCTTGTCCACCCTCACTTCCTGTATTTGGTCTCCTCATAGAGACACACAGGCAATAGCTGCAGGGACAAAAATCTACACACTTTTTAACCAATGTAATTACAAATATACATATAATGGTATTTTCTACATTATATAAAGAGTTTTTGTTGATGACAGGTACACTTTAACAATCCCTGTTTACATAGAATGACAAGTACCATGGCCATAACTTTAGCAACCCCAATGCTGCTTGCTTTGTGTAACCTGCACTTATTACTGTGCCCCCGCCAGTCACACGGGTACTTGGTTCACTGGGTATTTGTTTGTCGATTAGAGATGTGAACACAACCAGAGAATGTTACCTTTAAGTATGTTTTAATAGGCTCCATTTGTTTGTGCTTTGATCTGCAGGCATACAGCTTGTGTTTGCACTACTAAACTAATCCAAATGAACGATGGCTGAAAGCAAACAGCCCTTCATGCCTTGCTGACAACAACCCACGCCAATGCTCTGTCTACACAGATGACGTACCAAGCCAACCAAGGTCCGCTCCGACGACAAAAAAAAAAAAAAAAAAAGTCACCTGACCTCCTGCAAACTACTCAAACACGAACAGCAAATACAGCTGAAAGGCATTACATAGAGGACATTACATAGTCACTAATAGACCTGCATGAGGAATCAGGATATCATCCAACAAGACCAAGTAGGATCCAGCACCGGACACGTCCTCTAATAAAGCAGCTGCCCTTATAGACCAGAGAGAATACAAAGCAGTGAATGACTGTGCTGGCCCAGATGTGAATAAGAAATCCACCTACGTCCACACAGAGCGCTGCATATAAAGCTGCTAAATCTTTATTTCTATACATCGATCAGCTGTCACATTAAAAACCACTGACAGAGAACAAAGGGGTATGCTGCCCCTAGACATCTTCTCTCCTATACAAAGCATAGGGCATAACATGTACGATCACGGTGGTCCCGCCACAGGGGACCCCAGCGATCTCTCCCGCAGGACACCCATTCATGAGCTGCACGGAGCGAAGAATGCCAAGTTGCTGATGATGGGCGATACAGGGGCCGGGGTATCGCGACTTCACGGCTCTGCCCCACCCCCTCAATGCAAGCCTATGGGAGGGGGCATGGTGGCCGTGATCTTCGCTCTGTGCAGCAGGAGAGATTGCGGGGGTCCCCAGCGATGGGAACCCCCGTGATCAGACATCTTATCCCCTATCCTTTGGATAAGAGATAAGGTGTCTAGGGGCAGAGTACCCCTTTAAGATCCCATATAAAAGCTTAGTCACCAAACTAGTAAAATCGATTAAATTGAAGTCAGCTCACTCCCTCCTTCTGGGCACACCTGTGCCGCGGACCCGCCGGCACCGCCCCGGCTTCACTGATACAATCCAGGTAAGAATACAATGTCCGGCACCAGGAGTTCAGATGAAAAAACTTTGCGTTTATTGAAGACAAGACATACAGTCGCAATGGTCACTCTTGGCGCCTTTCGCGCTGTGCAGAGCTTTGTCAAAGAGTGAAGACCAACACATAACTTGTTAAAATAGTGTCTATGCACATCACGTGATACATAAAAACAAAGGATGACAGGAAAACACGATATGGATCCATATATACTAACTTCATTATACTTTTTATATCTACTCTCACATCTAGATATAAGTCCCAATTGCAAACCGTGGAACAAACAATGGATATGCAGACAAATATACATATTTATATTGTTCATTTTAACAGCCTAATCAGTTGTTGATATTACAATAGACAGAGGTGTAATGTAATAAAAAAAAAAAATATAATAAGTCATACAGTATCGTCCATCAAGGGTAGCACAATCAGGGGAATCCCAACCTGAGAACAATAAACAGAACTAAAACTAAAAGTGCTGCCTCTAGGTACAGTAATAAAAAAAAAAATCGGGGCCAAGCATCATAAACCAAACACTGGAAAGAGAAGGTAAACAAGGAAAGGCTACCTACTACCGTTGCCCCATAGAGGAGGGTTAAAAGGGGGAGCCAAAGGCCCCAGACGACATTCGGGACACAGATCATTAATTTTAGTATACACTAATGAGATCTAATCTACGGTTCTAACCATTGGGGTATATTGTTTTCAAAGAAAACATCCAAAACGTCTCCCTATTCAGGAGATGCTTTCTCATATTGCCCCCTCTGATTTTTTTCCTTATTTTTTCTATGCATTTTACACTTAAGGTTGCTGCACTACCACCATGCACATCGCAGACGTGTTTTGTTAGTGATGATACTCCTATTTTCAGGCCTGTCATATCCGAGATATGCCTTCTGACCCGTACCTTTAGCTGATTATGTGATGTATCTAGCAGAATGCAGAATGTAATCTGTACAGCAATTTATATAACTCCGTATGGGGTATGATATCTTGGTAGTGTGGGATGTGAAACTTTGTTTTTTCTATATACCTGCTGGTAATACACCTACTATATCCACATCCCACACTACCCACATATCTAATCCATCCGTCCTCCCTTTGTTCCTGTTGAGTTCTAGTGTTGAACAGACTAGGCGAGAGGACCGCACCCAGTCTCGGACCCCCTCTAGGTGTTCTGTTAACACCTCCTGAAATAACCGTCCCCAGTATCTCATCCACTTCGAATACAGGTAAGTATTTTTTTTACTATATATTTAATACTGGCGAATTGTGTGCTATAGGCCGTTACAAAAGTGGGTTTATTGTCAAAATTTCTTTGTCCGTTAACTCTATTCTCCTTTTTTTCTCCCACTGTGTTAACTCTATCCTTAAATTTAACCCTTCGTGTCGCTCTCTCCAAACTTTCTCTCCTGCACCCTCTCTCTTCCAGCCTTTTGCTTAACTGTTCCGCCTCCCTATTACATACGTTTTCCAATGTACAATTTCTCCTTGTTTGGCAAAATTCCCCATATGGAATATTTTCTACTACATGCCTGGGGTGGCATGATATGGGCAATAAGATGGAGTTAGTCGATGTCACCTTGCTATAAGGGCTGAAAATGATCTTACTATCAGCAATAGACAAGGTGACATTGAGAAAGTCCATCCTCTCACAGCTGTAATGGGACGTAAATTGTAGATTTAAATTGTTATCATTAATGTAAACTAAAAAAATTCTCATATTGTTGCTCTGTACCCCTCCAAATAATGAGGAGGTCGTCTATAAAAGGGCCCACCCATTGGATGTACTCAGAAAAAGGATTATTGTCTGAAATACTGTGTTTCCCAAAATATCATGTATATATTAGCTAGTGATGGCGAGTACTTAGCCCCCATCGGTGCTCCCCTGGCCTGAAGGAAATAAGCCCCATCAAACATGAAAAAGTTATGATTTAGCAGAAATTCGACTGCCAGGATGAGGTATTCCTTCAGGTCAGGGGAGTATGCGCTATACGGATCAAGACAAATTCTGAGTGCATCCAGACCCCTTTCCCAGGGTATGGAGGAGTACAGAGCAACGTCACATGTAACAAAAGCAAAATTATCTCTCCATTTTTTATTTTCCAAAATGGCAATGGCATGTCCCGTATCCTTTATGTAGGTGGGGGTGATTTTTGTTATTGGTTGCAGGTAGAAATCTACCCACTCTCCTAGTCTCTCCACCAGAGACCCTATTTCTGCCACTATGGGTCTCATAGGTAGAGGAAAGAGGCCACTATGGGTCTCATAGGTAGAGGAAAGAGCCCCTTGTGTATTTTAGGCAATGAGTGAAAGACTGGCATTATGGGATTTTCTACTACCAAATAAGTTTCCATTTTTTTCATTCAAAATACCCATGCTCCGTCCCTCACTCAATACCTTTTTAAGTTTCTTTTTCACCCACTCCGTGGGGTTCCCTGTTAATCTCCTGTAGGTATCTTCATTCTCTAACATTGCCAAATTTTGTTTGGCATACAGTCCTGTATCCAGCACAACAATATTAACGCCTTTATCGGCGTTACGCACTATTCTGTTAGTGTTCTCACTTAACTGTTTAAGAGCCAACTTTTCTGCTCTATTCAAAGTACCCAAAGTATTGTTATTGGAGCAGGATCTATGCAATTCCACAAGATCTTTTTCCACCAACTCCTGGTATCTATCCAGGGCCTCCGTTCGGGGGGGCCACAGGATAGAAACCAGGGTTGGTGGTGAGGAACTGCTTACCCAATACCTCATTAGATATACTTGTCGATTCATTTTCCAAACCTCTCAAATGTGGGACAGTCAAAGTACAGGCTGAGAGATTGAGTACAGGGTTTAGCGGGTGGTCAGTAGGGAGCGCAGGGGGTATCTTGTTTATGTTTGCGCCCCCTCCTGATCCTCCACCTCCTTTTGCAAGGAATACAATTCCTGTTCTTACTCCTGTATGATAATGGAGATTGGAATGTTCTAAAAAGCTAAAAGTGCATTATCCCATTTCATTTCAAATTGCAGAGAGTACATTCTCACAGGTCGTTTTTTTAAGCGTAGACCTCTCGGGACAATATCCTCTGTGAGATTGGTGGGATCACAAAGCTTTGACCACCTAACTTTAAGCTCTTTAACCATAGGGCTTTCCAGTTTCCTCATTAACATCAACAAGTCCGTGGGAGCAGGCATATGATCACCCCCTCATGTCTCACAAACACTGACCTTGCTTTCATGTCCCGATCGGGTTCCATTGTCAGCGATGTTGTGGACGGGGTGCCGCCTGTAGCTCTTTGTGTGTCCGGTTCTTGTCCATCTTTGTCCGCTAAGGTCTCCATGCTTGGATCCCAGGGAGGAGCACGAACCACGGTGGTGAAGCACAGCAAACAGATTAAATTGAAGTCAGCTCACTCCCTCCTTCTGAGCACAGCTTTTCCGCGGACCCGCCGGCACCGCCCCGGCTTCACTGATACAATCCAGGTAAGAATTTTATTTTTTTTTTTTATTACATACACCTCTGTCTATTGTAATAACAACTGATTAGGCTGTTAAAATGAACTATATAAATATGTATATTTGTCTGCATATCCATTGTTTATTCCACGGTTTGCAACTGGGACTTATATTTAGATGTGAGAGTAGATATAAAAGTATAATGAAGTTAGTATATATGGATCCATATCGTGTTTTCCTGTCAGCCTTTGTTTTTTTTATGTATCACGTGATGTGCATAGACACTATTTTAACAAGTTATGTGTTGGTCTTCACTCTTTGACAAAGCGCTGCACAGCGCGAAACGCGTCAGAGTGACCATTGCGACTGTATGTCTTGTCTTCAATAAACGCAAAGTTTTTTTCATCTGAACTCCTGGTGCCGGACATTGTATTCTTACCTAAACTAGTAAAACCAGCCTAAAAATGTAGGAGGAATTAGGCCCAATGCTTTCTGATGGAAAACACAATGGCCCTCATTTACTATTGAAAACCCGACATGTTTTGTCAGGTTGTGCGCCAGAATTGAAAAAAACCCGACTAAATCTCCATTTTGCTAAGAAAACCTGAAAAAAGGGGTGTGGCCGCTGGGGAAAGGGGCATGGTGTCAGAAAAGGGGCGTGTTCGACATTTTCACAAAAACCCAACATATTTACTAAGGTTTCCACATAAAATGTGGTGGATTTCAGCTGAGGAAAACCCGACAGATCAGAGCATGTGTAAAAAAAAAAAAGCAAAGTGTAGGGAAAGTGGAAAATGTAGGGAAACCTTAGTAAATACCATGGAAAATAAATTGTAGGGAATTAAAACCCACAAAGAAACCTACACAACACTCTTAGTAAATAAGGGCCATTATGTCTCACATCGGCCCAAGCAACAGAAAGAGAAGTTCACTGGAGACCGGGTGCCAGACATTACAGCTCAGCCAATCACTGGCTACAGTGGTGGACCACCTTAGACAGTGAAGTGCTGTATGGCGAATTTGGGGAGCGGTGATATCAAGACTACAAGGACTGAGGGCAGCTGGGAGCCCTCTGGTTATTAAACGTTGTTTTGTTGGCAGAAGGGGAACCTAAACAATACAGTAAAACCTACAGGTGAAAAAAATAAGAATATCGTGCAAAAGACCATTTTATTTCAGTAATGTAAATTAAAAGGAAGCATGAAGTAATCTAAAATCTCCTGGTAGACGGACACGTTGATCCTGGACATAATGAAGCACAGTGACCAACACAGCACAGGGGTGTGGAATTTAAAAAAAAAAAAAAAAAAACTACTTGTCCACGGGACTAAAAAAAACTACTTGTCCCTCGTGACGATACACTTGTCCGGCCAATTTTCGCTTTTACCCCCTCGGTTTTTCCTCCTCGCCCTATAATAGCCATAACTACCTACTATAATGACACCTTTTAATTTTTCAATAACATTCTCCGAACCAAAAATATATATATATATTAAGGGAAGTGAAATTGAAATAGTAAAAGATAATTTTGCAGATTTGGTGGATTTTCTTTTCTGCGCCATTTACCTTGTGGTTGAGGTAACATGTTAGTTTTATACTTCAGGCGCCTGATTACAGCGATACCAGATTTGTATCGTTTACGTCATGTTTTACTAATTCTGGACTTTTTCTAATTTTTTTAATTGCCATTTTTTAACCCCTGTAGCTTTATTTTTTTTCCCGCATACCAGGCTGTATGAGGGCTCATTTTTTGCGCCATAATCTGTTTTTTGTATCGGTACCATTTTGGTATTGATCTCACTTTTTAACTTTTTTTTTCTGGGATATTATAAAAATTGCAAATCTGTGGTTTGGTATTTTTTTACATTTACCGTACGGGATACATAATGTTATATTTTCATAGGTTGTACAATTACAAAACAAAGCGATACCAAATAGGTTTATTTTTATTATGTTTGCATGTTTTTATATAGGAAAAGGGGGTGATTTGAACTTTTAACATGGAAGGGGTTAATGCAGTGGTCTTCAAACTGTGGCCCTCCAGATGTTGCAAAACTACAACTTCCAGCATGCCCGGACAGCCAACGGCTGTCCTGGCATGCTGGGAATTGTAGTTTTGTAACATCTAGGGGGGCACAGTTTGAAGACCACTAGGTTAATGTGTGTCTTTCAAACTTTTATTAAAACTTTTTTATTTTATTTTATTTTTTTAAACTTTATTACACTTATATGAGGAATCATTAGATTCCTCATACAGATTAATAGAGTTCTATTGAACTCTATTAATCTGTGTGCTCTGTGATCCATTGATAGAGCCTGGCCCAGCCAGGATCTATCAATGACAGAGCCGGGACAGCAGGAAGCAGAGGTAAGTCCTACGGCTACCTTTATAGTGGATCGCCCCCCTGCGATCGCGCTGCGGGGGGGGGGGGGGCGATCCACCCCACTAGCCCACCAGGGAGCATTTACATGTCCCTTTAGACGCCTCTGTCAGCTTTGACAGCGGTGATCTAAAGGGTTAATAGCCAGCCGCGGCGATCGCCGCATGCTGGCTATTAGCGGCGGCCCCCGGCTACTGAGAACAGCCGGGGGCTGCAGAGTATGGAGCGGGCAGAAATCCCGAGCCCGCTCCATACATACTGCAGAGCACCGCATACAGTCTCCCCGTGCAGACGCGCCTCCTCCCCTCCGCTCTCCGAAGCTACAGCTGGGGGGAGTGAGGGCAGAGGACGCAGGTCTGCATGGGGAGACATAAGCCATTCCCCCTTATCTCCCCCCGCACGTCTGCAGAGCAGGGGAGAGAAGACAAATACACAGCTTCTCATCTCCCCTGCTCTGCTTCGGAGGACACAGGCTGCAGAGTATGGAGCGGGCAGGAGTCGGCAGCCCGCTCCATACAGACTGCAGATCGCCGCCGCACTTGTCAGGTCCGGCCCTGCTTGCCCGAAGCCGGGCTAAGGGCCGGACAAATTCACCTGCCCGGCGCCCAAAACTGCTAGTCCCGGGCGTCGGGCGATAGAAATTCCACATCCCTGCAGCAGATGACATGGCTCCCCAAATCATAGTAATTGGGCGGGGGCTTTGGTGTAAGCAATAATCACCACAATTATGACAAATCACGGCTTGAACTATCTTGCTTTGCATGTAACGAGTCTCTCTCATATATTAGTTTCACCATTACTGAAATAAAATTAACTTTGCACGATATTCTAATTTTTCGAGTTTCACCTGTATTTGAAAAGACCACCTAAATTGCATCAAGAGGTGATCTTCTCAAAGAAGACAGCCTCAACGCAGAATGTATGGTAGACTGAAAATCTCCTATACAAAATCTGACCTGTACAAGGGAGAGGTCGTCTCAAAGAGGTTTTATTGTTATTAAAAGGAGGTTTTAAAAGGGGTATTCCATTGCCCCAGCATTCGGAACATTTTGTTCCGAATGCTGGGATCATGACGTCCTGGCCACACCCCGCGTGACGTCACATCACGCCCCCTTAATGGAAGTCTATGGGAGGAGGCGTGGCAGTCACCACACGAGTCTGATGTGATGTCACGAGGGGCGTGGCCAGGACGTCATGACCCCCGCACCCAGCATTCGGAACAAAATGCTCTGAACACTGGGGCAGTGGAGTACCCCTTTAATGTTATGGCTGACCCGCATAGGTCACCATGTCGGCCTTATCTCTCTGCAGCATTTCCTATCCGCTCTCCATTTACCTTTCTCCATGCTCTATCCCAGTGTTTACCAACCAGGGTGCTTCCAGGTGTTGCAAAACTACAACTCCCAGCATGCCCGGACAGCCTTTGGCTGTCCGGGCATGCTGGGAGTTGTAGTTTTGCAACATCTAGAGGCACCCTGGTTGGGAAACACTGCTCTATCCCATCCTTCCAAGTTTCCACTAACCTTTGCCAAGTCTTAAAGGAGTAGTCCAGTGGTGACCCAGTGGTGAACAACTGATCCCTTATCCTAAGGATAGGGGATAAGTTTGAGATCGCGGGGGTCCGACCGCTGGGGCCCCCTGCGATCTCCTCTACGGAGCCCTGACAGCCCGCGGGAAGGGGGCGTGTCGACCTCCGCACGAAGCGGCGGCCGACACGCCCCCTCAATACAACTCTATGGCAGAGCCGAAGCGCTGCCTTCGGCAATCTCCGGCTCTGCCATAGAGATGTATTGAGGGGGCGTGTCGGCCGCCGCTTCATGCGGAGGTCGACACCCGCTATCTGGCCGGAGAGCCTGGCCCCCGTACAGAGAGATCGCAGGGGGCCCCAGCGGTCGGATAGGGGATAAGTTTTTCCCCACTGGACTACCCCTTTAATGTCTACCTGTAGTCATTTTATGATCATGCCTGGAACCGGCAGTGCATTTTGTGAACACATGCTGCATTTCTGGCATATGCGCCTGAATCTGAAATACGGCAATAAAGTGCTGCAGATGTGTTATCAATCATCAGCAGATGGATAGGGGATACATTGTAAACATACAAATGACATTATGGAGTTTTTACTGGGTGGCTAGAACAGGGATGATGGATAGAGAACACTTCAATGGAGCCACACCAGCTGTTTTCTTCTCGGAAACATTCGATCTATCACTATATTCCGCAGCAGCTGTAGTCAATGCTCCACTATGTGACGTGGTAACAGCGGATTACAGACATATCTTGCAGGCTAGCTTTCTGTACATCACAATGATCGTTGCTAGTGCCATCTACAGCTAAAGGGATCAAAGACTAACCCGGCGTTTCCTAACCAGTGTGACTTCAGCTGTTACAAAACTACAACTCCTAGCATACAGATGGCATTTTTAAAAATGTTTTTAAATCAACTGGTGCCAGAAATTTAACAGATTTGTAAATCACTTCCATTAAAAAATAAATAAATAAATAAAAAATCTTAAATCCTTCCAGTACTCATCAACTGCTGTATACTACAGAGGAAGTTCTTTTCTGTCTGACCACAGGGCTTTCTGCTGAGACCTCCTCTGACAGTGTCAGGAACTGTCCGGAGCAGGATAGGTTTCCTGTGGGGATTTGCTCCTACTCTGGACAGTTCCTGCCACGGACAGAGGTGTCAGCAGAGAGCACTGTGGTCAGACAGACAAGAAACTAAAAAAAGAAAAGAACTTCCTGTGGAGCATCCAGCAGCTGATAATATTTAAATATAAAAGTAATTTACAAATTTGTTTAACTTTCTGGCACCAATTTATTTAAAAAAACATTGTTTTCCACCGGAGTACCCCTTTATCCCCCCTTTAATTTGGCACCAGTCATCCTTGGTTTTACGTAGGACTGCAGGCATATCTAAAGCTTGAGCTTCTACATTATTTTAGTCCTGTCCCACTTAGAGGCCAGAAGGCGCACAACTAGCGCAAAACTTTGCCAGCAGTCGCCTCGCTTCTGAGCGCCCTGCTTCGTGTCTGAGATCGGGTCGTTGCCAGAGGAGTCAAGCTACTTCAGCCCTGCAGGGAGTGCGGGTACCCTGTTTTTTTCTTTTGTTGGTACTTTGTGACTTTGGGCTTCTTTGGTCCCCAGCACCACCAGACTCACAGGCACTAGGACTCTCCTCCTCCCCAGGGACAGACCATGTTCACCATTAGTGACTGCGGTCTGAGCTCTCTAGTTACAAACTACTACAGTGCCCTCTTCTCTTTTTTTAGTAGTAATCTATATATTAATGTGCAAGGCAAAAAAAATAAAAATAAATAAATAAATAAAAAAAAAAAAATGTCAATGGCACTCACCCATAAAAACGTCATTTTATTTCTTCATATTAAAACCACATCAGCGGACATTGGGAAACGTATTTATGTGCTCAACTCCTCCTCCTTTATAACATGATGCCTACAGACTGGACTGCATTATCAATGTTATAGGTTCCCTTTCAATAAACCTTATTATTGGGGACCCAGTGGGACAGGACTAAAATATAGAAGCTCGTTAGTTAGTGAATACAATGAAGAGGTTATATTGCTCTGCAGTAACCAAATGTCGGTGTTACACTGAGCTGTGACCTGGTGCGGAACATGATCATCAATCCTGACCGCTTAATTCTATCAGCAAAGCGATTCTGGGGCCGCGCTATGTGCACACCGCAAAAAATGGCTCCCAGCTTGTATTGACCGCGAGCACACCAAGGTCCTGCTGTCCAATTATAACAATGACAAGTTATCATACGGAAGGGAACAATGCGTGTCCTGTGAAGAGATTCTGCTCTGTCCACAACATACCCTTTCCTATTGAAGCCGCCCCAACATAATCATTACATTGTGAGATACATAACATAATGCATCATAATGACTTGTAATCACATACAGACATAGAAAGAAAACATAGTAAAGAAATAATTCCCAGCACTCACCATGATTATCCTTGTAAACAAGAAGCGTTTCGGCCATTTCAGCCTTCCTGTTCCGTCTAAAGGCTGAAAGCGCCGAAACGCGTCCTGTTTACAAGGATATGCAATAAAGTATCCACTACATGCATGGAATCGTGGGGAGTGCCGGGAATTATTTCTTTACTAGGCTTTGATCCATCCACCAGACGATTGTGCCGACGCTATAACTCCAGCATAAAAATAAAAAGGGACTGTCCAGTCCGGAGATCAAAAGTGATATATAAGCCTACATTGTATGTACATCAGGGGTCTCAAACTGGTGGCCCTCCAGATGTTGCAAAACTTCAACTCCCAGCATTCCCGAGAGCCACTAGCTGCAGCAAATGGCTGTCTGGGCATGTCCAGGCATGCTGGGAGTTAAAGTTTTGCAATATCTGGAGGGCCACCAGTTTGAGACCCCTGGCCTACAGTGTGTGTGCGGTGGTCACAGACACCTCTCCTGTTTCATCATTGGCTTAGGCTGCTGCTCACTCCCTCACTATTTCTTCTGAGATCTTAAATCGCATTATGCCCTAACAGATGGTGCCTGCACCTCCGTACCTCGCATGGGAGGTGAGCGTTTCACTTTAAATTAGTGTTTTCCAACCAGGGTGCCTCCAGCTGTTGCAAGACTACAACTCCCAGCAGGCCCGGACAGCCAAAGGCTGTCCAGGCATGCTGGGAGTTGTAGTTTTGCAACACCTGAAGGCACCCTGGTTGGAAAACACTGCTCTATCCCATCCTTCCAAGTTTCCACTAACCTTTGCCAAGTCTTAATGTCTACCTGTAATCATTTTATGAGTCCTACCTGGAACCAGCAGAGCATTTTGTGAATACGGGCATGCTGGGAGTTGTAGTTTTGCAACAGCTGGAGGCACCCTGGTTGGTCAACAATGTGCCAAGTAATAATAGGGTGTGCGGGGGGCAACATAAAATGGGCATATGGTACATATCTGGCCTTAGCTGTGTATCACAATATAAAGAAGTCTTTTTAAACTCAGACAAGGTCAGACTTTATTCGGTGGTACAGATATTCTTGTCATTTTTGGTTACAAATAGAGATTGGCGAACTTACAGTAAATTCGATTCGTCAAACTTCTCGGCTCGGCAGTTGATGACTTTTCCTGCATAAATTCGTTCAGCTTTCAGGTGCTCCGTGGGTTGGAAAAGGTGGATACGGTCCTAGGAAAGAGTCTCCTAGGACTGTATCCACCTTTTCCAGCCCACCGGAGCACCTGAAAGCTGAACTAATTTATGCAGGAAAAGTCATCAACTGCCGAGCCGAGAAGTTCGTGACGAATCGAATTTACTGTAAGTTCGCTCATCTCTAGTTCCAACCAACCATTTTTTACTTTACATTATAAATACATAAATTACATATATAAGGGCGTGTTCACACTGAGGAATTCATGAAGAATAAATTGTTGCCTTCTGTAATTTTATCCATCAAGCGGAATTTGAGTGGGATTTCCATGCGGAAATGAAGAGGAAAGAAGGAGGAGGCTATTTAATCTACTTTTCTGAATTCCGCTCGAAAACTGTCGGGCAGAATATTTTTTTGCCATTGACTCATATTGGATTCTGCTCACGGATTCAGCTTGAAGAATGAACATGCTCCTTTAAGCAGAAAGGAATTCCGCATCGGAATTCTGCTAGCGGAATTTCCGCAGTGTGAACAGGACAGCAGAAAAAAAAAAAAAATAAATAAATAAAAAAAAACACATTAAAGTCAATGGGCAGAGGGGACGTGCATTAGTTTGGAGCGGAGAATTCAAGAGGAATTACTCCAGTAAATTCCTCTTGAATTACTCCGTGTGAACGCACCCTAAAAGTTTTTTTTTTATTTCTGGACCAGGCAAAGCTAGAAGACATCCAGTATGGTCACTACCGGTCACTAGATATCCAGTGCATAGGCTACCTAGTTGTACCGTGGCAGTTCCTGGTCCATATTAGCCGTCACCAGACAGATTTGGCTAGGGTTGCCACCCAGTCTGTATTTTTTTTAAAGAAATGATGTGCCCTTTAGTCCCGCTGCCCTGGCCCTACAAAAGAGTATGGCACGGTGTGGGGTGGGAGGAGGGGATAAATCAACCGGAATGGTTAAAGGGGTATTCTAGGCAAAAACTTTTTTTTATATATCAACTGGCTCCGGAAAGTTAAACAGATTTGTAAATTACTTCTATAAAAAAAATCTTAATCCTTTCAATAGTTATTAGCTTCTGAAGTTTTCTGTCTAACTGCTCAATGATGATGTCACGTCCCGGGAGTTGTGCATGATGGGAGAATATCCCCATAGGAACTGCACAGCTCCCGGGACGCGAGTCATCAGAAAGCAGTTAGACAGAAAAAAAAAAACTCAACTTCAGAAGCTAATAACTATTGGAAGGATTAAGATTTTTTAATCGAAGTAATTTACAAATCTGTTTAACTTTCCGGAGTCAGTTGATATATAAAAAAAAGTTTTTGCCTGGAATACCCCTTTAAAGGGACAAGGGGATCAGTGGAAGGGGGGGGGGAGGGATGAATCAATTGTAATTGTTATGATACAGGGTTCAGAGCGGTGGGGGGGTCAATTGAAATGAGAGGGACAAAAAAAAAGTGTATGGCATGGGGGGAATCAACAGGAATGATTATGGCACAGGAGGATGGGGGGTGGTGTGTTAATGTGATGTCACGCATATTTTTGGATAAAATGTGACTTAAAAACATCTGAACAGAACACTAATGGGCACTCATAACAAATGTTTGCTATTGCACTCCTTACGGTAAATAAAAAATTATTGTCAATGTACTTTGTTTAAATATAAAGTTAATGTTTTATTTGTGCTTAAAAAAGCTGCCACTAGGAGTTTCCCTACTTGTCCAGAGCACACTTTCTTTCTTCCCCACTTTCTCTCCTCTTTCCTCACATGCTTTGGACTCCTGCTGGCCTGGCAGAAGTCCAAACACAGGAAATGCTGAGGGTGTGTGTGCAGCCTTATCCAATCATAGCTCATCTCACACTGAACTGCTCTGGGCAGTGTGTAGCTGAGTGAGGGAGGAAGTTCTCCCCTGCATGGCTTCAGATGAGGTCACACCTGCTGGGGAACAACAATTCCCAGTCTGTGAATCTGACTGATCAGAAAATACAGAGCAATATCAAGATAGAAAACTAAAATCATGATGAGGGCAGTGAACTGGGAGGATTATAAAATTTAACAAGATCATGACAGGTACTCTTTAACAAGATGGTAGAAGGGGATATACAAGGACAAATATCCAGGAGCAATATATAGGTTTTTAGAGGAAACGACCTTTAGGCCTTCGCTTCAGCACTGCATGCTTCTCATTCCACTGCCATAACCTTAAAGCCTGTAAAGTAGGACAGCTTTACATACCAGCCACATGTACAACCAGCATAACAAGGAGAAACTGGTTTTACTGGTTGCGAGGAGAAAATTGCCACCAAGAAACAGGACCTTTCCATTTAGTAACATTTCTATGTACCTTTTAATATTTAACCAACCTATTGAAATAAAAAACCATCTAGACTTGCAAAGACAATGAAGTATAAGAATAGGAGCAATGGTTTCCCTGCTAAGATCCATATCAGCGACAAGTTCAATAGTTTAATTGAAATGTGTCATCTCGTGCTCTACATTCCAGCTTCAAACTGATGCAAGATACGCATAGATTTACATGTATTATGGATGAGAAGTACTTTAAATGGTTCCGACAGACATTTCCATAAAACTAGACTGCGACCCTACAGATCAAATATGGTTTAGAAAGATGATGGAGTTAATTATGTACGGTGACTTCCGATTGTCTTTGTAGGATTTATGCAAAACTCATTGACAAGGTCAAAAACTTTCCCTTGTAGACCATTGCTGAGTGATCCTTCCCTTTTTTTCTACTACTCAGCTGAAACCACAGGATATATCAGGATATGGAAAAGACCGAGCTGGATATTCAGCAAGAGTATCAGAGCTCGATGTCTATAGGTGGCCAGGCTGATGGGATAGTGTTTAATGCTGAATTAGTGCTGGGCGATATGACCAAAAATGAGTATCACTGTATTTTTCTGAAGTATCACTGTATTTTTTTTTTTTATATTGAGACTTGCATTGATGTGGCGTAGCAGAACTAAATGGGCTTTTGGAACTACATGATCTGAACACGGGGGCAGTGGAGTACCCTTTTAAATAGATGTAACAAACAACCCTACAGCCTCCAGCTGTTGCAAAACTACAACTCCCAGCATGTTGGACTATATAGTAGTGTATAGTATAGGTCAGTGTTTCCCAACTAGGGGTGCCTCCAGCTGTTGCAAAACTACTACTCCAAGCATGCATGGACAGCCATTGGCTGTCCGGGCATGCTGGGAGTTGTAGTTTTGCAACAGCTGGAGGGCCTCAACAGCTGGAGGGCCTACTATATGTATAGGATATTATACAGACCCCTGTCCATCCCAGAACCCTGACTCACCTTCCCAGTTGCTGCAGGGACCGTCCGGGGAGGGTGGTCCAGGCCATCCATCCTTCCTGTAGTGTCCGGCGGCATTCCAGGTGGAGGGTGAACCGGTCCGGGCTGTCCTTCTCCGGGGGTCCTCTTCTCCACTCCGGGCAGGCTCCGGCCTTGTAACGCTGCATAGACGCCGCTGCGCAGTGACGTCCGTGCACAGCGGCGCACCTGACGTCGCAGCGTCTATGCAGCGTACTAGGCCGGAGCCTGCCCGGAGTGGAGAAGAGGACCCCCGTAGAAGGACAGCCCGGACCGGTTCACCCTCCACCCGGAATGCCGCCGGACACTACAGGAAGGATGGATGGCCTGGACCACCCCCATTACGGGTAAGTTTAATTTATTTTTATTGACTCGGAGGGTGGGGGAGGGGCCCGACCGGTATAGCGGTATGGGCAAAAATCCATACCGTGGGAGAAAAAAACGGTATCCGGTTCATAATGGTTTACCGTCCAGCACTATGCTGAATCACCACAAGTTTAATGGGGTACTCCATCACAAGACTTATCATCCACTATCCAAAGGATAGGTATCCAAAAGGATAGGTGATAAAATGTCTGATCGCAGGGGTCCCACTGCAACTGGTGTTCAGAAAGTTCTTTTGGGGTGGCTGTGACATCACGCCCCCTCCATTCAAGTATATGGGAGGGGGCATGGCTGCCATCACGCCCTCCCATAGACATGAATTGGGGGCGTGGCTGGGTGCTGCACAGAGATCACGGGGGGGGGGGGGGGGGCAGCGGCGGAACCACCGCAATCAGACATCCTATTTCCCATCATTTGGATAGGGGATAAGATTTCTAGGGGCAGAGTACCCCTTTAAGGGGCCCTATGAGATCAGAAAAAGAGGTCTGCTGTCTTCAAGAAAAAGTGCCACCCTTATCCATAGGCTGTGTGTGGAATTGCAACTAAGCTTTATGCACAAGAATTGAGACCCACAAGTTTAAAGCCTAATCAGGCTGCATTTGTGAGAGGGGTAGAAGTATCCCCCCCCCCCCCCCCCCCCAGGTATCAAACGAGCATCTTACCTTGTTTTCTACATACAAAGCATCTTACCATCAAAATACTGTTTGAATCCACTGTAGCTTTCTCACGTATATGCATCTTTTAGCGGATTATGCACTCCTTACCACAACATACATGTCTTCATGCATATATTCTTTAAGAATACGTGATAATCCGGTTAATAATTAATCTCACCAGTACCAGTCATACGCTAGTTCCCTTTATACCATGCATATGCTAGTACTATATAAAAATAAAATAAAAATAACCATATGCTAGTACCCTTCATATCGTACTTCTGCTAGTACTATACCAAACATATGTTTACTGCACATATATGGTTCCATACATACGCTAGTGGTTGTTCAACTGCCGTTGTTTTCTACTGTACATATGCCAAGAGTTTGTATCTGCACATACGCTGGTAACATTTATACTGTACATACATGCTGGTAGTTTACTGTAGTAGCGGTCATGCTTTACATACACTAGTAGTTGGTCACTACAGTACAGCATTCACATTGTTCATACGCCAGTATAATTTGTACTATGCTTACGCTAGTAGTATTATTATAGTAGTTATGTTGTGCATGCTAGTCGATTACTGCATATAGGCCGTACCGTTCATACAGTATTTACACCAGTACCCGTCATGCTGTGTTTACGCTAGTGGTTGTCTATTATAGTAATTGTCATGTAGGGCAAATACTAATAGTTGGTTACTGCACACACGCTGGTGCTAAATGATTCTGTACACACGCGAGTACCTTTATGCGGGGCATACGTTAGCTTACGTTTGTACCAGTTTTCTCTTCACACTCTAGTGCTTGTTTACTGTTGTAATTGTCACACTGTTCATACACTACTAGTTGGTTACTGCACATATGCTTGTATCATCATACTGAAATACATTAATGGTGGTTCCACTCTTGTAGTGATTCTGTGTATACATGCTTGTAGTTGGGTGCTGCACACGTTTTTTGCCATTCATACGGTACACACGCTAGTGGTGGTACTATAGTAGTTATACAATACATGTGCTAGTAGTTGTTATAAAGTACATACACTTGTAGTTGGTATACGGTACATACGCTTGCATCAATTAGACTGTACATAGGTCAGTGGTTGTTACTATAGTAGTTGGTATAATGTACTTACACTTGTACGTATACGGTACATGCATTGGTAGTTTCCACGGTACTCATGCTCATCATAAGTGAGACAGATTCGCTTGTTATACTGTGCATATGCTTGTGCAAGTTATACTGTACATAAGTTTGCACTTTCACACGGAACATACGCTCATAGCTATAATTAAATTTTTGCTTTATACTATGCTCACAACTTTATACTGTCCTCAAGCTCATAGCTTGATAATGTACTTACTATACATACATTCGTAGTTTTCACACGGTACAGAGTTTAACCTCATACAGTACTTCATAAACAATCATCCTGTACACACGCTTGCGCCATTATACAACATATATGCTTGTATTTTCTTTACACTGTACATATGTTCATGACAGTTTACAGTACTTGCACATGTAGCATCTCGTGATGCATAGCATTTCTGGTAAGTAGCAATTCCGGCACAGTATATACACATTTCAAATATGGTCCTAGCCTTATATTGTAAATACATAGCATTTCTCTCCAGTCATACTGCATAGGCTTGCAGCACGTATACGATATATACACTAGGTTTAGCATTGATGTGATCTAAATTATAATTCCCTTGCATGTTTATAGTTTTACTTTGTGCATATGTACGTAGCATTTCTGGCGAATATTGGGCACACGATCACATTCAGACGGTACATATGATCACAGCTCTCAAGTTTCTGCTCGTATCATCTGTAAGATATGTTCGCTCATGCCACTCGCATGTAATTCATGCTTATCGGCGTACATGCCATGACTGTTACGGTACATACGCGATAGCTTTCATACTGTTATCATTCGGTACATAACGCCATTGCTTTAGTTCGGGCTTGCATAAGATTTAATAATTGATCATGAGCTGTGATAGCTTTTGTTTTGTTTTATTTCATATTATGCATTCATAAACAGCTTGTATATGGTACTTAGGGTCTTAGCTCACGCATCACTCATCAGTCCATGACTAGTCACCGTGCATGGACAGGTATACACCAACATCAGCACTATTATTTTGACAGTTTCATAACATCCATACGTCCAACAGCATCCTTACACGACTATAGTCTCCACCTCACACATGCGTCAGACACTTCGAAATCAGGCATGTTTATAGGGTGTTATATACGTCGACTAGGTTCAGCAGAAGTTACGGCATTTACCACTAGTACTGCGGAGTCTTACATTCTACCAGCAATACCAATCGTTACACGTACGCTATCAAGTCAGCCCTATGCAGTTGTCTCACATGTCTTCAGAGCCACATAGGCACGACACACAGGCAGTTGTTTACCCTTCGTACCTACCGTGGCTGCCGCGGGATGGACTGCATAGTTGGTTGTTACTGACATGTCTTCAGAGCAACAATATCACGACACATTGGTGGTTGTATACCCGTTATACCTGCCACGTCGGCAGGGGGAGGCACCACAGGTTGTTACTGACACGTCTTCAGAGCAATAATATTTCGACATAGGTGGTTGTTTACCTGTTATGTCTGCCATGTCTGCAGGGGGAGGAACCACACAGGTTGTTGTTACTGACACGTTTTCAGAGCAATTACTTTTTCGACACATAGGTGGTTGTTTACCTGTTATGCCTGCCACGGCTGCAGGGTAAGGCTTCACTCAGGTCTCCATTACTGACACAGCCTCAGGGCAATAGACCACGGCACATAGGCAGTCATTACTGGCTACTGACACTTTTTCAGAGCAATAGCAACTCGTCACATGGGGTTACCAATTAGGCCTGCCAGGTCTGCCGGGGATACACCAAGCAGGTCACTGACATGTTTTCCACAGCTAGCATCAGTCACACGCACGACGTTCACTTATTAGTGCCTGCCACGTCGGGACTATCATATGCACAATGGTCCCGCTTGAGGGCACAATGGCCCACGCATGGAGTGGTAGTGTCTGCAGGTACATTGCATTTGTAAAACTACAGACATGATGGCAATAAAAGGATGGGTCACTCGCAGTGGGACACCACTCCTGAGACTAGTGGAATCAGTAATGGGGTAGTTTGGGTTTTGGATGTTGTTTGATCTACAGGCAATATGACGCCACAAGGCTGTTACCGCCAAGGTCAGTTGGGTAGGGGCGATTGTGCCTTATCTTGTTAACAGTTTCTATTTGCCACTTAATAGCAGGAACATGGTAAGCTTCATTAGGCTTGACAGGTTTATAGTGTTTTCACTCTCGCCCTGATATATTAGGAAAGCATGCTAAAAAAAAGCAGATATCAGCTTGGATGTTAGCCTGACTCTGCTTAAGTGCCAACTCAGGTTTCGGTTAGAGTAGGCATGACTACCACAGCTCTTCAGTTTCTAGGCATTGATTCCTAGACCAGTCAGTTCGCCCCCACTTAACTTCTGTCTTAATGTTAGAGCTATATCTTGGGTTTGTTTTAAAGTAGGGGCATCAGTTTCATGATTATAACATTTATTTTATCTACCAGATTGATTTTTGCCCACTAAAGGCGCGGCCTCCGTCGCGGTCATTGGGCACAATTCAGACTGATATGTTAAGTTTAAATGTCTTATATGACAGGTAAGTATATACAATTGTAACCACGAGCACAAATACGTAGCACAGGCGAGACATAAGGGGTTGTGAGTGGGGGCAGGGGTATATAATGTCCCTGCCTCCTATCGGTGGGGTGTTCATGACGTTTTGCGGACCCCTCCCAACCATCCCTCTCTTTCTTCATTTCATTTCATCCATTACAGGGCATGCCCACTAAAGGCGTGGCCTCCGTCACGGTCATTGGGCACAATTCAGACCGATATGTTAAGTTTAAATGTCTTATATGACAGGTAAGTATATACATTTGTTAATCACGAGCACGAATGTGTAGCCCCGATCACAAAGTATTTTAAGCCTCATTTAAGAGATTTCTTATATTTTTTTTTTATTTTTTTAAACCAGAAGTAGAAATGGCTACTATAGAAAGATTTGCACTTCTATCACTGGTAGAAATACTTACCAAAAAGGAGCTCTAACGTGAGGCTCAAAATACAGTATGGGCATCATTACACCACACACAGCCCAAAGACGAGTGATGATGTTTATGACAAACAGCAGACATGATTTTCTAATCTAACACTATGTATAGGATGTTGGCATGCAACAGGATTACTCCACAGAAAAATTATATAATCCACAAGACAGTAAATTGCTAAGCCCTTTCTCTAAATCCTGCTTGATGCTGTGGCATTTAAAGGGGTTATCCACCATAAGGCGATTTTAGTACATACCTGGCAGACAGTAATGGACATGCTTAGGAAGGATCTGCGCTAGTCTTGGGGCTAAATGGGTATGTTGTGAGATTACCATAACACTGCGGCTAGCTTTTTGTGAACTTGTATTTCCTGTTTGAGTTTGTTCCCTTAAACTACAAATTCAATCATTCCTTGTTTGTAAGGGATAGGCCATTATTTCCCTCCCACACCTCAGCCATCCCACCCATTGAAACACACCTGTGATCTCTTCAATGCAATAGACCAGTGTTTTCTGACCAAGGTGTCTCCAGCTGTTGCAAAAACAGACTCCTTCTCCAAACCACCTCCACCCATTGAAGCAAAGACAAGCTCCCTCTGATCACCTGACTAGTGATGTAATGTTTCAAGCTGCAACCTGGGAAAACCTGAGACAACAGTGATTTTGTATACTGTTAAAAATAAATCTTGGGGCAAAAGTCACAGAAGAATTGCGAGACCTCCATGAAACACAGGTACAGACCCTATGAACTACACTAGCTTTACAGCCTCTGTAGCATAATCAGATAAATAAAAAATAAAATAAAAACAAACAACAGAATACCTCTTTTAACAGCTCGGCCCTGCCTCCTTGACACTTGAGCCATCAACACTTATAAAGTTATGTTTGTATTGTCATCCTCTCACCCAGAACTTATCTAGGGTGTTTGCCACTCTTTAGTACAAAGGAGAGTTGCTTGGCGGCTGGCTGGGAAGCCTTTGACATAGGGCTTAGAGAATAATGTATTTCTATTAGGGATCGACCGATTATCGGTATGGCCGATATTATCGGCCGATAATCACGATTTTGCGCATTATCGGTATCGGCAATTATCTTGCCGATAAGCCGATAATGCCCCGCCCCCACCGCACCGCGACCGCCACCCCCTCGACCCGCCGCACCGCACCTCCGACCCACCGCACCGCGTCGCACCCCCCACCGTGATGCTAGGCGGAATTACGGTATGGATTTTTTCCCATACCGCTATACCGGTCGGGCCCCTCCCCCACCCTCTGAGTGAATAAAAAAATTAAACTTACCCGTAATGGGGGTGGTCCAGGCCATCCTTCTTTCATGTAGTGTCCGGGGGTGTTCCGGGTGGAGGGTGGTCCGGTCCGGGCTGTCCTTCTCCCACGGTCTTCTCCACTCCGGGCAGGCTCCGGCCTAGTACGCTGCATAGACGCCGCTACGCCGTGACGTCAGGTGCGTCGCTGCGCATGGGCGTCACTGCGCAGCGACGTCTATGCAGCGTACTAGGCCGGAGCCTGCCCGGAGTGGAGAAGAGGCCCGACGGAGAAGAAGGACAGCGCGGCCGGACCACCCTCCACCCGGAACACGCCCGGACACTACAGGAAGGAAGGATGGATGGCCCGGAGCACCCTGGCAGGTAGGGGAGAGAAGCGGGTGGTGGTGGCGGCGGCCTATGGCCCTGCAAAAGCCACTGCAGATCATTGATTTAAAGCGCCCGCTTTAAATCAATGATCTGCAGATATAAGTTATCGGCTATTGGCCCTAACCTGCACCGATTATCGGTATCGGCCCTAAAAAACAGATATTGGTCGATCCCTAATTTCTATGTGAAGGTCAACAAGCTGGCATGGGAAGACATAGGTTTAGAAAGGGAAAACAAAATAAAGCATCGGGGAAAACAATTAAATAAAGTAAGCTCTTTCTATCTAGTGGCTCCTACTAGGGTAGCATTTTTGTAAATTAGGTGGTCTTCCTTTTCAGGGAAATTCTGTCATTTCCAGTTATCACCAGAACCAGGAAAACGCAGAAAGTAGTGGGGACCACGGGCCATCAAAATAGCAGCACTAGAGGATCAGGACAGGTGAGTATTAGTTATCTTTTATTTCTATTGCAATTGGAGAATTTGAGGGGGAAAAAACAAACCAAAAACATTATGCTCTTGACATAAGGTTGCGTAGCTGAAAATGTATTTCTGCTGCTGTCAAGTCATGATGGGAATGGAGGTTTTGTAACAAGACAGATTGGAGGGTTACCACTAGGTTATCTGTCTGTACTGACGTGGGCTCAGTGGGGAACAGTTTGCCTGCACTTCCAGCCTGAGAAGAGGCGACACTTACATTTACTAGTTCCATCCTATTATATGTCGTACTCCAAGGGGCTTGTCTTGTAGGTTCGTCTGCACTACAAAATCCACTGATATGTAGAAATGTGTTACAGGGGACTAGTGAGAGATGGACACAAATAGTACACGGCACACCAAGTATTCTCATATGAAATCTAATACACACATTACATATCCTTAGACGTTTCCATTTAGGAAACAGAAACCAGACGACAACATTAGTTCCTTAAATAGACAGGTCACTTCCTTAAAGTCACAGATTAGAAACAGCCCAGCGTGGTATTGGGGGTATTTGTTTACACCAGGAGTATGATGGTATTTTCGCTCTTAAACCACTTTTTCACAACCCGGGTGCCTCTAGCTGTTTTAAAACTACAACTCCCAGGATGCCTGGACAGCCGAAGGCTGTCCAGGCATCCTGGGAGTTGTAGTTTTGAAACAGCTGGAGGCACCCGGGTTGGGAAACAGTGTCTTCTACTGTATAACTAGCAGTGGTAAATACTATTAAAGGGGTATTCCAGGAATTTTTTTTTATTTGACTATGCTACAGGGACTGTAAATTTAGTGTAGTTCATAATATAGTGTCTGTACCTGTATTTTCTCACAATTCTTCTGTGATTTTCACTCCAAAATGTAGTTTTAACAGCATACAAAATGACTTGTCCGAGACCTGACTCACTAGTCAGCTGATGACAGGGAGCCTGTCTGCTTCAAACGGTGGAGGGATCACTTGGTGGGAGAGAGATCAATCTGCAACTAATGCAACAGCTGTAGGCACCCTGATTGAAAACCCCAGGTCTTTTGAATGGATGCAGCTCATTTATATTTCAATGGGTGGAGTGGCTGATGTGTGGGAGGGATGAAAATGGAATTATGGGATTTGTAGGCAAAAGAGAAAACTCAAACAGGAAATACCAGTTCACAAAAAGCTAGCCAGTGTTCTGGTAATCTCACAACATAGCCATTAACCCCAATATAAACGCAGATCCTTCCTAAGCATGTCCATTACTGCCTGCAAGGTACGTACTAAAATCACCTTATGGTGGATAACCCCTAAGAGATTTGGAAGTGGCAGCATACCCGCCGTACACACACACACACACACACACACACACACACACACACACACACACACGGCAGGCCTGCACAGCCATATCATCTTGCTAAAAAGGAAAATAAAAGCCATTACAGCACTGCAGAGACTAAAGGTTACTCAGCTTACCTACAGTATGTCAATAGTCCCAAGCTTTGCAACTCCAGCCAAGTAATAGCTATAATAAATCTATTATGACACTGCAGTAATCGTATACAGTGAAATCCAGGGAGATCATTATGTGACAGTCTGGAGCTCAGGACTCGCATGATTTTCCATAGCATGTATAAATATATATATATATATTTTTTTTTTTTTTTTTTTTTTTAAACCTTTACTGCTAACAGAGTTACCTCCTGGTCCTGCACCCTACAACTTAAAGCATGTATTCTGCCAGGGAGATAATAAAGGAATCCATATCCGCTACACTGCACACAGCCAGGGACAATATGGAGACACATCAGCATGCATCTAACATAGCACAATAAGGTAGAGTTGAAACATAACTTTGAATTAACTTTATTTAAAAACATATGAGGTCACTATATTTCAATCCAAAAGCCCTTTATTATTTTTTATTTTTTTATCAACTGGTGCCATAAAGTTAAACAGATTTGTAAATGACTTCTATAAAAAAAAAAAATATATATATCTTTATCCTTCCAGTACTTATTAGCGGCTGTATATTAGAGAAAGTTAATTTTTTTTTTTACTGTCCACAGTGCTCTCTGCCAACACCTCTGTCTGTATCAGGAACTGTCCAGAGCAGCATAGGTTTGCTATGGGGATTTGCTCCTATTCTGGACAATTCCTGATGCAGACAGATGTGTCAGCAGAGTAAAATTATATTATATATAAATAAAGAAAAAAAAAATCCAAAAGGAAAAGAACTTTCTGTAGTATATAGCAGCAACAAAATAAGCCTATTTAGTGTGAAATAAGGCGGGGAAGGCATAAAATATAAACTTTTAATATGTCTATTAAAATGTTCTTACATTAAACACCCAGTGTCAGTGTTATAAAATTGAATTAAATATGCCAACTGCAGTATACTCATAACACAGACTTCAATATCAGGTGTCCATGAGGATTTAGTGATACAAAATGTAGTATATAGCAGCTAATAAGTACTGGAAGTATACAGATTTTTTTAATAGAAGTAATTTACAAATATGTTAAAGGGGTACTCCGGTGCTTACACATCTTATCCCCTATCCAAAGGATAAGGGATAAGATGCCTGATCACGGGCATCCCCAGCTGCGGGACCCCCATGATCTTGCATGCGGCACCCAGTTTGTAATCAGTCCCCGGAGCGTGTTCGCTCTTGGACTGATAACAGTCGACCGCAGGGCCGGTGGCGTGACGTCACGCCCCCGTGTGACGTCACGCTCCGCCCCTCAATGCAAGCATATGATAGCTATCACGCCCCCTCCCGTAGGCGTCGACCGTTATCAGTCCCGGGGAATGATTACAAACGGGGTGCGGGACTCCCGCGATCAGGCATCTTATCCCCTATCCTTTGGATAGGGGATAAGATGTGTAAGCACCAGAGTACCCCTTTAAGCTTTCTGGCACCAGTTGATTTAAAAAGAAAATGTTTTCCACCGGAGTACCCCTTTAAATAAAGAACAAAGATTACTAGCAGTTAAGGCTAAAAATGCTAACGACTAACCAGGGGATACCCCCAATAATCACACTGGGGACCAAGGAGCTCATACAAAGGGTCAAGCATGCAGGCTCTGTGTATAATACCCAGTGTAACAAAAGGATATAAAAGGAAGAGATTCCTAAACAAAATTAAGTGCATACTTGTGCAGAGGAATAGTGTTGCAGTTACACATAATTATATTGCTGCTTTCATTTTTAAAAAGGTCACGAAAAAATAAAATAAAAAAAGATTGGTGGCTATGCGCAACTGCATCACTTTTCCTTTGCACAAGTTTTGATAAAATCCTCCCTATTAAGTCAGCGGGTTTCAATGTGAATCCCATCTCTTAACACATCAGAAATGTGGGGATGAGGTATGTGTTGTAAATGTGCTGTATGATACCAGTCTACAGCTAAGGATTCTGATGTTGATAAAAAAAATTTATAGACTCAAGTAACTATCAAGCCAATTTAAAAGTGAACCAATGAGATTTTACCATATATAAGACGTAGCAATGCATTATACATGATAAAATCTTCATCCTCACCCTCCCCGGGAGACGTTCCTGCTCGCAAGAATGGGGAGGACAGTTTTTGAAGTGTCCCCCCCACCAGCCCCGTAAGTAGTCCCTTAGGCGGAGAGCTATACATTCCTAGTCCCGTCTTCTCCAGCTGTAATCACGCCCCCTTAGTGTGATTGACAGCCCTCGTCCCTAAGCAGACGGAGCAGAACAACGCGGGCCGTGTATGATCGTGGCTGGAGAAGATCTGACTAGGAAAATATAGCTCCCCGCCGAGGGGACTACTTAAGGGGCTGGTGGAGGACCAAGGTAACGTCCCCCCATGGTACGATTGGCATCAATGGCTGATTCATTGGATTTCCGGATTGGGGAATCTTACTACACAGATTTACAAATTTTTATCAAAACAACTGAAATGACAAGTAGCAACTGTCAACTAAGCCTGTGGTCATTCGAGCTTTCCATGTTTTCTATTCCAACACAAGAGCAGAAAAATCCCCCCCCCCAAAAAAATGACTGATCTCCTGGTACAAACACCAATAGTGACCAATGATTCCACTGATTAAATAGTGGATGGCCCCCCCTGCGATCACTCTCCGGGGGGGGGGGGGGGGGGGTTGGTGCAATCCACCCCACTAGATCTAGCTTACCAGGGAGCATACACATGTCCCTTTAGACGCCGCTGTCCGCTTTGACAGCGGCAATCTAGAGGGTTAATAGCCAGCCGCGGCGATCGCCGCATGCTGGCTATTAGCGGTGGCCCCCGGTTACTGAAAACAGCCGGGGGCTGCAGAGTATGGAGCGGGCAGGAGTCTGGAGCCTGCTCCATATAGACTGCTGAGCGCCGCATGCTGCCTATTAGCGGTGGTGTGAGGTGGAAACTTGCGTCCGCTCCTCCCCTCAGCTCTCCGAAGCTAGAGCTGTGTGGAGCGAAGGCAGAGGACGCAGGTCTGCATGCCACAAAGAAGGCAGAGCAGGGAAGATAGCACAGCTTCTCTCTCATCTCCCCTCCCCCTGTTCTGCATTCGGAGGACACAAGTTTCCACAGCCGGGGGCTGCAGAGTATGGAGCGGGCACGAGTCAGGAGGCCGCTCCATACAGACTGCAGAGCGCCGCAGCGCTCGTCAGGTCCGGCCCTGCTTGCCCGAAGCCGGGCTAAGGGCCGGAAAAAATTCACCTGCCCGGTGCCCGAAACTGCTTGTCCCGGGCGTTGAGCGATAGGAATTCCACATCCCTGAGCCATACATAAAACGCCTAAACTAAAACCCACTATGTCTGAAAAAACAACACAAAAACAGCACCACAGAGGATAAAAAAAAAAACGAAAGCAGTTTGTGCCATTCTCCAGGGCAAAAAAAAAAATGCCAAACACAACTTGCATATATTCATAGCCTTACTACACCACTAAATTGTTTGTTTGTCAGCGTTTCCCATAAGGTAAACCAGAGAGCAAATGTCCAATAATATTCCCATGATTTGCAGGTTTAGCCGTGCTGCTGAAAATAGCAGGTCCCATCTTTATTGACACACCCAACACACTGACCATTGGACCTACAAAAAGACCTCCATGGTTTCAGCATGTCAGATGTGCTATTTTCACCTAGATGGATGTTGTCTGAATCTTTCATCTTTTTAGTCTCTCTAGTAGAAGTAGCATTTACAGAATTGCACATCCTTAAAGAGGTACTCCACTGGAAGAGTGTTTTTTTTTTTTATTATTAAATCAACTGGTGCCAGAAAGGTCAAAACAGATTTGTAAATTACTTCTATTTAAAAATCTTAATCTTTCCAGTAGTAGTCAGCTGCTGTATGCTCCACAGAAAGTGCTTTTCTTTTTGAATTTCCTTTCTGTCTGACCACAGTGCTCTCTGCTAATGCCTCTGCTCTGGACAGTTGCTAAAATGGACAGAGGTGTCAGCAGAGAGCACTGTTGTCAGACAGAAAAGGAAATTCAAAAAGAACAGAACTTCCTGTGCAGCACACAGCAGCTGATAAGTACTGGAAGGATTAAGATTTTAAAGTACAGAAGTGATTTACAAAATTTGTTTAACTTTCTGGCACCAGTTGGAAAAAAACAAAACCAAACCATGGTGGATGTGGACCTTGCATTCCCCCACCTTCCATTTGAGGATGTCCCACAGATGCTCAATAGGGTTTAGGTCTGGAGACATGCTTGGTCGGTGGAGGTGTGTTTGGAGTAATTATGCTGAAATACTGCCCTGTGGCCCAGTCGCTGAAGGGAGGGGATGTCACAGTACATATTAACATTCATGGTTCCAATAAATTGAAGCTCCCCAGTGCCAGAAGCACTCAAGCAGCCCCAGACCAATACACTCCCACCACCATGCTTGACTGTAGGCAAGACACACTTGTCTTTGTACTCCTCACCTGGTAGCCACCACACACACTTGACACCATCTGAACTAAATACGTTTATCTTGGTCTCATAGGACCACAGGCTATGGTTCCAGTAATCCATGTCCTTAGTCTGCTTGTCTTCAGCAAACTGTTCGCAGGCTTTCTTGTGCATCATCTTTAGAAGAGGCTTCCTTCAGGGACAAGAGTTATGCAGACCAATTGGATGCAGTGTGAGGCATATGGCCTGAACACTGACAGCCCTCCACACAGTCAACCTCTGCAGCAATGTTGGCAGCACTCACACTTCTCCATCCCAAAGACATCCTCTGGATATGCCGCTGTGCACTAAACTTCTTTAGTCAACCTGTCCTGTGAAACCGCTGTATGGTCTTGCCCAATGTTTCAGGGTCTTGGCTATCTTCTAATGAAGAGCAACAATTCTTTCAGATCAGAGTTCTTTGCCATAAGGTAGCATGCTGAACTTTCAGTGACCAGTATTATAGAATGTTAATGCGATAACACCAAATTTAAAAGGGGTAATCGGCACTAAGACATCTTATCCCCTATCCAAAGGATAGGGGATAAGATGCCTGATCGTGGGGGTCCCGCCACTCGGGCCCCCGTTACAATCAGTCTCCGGAGCATGTTCGCTCTGGGTCTGATTACTGGCGATCACGGGGCCAGAGCATTGTGATGTCATTGCTCCGCCCCCGTGTGATGTCACGCTCCACCCCCTCAATGCAAGCCTATGGGAGGGGGCTTGACAGCTGAATTTATATATGTATGTAGAATTGACTGAACATTGTAAACCATATGTCAAACGCATCATCCGGTTTAGTCCGTTTTGCCTCCTACAGTTTTGTTCGTATTTTTACCCGTACCCAAAACCGTAGTCTACCACGTTTTTTGGTCCTGGTGAAAAACCGTATTAAACCTTATACTTTTTTTTTTTTACATGGGAGTCAATGGGAACCGTATGTGCGTACAGTTCCATCTGGTTTTCACCATAAGGTTTTGGACTTTGCACAGTTTATCAAACAAGTGAAGCTTTATTCAAAATGGAGTGAAGTTAAAAACGTCCGCTTTTTTTCTTAAAAAACGGATGCAACCAGACATCATTTTCCAAACCGTATACGGTTTTTAACCTTTTACAGGTTGAAATTTGTACACACGTTTTGATACAGTTTAGTCAGGTTTTGATGAATCCGTTTTTCCATTAAAAACCTGATACGGGAACTGTATAGCAAAAACATGGTGTGCATGCACCCTTACCTGCATAAGGTTTGTTTACGCTGTCAAACTCTGCGCTTCGCCGACATTTTTAACGCAAATATAAATCATTGAGGAGCACACGTACCAAAGTGTCAGATGCTTCTGCCACCAGTCAAATTATCTCTGGGAAACTGAAAACCTTTTCCATGGACCTTTTAAAACAATGCAATGTTTATGGACCGCTTGTGATATGTCACCCGTTCACCTGCACCATAACCCAATACACCGGGTTATAATGCGGGTGAACAGGAGACCGATGCGGAGTCTCCACGTCTAAAATATCCAGAAATACTTCGGCACAGTTCAAACTTCCAACTGTGTAAAATTCTAACTCCCAGTTCTTTATGAGTGCAGGAGATTGCAACTGTGCAGTGTAACCATGGTGACCGTACAGCTAAGAATACCACTGTATGTGCAGGAAGGGAGACGGAGGTACAGCTGTTAGGTCTATGTATATGTGTATGCAGCAGAGCTGAGTGTGTGATCATGTGAATGCAGCAGAGGTGAGTGTGCGACATGAGCATTTACACCCCACTGGCGTTTGACAGATCTTTGGAACAGTGGGCTTACATTTTTCATTTTCACGGATCACTTTTCCAGAAATCTGTCAGACACCTGTGGGGTGTTAAGGCTCACTATACCCCTTGTTACGTTCCGTGAGGGGTGTAGTTTCCAAAATGGAGTCACAAGTGGGTATTTCTTTGCGTTTATGTCAGCAGCAGCCACCCCTGTGCAAATCACCAGTTTAGGCCTCCTGAGCCATGTTGTGCGCCCGCAGAGCATTTTACATCCCCATATGGGGTAAGTTGTGTTACAAATTTTGGGGGTCTTTTTTTCCTTTTACCTCTTATGAAAATGGGGCAACACCAGCATATTGGTGTAAAAAATAAAAAACATTTTCGCTAATATGCTGGTGTAGACCCCAACAATTTCTTTTCATAAGGGGTAAAATGAGAAAAAGCCACCCAAAATGTGTAGCGCAATTTCTCCCGAGTACGGAAATACCCCATGTGTGGCCCTAAACTGTTGCCTTGAAATACGACAGGGCTCTGAAATGAGAGAGCGCCATGCGCATTTGAGGCCTAAATTAGGGATTTTCATAGGGGTGTACCCGGATGCAAGCATTACACTTGCCTCCTCCACCAAAAATACTCTACATCAGTGTTCCTTAAACAGGGTTCCTCCTACTGTTGAAAAACTCCCAACATGCCTGGACAGTCAATGGCTGTCCGGCAATACTGGGAGTTGTTATTTTGCAACAGCTGGATGCTCCGTTTTGGAAAAACTAACATACAAGAAGTGCGCACAGTGTAAGGGTGTAGTGTATATGTAATGTTTTACTCTTTATTTAGGGTTGGAGTAGTGTAGCGTTTTTAGGGTTTGAGATGCAGCTGAAAATTTGCCGCATCTCAAGTTAGGTAACAGACTACCGCAGTGTTTCCGCACCACTATCTGTTTCCTAACTCAGCGTTTCCCAACCCATGTGCCTCCAGCTGTTGCAAAACTACAGCTCCCAGCATGCCCAGACAGCCAAAGGACATGGTGGGAGTTGTAGTTATGCAACAACTTGAGGAGAACAGTTTGGAGACCACTGTGTAGTGGTCTCCAAACTGTAGCCCTCCAGATGTTGCAAAATTTCAACTCCAAGCATGCCTAGACATGCTGGGAGTTGTAGTTCGGCAGCAGCTAAAGGGCCAGATGTTGCCGAACTACAACTCCCATCATGTCTGGACAGTCTCGGCATGCTCTGAATTGACATCTGGATCACTACAGTTTGGAAACCACTATAGTGGTCTCCAAAAAGTGCCCTTCCAGATGTTACAGAACTAAAACTCCCAGCATGCCTGGACTGTCTGGGCATGCTGAGAGTTGTAGGTTTGCAACATCTGGAAGGACACCGTTTGGAGACCACTGCACAGTGGTCTCCAAACTGTGGCCCTCCAGATGTTGTAAAACTACAACTCCCAGCATGCCCAGACAGCAAAGGCTGTCTGGGCATGCTGGGAGTTGTAGTTTTGAAACTCCTAGAAGCAGCAGTGAAGATCACTTTACAGCGATCTTCACGGCTGCCTCTGACACTGCAACTGCCTCCACTTGCCTGCCAGTCCTCGGCGGGGACCGAAATTCCCACAGGCGTACAGGTACGCCCTTGGTCCTTAAGGAAAAGGGCACAAGGGTGTACCCGTACGCCCTTGGACCCCAAGAGATTAAATCAACTGGTGCCAGAAAGTTAAAAAGATTTGTAAATTACTTCTAGTAAAAAATCTTTACGCTTCCAGAAGCTTTTAGCAGCTGTTTTTCCACTGGAGTACCCCTTTAAGTCCCGTGCAAGTGTATAGGACTTCCAGTACCTTACTCCATAAGCTCTGCATCTCCTGGTGAGTGAGTCAGTCCGGCCACACCCCTCCCACATCTCATATTACAAAGCCACACCCACCCTTTAAACCATACCCCTTTTGATTTCTACCCTTTGTGCATTGGTCCGGCTTGCGAGTCATGCCCCTCCCACAAAACCACACCTTTTTTGGGCCTACAATCTCTTCATCCCAACTCAGCCCCACCTGAGGACAGGATAAGAGGGTGAGGATATGAGGACAAGTACTTCCTCCTATGTTGCATTTCCTCCCCCACAAGCACTAGGTAGGAAAAACCGGGCAACACTGGGTATTCAGCTAGTAGATATAAAATATTTACAAAAACGTGGGGTGGACTAACTTATAGGAGATACTGTACTCTAAAATGGGCAATTCAATGTTAAACTATACTGTAATTGTATATATAAACCACAAAATAGGGATCCTACAGCAGCTAAATAAAAAGGGATTTTTTTTTTCCCCTTTGCCTTTAGCAACATATGCCTTTAAATTTTCAACCACATTGAAGATTTTATTCTTAACACTTTAACACCTCAGCCTGTCATGTGCCAGAGAATGTGTAACTGGAGCACTTACGTAAGAGGTGCGAGTTAGCACCCAGGACTATTTTTTCCTCATTATCTCCAGCAATAGATAAAATGAATGCTATGAGAAGCTGTGGCGTAGGCAGAGAAGACACAACCTTTCCTTGACACGGCCAGCGACCATGGCTTTATACTTCCCTAGGACTTCAGGCTGCAGCATCTCCTCATGTAAAGCACGTCGTCTCTGGACTATTATTTCCAGGCTGTAATCATCAGCTGCGCGAGGGTTCAAAGGAAACAACAACGCCGACCTGAGTCAAGACAAAGCATGCCGTCCCCTACATTATACCTCTTTGATGTAGTTCACCCCGTAACCCCAAGCATCTGCACTCATTTTCTCAGCCCTTCCACAAAGTCATGCCTACTCCCTCCAGATTAGCAAGGGATAGTGGTATTTAACATCATTCACAAGGTCTGTAAAAAAAAAAAAAAAAAAAATTCCTGCATGGAATTTGGACAAAATAAGGAATATAGACGTCCTGCACTCACCGTCCAAATTCTGATCAAACAGCGCCCATCTCGGGCTGGTCAGTCCGGCATGTCAAGCAAAGATAGTGTGGGGCGCTCAGAGGCGACTGCCGGCGGTTTCACGCACACAGGTGCGCTTCTTCCGGCCTGAGGCCGGAAGAAGCGCACCTGTGTGCGTGAAACCGCCGGCAGTCGCCTCTGAGCGCCCCACACTATCTTTGCTTGACATGCCGGACTGACCAGCCCGAGATGGGAGCTGTTTGATCAGAATTTGGACGGTGAGTGCAGGACGCCTGTTTTTCTCCAATACTTGTGTTGACTGGGTCTTCTATTGTCCTAGCACCGCCATCAGCTGATTTGATCTGGTTTTGTGCCCGAGTGTTCTACCATCCATCTCATGGAGCTGAATTTACACAGATACCGATGCCACTTCATTTACTACTCTTTTTGTGAAAATAAGGAATATGTTCATGTTCTGGCAGATTCACAAACAGAAAGGCCTCGGGTTATCCCCTGAATGAAATGGGGCTAATCCTTGTGAGGATCCACCAGTGCACAGACTGCACCGGCGCTGCGCCACCAGAATACTGGGTGGGCGGCCGCTGCATCACCAGAACACGGGGTGGGCGCCGCTGCATCACCAGAACACGGGTCGCTGCAGATTCTCTAGTCAACATGCACCATTTGCCACAGGCCTGAACGTGTAAACATAACCCTTAGAGTAATGCCATGGCAATTCCCTGCAAAATCCACAAGTCGGATTCATGGCCTTTCTATAACACAACAACAAAGCTGTGGGCTTGAAAATCCATACAAAGTTGAAAAATTCCACAGCACCACACCTATCCATGGACTACAACCTATTATACTTTAATTTCATTCCTATTTAATAGCAGACGCAGTCCATAAACAAGAGTGGTGTTAATCCAGAGAGTTTTTATTGGTCGGGGTCTAAGTGTTTGGACATCGATCGATCAGTAGAACAAGCTGGGAGAAATGCACGCTCAGTGTCATGTGACCAAGAAAGTCTCAATCTGGGTGTTTAATAAAAACTTTTCACATGTTTCTAGGTCATGTCAAAAGTTATTTTTTTTTTGGTTTTTTTTATATAATGAAAAGTACACTTTAAAATATCAACATTGTAAAAGAAAATAATTTTTTTTTTTCAAAAATATACAATGTTCACCAGTTACATATGTTATAAAAATTGATCCAGTGAAGATGTCAGACATCTACTTACATGGTATAGCACCCTCTAGTGTTCAGAGTGTTTAGCAATGTGCATGTCTACCTAATGAGCCAAGAGCTGGAGGACACACATGCTCAGTGACCCTACCCACAGCCGAGCCAGGTCTCTGCATAGTGATCCTCCAGCCAATAGAGATAGCTTTTTGTCTTGTCAGAATATAAAAGGATACTGATACTGTCCCGAGCCTGTCCCTAACTTTATAACATTTCAGGATTTAAAGGGGTATTCCGGGTTTATACATCTTTTCCCCTATCAAAAGGATAGGGGGGATAGGATTTATGATCGCAGGGGTCTTGCCGCTGGCGACCCCCGGGATTTCGGTGCAGCCCCTGGCATTCTGTGCCGGGCGCTGCTTCCGAGACGGGGACGTGACGTCACTTTCACGGCCCCTCTTGACTTCACGCCCCCGTGCGAGGGGTTACACCAAGGGGTTATCCTTTGGCTAGGGGATAAGATGTATAAACCCGGAATACCCCTTTAAAGGGGTACTCCGCCCCTAGACATCTTATCCCCTATCCAAAGGATAGGGGATAAGATGTCAGATCGCCGCGGTCCCACTGCTGGGGACCCCCGGGATCCCCGCTGCGGCACCCGCTATCATTACAGCACAGAGCGAGTTCGCTCTGTGCGTAATGACGGGCGATACGGGGGACGGAGCAGCGTTACGTAATGGCTCCTCCCCTCGTGACGTCACGGCCCGTCCCCTTAATGCAAGTCTATGGGAGGGGGCGTGACGACCGCCACGCCCCCTCCCATAGACTTGTATTGAAAGGGGCGGGCCTTGACGTCACAAGGGGCGGAGCCGTGACGTAACGATGCTCCGGCCCCTGTACTGCCCATCATTACGTGCAGAGCGAACTCGCTCTGTGCTGTAATGATAGCGCAGTGCCGCAGCGGTGATCCCGGGGGTCCCCAGCAGCGGGACCGGCGGCGATCTGACATCTTATCCCGTATCCTTTGGATAGGGGATAAGATGTCAAGGGGCGGAATACCCCTTTAAGCTAGTAGCTGACAGGATGCCATAGATGACAGCTTTGCTTTCTCTGCACTAGCTCTGACCTGTATCCCCAGTGTATACTGGGCAGGGCACGTGTCATTACTGTATCCATGTCTATCACTATAGAAAACCATTTAAGACTCACAAAGTCTTTAGAACAATCTTATTCTATCACGCTGTGTTAGAAGCACGGTCACACAAAGCAGCGATACACTGCAGTATCAGATGGCAATCATTGAATGTGGAGTCAGCCGGCAGAGAGATAAGGAGCGCCAGCTCTGGATTTAACGTGTACACAGGAATCTGAGGAGTCTTAGGAACCAGATGAATAAAACCATTGACAACAAGTAGCAGGCAATTCCCAGTGACCCGCTCGGAGACTAACTACATACCCATCATCACCATAAAGCGATTAAGTGAACAGACATCAGCATGTAATTCTATAGGAGTGTACTGCAGCCAACAGAGACATAACACAGCATTCATCCCGCATGACACATCTACTTCTAATCCTGTTAACCCAGAGCCCCTCTAAATAGCCAGCACAAGTGGGGCATCTGCATATGTAGCAGAGCTGCCTGTGCAGTATGTTTAAAGAGGTATTGCACGAAATGAAAAAATATATATATTTTTTTTCATATCAACTGGCTCCAGAAAGTTAAACAGATTTGTAAATTACTTCTATTAAAAAAAAAAATCTTAACCCTTCCAGTATTTATCAGCTGCTGAAGTTGAGTTGTTCATTTCTGTCTGTCCACAGTGCTCTCTGCTGACATCTCTGTCTCAGGAACTCTCCAGAGTAGAAGCAAATCCCCATAACAAGCCTCTCCTGTTCTGGACAGTTCCTGAGAAAGACAGAGGTGTCAGCAGAGAACACTGTGGTCAGACAGAAAACAACAACAACCCAACTTCAGCAGCTGATAAGTACTGGAAGGAATACGATTTTCTCAATAGAAGAACTTTACAAATCTGTTCAACTTTCTGGAGAATGAAGAAAACATGGAATACACCTTTAATCTTATAGGAAAGATGTATCCGACGATTTTTTGAACTACACGCTGCAATAAAGAATTGATTCATCCCAGCAAGATATTGGTGAGTGCGTCTTCCATTTTGCTTCTATATACAGTCTATATCTGCTACTTCTCATTGAATCGCTGCACCACCATTTGGAGAATCATAGCAAGCAATACCATCGGTACATTTTTAGATTGCCTAATTGACACCACCTATGGCGGTGTCCCAGACTAGCGGTGCCGGACATTCTCACTTTCTATTTGAATCTTACAGGAAACCACACGTCTATCAGCATGTAAAGCGACACTCCGCCCTGCTGCCGGTGACACCTCCAACCCTGCAGCACATGATGCCTCCAAGTGTTGAGGGAATAAGAGGCAGAAGATCCAAGATACTAATTTGGCACAAAACCAGATTTGGGTCAAAAACTCAAACATTTGAAGATCCTTTGTGTTGGAGCCACTCCTCATGTTCAATGAAACTAAACTGCAATACCACCCAAAACCTGAGGACAGGTGTGGTGCTGTTTGTGGAAGAAATCACCTCTGTTTTTCTAATCCTGGATAACTCTTTAAGGCTATTTTCACACTGCCGTTGTGTCCCATCAAGAATGGCCGTCAATTTTAATATTTTTTTTTTATAAAAATTTTTTTTTGGGTTTGACGCCCATCATTTTGAAGGAGCGCAAGGGGCAACAGTGGGTCCTGATGGACCCTATTATAGTCAGTGGGGTCAGTCGGGCACCGCTGTTTTTCAGCGGAAGAAGACCGCGCAAGAGGTATTTTTTCTACGTGTGACAAAAGTAGTGTGAAAGTAGCCTTAAGGGTGCGTTCACACGCTAGTAGCGAGTTTCCCGCTGTGAGTTACGCTACCATTGATTTAAATGGGTCTGCGGACAGTCCGCAAATCTGACACTATTATGGACTGTCTGTGGACCATTTCAAATCAATGGTAGCGTAACTCGCAGCAGGTTTCCCGCAGCGTGAAACCCGCTGCTAGTAATAGCGTGTGAACGCACCTAAAAAGGAAAATGGTCAGCCCATTGTCCTCCAGATTATCCACTGCTGACTTCAGTGAATTGAGCTGTGGGGGCGGGGCTTTATCAGCTCAATTTACATACTCATTGTCTGTGACTCCACATCCTAGCAAAGTGGAGTCACTAAGCCCCGCCCCCACTGCGCGATTCCCCGAATTCAACAGAGGATCTTCTGGGGGACTTATCTCAGGACCTACTGGACATATTTAAGTAAGTGACCCCTTGTTGGACTCGTGTTCACCCACTCTATAATCCAGTGTATTTAGTGTGGGTGAACAGGCTGACAGTTTTCCTTTAATCTGGAATTTAGATTGTGAGTAGAGATGAGCGAACTTACAGTAAATTCGATTCGCCACGAACTTCTCGGCTCGGCAGTCGATGACTTATCCTGCATAAATTAGTTCAGCTTTCAGGTGCTCCGGTGGGCAGGAGACTCTTTCATAGGACTGTATCCACCTTTTCCAGCCCAAGGGAGCACCTGAAATCTGAACTCATTAATGCAGGATAAGTCATCAACTGCCAAGCCGAGAAGTTCGTGACGAATCGAATTTACTATAAGTTCGCTAATCTCTAATTGTGAGCTTCAATAGAGACAGAGAAAAATCTCTGTACAGTGCTGCAGAATATGTTGGTGCTATATAAACGAATAAAATAAATCTGTAGCTTTTGGCTTGGAATCCTATGAACAGTGATGCTGAGGTCATTGAGACCAACAATAAGTCCAAAAATACGTCATGAGTACTTACCCCCTGCTCTGGACCGTAAGTCGGCTACGGTGGTCTGCACAGTGGACATGCTGATGGGCGGTGATGATGCTCCTCAGTCCTTGTAACACAGACTCAACCTGGAAATAAATTTAAAAAATATATATAAATGTAAATAAATAAATTAAAAATAAACAATAGAACTACAGTATTATGCAAATGTATCCAGGCTGGATGTTAGATGACATAACTGTGGATGAAGAATTGCAGAGGTCTTGTATAAGAAAAGAGGCTCGGGTACCTGCGGAGCACAGATGACGACGTTACATGGGACTGCAGAGGAGGTGGTGGCATGGGAAGCACGGCAGTAAATACACTGCTGAGCAAGTAACTTTAATGGGAGGAGGGAAAATAAATAAATAAATGCAATGTACTAGTGGAAAAAACAACATAATAACAGAGTATGGTTAAAAAGGGAGGAGGAATTATGTCACCATGTGAAGCGATGAGAGCGTAGACGTGACAGGAGGCGCAGGGTGTGTGTGTGTGGGGGGGGGGGGGGTCACCGGGTGACCATTAAGTGATCAATGACTACGGGGGGGGGGGGGGGGGGGCGCTATAGTCATTGATATAGTATTGCTAAATCAGTGTGCCTCCAGCTGTTGCAAAACTACAACTCCCAGCATGCCCGGACAGCCTTCGGCTGTCCGGGCATGCTGGGAATTGTAGTTTTGCAACAGCTGGAGATTCACTGGTAAGGAAACACTGCGGCAAATTAATAAACACTTTTAATATTTAATAATATTAATAAATAAAATAAATGCAAATATTTAACCGTAATAACGCCAAAAGTGATTTTGCCCCCCCCCCCCCCCCCCAATGACTGCGAATGATCGATAGTATGAAGAACATAATGAAGGATCAATACTAGATGTCACCCACAATAAAGCCATCCATTCATCCCATCCGGAGACCCAATGATCATGGCTGTGAGAGGAAATGTGAATGAATGCACATGATGTCACAGATGGGAAATGGGATTTGGGGGGGGGTGTGTGGGGGTCAGTACCAGATGAGCAGGGCCGGAAATCAGGATGTGGTCACTGTCACTTCACGCCTCAGCACGGCAGCGCAGTCCATCAGTGTGGGTCACCTCCAGCCCGGATTAGGGCACCGTCGTCGGGTCACAAGTGCCTCTAGCTATTGATTCACATGTGTGATGTAGACCAGGCAGAACCTGCAGAACACAACGACCCCCCCCCAGACACGACCTCCGCCCGGCAGCTCCGAGCTCTACTGAAGGATCAACAGCCCGGGCGCCCGCTCTCTGCTCGGAGCGTACCATTCAACAAGCGAGCGGGGGGGGGGGGTGCGGGACGTCATGGACAGTGCGGGAATGAACGAAGGACGTGGACTGAGCCGAGCTGTCGCAATACAAAGCCGTATTTTATATTCATATATAATATAATAAATGTGAGGATGAAAGAGTAAAAAAAAATTATCTGATTCATGAATCGATGTGGAGTGGTGACAGCTCTCCCCTGTATTGGTGCCGCCGGGAGCAGTCACACGGCAGATACGCAGCGCTGGTGACAGTGCGGGCTGTACAGTCATTCATACGAGTCTATTGTGCTCCATCACCGGCCCGGTACTGACTGACATGTCCGCCATCCGGTACAACCGGGGCCGACCCAAGACATTGTGCTGCATGGGTCCAAGAGAAAAAAAAAAAACAACAAACACACGTGTGCGTATGTATATGTATACACACACACATACATATATATATATATATATATATATATACACACTTACATATATATATATATTTAACCCCTTAATGACGCAGGGTTTTTCCGTTTTTGCATTTTCATTTTTTCCTTATCACCTTCTAAAAATCATAACGCTTTAAATTTTGCACCTAAAAATCCCCATTATAGCTTATTTTTTGCGCCACCAATTCTACTTTGCAGTGACATTAGTCATTTTACCCAAAAATCCACAGAAAAACAGAAAAAAATAATAATTGTGCGACAAAATTGAAGAAAAAATGCCATTTTGTAACTTTTGGGGGCTTCCGTTTCTACACAGTGCATATTTCGGTAAAAATGACACCTTATCTTTATTCTGTAGGTCCATACGGTTAAAATGATACCCTACTTATATAGGTTTGATTTTGTCGCACTTCTGGAAAAAATCATAACTACATGCAGGAAAATTTATACGTTTAAAAATGTCATCTTCTGACCCCTATAACTTTTTAATTTTTCTGCGTACAGGGCGGTATGAGGGCTCATTTTTTGCGCCGTGATCTGACGTTTTTATCGGTATATCTTTGTTTTGAATGGACTTTTTGAACGCTTTTTATTACCTTTTTTATGGTATAAGAAGTGACCAAAAATACGCAATCGGACAGCGAGGAGGCAGGTAGGGATCCTCCAGCTCTCATGCAAGCTGTTAGGGACACCGTGATTTCATCGCGGCAGTCCCGAACAGCTCCACTGAGTTAACCGGCAACTTTTACTTTCACTTTAGACGCGGCGATCAACTTTGATCGCCGCGTCTGAAGGGTTAAAACCGGGCATCACCACGATAGGTGATGTCCGGTATTAGCCGCGGGTCTCGGCCGTTGATGGCCACAGGGACCGACGCGATATGACACGGGGTCAACGTGTGACCCCACGTTCTATTGCGGGAGCCCGCTCATCACGTATGCATACGCCATATAGCGGGAAGGGGTAAACATATGTATGACAGTTTTTTTTACATATACATAAATAAACTAGTAATGCCAATTGATACCACTAAACAAGGAGCAAATATTGACTTACATTATTGTAACCTGACCACATCGGGCACACTGAGACCAACAATACCAATAATACCGGTATACCAAAATAAATATTATCAATAATACACCTATATAAGGGACACATAATACCGCCACACAAGGACCTTTACAAAGCGACGACTAGTGACTGGATAATTTCACTATGCTGTTATTATATAAAATCCACTATATACAGACCAAGATTCCCCCCCCCCCCCTATACAGTGACCATATAGCGTTATATACAGGATCTGTATACCATATAAGTGATTATATACCGGACCATATATTGGTATATACTAGCTGTACACAGGTTCTGCATACCATATAAGTGATTATACCCAGGTCCATATAGAGGTATATACAGGTCTGTATACCATATAAGTGATTACGATTACATTTAGGGACTCATAATTACATATTTTCTGATCAGCGGCATCCTCTTTCCTTTTCTTCTCCATCCGGCTCAAACTGCCATGATGTCTTCTTTCAGCCAAAACTTCATCTCTTCCGCATTTGCGGGACAAACATGAATTGGCACAGGGGGATCAGAGGGGGAATTGAGGTGGCCCCTCTGATCCTCCTGTGCAAATTTATTTACCCCCTCCCCCCTATGCCATTTCATTCACAATCATCCCATCCCTGTGCCATTGTAATTACCCGCCCCTCTGTTCCCCCTGTGCTGTGCCATTTTAATTACCTTCCAATCCGCCTGTGCCATTTCATTAACCTCCCTCTCCCCTCAGCTATTTCATTAACTCCCCCCCCCCCTCCCTGTGCTGTTTCATTGCCCCCCCTCCCCTCCTCACTAATTTAAAGAGGTAGGCAGCCCTGCGTGTTCAGCAGCCTGCGTGTTTACAACAGTGAGCTGCGACCATTTGGAATGGTGAGTGGCAGGGGCGGAGACCCGATGCAGGACTGGCCATAACATGGGTCCTGGTGGGACTCGTGGGACCCATTTTTTGTGGTAGTAAAAAAAAAAATCTCGGGCAGCAAATTGCCGCCCCTGAAAAGTGCCGCCTGGGACCAATGGTCCCACCGGTTTTCATGGTAGGGCAGGCCCTGGGTACAACTCTAAACTATCCGACAACTTCTGTCTTATTCACTGCAAGAAACTTCTGTGACGCAGCAAAAATTATATGGGTGACCAAAACAACCAATCAGATCATTGGTTATACATCCCGCACTAGAGAAATGAAAGCTAAAATTTCATTGGTTGGTTCTGCCAGCTGTGTCACAGTCTGTGCCAGTGGTGAGAATAGAGGCTGTAAGGGAGCTCAGTGAGGCTTTAGAATTTACAGATTAGGATCATGGAGTCAATAGCCAAGGGCTTCTTAAAGGGGTACTCCGGTGCTTACACATCTTATCCCCTATCCAAAGGATAGGGGATAAGATGCCTGATCGCGGGAGTCCCGCAGCTGGGAACGCCCGGGATCATGCACGCGGCACCCCGTTTGTAATCAGTGCCCGGAGCTTGTTCGCTCCGGGTCTGATTACGGTCGACCGCAGGGCCGGCGGCGTGTGACGTTACGCCCCCGCCCCCATGTGACGTCACGCTCTGCCCCTCAATGCAAGCCTACGGGAGGGGGCGTGATAGCTGTCACACGCCGCCGGCCCTGCGGTCGACCGTAATCAGTCCCGGAGGGAACAGGCTCCGGGCACTGATTACAAACGGGGTGCCGCGTGCATGATCACGGGTGTCCCCAGCTGCGGGACTCCCGCGATCAGGCATCTTATCCCCTATCCTTTGGATAGGGGATAAGATGTGTAAGCACCGGAGTACCCCTTTAAACATCTCCTATTAGAGCCTCACAATCACTCAAAACTAAGGGGATGCCTGAGCCTCACCGCACAAACCAACAGGAGCCTGAGACTCGCCGCACATACCGAGGGGATGCCTGAACCTCACCACACAGACCGAGGGGATGCCTGAGCCTCACCGCACAGACCGAAGGGATGCCTGAGCCTCACTGCACAGACCGAGGGGATGCCTGAACCTCACCACACATACCGAGGGGATGCCTGAACCTCACCACACAGACCGAGGGGATGCCTGAACCTCACCACACATACCGAGGGGATGCCTGAACCTCACCACACAGACCGAGGGGATGCCTGAGCCTCACCACACATACCGAGGGGATGCCTGAACCTCACCACACAGACCGAGGGGATGCCTGAGCCTCACCACACATACCGAGGGGATGCCTGAACCTCACCACACAGACCGAGGGGATGCCTGAGCCTCACTGCACAGACCGAGGGGATGCCTGAGCCTCACTGCACAGACCGAGGGGATGCCTGAGCCTCACTGCACAGACCGAGGGGATGCCTGAACCTCACCACACAGACCGAGGGGATGCCTGAGCCTCACCGCACAGACCGAAGGGATGCCTGAGCCTCACTGCACAGACCGAGGGGATGCCTGAACCTCACCGCACATACCGAGGGGATGCCTGAACCTCACCACACAGACCGAGGGGATGCCTGAACCTCACCACACATACCGAGGGGATGCCTGAACCTCACCACACAGACCGAGGGGATGCCTGAGCCTCACCACACATACCGAGGGGATGCCTGAACCTCACCACACAGACCGAGGGGATGCCTGAGCCTCACTGCACAGACCGAGGGGATGCCTGAGCCTCACTGCACAGACCGAGGGGATGCCTGAACCTCACCACACAGACCGAGGGGATGCCTGAACCTCACCACACAGACCGAGGGGATGCCTGAACCTCACCACACAGACCGAGGGGATGCCTGAGCCTTACTGCACAGACCGAGGGGATGTCTGAACCTCATCACACAGACTGAGGGGATGCCTGGGCCTTACTGCACAGACTGAGGGGATGCCTGAGCCTTACCTTACTGACCGAGGGGATGCCTGGGCCTTACTTCACAGACTGAGGGGATGCCTGAGCCTTACCTTACTGACTGAGGGGATGCCTGGGCCTTACTTCACAGACTGAGGGGATGCCTTGGCCTCACTGCACAGACAGACGGAAGCCTAAGCCTGGCTGCACAGACCAAGGGGATGCCTGGGCCTCACCACACAGAACGAGGAGGTGCCTGAGCCTCACCACACGGACCGAGAAGCTGCCTGGGCTTCACCACATAGACAGAGGGGATGCCTGGACCTCACAACACAGACTGAGGGGATGCCTGGACCTCACAACACAGACTGAGGGGATGCCTGAGCCTCACCACACAGACTGAGAGGATGCCTGGGCCTCACCTCAGATACCGAGGGGGTGCCTGGGCCTCACCGCACAGACTGAGGGGATGCACAAACACTGATGCTCCCTGAGCCTGCAGGACAGCTTGAATATCTTTGGAACTTGTTTGGAGCTGCTTATCCACCATCCAGACTCCCTTTTTTTTGTTTTAGTTCCAAAACACACAAAGGAAATAAACATGTGTATAGCAAAACATGTGTTACTGTAATCCTTTTCTGTGAGAAATACTTAAATTTCTTGAAAAATTTCAGGGGTGCAAACATTTACGGCCATGACTGTATATAAATGATACAGCCTCTTTAGAAGAGGTGGCAGCCCTGTTCCTTGTGTCCTTGTATGTATTACCAGTCACTTTTTACAGTGCACAATATAATGCCACCACAATCAGGGCCGGATTATCATTGGAGCTTTTGGAGCTCCTGCTCTGGGCCCCGCTCCCTCTGCATCATGCAGGTCTTGGTGGGCAGTCACTGAAAAACAGGGATCTCCACACGGAACATAATGGCAGTGACTGCCCGATCAAGACCTGCTCTGTACCTTCTGAATGCTGGAGGGGATGATTTATTTGAGGACCTGTGGTGATGTCAAGATCATGTGACTTGGGGGTGGAGCTAAAGTTCCCGAGCAGCCAGTAGAGCAGAGTGTATGTGGAGAGTTATTCTTGAAATCTGTTAGTGAGAAGTCACTGTATACAGCAGTGTTTCCTAACCAGGGTGCCTTCAACTGTTGCAAAACTACAACTTCCAGCATGCTAGAGGCACCCTGGTTGGAAGGCACCAATATACAGTATATACACGTGAGCTCCAGAGTCGCACTCACTATTCTGCTGGTGGGGTCACTGTGTACATCAGTGTTTCCTAACCAGGGTGCCTCCAAGTGTTGCACAACTACATCTCCCAGCATGCCTGGGAGTTGTAGTTTTGCAACATCTGGAGTCTGGTGAGGTCACTGTGTACATACATTACATTACTTATCCTGTACTGATCTTGAGTTATATCCTGTGTTATACTCTAGAGCTGCACTCACTATTCTGCTGGTGGGGTCACTGTGTACATACATTACATTACTTATCCTGTACTGATCCTGAGTTATATCCTGTATTATACTCCAGAGCTGTTCTCACTATTCTGCTGGTGAGGTCACTGTTTACATACATTACATTACTTATCCTGTACTGATCCTGAGTTACATCCTGTATTATACTCCAGAGCTGCACTCACTATTCTGCTGGCGGGGACACTGTGTACATACATTACATTACTTATCCTGTACTGATCCTGAGTTACATCCTATATTATACTCCAGAGCTGCACTCACTATTCTGCTGGTGGGATCACTGTGTACATACATTACATTACTTATCCTGTACTGATTCTGAGTTATATCCTGTATTATACTCCAGAGCTGCACTCACTGTTCTGCTGGCGGGGACACTGTGTACATACATTACATTACTTATCCTGTACTAAGCCAGTGTTATATCCTGTATTATACTCCAGAGCTGTACTCACTATTCTGCTGGTGGGATCACTGTGTATATACAGTACATTACAATACTTGTTGGGGGTTAATGTCAGTCAGCAGTCAGTGGTGAGAATAGGAGACGACAATACCAAAGTCTAGAATTACTGCTTTTTGGTAACATCATATACCATAAAAAAAAATTAATAAAAAGCGATCAAAAATTCCCATCTAAACAAAAATGGTACCGATAAAAACCACAGATCATGGCACAGAAAAATGGTCCCTCATATAGCCTTGTATACGGAAAAATAAAAATGTTATAGGGTTCAGAATGGGAAAATTTTATGCATGTTAATTTTCTCACAAAAAGTAGTAACATATAACGAAACCTACATTAATTGGGTATTGTAATCATATGGACCTACAGAATGAAGATAATGGGTAATTTTTACCGTAAAATATATTGTGTAGAAACAAACCCACACTCCCAAAAACGTAGCAAAATTGTGTTATTTTGCAATATTTTCTTTATGAATTGAAAAGTGTATTTATTGTATGTGGGCAGGGTATCTATATGGGTATGGGTGCATGGGGGGCCCCATGAGTTGTCAGTCCACCCCTGCTAGCCGGCAAGAAGTCTAAGTGGGAGGGGAGGGGGGACTGTCTTGGGGTTATTGTTTGGGGGCCCCATCATAATGAAGTGCTCCGTCTTCCAGGCAGCCTTAATCTGGCCCTGACCACAATGACCATTATATCACATAATTATACCGATTAATTATACCGACAGGGTCAAACTATAGGGAGGGCATCAGGGTTATGTGCCACCTTCATTTAACACCTTGGGGACCTCCATTACTCAAGCTTCCTGCCCAGGCCAGTTTTATAAAATCTGTCCCATAGTCTTCATATGAGACGGTCACAAGCAAGTGCTGCTACCTATCCTATAGGTATTGCCGTAGTAGAAGTCAGGTGGGTCAGTGTGGTACATGTGGGATGGGGTATCCCTTTAAACTGTTTGTTGCAGTAACTGATTATAGCAGACAGCAGAGCTAAAAAAAAAAAATACTCAAACATCTGACGCAGAAACAAGTATTGTATGTATCAGGTATACATACAGTAAATCAAAAGTCTAAAAGGAGACTACTGCTTCAATATAATAATATACAAGCCTTTATTCTAGGGTTTTTTAAAGGGTCAGAAATTCCCTTTAACTTACTTGGATATTTTCTCCTGCTCATATAGACAAAAACATGGGGCTCACATTTATTTTTAGCAGTATAGCCTTTGTCAGAGCAAAGTGATATTTTCAAAGGAATACATCTGTCTGTTTTGTATGAGTCAGAAGAGAAGCATTCCTATTTCAAATCTATGGTGCATGGTAGAAAATGTGTTCTCGACAGCTCAGGAGAAGAATAGAAAATATTGGATGCTTTTCCTCAGACTAGATTATGGCATGTAGAAAGTGAAAGGATAGTCTTAGAAGTGTCACTTAAGAAACAGGTTTTCTTTGAATTGGCTCAAGATCAGCCAGAGTGCTGCTGGGGTTACATGTCTGATAAATTATACATGTACATTTCACCTACTATGTGTAAAACATCAGTTTTGGGAACACTAAACTACCAGGAAGTGGAGACACTTGCTGTTTAAGTGCTGTAGTTTAGTTTTATTACAGAAAATGTTCTTTTTATTTTTTTGCTTATGAGGTTTGGGTTGTCGGTATTGTCACCTTGTTAATGATACTATTATTTACCGTATTTTTCGCCGTATAAGACGCACTTTTTCTTCCCCAAAACTGGGGGGAAAAAGTTGGTGCGTCTTATACGGCGAATACACCCCTATCGCGGCGGTCCCTTCGCCCATCAACGGCCGGGACCCGCGGCTAATACAGGACATCACCGATCGCGGTCATGCCCTGTACTAACCCTTCAGACGCGCCGATCAAAGCTGACCGCCGCGTCTGAAGGGAAAGTGACACTAACCCGGCTGTTCAGTCGGACTGTTCGGGACCACCGCGATTTCACCGCGATTAGTGCTTACAGGACACCAGGAGGGACCTTACCTGCCTCCTCGGTGTCTTCTCCGTTCAGGGATCCCCTGTATGGCCGGCACTCTCCTTCCTCGTCATCACGTGGATACCCGGCCGGCAGCAGAGACGTTCCGGAGCGACGGGGACACGGCGACAACGATGGAGCGACATCCAGGGCAGCGGTGACGGGTCCGAAGTGGCAGGGACACGTGAGTATTACCTCCTATGCAGTGGTCTTCAATCTGCGGACCTCCAGATGTTGCAAAACTGCAACTCCCAGCATGCCCGGACAGCCGTTGGCTGTCCGGGCATGCTGGGAGTTGTAGTTTTGCAACATCTGGAGGTTCGCAGGTTGAAGACCACTATTGGGTTCAAAATCTTTATTTTTTTAGATTTTGCACCTATAAATTGGGTGCGTCTTATACGCCGGTGCGTCCTATAGGGCGAAAAATACGGTATTAAAAAAGTCCTGCTTCATTTGCACCCTGTGGTGCTTTGGGGGTTAAAATATGGCATCTTTGTAATGACTTTTGAGCTTTTGATCAATGGGGATGATAAACAATGATAAAAGATGCAAATGCATTTGTGTTTATCTGTTGCATTTTAATTCAGTTCATGTTCCCGTGATGCAGTGATCACCAACATATTATTATTTTTATTATTCTTGCTTCAGATTGACCTATGTAAAACATTCAATATACTTTACTATAGACATTTCTATTACAAAATAGAAAATAATGAAAAAGTCTGTCCTGTATGGGCAGGGGAAAGGTGAAGTCCTGCACTTGTCCCTTCCGATTGTGTATCCACCCTAACTGACGAATCCACAACCATGAAGACGGTCCCTGCCTATCTACGTGCTGGGACTTAAGAGTCAAAATAACATACTACAGTAAAGGGTTAGGGAATGTCAGGAATACAAAAAGGGTAAATATACAATACAATATTCAGGGGAGACAAACAACACAGAAGATAGTCAACAAACATGGATCAGGCAGACTTAAAAGTGGTACTCTGCCCCTAGACATCTTATCCCCTGATCGCAGCGGTCCAGCCGCTGGGACCCCCTGCAATCTCTGTGTTCGTTATGTTCAGAATGCTGGGTTCGGGCTGCTGTGGTCTTGATGCCACGCCCCCTCCATTCATGCCTATGCTAAAGAAGCTGAGGGTAAAGGTGATGGACTAGACAGGCGTGTATTCAGACCTACACCCTATTGAGCATCAAGTGTAAGGTAGGGGAACGGAAGGTCTCTAACATCCACCAGCTCTGTGATGTCTTCATGAAGGAATGGAAGAAGACAACATCACTCCAGTGGCAACCTGTAAGGCTCTGCCGAAATCCATGCCCAGGAGGCTTAAGAAAGTGCTGGAAAAATAATGGTGGCCACACAAAATATTTACACTTTGGTCCCAATTTGGACATTCCACTTAACGTTGTACTCACTTTTTTTTTGCCAAGGTTTATACATTAATAGCTGTGTGTTGAGCTATTCAGTGGGAACACAACACTAAGCATTGTTATACAGGCTATACACTTACTACTTTACACTAGGCATGAGCGAAATTTGAAAAAAATTGATTTGGCCTATTCACCAAATTTCCCCCCAAAATTTGTATCAGTCTGAATTTATTCGCAGTCAATTGCTATTTAAAACGGCTATTTCTGGGCTACAGAGAGCCTCAATAGGGGTGTAGAACACTTTGCCTTGTCGTAACACGCATATGGAGTGTTCTGTCCTAGTGAAATAATACTGTTATTCAGTATGACATGCAGATTACAGGCATCGCTATTAGAATAAATACCGCAGAACGAATGGATGTGGCAGCAGGGAGACCATATGGCGTAAAAATTGAAGAGATTAAAGAGATTTCTTAATGTAATTTTTATTTAATTTTATTTGAATTTATTTTTTGAGTACCCATTCTGGTGAGCATCGAGCTGGCGGTCCCCCGCGAGGCGAGCTACCACCTGTTCCAGACCCTGCCTCTCAAGATGGACGAAACCGAATTTGTTACGAATTTCATGAAAAATAAGATTTGCAATGAATGCGAATATGGCCGCGATTCTTTCGCGCTTCATTAAACTCCATTTAGTGCGGTTCAGGCTCCAGGGCATCTAAAGTACTATTTTGTACCTTATAATCTGTCAAGGACCTAGATACTGTGAAAGTCCAGGCAAAAGTAATCACCGGCTGGTGTTTTACTCCACTACTTGTTTAAGACTAATGTAGTGCATTTTTGTGCCCACATAAGTGCATACCACATACCTGCTGTATCCTATATCAGTGCTACGTGCCTGTTAGGGTAACAATTAGTTAATTCCCCACAAGAAAAGACCATATATATTAACCATGAAGTGCCAATGCATCACATATATATGACAGGTACTGGGTAAATGCAGACATAGTCCGCAACAACTACAAGGATGATAAGCAGTAACATCAGCGTAATATCATAACCTTACCCATGTGGGAGAGCAGCCAAAGCCCCAAAATGATCCTAGGGGTCGGGGCTTTGGCTGTTCTTCCACATGGGTAAGGTTATGCTATTACACTGATGTTACTGCTTATCATCCTTGTAGTTGTTGCGGACTGCAGTATGTCTGCATTTACCCAGTACCTGTCATATATATGTGATGCACTGGCACTTTATGGTTAATATATGTGGTCTTTTCTTGTGGGGGATTAACTAATTGTTACCCTCACAGGTACGTAGCACTGATATAGGATATATATTTAGAGCACAACATTGTGATTTTTTGCATTTATGAGGAATAATGTATATATTATACCGTATTTTTCGCCGTATAAGACGCACTTTTTCTTCCCCAAAACTGGGGGGGAAAAGTCGGTGCGTCTTATACGGAGAATACACCCCTATCGCGGCGGTCCCTGCGGCCATCAACGGCCGGGACCCGTGGCTAATACAGGACATCACCGATCGCGGTGATGCCCTGTATTAACCCTTCAGATGCGGCGATCAAACCTGACCGCCGCGTCTGAAGGGAAAGTGACACTAACCCGGCTGTTCAGTCGGGCTGTTCGGGACCACCGCGATTTCACCGGGGCGGTCCCGAACAGCCCGACTGAATAGCTGGGTTAGTGCTTACAGGACACCGGGAGGGACCTTACCTGCCTCCTCGGTGTCTTCTCCGTTCAGGGATCCCCTGTATGGCCGGCACTCTCCTTCCTCGTCATCACGTCGTCGCCTACGTGCGTCGGCGTGCGTAACAACGTGATGGCGGCGACAGAGAGCGAGGATACCCGGCCGGCAGCAGAGACGTTCCGGAGCGATGGGGACACGGCGACAGCGATGGAGCGACATCCAGGGCAGCGGTGACGGGTCTGGAGCGGCGGGGACACGTGAGTATTACCTCCTATGCAGTGGTCTTCAATCTGCGGACCCCCAGATGTTGCAAAATTACAGCCAACGGCTGTCCGGGCATGCTGGGAGTTGTAGTTTTGCAACATCTGGAGGTCCGCAGATTGAAGACCACTATTGGGTTCAAATTTTTTTTTTTTTAGATTTTGCACCTATAAATTGGGTGCGTCTTATACGCCGGTGCGTCCTATAGGGCGAAAAATACGGTAAGTGTTATGTTGTGCATTTTTACAAACTTCATTATCCTTTTGTACTTGGATGATCAGCTGTCATACATATTTTTGAGCAACCATTTATTGCCCCTTCTTTTGTATTGGATACTCATCTTTGTCACTTCTTCATTGCTGCATAATACATGTTTTTAATGAAATATGTGTTTAATAAAGATGTATATTTTTTCAAAATAGGTGTTGTTTGAACTCTTATTTTTATGGTTCTAATTTATACTAGGGAGTTCCCCTGTTGTTGACAGGATTTTTTCATGCACTCCCTTATGAGTGTCATTATGACACAAGGGAGATATCCTTGCAAAAGGCTAGAACTGTGTTACTTACTTGAAATTAAAAAAGAAAAGCTAACTCCATCCCTTTTTTGGATCGCTGCAGTCAAAAAAAAGAATAAAAACCGCCTGCAATAATGCCAATGTTAAAACTCACATGGGTTTTTTGTGGTGTTTTTTCACTCCCATAGACTTCTATGGGAGAAAAACGCCAAGATTTTCCTGAAAAAAAGGCTCAACATGAGGTTGTTTTTCCAAAACTGCCAGGGAGCAGAAAATTGCAAAAAAGACCAAAAGGATTAAAAAAACACCTAACTGAAAAACACCAAGTGGATATGGCATTTTGCAATTCCCTATTGACTTGCAGCTAACATTTGGCCGCAGCCTTTTTTCACAGAAAAAAAACGTGTGGCAGAATTGGCGTTTTTATTGGTGTTTTTTTGCTAAAAAAAATGTGGAAACCTAGCCTAAATTGGTCAGAATCTCAGCAATCATTTCAACTACCCACACTTAACCCCTTAAGGACATTTTTATGTTTTCCTCCTCTGTTTTTTAGAGACATAACTGTTTGATTTTTACATCCACAGACCCGTATAAAGGCTTGTTTTGTGCTTTGTAATAACATTTTACCAAAAAATTCTTTTTGACAGGAAATTGAAATATGAGGACAGCATATGAGGATGAGATATGAGGACAGGATATGGGGACAGGATATGAGGTCGGGATATGAAGACAGTATATGAGGATGAGATATGAGGACAGGATATATAAGGACAGGATATAAGGTCAAGATATGAGCTCGTTATGTGAGGACAGGATATGATGTCAGGATATAAGGACGGGATAAAAGGTCAGGATATGAGGACGAGATATGAGGATGAAATATGAGGTCCGGATATGAACACGGGATTTGAGGACAGGATATGAGGACAAAAGGAGGACAAAAGCTTCCTCCTTTGTTGATTTTCCTCCCCCACAATGATTGGGTCGGAAAAACCAGGCAATGCCAAGTACTCAGCTAGTAACCTATGTTTATTATAAAAAATCCCTCTTTTTATTAGCTCACAGTGTTAGAAATCCTCTCAGGACAAGGGGAACGTATCCCTCCCTTGTGGTGGCGGGAGGTGATTGGTGTGTCTGCTCATGCAGCCTTGTCCATGAGTCATCTCTTGTCTATGACTCATGGACAAGCCTGATGCTGCTGCAGGACTGGTTAGTGTTCCAGTAGGTATGGGGACCCCTAGAGGTGGGATTTTCAGGAGACGTTTTCTTTATTAAATATTAAAAACATTTTAAACAACCATATTACAAAAGGTCTTTAATTTTCATCAGTAACAACATATTAAAAGTCTTTGGATCTGACAGTGCCCATTTAAATAAGCATTAAATGGGTTATGTGACCGTTACAATTTATTCCCTACAGGAATAAGTGTATGATTGCAGGAATCCAGTCACTGAGACTGCAGTCTGCGGTATGTCTTTGGGAATGCTTAACGGGTAGCTCCCACCATCATGTTTTTTTTTTTCTGTCACTGGCCATTGCCCTTCTATCCCTAACACCCTCCCTGCCTTTATTTTTTTTTTTACTATTTTAAAAATGGCATTTAGTCTGCCTGGTAGTGTGCTCACTACCAGGCAGACTTCCCCAGCAGGCACCACATCACTGATGCCTGCTGGGGGGGCCAACTTCCGCCCTTAGTTCTCCTAACAGGGTGCCTCCAGCTGTTTCACCAATACAACTCCTAGCATGCCCTGACATCTATTGGCTTTCAGGGCATGCTGGGAGTTGTAGTGGTAAAACAACTGGAGGCACCCAGGACAGGAGCTTCACGGGGGAAGGAGTGAGCCGGGAGCCGATGCTGGAGGGACGGGTGCGGGGGAGCTGCTCGGTGAGTAACAGCCGAACACCCCCCCTCGCCCCCCGTACCTCGCAACAGCGCCCCCCATCCCCCCGTACCTTGCAGCAGCACCCCCCGCACCTTGCAGCAGCGTCCCAGCCCCCCATACCTTGCAGCAGCGCCCCCCCATCCCCCCTGCACCTTGCAGCAGCGCCCCTTGCACCTTGCAGCAGTGCCCCCTGCCCCCCGTACCTTGCAGCAGCACCCCCCGTACCTTGCAGGAGCAGCCCCCCCGCGCCCCCCACACCTTGCAGCAGTGCCGTCGGTGAGTGCGGGAAGCCGATACGCAGCCCTGGCTGTTACTGCGCCTGCGCAAAATTTCGACTGATGCCCTGCCGGAATCAGTCGGAATTTTGCAGTGACGTCACTCCGTACTGCATTCGGCCACTAGGAGGGTGCCCCCTAGTGGCCGATTTTCAAATAGCTTTTAAAATGTTTTAAAAGCATTTTTTTTTATAAAAGTATATTAGAGATATGTTGTAGTACTTAAGTACTACAACATATCAAAAAAAAATTTCATGACAGTGCCCATTTAAGATAGTAGAGTACATTCCTTGATAATTTTTGGCACTCCCATAGACAATGAATGGAACAGAAGTACGCTCCATTTAGACAGGAGCTTCGGGAAACCTGTTCTTGATATCCCGCAGATAAGGGAGAAGTGTTAAATGTGGCCCAAGCCCTTTAATGATCTCCAATTGTTTCTTGCCTGAACAATAAGGATCTTGGGGACTTTTAAAAGAGCAAAAGGTGTTCTCTGGTCCTGTTGGCTGATAAGGCTTCCTACTTTTAACTCTCTACCACCTGTCTTGGTGACAGTATACAACCTTAAAGAAAAGGATCTTGGGGATTGTTGTCTGTGGAAGGCCACAGAATCTAGAAGTAGCTAGTTCCCAAAAACAAGACAGCGGTGTTATGGGGGGGGGGGGGGGGGGGGGGACACAGGACATGGCCATTTACCACCAACACAAGCACAGATCCTGGGTAAGCATGTCCTTCACTGCATGACACTTAATTACTAAAGTCACCTTAGGTTGCTACCTTAGGTAGTGCTATCACCTACTTTTAACTCCTCATTGGCATTAAACACATAGGGGGAGATTTATCAAAACCTGTCCAGAGGAAAAGTTGCTGAGTTGCCCATAGCAACCAATCAGATCTGGTTGCTATGGGCAACTGGGCAACTTTTCCTCTGGACAGGCTTTAACCCCTTAAGGACCGGGGTTTTTTCAGTTTTTGCACTTTCGTTTTTTCCTCCTCAGCTTTAAAAAATCATAACCCTTTTAATTTTGCACCTAAAAATCCATATGAAGGCTTATTTTTTGCGCCACCAATTCTACTTTGCAGTGACATCAGTCATTTTACCCAAAAATCTATGGTGAAGCGGAAAAAAAATCGTTGTGCGACGAAATTGAAGAAAAAACACCATTTTGTAACTTTGCGGGCTTCCGTTTCTACGCAGTACATTTTTCGGTAAAAATGACACCTTATATTTATTCTGTAGGTCCATAGGATTAAAATGATACCCTACTTATATAGGTTTGATTTTGTCATACTTCTTTAAAAAATCATAACTGCATGCAGAAAAATCTATACGTTTAAAATTGTCATCTTCTGACCCCTTTTTTATTTTACCGCTTATGGGGCGCTATGAGGGCTCATTTTTTGCGCCCTGATCTGAAGTTTTTATTGGTATATTTTTATATTGATCTGACTTTTTGATCGCTTTTTACACATTTTTTCATGATATAAAAAGAGACCAAAAATACGCTATTTTGGAATTTTTTTGCATGTACGCCATTGACCGTGCAGTTAAATTAACGATATATTTATATAGTTCGGACATTTCCGCACGTGGCAATACCACATATGTTTATTTTTATCTTCACAGTTTTTTTTTTTAAATGGGAAAAGGGAGGTGATTCCTACTTTTATTAGGGTTAAATGATTTTTGTTAACTTTTTTTTCACACTTTTATTTTGCAGCGCACACAGCCCCCCCCATCACTTCCTGTACTCCGGCCGACTAGATGATGTTGCTAAAGTCGGAAAGACCATAATAACAGGTGAGGGACATTTTACAAGGACCTCAAGTGGCCACTTTTATAGAAGCAGATCTACTTATTTTCTATGGCTCTAATGTTTTTAAAAATATAGGTTTGGTGATAGTGGCCATTTAAAGGGGTTATCCAACCTAAGTTGACTTTAGTAATTAAGTGTCATACAATGAAGAACATGCGTGCCAAGGATCGGTGCTTGTGTTGGTTGTAAATGGCCTGAAATAGCCGTATAGCCATATAGACCGTACAGCTGGGAGAGCTGTTTGAAAGGCATTATAGGATTCCCTAAGGTCATGTGATCTTTCCTCCTACTCCTTTATGCTATGTGGTTTTATGTTATTTTAGCAGATTCTGCAGTACCAAACCATCTGAAGTTTAAGTTCTAGCCAAACCTAACTTTTAGCTAAGTTCTGACCGAACTTAAGTTTTACGTGTACTTTTTGCTCATCTTGAGTTAAGATCCTTCAACCTTTCCTGGAAAGTTTTATCCTGCACAAATGTAATGCCCCACTGGGTGTGCCGCCGACCGTTTTGATTTTGGGCCAAACTTGGGAGCAAAGTATTCCCCTGGTTTTCACACTTAATCCTAATTCAGGATGTGGAAGCTGCACTTCTGCTGTGGGGAAGATACCAAGTTGCTGCAAGAGTGGTCCTGGTTAGGTGGTGGCTGGCCTGGCTGACCAGAACACCCTGGTGCCAAACATCAGGGATACAGGCAGGTGGGGAGAAGCTCAAATGTAGCCAGGTGGTGCAGGCTTGATGAAAACACAGGTGTGCTTTATAGTCCGGGTTATGTACTGGAGAGACAGCAAGTTACAACTGGACATAGGCTGACTTAGGAAACAGGCTTAGGTCAGGAACACAGCAGATCAAAATTTACTAGTAGACAAGCTACAATATTTACTAGTAGACAAGCTACAATATTGCTCAGACATTGGGGAGAAACTTCAGAGAAGTGCACACTGATCCTTTAGGTTACATCCAGTGCTCATGCACAGCCCCTTAAGGGCAGAGCAGGAACTGAAAAACTGGTTGAAGCTGCAGGAGTGAGTCCAGAGGAGGAATCCTGGGGCCTAAAGTGGAGACGGGGAACAGAGAATGCAGCTTGGCGCCGGTTAGTGCTGGGACATACAGTATGTCAGCAGATGCCAACCGCCAGCGGTACAACTAGTTTAATAGTCCTTCTCTGAACTCTCTCCAAAGTATCTATATCCTTCTGGAGAAGAGGTCTCCGGTACTGTGCACAATACTACAAGTGAGGCCTCACCAGTGCTCAGTACAGCGGCATGAGCATTACCCTCTCTCTACTGCTAATACCTCTCCCTATACACCCAAGCATTCTTTTTGCATTTCCTGCTGCTCTATGACATTGCCTGTCTACCTTATCTTCTAAAATAATGACCCCTGAATCCCTTTCCTGAGATACTGAGGTTTGGACTGTATCAAATATTTTATATTCTGCCCTTGGGTTTTCATACCCCAGCTGCATTATCTTGCACTTATCCACATTAAATGTCAGTTGCCAGAGTTCTGACCTTTCCATTTGGCATATCCTTCCAGGAACATCAACCATGTTACAAATCTTTGTGTCATCAGCAAAAAGGCCAATACCTTGCCATCGAGACCTTAAAATTACCAATTGCCGAGGCCCCCACTGGTAACAAGACCTTGCTCTGAATATATGTTACGCCGAGCGCTCCGGGTCCCCGCTCCTCCCCGGAGCGCTCGCTACACTCCTCTCACTGCAGCGCTCCGGTCGGTTCCACGGACCCGGGGCGCTGCGATACCGCCTCTGGCCGGGATGCGATTCGCGATGCGGGTAACGCCCGCTCGCGATGCGCACCCCGGCTCCCGTACCTGACTCGCTCTCCGTCAGTTCTGTCCCGGCGCGCGCGGCCCCGCTCCCTAGGGCGCGCGCGCGCCGGGTCTTTGCGATTTAAAGGGCCACTGCGCCGCTGATTGGCGCAGTGGTTCCAATTAGTGTTTACACCTGTGCACTTCCCTATATCACCTCACTTCCCCTTCACTCCCTCGCCGGATCTTGTTGCCTTAGTGCCAGTGAAAGCGTTTCCTTGTGTGTTCCTAGCCTGTGTTCCAGACCTCCTGCCGTTGCCCCTGACTACGATCCTTGCTGCCTGCCCCGACCTTCTGCTACGTCCGACCTTGCTTCTGTCTACTCCCTTGTACCGCGCCTATCTTCAGCAGCCAGAGAGGTTGAGCCGTTGCTAGGGGATACGACCTGGTCACTACCGCCGCAGCAAGACCATCCCGCTTTGCGGCGGGCTCTGGTGAAAACCAGTAGTGACTTAGAACCGATCCTCTAGCACGGTCCACGCCAATCCCTCTCTGGCACAGAGGATCCACTACCTGCCAGCCGGCATCGTGACAGTAGATCCGGCCATGGATCCCGCTGAAGTTCCTCTGCCAGTTGTCGCTGACCTCACCACGGTGGTCGCCCAGCAGTCACAACAGATTGCGCAACAAGGCCAACAGCTGTCTCAACTGACTGTTATGCTACAACAGTTACTACCACAGCTCCAGCAACCATCTCCTCCGCCAGCTCCTGTACCTCCCCCGCAGCGAGTGGCCGCTTCTGGACTACGACTATCCTTGCCGGATAAATTTGATGGGGACTCTAAGTTTTGCCGTGGCTTCCTTTCCCAATGTTCATTACACTTGGAGATGATGTCGGACCAGTTCCCCACTGAAAGGTCTAAGGTGGCTTTCGTAGTCAGCCTGCTGTCTGGAAAAGCCCTGGCTTGGGCCACACCGCTCTGGGACCGCAATGACCCCGTCACTGCCTCTGTACACTCCTTCTTCTCGGAAATTCGAAGTGTCTTTGAGGAACCTGCCCGAGCCTCTTCTGCTGAGACTGCCCTGTTGAACCTGGTCCAGGGTAATTCTTCCGTTGGCGAGTATGCCGTACAATTCCGTACTCTTGCTTCTGAATTATCCTGGAACAATGAGGCCCTCTGCGCGACCTTTAAAAAAGGCCTATCCAGCAACATTAAAGATGTTCTGGCCGCACGAGAAATGCCTGCTAATCTTCATGAACTTATTCACCTAGCCACTCGCATTGACATGCGTTTTTCCGAAAGGCGTCAGGAGCTCCGCCAAGATATGGACTCTGTTCGCACGAGGCGTTTCTTCTCCTCGGCTCCTCTCTCCTCTGGTTCCCTGCAATCTGTTCCTGTGCCTCCCGCCGTGGAGGCTATGCAGGTCGACCGGTCTCGCCTGACATCTCAAGAGAGGACACGACGCCGCATGGAGAACCTCTGCCTGTACTGTGCTAGTACCGAACACTTCCTGAGGGATTGTCCTATCCGCCCTCCCCGCCTGGAAAGACGTACCCTGACTCCGCACAAAGGTGAGACAATCCTTGATGTCCACTCTGCTTCTCCACGTCTTACTGTGCCTGTGCGGATGTCTGCCTCTGCCTTCTCCTTCTCTTCTGTGGCCTTCTTGGACTCTGGATCTGCAGGAAATTTTATTTTGGCCTCTCTCGTCAACAGGTTCAACATCCCAGTGACCAGTCTCACCAGACCCCTTTACATCAATTGTATAAACAATGAAAGATTGGACTGTTCCATACGTTTCCGCACGGAGCCCCTTCTAATGAGCATCGGATCTCATCACGAGAGGATTGAACTTTTGGTCCTCCCCAATTGCACCTCGGAAATTCTCCTTGGACTTCCCTGGCTTCAACTTCATTCCCCAACCCTGGATTGGTCCACTGGGGAGATCAAGAGTTGGGGGCCCTCTTGTTCCAAGGACTGTCTAAAACCGGTTCCCAGTAACCCTTGCCGTAACTCTCTGCTTCCTCCAGTAACCGGTCTCCCTAAGGCCTATATGGACTTCGCGGATGTTTTCTGCAAAAAACAAGCGGAGACTCTACCTCCTCACAGGCCTTATGATTGTCCTATCGACCTCCTCCCGGGCACTACTCCACCCCGGGGCAGAATTTATCCTCTCTCTGCCCCAGAGACTCTTGCCATGTCTGAATACGTCCAGGAGAATCTAAAAAAGGGCTTTATCCGTAAATCCTCCTCTCCTGCCGGAGCCGGATTTTTCTTTGTGTCCAAAAAAGATGGCTCTCTACGTCCTTGCATTGACTACCGCGGACTTAATAAAATCACGGTTAAGAACCGCTACCCCTTACCCCTCATCTCTGAACTCTTTGATCGCCTCCAAGGTGCCCACATCTTTACTAAATTGGACTTAAGAGGCGCCTATAACCTCATCCGCATCAGAGAGGGGGATGAGTGGAAAACAGCATTTAACACCAGAGATGGACACTTTGAGTATCTGGTCATGCCCTTTGGCCTATGCAACGCCCCTGCTGTCTTCCAAGACTTTGTTAATGAAATTTTTCGTGATCTGTTATACTCCTGTGTTGTTGTATATCTTGATGATATCCTAATTTTTTCGGCCAATCTAGAAGAACACCGCCAGCATGTCCGTATGGTTCTTCAGAGACTTCGTGACAATCAACTCTATGCTAAAATTGAGAAATGTCTGTTTGAATGCCAATCTCTTCCTTTTCTAGGATACTTGGTCTCTGGCCAGGGACTACAAATGGATCCAGATAAACTCTCTGCCGTCTTAGATTGGCCACGCCCCTCCGGACTCCGTGCCATCCAACGTTTTTTGGGGTTCGCCAATTATTACAGGCAATTTATTCCACATTTCTCTACCATTGTGGCTCCTATTGTGGCTTTAACCAAAAAAAATGCCGATCCCAAGTCTTGGCCTCCTCAAGCGGAAGACGCCTTTAAACGACTCAAGTCTGCCTTCTCTTCGGCTCCCGTGCTCTCCAGACCTGACCCATCTAAACCCTTCCTATTGGAGGTTGATGCCTCCTCAGTGGGAGCTGGAGCTGTCCTTCTACAAAAAAACTCTTCCGGGCATGCTGTTACTTGTGGGTTTTTTTCTAGGACCTTCTCTCCGGCGGAGAGGAACTACTCCATCGGGGATCGAGAGCTTCTAGCCATTAAATTAGCACTTGAGGAATGGAGGCATCTGCTGGAGGGATCAAGATTTCCAGTTATTATTTACACCGATCACAAGAACCTCTCATACCTCGAGTCTGCCCAACGGCTGAATCCTCGTCAGGCCAGGTGGTCTCTGTTCTTTGCCCGATTTAATTTTGAAATTCACTTTCGGCCTGCTGATAAGAACATTAGGGCCGATGCTCTCTCTCGTTCCTCAGATGCTTCTGAAATTGAACTCTCTCCTCAACACATCATTCCTCCTGACTGCCTGATTTCCACTTCTCCAGCCTCCATCAGGCAAACTCCTCCAGGAAAGACCTTTGTTTCTCCACGCCAACGCCTCGGAATCCTCAAATGGGGTCACTCCTCCCATCTCGCAGGTCATGCGGGCATCAAGAAATCTGTGCAACTCATCTCTCGCTTCTATTGGTGGCCGACTCTAGAGACTGATGTGGTGGACTTTGTGCGAGCCTGCACTATCTGTGCCCGGGATAAGACTCCTCGCCAGAAGCCCGCTGGTTTTCTTCTTCCTCTGCCTGTTCCCGAACAACCTTGGTCTCTGATTGGTATGGATTTTATTACTGACTTACCCCCATCCCATGGCAACACTGTTATTTGGGTGGTCGTTGATCGATTCTCCAAAATGGCACATTTCATCCCTCTTCCTGGTCTTCCTTCAGCGCCTCAGTTGGCTAAACAATTTTTTGTACACATTTTTCGTCTTCACGGGTTGCCTACGCAGATCGTCTCGGATAGAGGCGTCCAATTTGTGTCTAAATTCTGGAGGGCTCTCTGTAAACAACTCAAGATTAAATTAAATTTTTCTTCTGCATACCATCCTCAATCCAATGGACAAGTAGAAAGAATTAACCAGATCTTGGGTGACTATTTACGACATTTTGTTTCCTCCCGCCAGGATGACTGGGCAGATCTTCTACCTTGGGCCGAATTCTCGTATAATTTCAGAATCTCTGAATCTTCCTCCAAATCCCCGTTTTTCGTGGTGTACGGCCGTCACCCTCTTCCCCCCCTCCCTACCCCCTTGCCCTCTGGTCTGCCCGCTGTGGATGAGATTTCTCGTGATCTTTCCATCATATGGAGACAGACCCAAAATTCTCTCTTACAGGCTTCTTCACGCATGAAGAGATTCGCGGATAAGAAAAGAAGAGCTCCTCCCATTTTTTCCCCTGGAGACAAGGTATGGCTCTCCGCCAAATATGTCCGCTTCCGTGTCCCTAGCTATAAGTTGGGACCACGCTATCTTGGTCCTTTCAAGATTTTGCGCCAGATTAATCCTGTCTCTTACAAACTTCTTCTTCCTCCTTCTCTTCGTATTCCTAATGCCTTTCATGTTTCTCTTCTTAAACCACTTATCATTAACCGTTTCTCTCCCAAATCTGTTCCCCCCTCTCCTGTCTCCGGCTCCTCGGACATCTTCTCCGTCAAAGAAATTTTAGCATCTAAAAAGGTCAGAGGGAAAACCTTCTTTTTAGTGGATTGGGAGGGTTGTGGTCCTGAAGAGAGGTCCTGGGAACCTGAGGACAATATCCTGGACAAAAGTCTGGTCCTCAGGTTCTCAGGCTCCAAGAAGAGGGGGAGACCCAAGGGGGGGGGTACTGTTACGCCGAGCGCTCCGGGTCCCCGCTCCTCCCCGGAGCGCTCGCTACACTCCTCTCACTGCAGCGCTCCGGTCGGTTCCACGGACCCGGGGCGCTGCGATACCGCCTCTGGCCGGGATGCGATTCGCGATGCGGGTAACGCCCGCTCGCGATGCGCACCCCGGCTCCCGTACCTGACTCGCTCTCCGTCAGTTCTGTCCCGGCGCGCGCGGCCCCGCTCCCTAGGGCGCGCGCGCGCCGGGTCTTTGCGATTTAAAGGGCCACTGCGCCGCTGATTGGCGCAGTGGTTCCAATTAGTGTTTACACCTGTGCACTTCCCTATATCACCTCACTTCCCCTTCACTCCCTCGCCGGATCTTGTTGCCTTAGTGCCAGTGAAAGCGTTTCCTTGTGTGTTCCTAGCCTGTGTTCCAGACCTCCTGCCGTTGCCCCTGACTACGATCCTTGCTGCCTGCCCCGACCTTCTGCTACGTCCGACCTTGCTTCTGTCTACTCCCTTGTACCGCGCCTATCTTCAGCAGCCAGAGAGGTTGAGCCGTTGCTAGGGGATACGACCTGGTCACTACCGCCGCAGCAAGACCATCCCGCTTTGCGGCGGGCTCTGGTGAAAACCAGTAGTGACTTAGAACCGATCCTCTAGCACGGTCCACGCCAATCCCTCTCTGGCACAGAGGATCCACTACCTGCCAGCCGGCATCGTGACAATATACACCATTAACTACAACCCTCTGTTGTTTGTCCCTCTGCCACTGCCTAATTCATTCAATTATCCAATCCAAGCTCAAAGACTGTAGTTTTTTGATAAGTCTTCTATTTGGGACAGTGCTAAAAGACTTACTAAAATCAGAACCTCCTCAACTCTTCAAATTGATGTCCAAATTTTGCAAAGTATCACCGTGCTTGGTGTCCACACCTTCCCAAAATCTGTGAATTTAAATGGTTCTAGCTAAAGCCAAAATGAAAACACCTTTGCCTTCTTGTAGTTATTCATAACTTGCTAAAACAGTGAACTCAAAAGACTTTTATTTGCAAAATAAGAAGCCTTGATTTTGAATAATTAGACTCTAATGGAGCCTTTTTGGATCTTTGCGAATATAATACATACTGTTGCATAATGCAGTGCATTTACTGGCTACAAACAATAGTGAACAGTTTTTAATCATACCTTTTTTTTTAGAAATATCGTACATAGTAATTGTGCAGCAATTTCTAAGCTTTGAAAATATATTTAAACTTCCCTTACACTGTTAAATATGGAAAGAAATCTATTTTGCTTGTTCTGTGAGCGCTGAGTTTGTCAGTATGCAATTAACATGCATTCCTTTTTGAGAAGAGAATTACAGCACAACTTGGCTTCCCTATAAGTTTTGTAGGTCTGCTGCCAACTAATCCATTAAGAAAATTATTTTCTTAGACCTGCCAGTGCTTAACAAGCAATTCAAGTAGATGATTGACCGATTGTTAATGGCATAATGGATACGTATACAGCTCCAATAGGAGACAGTCATCTCTTCTAGAATCCTTTACAGTATTAAATAAGAAGCCTTTACAGAAGTGGAAGATCTCATAAACATAAATATACTGGATTCATGTCCTCTCTGTGTATTTCTATCAGTATTGCTACAGTAAAGGTATTTCCTGAATACAACATGAAGCAATCTAAGGGACTTTCTGCTCTCCCAATCCTAGATCTAAAAACAGAGGATGAGAAGTGAGTTACACACCAGCTCAGATAGCATACAAGGTAAGAGAAACCCTGGAGGACAGCTCGCACAGGCTGGAGAAAGGTAAAAGAGCAGATAATAGGCAGCCCAAAGGGGAGAATCATCTACCCTGAGTAATCTAGAAAGATAACAGAGTTCATACAACCCACTGTAAAGACAGTAGAAGCAAAAAGTAAGCAAAATTGTTAAAGCTTTTGCATAAAGACCTTTGCATAACATGTTTTTGTACCATAATAAGCATTATTTAAAAAAAAAATGCTTTTCAAAGGTGTTAAATAATGATGTTATATGCACCAATGTTATACGACAAAGCCTAGAGACCATACAGCTCCTAGTAGAGAGCCATACATCCTCTGTGTGCTATTGTTCAGGGTCTGTTAGCTATAACATTTATGGAGCTATTTTAGGTTAGGACAAACTTTTTGTATAGCATCGTATAAAAAAGATTAGAAAAAATCATAATAATAAAAATAAAAAATAAAAGGCACTGGCTCCGCTCTAATATCGGCCTGGCTGCAGTTTAGCTCAGTCCTGTGACAGCAGCCCTGCATGTCACAGGGATATCCCTCACTGAATGATGCGGATGACCCAGCCAATCAGGAGGTGTGGACCCTGGGCCAATTAGCTGTGGCGCCAGCATCTTTGCCTTTAAAGGTGGCTATTTAAATCCTTTCTGTATGTTTACACACTGTCTTTGTTAGGTGATATTCTCCCAGCAGTGGTGTTCCCTCTTGCATCTTCTGTGACTGTTTCTATTATAACTGACTTCAGCTTGTGACCTGACTACTCTTTGTGCCTGATGCCTTGTATCTCACTGCCCTTTCGGTTGTTAACTATTGACTTGTTTCTGGTTAACCCTTCTGGTGTCCTAAGGTGAGCTCAGGGAGGACAGAAACCTCCCGTGGAGCAGAAGGGCTAATTTGGTACCTTTTTTGCCAGACTGTTGCTGACTAGGACTGTCTGACTATTCTTGTCATCCCTGCACTTTTACTAGTGTAGGGATCATCACCCAGTTGGCGGCCCCATTTAGGGTGGATTGCTAGCATTTGGGCTGCACTGTTCCCTACCCCGGACTTAATCAAGCCCCATTATATGCAGCATACTATATAGAGTCATAATACTGCAGTGTGTATTAGCAATACCATACTGCTATTCACTTTTTGCCATTTTCATGTTTTTGAACGCATTTATTTTTTATGTGAATCTTTATAGAATTTAATTTACTTTTTTACTGCAAACACTTCTGTGGGAACAGCACTGGAATAGTATTTGTCTCAATCACTTTAATTATAGATTTTTTATTTTTTTTTGTTAGAGAACAAGGAATAGAGAAATAATACTAAACTATACAGTACAGCAACCCAGATACCAAGATAATCTGTCAAATAGTAAAAATAGGCAATAGTTTGTTTGGTTTAAAGAGAGCAACATCATTCTTGTAGTATATTCTCTCCCAGCAGGCAAGAAAAGATAAGTAACAAGCAACTTCAAGAAGAAACAATATATATCATCACCCCTGGTGGAAGCTAACATTTCCAGAGCTTTAGAACTTAGAGATCTCTCAGCAATAATTGTAATGGATATATTTGTCAATGCAGCAAACATATGACCTGTTACAATGAACTTTTCATTCAGTCCAGATTATGGTATTACATTTCTCAATTCACTTTTTTAATATATAAAGTTTTATTTCTGAAAAACGGTACAATCATAAAGTAGTCATATTTAATATATTCTGCCAAGGCAACAATGCAAAATTTACCCAACATAAAGATGAAGCAGAATTCACCAGGTACCGAAATCTGTAGGCAATAAGACAAATGTAAACTATGAATATAATTCTGAATTGCATTAAAGGGGTACTCCGGTGGTCAACGTGTTTTTCTGTTTTTGACTTACCCTATTTGTTTTGTTTCATTTCTATTCTTGTTGTTTAGCCTACTCTATTTCCGTTCTTTGTTGTATTTTTATCCCCCACTTTGTTTTCCTATCTTTGCTTCTATTTACTGTTTCTTGCTGTACTGAAAACTACAAATCCCAGCATGCCACATGCCTTGCTGGTTTGGGGCGGCTCCTTTTTTTTGTTTGTTTGTTCTGCCCCCTAAACCCACCCTACTATTTTCCCGAGTCAGCCCCCTTATACACAGCACACTAATATAAACAGCCTTGGTTGGGATACACTGTCATACACACACAAAAGGGACTACAACTCCCAGAACGTGACATTCAGGAGTCTTCAGTCTGTGGTAAAACACCAGCATGCTGCCTCTGTAGTCTCCTGGGGGTTGTAGTTCACCACACCTCTGTAGGGCATACACCAGTGTTTCCCAACCAGGGTGCCTCCAGGTGTTGCAAAACTACAACTCCCAGCATGCCCTGACAGCCTTTGGGCATTCTAGGAGTTGTAGTTTTGCAACAGCTGGAGGCACACTGGTTGGGAAACACTAGCATACAACATGATGTGTATGCTGAATAGGCTAGAACAGTGTTTCCCAACCAGTTTGCCTCCAGCTGTTGCAAATCTACAACTCCCAGCATGCCCAAAGTCTGTCAGGGCATGTTGGGAGTTGTAGTTTTGCAACAGCAGGAGGCACACTGGTTTGTAAACACTAGCATACACACACAGAACAGGGACTACAACTCCCAGCATGTGTCATTCAGGAGTCCCCCCTCCCCCTTCACATATAGAGATCATTCCCAGTATGAGATTTATTCCCCTGCAGTCCATACATTCCCAGCCCGTGCACCTTGTCATCCTCCCCTTCAGATAACACTTATCTTCTCTGTGAGGTCCTTCTCCTGTGCAGACCTGCTTCCTCAGAATACAGAGCAGGGGGAGGGGAGGAGCTGTGTACTCAGCTGGATGAGATGAGGGGGTGTGGCTTATTTCTCTCATGCAGACAGAGGAAAAAAAAAAAGCTGTGACATCTTGTCCACAACAGACTCAGAACTGTGGACAACATTAAAAGAAAACCCTCTGAACTACAGAACTGCCTGCCCAACAAACAGGTAAGAAAAACGCACACATGCTGCCAAAACATAGAACACATGTATATTGCAAAAAATCAAAACTTACAAAGAAGATGCCATATAGTCAAAAAAATTTACCACCGGAGTACCCCTTTAACTTCAGAAGGTCATAAGCACTGAAAGGATTTAGATTTTTTAATAGAAGTAATTTACAAATCTGTTCTTTCTGGAGCCAGTTGATATATAAAAAAAGTTTTTTCCTGGAATACCCCTTTAAGTAGCCTGAATTGACAGATGATTGGCAGAAGAAGGAGCCCACTGGTCCTTTAAAAATCCCAGAGTCAACACACACATACTAGAGCTGGCTCCAAAGGTCACTGCTAGGAGGCAGCAGCAATGAGTGGGATAGCATGCGGGATGGCTGGAGGGTACACGGACAAAGAGTGAGTGGAGAGCCATGGCAGCGAGCAGGTCAGCGTGACTATTCATCTATCCATCTGGATTGCTGTGTACATTGATAGATATTTGGTAGATATTTAAATGTATTTGTGTTTATATAAATATGCCTCTATTATTAATGTATCCTTCACAAACACAAAGCAACAAAGAAATCTCTAATGTTCCCTAGCAGGCGTGTAGGCAAGTAATATAACATCACATTATAGACAATATCTGAACTTTCCCACAGTGTGTAAATATACCTTCATCCATTCTTGGTGCTGCCAAGTTCTGCTAGTAAATTACAATAGAACAACTATTGATGTTTCCATGACAACTGCATCTAATGTCGCTTGTTCCAAGGGATGTGCTCACAGAACACCGACTCCAATGAACCATAACCTGTGGAAGTCTACAGCATGCTGGCAACATTTTATACCAATGAATGTGAACGTGAAAGAAATTTTAAGATATTTTATTTTTCTCATTATGCTGTATTACTGTTATGGACTGAAATACACTCCCTCAATAGTCTGTTATGTATTTCTACTCTATAATGTGGACGGTTAAGACAGTTCGCTTGTGAATGACCCCCCCCCCCCCCCCCCCCGCCAAAAAACAAAAAAAAAAGGATTTGTAGATGTACAGTACATGTACCTTTATATACATAGATATTACTTAGGTGTGTGAGTCTGTCTGTATCTACACGTGTTTGTGTGTGTACAGTGTGTATATTTGTGCATTTATGTGCATATACATTAAATTTATTGTTGCCCTGTGCCCCCACTGTTGCTTCCCCTATATGGTGCACCTGTGTTCCCCTTTTAATTCCATTGCACTGGCAATAATCTGTAACCTATAGCACCTCCATGCACTAACAGTACTGCTGGTCATCTGGGGATATAAGGGAAAATTTACTAAAACTGTCTAAAAAGTGCAAACTTACACTAAACAGTCTTCAAATGCAGCAGATTTATCAAAGTGTCTTAGAGTGAATGATAAACCTGGCACATCTGTAGACTGCCTAGTTTAAACCAACTATTAGTTGACTTACTGTACTTTAGAATTGTGTGTGTTTTTTTTTTTTATTTCTCGCAAGGAAGAAACATATTTTTCTGGACAAAGTGAAAAAGTTAGTTATGTAAGATTTATGGTACAATTGCAATCTGCTCATAGTAAAAGCTTTTTAGGGTAGGAACAAGGAAGTAGCAAATAGTATGGGAGTAGTACCTGTGCAGTACCTGAAGGACATCCTCAGAGAGTGTTGACCAGCAGGCCCATGTTCAGCCACCATGAGACAACCTGTTGGGTTAAACAGGTAGGCCAGTACTGCGTGCTTCCTCCAGACTAACTTTTTGCCAGCTAGCCACTGATTTAAGTATTTACTTGACATGAACATACAGTATTTTCTGTTACTTTCTTAATTGGGGTAAAATGTCACAGTTTTGCCACAATTAAGAAAACCTCCCAGGATAAAGAGGTCAGTGAAACATGCATCAGGGGTTTTTGTGGAGTGGCCTGTATTGTATACAGTATACTTTTTTGTTGATGATACCAGTCCTGTCTGTTTTATTATTTTCTGCCTTGCATTATGTAAAAAAATATATTTTCTTGGGGTTACTATTGCATTGGACTTTTTTCATTTGGTATTGCTGGGACTTTGCATGCTTTTACTACCCACAGGGTTTGTAGTACGGCACATTCACCATACAGACCATTCCACTTTTATTTAATTTTATACTTATTAATAGCTGAGTACCCAGCGTTGCCCTGTTTTTCCTTCCTAATCCTTGTTGTGGAGGAAAATCAACAGAGGAAGCTTTTGACTTCATATCCCATCCTCATATATTGTTGTCATATCCCAACCCCATATCCCGTCCTCATATCCTGACCTCCTATCCCGAACTACTATCCCGACCTCCTATCCTGACCTCCTATCCCGTCCTCCTATCCCGTCCTCCTATTTTGACCTCCTATCCCATCCTCATATCCCTTCCTCCTATCCCGTCCTCCTATCTCAACCTCCTATGCCGACCTCCTGTCCCGACCTCCTGTTGCGTTCTCCTATTCCGTTCTCCTATCCCATCCTCCTATCCCAAGGAAGTAACCCAAGTCGTGGGTATTGATGCAAAATAATTTATTCTTACAGCAACCGCCTGCAATTTAAAAAGGGAGCTGTGACTCCCGAAACGCGTCTTGCTTTATATTTGTTTATTATTTTTTATTTATTTCTTATGCTGTAAGAATAAATTGTTTTGCATCAATACCCACGACTTGGGTTACTTCCTTGGGAGCGCCAACGCAGCTTTTTCCCTCCAATACTTCTGCATTACTCTACGGACTCTCCTCTGGGCTCCGTCCTCACGCTGCTGGCCTGCATACCAAGCTACCACCACCGGCAAGGAACACGCTACCCCCACCTGGGTACCCACCTATACCGGCTAAAGACCTACACCGCACCCGGCGCTACCTCCGCTTTTTTCCCCTCCATTTTATTGCTTATTATCCTCCTATCCTGTCCTCCTATCTTGACCTCCTATCCCGATCTCCTATGCTGTCCTCATATGTCATCCTCCTATCTCGACCTCCTATCCCGGCCTCCTATCCCGACCTCCTATCCCGACCTCCTATCTCGTCCTCCTATCCCATCCTCATATCCCATCCTCATATCTCGTCCTCATATCCCGTCCTCCTATCCCGACCCTTATCCCAACCTCCTATCCCGTCCTCCAATCCTGTCCTCCTTTCCTGACCTCCTACCTCGACCTCCTATCTCAACCTCCTATCTTGATCTCCTATCCCGACCTCCTATCTCGACCTCCTATCCCGACCTCATATCCAGCCCTCATATCCCGACCCGTAATGTGTGCACCAGGTATTGAAATATCTCCAGCCATACGGAAGTTATGTGGGAACATACATTTTCATTGATTTGCATGGGACTTTAAATAAACCCCCCAACCCTCACAAATGGGGGCAGCTAAGGGTTAAATTAATTATCCTATATTTTAAGTGGACATATAAGTAACATTTGACCAAGTATTATCGAAATATCTCCAGCCGTTTGGAAGTTATGCAGTGACATATATTTCCCATAGACTTGTATGGGACTTTAAACAAAACCCCGACCCTGGCAAATGGGGGGTGAGTAAGGGTTAAATTACCTATCCTATGTTTTTTGTTGACATATAAGTAACATGTGTGCCAAGTTTCTTGTTAAAATTTTTAGCGGTTTGGACGTGATGCTGGAACATACACACACATACACACACACACACATTGGCCCTCATTTACTATTGCAAACCCGACATGTTTTGTCGGGTTGTGCGTCAGACTCTGTTGCATTGAGCCAGAAATTCTGTCTGCGCCAGATTTTGCACCATTTTGGGCCAGAATTGAAAAAAACCTGACTAACTCTGCATTTTGCTAAGAAAACCCGGAAAAGGGCATGGCCGCTGAGAAAAGGGGGTGTGGTCTCCAAAAAGGGGCATGTTCCCGACATTTTCACAAAAAAACAACATATTTACTAAGGTTTCCGCAGAAAATGTGGTGGATTTGAGCTGAGGAAAACCCTACAGATCAGAGCTTGTGTAAAAAAAGCAAAATGTAGGGAAAGTGGAAAATGTAGGGAAACCTTAGTAAATTGTAGGGAATTAAAACCCACAAAGAAACCTACACAACACTCTTAGTAAATATGGGCCATTGCGTTTTATATATATAGATTACCCTCATGATTTCTATGTCTCTTGTATATGTTTTTATCTGTATTAAATTAATACAATTGTGGTGGACCACCGGATGAATGGCAGGACCACAGGTGTTGCGTTGTGTGAGTGGTGGGATCAGATGTTATTAACCCCGGGGGTCAGATGGTATTAACCCCTATGTGTTCATGACGCCAGTATGGTTTTTGGGTTTCGGAACACCACACGCCTGGATTCTCCGCTATCCCATGGGCTAGTAGTGAATAAAGAGTCCACAACCAGTTCGGGTCAAACGGAGGCTTTACTGAATTGAAGACTGGTGTAATTATCTTCACAGCTAAGGCCAAATTTCCCAGAGAGGTGGTCAGTACCCAGAGGACCTCGCAGCTTGCTGGACCAATACTTGTAATAAACTTGACTTTGACTTGTAATTAGACTTGACATGACTATGTGCAGGACTTGACTATTTGTAGTGACAGCAGACATAGACTTGAGACTTATTGGAGAGACTTTAGCTTTGTGGCCTTCCAGACACTGAACACTTGTCCTGAGATCTCTGGTAGCTGCTGCCTCAGCAGAGACTTAGATTTTACTCTCAGAAGAATCTGAGGGAAGAGAGAGCGCTAATTGCAATGGCCGCCCCTTTATATAGTGGGGGGCCTGGACTAAAGCCCATTGGTCAAGCTGTGGGTCATAGGTTAAAGCTGGTGCTCTCTGGGAGTACATGTGACAACAGCTCATTTCACATAATATAACATGTGACAGGCTTACTCACAGGTCCTTGAGACCTCCCCCAGGTCCTTTATACTATCTAGACATAGAGTTCCTGCCCATGCATTAAAGGAACATACACCACATTCATTTATCCCACAGGATAACAAAGGGAGACCCTGCAGGGGTGCTCCCAGTTCACTGAGGGACTCAACCTGACAGGGCCTACAGGTAGTATAGGACCATATACCTGTATTGGGACATTACACAATCTATCTATATACAGGGTGATATTAACTTCCTGTTTGTGGCACATTAGTATATGTGAGGGGGGAAACTTTTCAAGATGTGGGGGGGGGTGACCATGGCGGCCATTTTGAAGTCGGCCATTTTGAATCCAACTTTTGTTTTTTCAATAGGAAGAGTGTCATGTGACAGATCAAACTTATTGGGAATTTCAAAAGAAAAACAATGATGTGCTTGGTTTTAACGTATCTTTATTCTTTCATGAGTTATTTACAAGTTTCTGAACACTTATAAAATGTGTTCAATGTGCTGCCCATTGTGTTGGATTGTCAATGCAAGCCTCTTCTCCAACTTTTCACACACTGATAGCAACACCGCAGGAGAAATGCTAGCACAGGCTTCCAGTATCCGTACTTTCAGGTGCTGCAGAATGGGCAAAACAAAAATTGGAACAGGACCCTCCGTTTACGCAGAAGATTTTGTTCAGTGATTAGGCAAACTTTTATGTGAAGGGTGAAGTTAACAAACAAAACCACCGCTATTGTTCTGACACTAACTCACATTGGATAGATCCCTCCAAGACTGTTGGAACACAAAAATTGATTCTATGGTGTGGTATATGGGGTACAAAGATAGTGGGGCCATTCTTCATCAATGGAAACCTCAAGGCCACTGGATATGCAAAATTGCTACATGATGATGTGTTTCCCTCTTTATTCACTGAAGCTGGCACGTTCCCTGAGTTTTTCCAGCAAGATGGTGCACCACCACATTATGGGTGTCAGGTCCGAGCATTCCTAGATGAACAGTTTCCTGGAAACGGGATTGGTCATCGTGGGCCAGTTGAATGGCCCCCAAGGTCTCCCGATCTGACCCCCTTAGACTTTTATCTTTGGGGTCATCTGAAGGCAATTTTCTATGCTGTGAGGATACGAGATGTGCAACACCTGAAACTACGGATACTGGAAGCCTGTGCTAGCATTTCTCCTGCGGTGTTGCTATCAGTGTGTGAAGAGTGGGAGAAGAGGGTTGCATTGACAATCCAACACAATGGGAAGCACATTGAACACATTTTATAATTGGTCAGAAACTTGTAAATAACTCATGAAAGAATAAAGTTACATTAAAACCAAGCACATCATTGTTTTTCTTGTGAAATTCCCAATAAGGCTGATGTGTCACATGACCCTCTTCCTATTGAAAAAACAAAAGGCTTCAAAATGGACGACTTCAAAATGGCCGCCATGGTCACCACCTATCTTAAAAAGTTTCCCCCCTCACATATACTAATGTGCCACAAACAGGAAGTTAATATCACCAACCATTCCCATGTTATTAAGGTGTATCCATATAAATGGCCCACCCTGTAAATTTTTCCACATTTTCCATTTTTGATCGTCCATCCTTGACCAGGACAGACTGCGTTCAGCAAAAAGCTTTAAAAAAAAAATTTAATTATTTTTTTTTTATTCACAAGGTGCTGCCTCCATAAAAGGTGCTGCCCTAGGCAGTGGCTCTCCAGTGCTTAGTGGCAAATGCAGTCCTGCATGTTGTGAGTGAAGGTGAAAGTTTTCTACGGAGTAATGTTTAGTTCTTAAAGTCTCACCAACTTATAGTAGTGGAGAGGGGTCTTCTGTGACAGTGATTAAATATTACTATAATGTGAGAAGCTTTCGAGATGGAAACGGTTACCTATCATTTTCATTCTAAAGGTGGATTAATATAGATGATTACTGTAAGGAAATGTTTGCACATTCTAATCTGTCTTCATTGTTCTCTTTTATGCATTAGTTGCTTGACTTGCTTGAATACACCTCCATTCTGAACTAGATTCAAGCTATATAAATAAGCGTGGGAGGTTCTATATTGTCATTGTCATATGGAATGGTTTATAAAAATGCATACAAGTAAGAGTTATATTAAAGACAGAAGATATTAGAAGATTACAGTAACACTTTTAAGACAATAACCTGTGCAGATTATGAGAGGATCTCTTCTATAGACCATAAATAACTGGGGTTAGTGGCTGATCAGGAATTTTAGTATACAGCAATTTCCCAACTCTTACCCTACCTACCACAGCCATGGCACAGAATATGTACGCCCTGCCTCCAATACCAGCTGTAAGGTATGAATAATAATGAAAAGTGTAATGCAGTGAAACAATGATAATTTATGCATATATAACGTGTCATGCAGGAGCTGTGTTTTGGTTGTTGGAAAATGGTTCTTTGTACTAATGAATATTTATATTGCGTTACTATTTTTGTGATGCTTTCAAACTTATTGTATATTCGCCCATTGTTTTCTCAGCCTTCTCTTGTACCAAAAAATTAATTTTATGGTATAAAAGACAGCCAAAAAACAGCCATCTTTTCGCAGTTATTGAACTAATGATGTCATACAACTACATAAAAAAATAAAATAAAATATGTACACGCAAATGAATGTATATCCATTAAGCTGTGCTCCGTGTCATCAGGGGTGGGAACCAGCTGCCACGTATTGCTAAGCAGGTGCTCCTTTATGTCTGAGGCTTGTGTGTGAAGCATGTAGTGCTCTAGGGCTACATGTGGGATATTTCTAAATATGTCATAATTAGGGGTATAAATAATGAGTTACATTTAATGTGTTAGGCCAATTTCACGCAAAAGAATTTCCAAGCGGAATCCGGAAGAAAAAATCAGCTCAGAAATTCAGTAGCAATAGGATTCTGCTGCACCACTTACATGGCAAAACTTCTGCACCATGCGTTTTTGCTGAAATTCCAAATCCATTGTCTACCGAAAGAATGAACACGATATTCGTTTGCTGGAATCCGTTTAGAAATGCATTGCAGTCTATGCAATTGATGCATTTTCAAACAGCACAACATGTTTCAATTGGCGCTCGCTATTTGCAGAATGTCCAACTTAGTTTTCCGGGTGGACATTCCGCAAATTTTTCGGTGTGTGAACATTTTTTTTTTATGCCACATCTGCAATAAAAAAATTAGCAATTTTTATCTATTTAAAGGGTTCTTACATGCATGCACGTCAAAGCAACTTCAGAACTAAACTGGTCCCTAAAAATATCTGATTTTGAAAATTCTTAAAAAATTTCAAAAATTGCTGCCAAGCTTCTAATCCCTGTTACGTCCTTAAAAAATTAAAAGGGCATTTAACAAATGATACCAAAATAAAGTAGACATATTCTGAATCAGAAACTGTTATCATAATGGGGAGCAACGGCAAACAACGGGTCCCGGCGACTCTCATTTACTTTTATGGGGGCCACCGGGACCCACTATGAATAAAGGGAGAAAAAGACGGCACATGCTGTCAATTTTCTAATGTTATGCTGCCTGGCTCTCCCAGCGAACGTCACACTGCCGTGTACTAACAGCAGTGTGAAAGGGGCCTAACACACATGCACATTAATGCTCTTTATTGCTGCCTACTGGTGAACAGCATTCCCTCTGGTGGGCTAGCACTCCTCTGTGCTGTCTGATAGTACTCCTCTGTGCTCTCTCCTGTCTGATAGGACTCCTCTGTGCTCTCTCCTGTCTGATAGGACTCCTCTGTGCTCTCTCCTGTCTGATAGGACTCCTCTGTGCTCTCTCCTGTCTGATGGGACTCCTCTGTACTCTCTCCTGTCTGATAGTACTCCTCTGTGCTCTCTCCTGTCTGATAGGACACCTCTGTGCTCTCTCCTGTCTGATAGGACTCCTCTGTGCTCTCTCCTGTCTGATAGGACTCCTCTGTGCTTTCTTATAGGACTCCTCTGTGCTCTCTCCTGTCTGATAGCACTCCTCTGTGCTCTCTCCTGTCTGATACGACTCTTTTGTGCTCTCTCCTGTCTAACAGTACTCCTCTGTGCTCTCTCCTGTCTGATGGGACTCCTCTGTGCTCTCTCCTGTCTGACAGCACTCCTCTATTCTCTCTCCTGTCTGATAGGACTCCTCTATGCTCTCTCCTGTCTGATAGTACTCCTCTGTGCTCTCTCCTGTCTGATAGGACACCTCTGTGCTCTCTCCTGTCTGATAGGACTCCTCTGTGCTCTCTCCTGTCTGATAGGACTCCTCTGTGCTTTCTTATAGGACTCCTCTGTGCTCTCTCCTGTCTGATAGCACTCCTCTGTGCTCTCTCCTGTCTGATACGACTCTTTTGTGCTCTCTCCTGTCTAACAGTACTCCTCTGTGCTCTCTCCTGTCTGATGGGACTCCTCTGTGCTCTCTCCTGTCTGACAGCACTCCTCTATGCTCTCTCCTGTCTGATAGGACTCCTCTATGCTCTCTCCTGTCTGATAGTACTCCTCTGTGCTCTCTCCTTTCTGATAGTACTACTCTGTTCTCTCTCCTGTCTGATAGGACTCCTCTGGTTAATCACTTATAGGCTGCCAACAGGCAACCCAAAAAGACCCTCTTTTCCCATATACCCAAATAATATTATTAAAAGTGCAATCTTTATTGGTTTTTATCCGCACATATAAAGATTAAAATACACAGGTGCCGCACTCTTTCTCTTAATAGTTATGTATCATGACCATCCAGTCTAATGGAAAATTCACCAGTCTAAATAATACACCCGCATTAGTGGACTTGGGACATGGACACTTGACTTAAAGGGGTTATCCAGGAAAAAACTTTTTTTTCATATATCAACTGGCTCCAGAAAGTACTTCTATTAAAAAATCTTAATCCTTTCAGTACTTATGAGCTTCTGAAGTTAAGGTTGTTCTTTTCGGTCTAAGTCCTCTCTGATGACACGTGTCTCGGGAAATGCCCAGTTTAGAAGCAATTCCCCATAGCAAACCTCTTCTAAACTGGGCGTTTGCCGAGACATGTGTCATCATAGAGCACTTAGACAGAAAAGAACAACCTTAACTTCAGAAGCTCATAAGTACTGAAAGGATTAAGATTTTTTAATAGAAGTAATTTACAAATCTGTTTAACTTTCTGGTGCCAGTTGATATATAAAACATTTTTTTTTCTGGAATACCCCTTTAACCACTTAAGGACACAGGACGTACTCAAACGGCCCCTTTTCCGAGTCCTTAAGGACTCAGGACGTTTGAGTACGTCCTGTCAAATCCGCCGCTAGCCGGAGGGGAGCCGGTGCCCGATGCCTGCTGAAACCGTTCAGCAGGCATCGCGGCATATCTTCCAGGGGGGTCATGATGACCCCCCATGTCGGCGATGGCCGCAGACCGCTGGACAATTCAGCCCAGCGATCTGCGGCGGATTCCCGGTCAATCGGGTCGCCAGTGACCCGGAATTACAGGCTGTTCATGGCCGTCTCTGATGGCCCCGAACAGCCATAGCCAGCAGGGGTGAGGTGGCACTGGTGCCACCTCACAATCGCCCTGATTCATTAGCCGGTTTACCGGCCGACCAATCAGGGCACCTGCTGCGGGTGTCACTCCCGCAACCCGCTCTGCCCCTCACGATCGGGTGCGCGAAGAGGACCCCGGCAGCTGGGGACCCCAATCCCCGGCGTCAATGTTGGGATCGGGGCCCCAGGTTTCTCCCCCCCCCTCCCCAATGTGAATGTACAGGGTACACTCACATGAGCGGAGGTTTACAGTAAGTATCCGGCTGCAAGTTTGAGCTGCAGCAAATTTTCTGCCGCAGCTCAAACTGCCAGCGAGAAACTACTGTGAACCCCCGCACATGCGACTGTACCCTAAAAACACTACACTACACTAACACAAAATAAAATAAAAAGTAAAAAACACTACATATACACATACCCCTACACAGCCCCCCTCCCCAATAAAAATTAATAATGTCTGGTACGCCACTGTTTCCAAACGGAGCCTCCAGCTGTTGCAAAACAACTACTCCCAGTATTACCAGACAGCCACTGACTGTTCAGGCATGCTGGGAGTTTTGCAACAGCTGGAGGCACCCTGTTTGGGAATCACTGGCATAGAATACCCCTATGTCCACCCCTATGCAAGTCCCTAATTTAGGCCTCAAATGCGCATGGTGCTCTCACTTTGGAGCCCTGGCGTATTTCAAGGCAACAGTTAAGGGTCACATATGGGGTATCGCCGTACTCGGGAGAAATTGTGTTACAAATTTCTGGGGTATTTTCTGCTTTTACCCTTTTTAAAAATGTAAAATTTTTGGGAAAACAAGCATTTTAGGTAAAAAATAAATTTTTTTTTTACATATGCAAAAGTCGTGAAACACCTGTGGGGTATAAAGGTTCACTTAACCCCTTGTTAAGTTCTCCGAGGGGTCTAGTTTCCAAAATAGTATGCCATGTGTTTTTTTTTTTTTGCTGTTCTGGCACCATAGGGGCTTCCTAAATGCGGCATGCCCCGGGAGCAAAATTTGCTTTCAAAAAGCCAAATGTGACTCCTTCTCTTCTGAGACCTGTAGTGCGCCAGCAGACCACTTTTCACCCCCATACGTGGGGTTTTCTGAATCGGGAGAAATTGGGCTTCAAATTTTGGGGGATATTTTCTTCTATTACCTTTTTTAAAAATGTAAATTTTTTGGGAAAACAAGCATTTTAGGAAAAAAATTATAATTTTTTTTTTACATATGCAAAAGTCGTGAAACACCTGTGGGGTATTAAGGTTCACTTTACCCCTTGTTACGTTTCCCGAGGGGTCTAGTTTCCAAAATGGTATGCCATGTGTTTTTTTTTTTTTGCTGTTCTGGCACCATAGGGGCTTCCTAAATGCGGCATGCCCCCAGAGCAAAATTTGCTTTCAAAAAGCCAAATGTGACTCCTTCTCTTCTGAGACCTGTAGTGCGCCAGCAAAGCACTTTTCACCCCCCATATGGGGTGTTTTCTGAATCGGGAGAAATAAATTGGGCTTCAAATTTTGGGGGGTATTTTCTGCTATTACCCTTTCTAAAAATGTAAAACTTTTGGGAAACCAAGCATTTTAGGGAATTTTTTTTTTTTTTTTTTTTTTTACATATGCAAAAGTCGTGAATCACCTGTGGGGTATTAAGGTTCACTTTACCGAGGGGTCTATTTTCCAAAATGGTATGCCATGTGTTTTTTTTTTTTTTTGCTGTTCTGGCACCATAGGGGCTTCCTAAAGGTGACATGCCCCATAAAACACCATTTGTCGCTCCTTCCATTCTGAGCCCTCTACTGCGCCCGCCGAACACTTTACATAGACATATGAGGTATGTCCTTACTCAAGAAAATTTGGGTTTCAAATACAAGTAAAAATTTTCTCCTTTTTACCCCTTGCAAAAATTCTAAAATTGGGTCTACAAGAACATGTGAGTGTAAAAAATGAAGATTGTGAATTTTCTCCTTCACTTTGCTGCTATTCCTGTGAAACACCTAAAGGGTTAAAACGCTGATTGAATGTCATTTTGAATACTTTGGGGGGTGCAGTTTTTATAATGGGGTCATTTGTGGGGTATTTCTAATATGGAGACCCTTCAAAACTGAACTGGTCACTGAAAAATAGTAAGTTTGAAACTTTTGTGAAAAATTGGAAAATTGCTGCTGAACTTTTAAGCCCTCTGGTGTCTTCCAAAAGTAAAAACTCATAAATTTTATGATGCAAACATAAAGTAGACATATTGTATATGTGAACCAAAATAAAATTTATTTTGAATATCCATTTTCCTTACAAGCAGAGCTTCAAAGTTAGAAAAATGCAAAATTTTAAATTTTTTCATAAAATTTCAGGATTTTTCACCAAGAAAGGATGCAAGTTACCACAAAAATTTACCACTATGTTAAAGTAGAATATGTCACGAAAGAACATTCTCGGAATCAGAATGATAACTAAAAGCATTCCAGAGTTATTAATGTTTAAAGTGTCAGTGGCCAGAATTGCAAAAAACGGCCTAAGAGTCCTTAAGGTGAAAAAGGGCTAAGTCCTTAAGGGGTTAAAATCAGTATGGAACGGCCCCCTCAAAAAACAGCACAGAGGAGTACTAGCTCACCCTCACTTTCTTGATTTTGTCCATGCCTGTGCTTCAGCTTCAGAACCATGATTTTATAAGCCATGATTTCTATAAAAAGGAAATAGAATTTTTCTTATAAAGTATATTAGAAAGGTTAATGGTTTGCCAAAATGAACACCATATAAAAAGTTTGTGTATCTGACAGAGCCCATTTAAAGATTATAGTAAAAAATAAATTGCGCTACATACACAGCGCTTTTGGTATTTTTGACATTTGTGGTGTTTCTTGTAAAAGACTTTTTAAAATGCAGCACATGTGTTTTTTTTGCTTTGCATTTTTCCCCTAGGCTTTTCTACAGGACTGGAAAATCACTAGAAAATGAAAAAGTTGATACACAAAGGGGAAGATTTATCAAAACCTGTCCAGAGGAAAAGTTGCTGAGTTGCCCATAGGAACCAATCAGATCGCTCCTTTCGTGTTTCAGTGGCCTTTCCAAAACTGAAAGAAGCGATCTGATTGGTTGCTATGGGCAACTCAGCAACTTTTCCTCTGGACAGATTTTGATAAATCTCCCCCAAAATATTTAAAACAGTTATAAAACAAAAAAGCAGAGAAATGTATGTGTAGGAGCCCTTACTAACCATTAATGTCGTAGTCCTTTTTGCTTAAAACATTGTTGTAGCTATAATATTTCTCTATTTTTGTGCTGATGTACAGTAGCTATATGAGGCTTGGGATTTTCTAACATAATGACAAAGTGAATGAAGAATGTTAAAAATCTTTGCTTATTTATTGAAAAAAAAAATATTGCATTAATATAAGGCTGATGTGACAAGGTTTACACACTTGGATTTGAGGATTTTTTGCTTTCAGGTTGGATGGGGCTATCTATGGACTGCTGTAGAAACTATTTAGCTTTCCCTCAACTCTGCCTAATCCCTGCCTAGCAAGCACAGCATGATTCTACCACCACGCGTCACTGTAGGGATGGTATTGGGCAGGTAATGTTTCCTTCAGACATTATGATTACAAGTGAAGCCAAAAACTTAAAGGGGAACTCCGGTGGAAAAACAATGTTTTCAAATCAACTGGTGCAAGAAAGTTAAACAGATTTGTAAATCACTTCAATTTAAAAATCTTAACCCTTCTATTACTTATCAGCTGCTGCATACTACAGACATACTACAGAGACATTTCTGAAGTTCTTTCCAGCCTGACAACTCTGTCTGTGTGGGGATCTGTTCAGAGAAGGAGAGGTTTTCTAAGGGGATATTATTCTAACTTGGACAGTTCCTGACACGGACAGAGGTGTCAGCAGAGAGCACTGTTGTCAGAAAGAAAAGAAATTCACAAATTTCTCTGTTTTTATTCAGCAGCTAATAAGTACTGTAAGGATTAAGATTTTTCAATAGAAGTAATTTAGAAATCTGTTTAAAGGAGTAGTCCAGTGTTGAACCCAGTGGTGAACAACTTATCCCCTATCCTAAGGATAGGGGATAAGTTGCAGATCGCGGGGGGTCCGACCGCTGGGGCCCCCTACGATCTCCTGTACGGAGTCCCGACAGCCTTCGGCAATCTCCGGCTCTGCCATATAGATGTATTGAGGGGGCGTGTCGGCCCCCGTACAGAGAGATCGCAGGGGGCCCCAGCGGTCGGACCCCCGCAATCTCAAACTGATCCCCTTTCCTTAGGATAGGGGATAAGTTTTTCACCACTGGACTACCCCTTTAACCTTCAGTCCCCAATTGATTTGAAAACATATGTTTTCTACTTGTTTCTTGAGTTCCCCTTTAAATCTTGATTTTTATCAAACCAGAGAATCTTGTTTTTTTACAGTCTTTAGATGCTTTTTTTTTGCAAACTCCAGGAGGGCTTTCATATGTCTTTTACTAAGGAGAGACTTCTTTCTGATCACTCTGCCATAAAGCCCAGATTGGTTGAGTGCTGCAGTGATAGTTTACCTTCTGGAATTTTTCCCCATCTGCACACGTGATGTTTGGAGCTGATCCATTGTGTACTTGGTCACCTCTCTTACTTACTTAGTTTAGTGGGAATTCTTCAATTTAAGAATTATAAAACCACTTTGCTCTTGGGAACTTTCAATGCAGCAGAAATGTTTTTGTACCCTTCTTTGGATCTGTGCCTGCGCACAATCCTGTCTCTCAGCTCTACAGGCAGTTCTTTACCCCTCCCCTTGGTTTTTGCTCTGATTTACATTTTCAGCTGTGAGACCTTATAGAGAGAGGGTGTGTCTTTCCAAATCCTGTCCAATCAGCAGAACTTACCCCAGGTAACTCCAATGAAGGTGTAGAAACATCTCAGAGGTGATCAGGAGGCCCCAGAGCTAAATTTCAAGTGTCAAGCAAAGGGTCTGAATACATGCAAAATTTAGTTTTTTTTAATAAATTAGCTAAAATGTCTAAAATTCTGTGTTTACATTCTCATTGTGTGGTAGTGAGTGCAGAAATTTGGGGGAAAACTAGATTATTTTTATTTTAGCACAATACCACAACATAACAAAATGTGGAAAAGTGTAAGACTTTCCAAATGCATTATACTTTTATCTTTTTTTGTGAAATGTAATAGTACCACATATTTATTATTAGGTTGTAGGGCATGAAAGGGTTAGTGATAGAATCACCTGCATAGCCAAAAAAAATGTATATTTACTATATCACTGTTAATTAATATCTGCAAAAAGATACATAAGTGCCCTTAATGTGCTGTATAAATACCACTTTATTTTCAATTGCTCTTTGCTTCTTAAATGTCCCTCTTTCTCAGTGAACAAACAATCTGATCTCTAACAAATATCCAGACTGAAAAGGAATTTGTGAAGAACTGAACAAACAGAAGAAGTAATATAAGAAGACTTTATCGTAAGCTCCACGGGCAAAGGTAAGTAAATACTCTATTTGATCAGAAAAGGACCTTGTTAGGTAACAGCCAAGAACTAGTTTTCCTTAACCCCTTAAGGACTCAGCCCATTTTGGCCTTAAGGACTCAAACAATTAAATTTTTACGTTTTCATTTTTTCCTCCTCGCCTTCTAAAAATCATAACTCTTTTATATTTTCATCCACAGACTAGTATGAGGGCTTGTTTTTTTGCGCGACCAGTTGTCCTTTGTAATGACATAACTCATTATATCATAAAATGTATGGCGCAACCAAAAAACACTATTTTTGTGGGGAAATTAAAACGAAAAACGCAATTTTGCTAATTTTGGAAGGTTTTGTTTTCACGCCGTACAATTTATGGTAAAAGTGACATGTGTTCTTTATTCTGAGGGTCAATACGATTAAAATGATACCCATTATTATATACTTTTATATTATTGTTGCGCTTAAAAAAAATCACAAACTTTTTAACCAAATTAGTACATTTATAATCCCTTTATTTTGATGACCTCTAACTTTTTTATTTTTCCGTATAAGCGGCGGTATGGGGGCTCATTTTTTGCGCCATGATCTGTACTTTTTTTTGATACCACATTTGCATATAAAAAACTTTTAATACATTTTTTATAATTTTTTTTTTAATAAAATGTATTAAAAAAGTAGGAATTTGGGACTTTTTTTATTTTTTTTCGTTCACGCCGTTCACCGTACGGGATCATTAACATTTTATTTTAATAGTTCGGACATTTACGCACGCGGCGATACCAAATATGTCTATAAAAAATGTTTTTTACGCTTTTTGGGGGTAAAATAGGAAAAAACGGACGTTTTACTTTTTTATTGGGGGAGGGGATTTTTCACTTTTTTTTTACTTTTACTTTTACATTTTTTTACATTTTTTTTTACACTTGAATAGTCCCCATAGGGGACTATTCATAGCAATACCATGATTGCTAATACTGATCTGTTCTATGTATAGGACATAGAACAGATCAGTATTATCGGTCATCTTCTGCTCTGGTCTGCTCGATCACAGACCAGAGCAGGAGACGCCGGGAGCCGCACGGAGGAAGGAGAGGGGACCTCCGTGCGGCGTTATGAATGATCGGATCCCCACAGCAGCGCTGCGGGCGATCCGATCGTTCATTTAAATCGCGAACCGCCGCAGATGCCGGGATCTGTATTGATCCCGGCACCTGAGGGGTTAATGGCGGACGCCCGCGAGATCGCGGGCGTCGGCCATTGCCGGCGGGTCCCTGGCTGCGATTAGCAGCCGGGATCAGCCGCGCATGACACGGGCATCGCTCCGATGCCCGCGGTTATGCTTAGGACGTAAATGTACGTCCTGGTGCGTTAAGTACCACCTCACCAGGACGTACATTTACGTCCTGCGTCCTTAAGGGGTTAAAGATTAATCCACCCCTAGACATCTTATCCCCTATCCAAAGGATGACGTCACGATACCCCCGTCCCCTGTATCACCCGTCATCAGCCAGGGAGCAAACAAAGCGCCAGGCTTCTGATGTACAGGGGTGCAGCAGGAGAGATCGCGGAGGTCCCCAGCGGCAGACAGATTTATAAATGACTTCTATTAAAAATCTTAATCCTTCCAGTACTTATTAGCTGCTGAATACTACAGAGGAAATTCTTTTCTTTTTGGAACACAGAGCTCTCTGCTGACATCTCTGTCCATTTTAGGAACTGTCCAGAGCAGCAAATGTTTGCTATGGGGATTTTCTCCTACCCATGACACTTCTGAAAATGGACAGAGATGTCAGCAGAGAGCACTGTGCTCGTGATGTCAGCAGAGAGCTCTATGTCCCAAAAAGAAAATAATTTCCTCTGTAGTATTTAGCAGCTAATAAGTACTGGAAGGATTAAGATTTTTAATAGAAGTAATTTATAAATCTGTTTAACTTTATGGCACCAGTTGATTTAAAAAAAAAAAAAAAAAAGTTTTCTACCGGAGTACCCCTTTAACTTTATCCAGCTTTCATCATGTCATGAACAACATATTGCAATCATGAAAATAAATATTCAACTTCGGTGCCCTCTTCTTGTCTGTCTGCCCTGCCGCCTGGGTGCAATGCACCCCGTGCACCAGCCCATGTCAGCCCTGACATGAACTACTAAGTGTAGGACAAAACAAGAAACAAGTATCACTGTACAGCAAAAAAACAATGGCATTATTGCATTTATTTTTAAATTTCACCTCACTGTATATTTTTTATTGGTTTTTCAATATTTATATATATGATAAAGAAGATAGTCGCAGCACTCCAAAAGTGTGAAAACCTGCAATATGGAGGGGCCTTCCGCATTGGATGGACATCACATCCTAGTCACATAGCAGTGACCTTGATATAAACATAAAAAATCAAATGATAATAAATCCAAATAAAGAAAAATACAAAATAAAAATAATGAAAATAATAATAAAGTAAAAATAAAATATATAAAAAGATGATAAAAAACGTGGGAAATTGAATTGAAGTGAACATTTTTTTTATTAAGACAAGATAAAGAGAAATAGAAAAATATAAAAAAAAATTTTGAAGGGTAATAAAAGAGTGCAAAAGTGACTTATACTTCACAGTAAGCAAAAACATTTTGTTGAGGGAGTGTCACGGTGAGGGTTCTAGCCACCAGCCCAACTGTAGCCCTGAAAAAAATAAAAAAGAGAAGAAAAAAAACATTAGTAAAACTATTAGTCATGGTCACTTCATGTATTACCAGGGGGACATTTAATAAACTCATCTGCCAGCATTGTAGATCTGAGGAGTGACTGTAAATTCCACATTTAGCTCCTCAGGTTTCAGGGATCGTAGATCAAAGATCCACTTAAGCTCCCTACGTTTGAGAAGGCTTACTCTATCTCCACCTCGTTTGAGTGGAGGTACATGATCTAATGGTACAAATTTTAGGTCCCTTTCTGTATGTTTGGCTTCAATGAAATGCTTAGAGACAGGCAAGTCCATGCGGCACTTCCGTATGGTGTAGCGATGGTAATTGAATCTGGTCTTGAAGTCCCATGTGGTCTCTCCTACGTAGAGAAGACCACATGGGCACTTCAAGACATACACTACAAAGTCTGAGGTACAAGTCAGATAATATTTTAGTTTATAAACCTTCCCAGATTGTGGGTGGGTGAATGTGGAACCCTTCAGCATATGTCCACAGTTCACACAAGGACAGCAGGGGAAGGAACCCTTGTTACATACCGTTAGATATCTTTGGGGACTAGTTTTCAGGGAGACATCGGACTTGACCATCTTGTCCCTCAGGTTAGCAGACCTCCGACAGGACAATAGTGGCAGATGGCCAAAGTCCGGGATCTCCGGAAAGCTGGATTTAAGAACATTCCAATGTCTATTAAGAATAGACGATACCTGTGCTGAGTGGTCTCCAAATGTAGAAATAAAAGGTACCCTGGGGGGTTTTGCTTTAGAGTCTGAATTTGTCATTAATTTGCCACTATCCATGTTTTTCACCTTAGATTTACATTGAGTCAATAATTTGCGTGGATAGCCACGTTGTTGAAAATTGTGTATCATTTGGTTCAAGGCAGGTTCAACCTGTTCATCCAGGCCAATGATGCGTCTTGATTTAAAAAATGGAAAAATAGCAGTCCTTCTAGGCTAGGAAGAAAATTTAGAATAAGGCAGAATAAATAGAGATAAATAAGAAAGAAAGGACGTGTCTGATAAGAAGATAATAAGATATAAAATATAATTACATTCATTGAATAATACTGTGAGGTCTGGGGCAGGGCCCTTGCCGCAGACAGCTCACTAAAATAGAATGGTAAAAGTTAGTTATAAACATTTAA